>NC_081332.1:5856302-6479190 GCF_022539665.2 Daphnia carinata | reverse complement strand
GTGAAACGGACCAACAGAAGGACTGCTCACGCTATTGTTACATCTCTATAAAGATTACGGTTGTGCGTAAAGTGCCAGTATGCGTCCCCATAAAGATTCGATCCAATTGATTTAGCTATGAAAATTCCACCTGTTCAAGGTTTTATATAACGAACTTAATTTAGAGGATTTTAAAAGACCTGACCTAATAATTGATGGATAATTCAATTCTTATTTATTATTATCGCCACAGGTGTGGTTCAAAAATCGACGCGCAAAATGGAGGAAGCGCGAACGGAACGCAATGAACGCGGCGGCTGCTGCGGCCGCTGATTTCAAGTCTTCGTTTACTCCGCAATTCAACGGCCTGATGCAACCGTTTGGAGCCGCGGCGGCTGCAGCCGACGAGGCGGCGCTCTACGCTGCTGGATATGCCCCGCCGACGTACAACGGTTGGGCTGGAAAAGTTCCCAGTCCCCTTGCCGGGACGGCCAAAAGCTTTCCATGGGGTCTCAACTCAGTGAATATGTCACCGCTGAGTGCGGCCGGATTCAATCCCGTCACTCCTGTCGGTCAAATGGTTAACAGTAGCGCAATCGGAATGTCGACGATGGCTACCATGTCAAATTCCCTCGGCATGGCCAGTCAAGCAGCTGGACCTTGCATGCAACACTACAGCAGTCCGCCAAATCATTACGCATCTTACCGCGAACAGTGCGGACCTCCTCCACCGCCGCCACCATCAGCAACGCCAACCGTTGTCCCGACACCGGTCAGTTCAGCTGCTTTGCGTTTCAACAAGTCCAACAATAACAGCGCCGCCAAAACTAGTAGCAGCAGCAGCTCCAGTAGCAGCACGAGCAGCAGCAGTAGCAATAGCTCATCGGGCCTGCTTTCTGGCTATGGCCAGCAACCGGGCAGTCCTCGCTCTAACGCCGCATTAGCTGCGTGCCAATATGCAGGCGCTGATCGCTCACCTGTCTAATAATTCTTATTCTCAAAAAGTCAGCAGGCGTTTGTGTGATGACTCGAAAAAGACGAGTAAAGATTTTTTAAATTAGACGTCAAGAAACAGAAAAAAAAATTAAGGCCCATTTCATTCTTTATTTGCAGTGGAATACAGAACTGAAGTATCCTGGCCGTTCAATAAATGTAAGGATGTAAATATGTAGCCCGTCGGTCTACGCAATTTCTCCCCCTGTCACCTGCGTTTGATATTGTTTTCTTTCTTTTGGATATGTCATGCAATCTGTTGCGATTCGTGAGTGGCACGGTTTCATCGTGCAATTTCAATCCCGTGCAACTGAATGTCTATACTGTATACATACATTTTCATTTGTCCTAATCATTATGCCTATATTTGGCTCGAGTCTTGTCACCCCATTTTGTTTTGTAATAGTTTTTTTTTTCGTTTGTTTTCATTTTTCTTCATCTAGACTGATACACGATAATATTTAAAACCCGAAAAAAAAAAAAAAAAAATAAAAATAATAACAATAACAATCGCATGTCTAATCATATCGACTCCTCCGACTGTTTATGATTTCGTACGATTCGAATTTAATACGATAGCATCGTGCAATGCAAACAAAAGAAAAAAAAATATAATAGCTGTCCAATATTTCATCGTATTTGATTGCAAAAATGAATAAAATCCATTCGGAAACCAATATATGCACGGCAAGAGTCTTTGTCTCATTTCATTAGCATATTACGCAACACCGCCAAACCTGGTATATATATACGCAGCAGAGATCTATAGCAAGCAATATACGTATTGAAAATGTCAAAGTGAAGGCTGTATAGTGAACCCAGTTGACAAGGGCCAATGACGCCCGGAGAGATGCAACGCGGACAGCCACAACTTTCCTGATTTAATGAAACTTTGATTCCCGGATGGTTTCCCGTGCTCTCTCTGCGGGATAGCTGGCAAAAAAAAAAAAGGTTGTTGCAGCATACGTACCGAAGCAGGGCGCGTGCAGCTTCCTATATTAGATGCTTGCAGTGATGAAGTGTGTCGGGAATCAGAGGTGACAGCTTTTATATTGACATAATCCCACGGCAACACCCTTACTGGAGGCTACATGCACAAAAGACGTAGGCTCCCGACGTTGGGTGTACAAGACCGTTGGAATAGGTTCCCCTCCTATGATCAAAGGGGATCAGACATTCATCCGCACGCGCCCCCTTTATAACATATGCTGATTTGGGGTTCTGTAACCTTCTCCCCACTTTTGCAGCACTTTTCCCCTGCGTTATTTTTATTTATTTATTTATTATTTTTTTACGGGCTTGGAGGACGGGGGTGTTATAGACACAATATTATTCTTTTGCGCCCCCTCCCGCATCCCCTGTGCGGCTAGTAGTACATTTCCACCCTTGATGGCCCTGGACGACACACCCCCTCGAGCCCTACCAGGCGTAATATAAGGAAAAATCACAATTAACTCGACAGTGGCAGCAAATACACATTTTTGTCCCCTTCTACCCCAGCGTGTTGACAGTTCCACTTTATTAAGCCGCTGATTCGACTTATAATAGGCTGCCAAAAGACAAACATTCGTATAAGAAGCGCTTTGCAATACAGAGATTTTTCCGGTGTACAGTGCTTACATTTGTAATTATAACTAGGTAAATGGTACGCTCATTTTTTTGCTAAAGTCGATATAGTTGTTGTGGGACTACAAGATATTTGCACACTAGGCAGCGATTCATAAAAAAATCTATTGTTATTGTCTTTATAACAGCCTCTAATTGCCATTGTTCGTTTCCGAAAAAACGTAACCCAAGTCCTACGAACAGTTTAAGAGTTCGGATTAGTCTGAACAGCTATTCCTTTTCCAGCGAGTATTGGAGGACTTTATGCAACTTAAAATCAAATGTGTTTACTAGGTTTTCGTATCCTTTTTATATTTTAGGAAAACCGTGAAACTGCAACGACGAGAGCGGAAGAGGCCTTTTTGCCTTCAACCAGCCTAACTTTATAGTTATTATGTACATTTATTTAAGAATAATGATGATAAAATGATTTTTTAAAATTTAACTAACGTAACCTTTGTCGTGAATAAAATGAACGTATACGATTGAATACTAAAAGTATCGAATAAACCAATTGAAATGAAAATCCTACTACATGAGCCTTTCCAGTAATTTGGATATTGCGACTTAGACACTATTTAACGATAATTACGAAGACGACATCGTTGTTTCATAGTGCTAGTAGGTTTTGAGAGATTTAAATTCAAAGTCGTTATTATGTATCAGCATTTTTTTTTCTATTACCGTTACTAATACACTCCAAAGGAAATCTCGCACCTAAAACCAATGTTGTCGTAGTCACAAGCAATCGCTAATAAATAACGAAAAATGACCCACGAGTGTGGATTTATTTACTACAGAAAAATAACGTCGTTTAAGAAAGTTATTTCTTCCGGGTCTCTTATATCTCGAGGTCTTTTGATACACAGCAGACTGCGTGAAAGTTTACAGTTGCCATGCACGTAATGTATAAGTTCTGCATATTGCACTACAGACGGATCAAGCTGAAAGCTTTTTTACCATAAGCTTAAGTGGAAGAGGTTTTGTTGTTAGCATATCTGAGATTACGTGCCGGTTTACTATGTTGTTGATTATATAACCCTCGACCAAACCTTATTTTAGTTTTCGAGGAAAACAAATCCTATAACTGAATTCAATCAACTGATCTCACTGATACATTTTTAACAAGACAAAGCCGATAACTTGATATTCTAATAGGCTACTATGGCCAACTTATTTCATATCGCTCTCGAACTTTGGATCCTTTTCCGCGTGCCTTGTATTTACAGTCCGTTTCCCAGTTCGTACACAACAAACTGGCTAGCATGTAAAATGTATTTATGGTTAGTGCTGGCAAACCATAGTTTTGCCGAAAATAGGAAAAATTACTTGAAATGAAGAAAACATTTCACTGGTACAATTGATACAAACTACAGAGGTTGAAAAACATAATGAAATATGGCTTTCATATGAAGTGTATTTCTCTGAGTAGTTTCTCAACGATCCATGAGCTTAAAATGTCTTTTCAGGAATGACTTGAGAGCAAACGTCCAATAAAGATGAAGTGTCTTAAGTGTGACCACTGTCATTTTTAGCTAACCCGTTTTCCCAGTTGCACCATCTACTTCCAATTCACGCAATTTTTCAATAACTTCCTGTTCAACTTTCGATCCTGAGTTTTCACTATCCTGTTCCTCATCGTCTTTTTCGCTTTCTCCAACTTCATCGCCACTCTCGTCGCTTGTTGCTTGTTCTTCTGTCAGATTTTGGTTTTGCTCCAAGATTCTTTGAGCTTCCTCAAATGCCTCCTTAAATAGTTTTGCATCTAAAAATATTTAGATTAACCACATTATTAAAAGATTTTTTTGGTAAACGTAAAGAGCAACTAATAGTACTTTCGGCATTTGAAAAACGAACAGCAAGAAGCTCAGGTTTGGGAACCTCATCAGCAAAATCTGCTGGTACACTCCAGATCCATGCACGGTCACTGTCACAGTTAGGTTTCAATTCCATTGCAGGAGTTACTGAAATATGGTGACAATTATTAAGTAGAAACAAGTTTCTGTCAAACAGAGTACATATGCTAGTAGCTATTACTATAGTGATTAGCACAAATTTTCCATGTTCGATCTCTCCTCATCAAAACTCTTGCAGTGTTCTGTTTCAGATGGCATAAGATTTTAATTTCTCCAGTTCCTCTTTCTTTCCACTGATGAGGTTCCTCTGTGTTATCATATCTGTAGAGTTTAGCACGCCTGGAAATAAAATTTCACCATTAAAGATATACAAAGTTGGACTTGAATGTGATGATTTGTTACAGTTTAACAAGATCTTCCTCATCTTCTTCCATTGAATAAATATGAACTTCTGGAAGATGGATAATTGGTTCAAAATACGGATCGTGTTCTTCATGTTCATCGTTTTCGACATCCTCCTTGTGGTCTTTGTTGTTTTGGATTTCTACCTGAGTAATCAAAGAAATTTATGGTTACCATGCTTCGTCGGCATCGCGTTTGTTTATTACACTTACAGATATATCAGTCATTTTATATAAAATGTTACGAGAATGGAAAAGGATGAAAAAATAGTTGTTACGTCAATGGAGGATTTGCCAATACCGAGTACAAGAGTTTCAGACAATTACTATACAACTAGAATTTTCCAAAGTTCAGGCTTCTAATTGTCGTTTTTCTTTATTGTCCAAAGAGAAGCGCTATGGCTAATGCGACGAGAATTTACAGTTGTACCACAATATAAATATGTTCGGGAATTGGGAAGATGGGAATTCGACAACGCGATCTGTAAATTTGTGACAATTTAAAAATTATAAACACGATTTTGAGAAAAGATATCAACCGCCAACGACCGGAAAGGAAGCTTAACTGATATTTCCGGAAAAAAAGGATTTACTTTCAGCGAAAACTGAATTTGGCAAAGTATATAAATCGACTCTCAGCGCAATATGCCGTACTTAAAAATTTCAGTGCTCAACTATAATTCAAAGTTAAATAGCAAAGTGAGATTGTTCCAAGTGCTATCTGAGCTGGATCTTATTGCCGATAGACTGTGCAATCCTTCTTATCCCTCCAAACAATACTTACACACATTATTTCTGAGACAACCGTAGAAAACGGACGAACAAATTAGTTTCGTCAAGCCCACGTTGTTGTTCTGTTAGCTATTTTAATGCTCAAGAAATGTAAATCCTAGAAAACAAAAAAACAAGAATTGCCGATGATATGCTATTAACAAGAGTTGCGCGGAACAATGTTTCGGCTCAGTTTGTTTTTTCGCGAACAGAAATCTTTGAATTCATTAACCATTTTCAGGAAGGGCGCTATTTTTTATCGCATTTCTTAGGAAAACAAATATGTTATCAGTTTTGAAAAATGTTTTGGTACCATTGCTTTTTTCACGGTTTCCATTTGGACGTTCTGCCGAATGATTGGCGGAATAGCACGGAAATCATTTTTCTACATATCCATCGCAAGCGCAGCGAAATCCTCTTTTCTGGAAAAGATAATTTAAGTTTCGTTATTTCAATTAAAACTAAACATATTGAAATGTATGTGTAAATAAGGCATACACCTAATTTTGATCAAAAGTAAAATATGAAATTACGAATTATGGAAGAAAGTCTCAAAACATACCTACATATTCATTGTAATGACCCACAAGTTTCACGTTATTTGTATAAAAGCGATGGCTACAGGAGGAAAATTTATCGTCTTTGCCCACATTGAAAATGGTTAAATGCAGTAAAGCAAGGTTGTACGTAGCCGTATTGACGCTCTTTGCTCTTGGATGCATTGTGGGTGTCATCGTAATGGTAGTCACAAGGCCGCAATGCCCGTCCCTGACTGATCTTAAGTGCCCTTCGACTGCGGATATCATCGGCCAACTACAAAGCTCAACTGGGATAGTATTCGAAGATCCAATTACTACGTTTACCACGTCTGAAATTCACGAGGCCAAAACTAAAACAAAACAAGACACCATCAGCGGACAAGAGCCGCATGGTAAAAGTGTACTTTTGCCAGACCCCGATATCGTCAACGCCGATGGCGGCGTTCCGTCACTTGTAACTTCTTCCGCCGGCAATCCTGATGTGGCCGACACTTATAATTTGGACATGGAGAAGTATTCTACCGGCACTGGAGCAGTTGAGGTTGACGATTTACTCGAGGAAATCAACAGGTTTATTTTGGACTTCATCAGTGCGATGTCTGGAATCGGTGATGCAAACCTGGGCGAATCATATAATCAAACCAAAAGCCTAACGTTGGAAATCGAAAGACAGGTGAGCAACGCAGAACAACCAATTCATGATTCTCCAGTCTAAAACACTCAAGATTGTAATTGATAAGATTGTGACTGGAGCTGCTTCTTCAGATATCAGCGGTTCGCGTAACACAACTTTTAAAGTCAACATCAAAAGGCAAGTCAGTGGACAAGGAGGATATCCAGATTCCATCGATTTGTCTGGCGAAGACGAACTGTCTGAAATATCCATCTTGAAGACTGTAAATGGAATAAGATTTGTGAACACTCTAGACCAAACTATCCATAAGCAGCACGTCTTCAAACTCGACATGAACAAGGTAATGGAAGAGATTGCAGCTTCGGATGTTCTTGATGAGTCTAACACCATGAATACTACTTCTAAAATCAACGACATCGATTTGTCTAGTGGCGACGACATCAGCGATATAAACATCCAACAAACGGTGAACGGAATTGGGCTTTCCAATACCAAGTACCAGGTTACTGATGAAGCTAAACTATTCAAACTCGATATTGGCAAGGATATCACGGGAATAGCTAGTTCAGGCGTTTACTTCCATCCTCATAACAGCAATACTACCGGGTTAGATGTCGAGAAAACGACTATTGGCACAGCCTTTTCCAACAACCAAAATTCAGGTGAGGTAAAGACCAAAAACCAACAATCGAACCTTCAAAAGCAAGTGGTGAGGATTGCATCTGCAAATCTCAGCGACTTCCCTAACCAGCCCAACAACTTTGCGAATATTAACCAAGAAATAACAGGAATCGCTTCTTCCCACAGCAAGAACGAGAACGTTAACGACCCCAATGACATTAAACTCGACATCGGCAGGGTGGCGGAGGGCGTCGCAGCTTCAGATGTTTTTGGTGATTCTCTTTACCTTGTTGGGAAAAACGTTGTTGGTGTAGCCTCCAGCAGCACCCATACCTCAAATAATGGAAGTACTAATGACCCGAAGTTAAGTCTTAGGAAGCAGGTGGTGGGTATTGCGGATGCAAATATAAAGCGGTTTCCAACAAGTCCAGAAAATTTGCCAACAAAGAAACACTAGCTTGCTTCTCTTATAACTTGCATATGTGCTTGTACTTGAAATCTAAAATAAAATGATTTAAAAAAAGTTTTAAATTTGTCTTGTAATTTCTACAATAATTTACGAAAGTGTAGGCATTGCATAGCTTATAATGATTGAAAAAAAAGACTCGCGTTCGATTAAAAGATTTACGACAAAGTTTCGATTCTACGGTTTACCTTTATTCGAAGTCATGCGTTACCAGGCGTTGTTCTTACCGCTAACTGGGTAGCTAACGAAAACGGATTTTAGGCTACTTGCGATAATGTGCCCTGTAATGCCTGAACATGTCTGTTGAGAAAGGTCGCTGAAAAAGTTGGTCGAATAACTTCGATATTTTACTCTAGCGCACCAAAAACTAAAAAAAAAAGTCGGGCTTATTTTGTTGGGCTTAAATTTTTGTTTACACAATCACTAAAGGCACACCAACACCATCTAGTTTGACTGTTAGAAGCTCAACTTGAAAAGAAAAAAAAAAAAGTCGGGCTTAAATTTTATTTACACGACCACTAAAGGCCCTAAGGACTACAACGACATCTAGTTAAAAAATAAAACTAAATTTTTTCAAAAAAAGTAAGAATTTGTTTGTTTCAAAATCTTTCCATAGAATATAGAATAACATAGGTCAATACTGAAATAAGGTAGAACGTCTTTAAACGGTCCCTATAGCAAACTGTACTGTTGTGCCACAAATCGTTTTATTTGTATGATTTGACTTCAAAGAAAAAAAAACAATTGTTCCATTATTTCAAGCTTCACCTAGAGCACATAGTTCATTGTTTATTTTGTGAATTTAGTCCACAGGTTTAAATTAATGAACGAATATGGGTGGAAAAATGGCAAAGCGTGCAGCAGCGAGGTTTGGGCAGTTAATTTCGTGTACTAAAGGGATGCTACTGACTTATTATCATTGGAGTGGTAGGAATAGGCGGTGTCGATCACTCCCTATAGAGGTGTCACGTCCTGAAAAATTCAAGTCGTGAATGTGCCACGTAAGTTGTGGACCATCTGCCATACGGTGGGCATTTGGGAATACATGCTGCAAACAGCAACCTCTATAGTACATAAAGGTCCGCACAAACGAGGGACAAGGTAAGCATGGCAATTGAAAAAAAAAAGATATGTGAAACTGAAGTAGGAAGAAAGTCGGTTTAGGGAGTCGCCACCCCCCGCTAAACAAGTAAATTTGACGTGAATACTGGTTGTAGTCCCGATTGCTTCGAAATTATCAACCTATGATAAGTAAAGTAGAAATGATTAGGACTGTGCGAAGGTTCGCGTAAATGGTCAGGTGGGGCTTTCTTCTGCTAAGAATTGGGTAAGCAAACCGAACTTGCCCAGTTTACTTCAGTTTCACATTTCTTTTCTCGTACTTTGCGTCCATCAGGAAATACGTTTTATTATATTGTATGAGGAACTAACTTCGGCCTCGGTCTACGCACCAAAAAGGAGCATGGTCAGGAACTTGAATTTGGATTAATGATCCAAAGAGGAATGAATCAATAATCCTCAATAATGTTAGAACTGGTCCAATGGGTTGTTTAGCCAGGTTCATTCTTGAGGCTAACCGCTTCGGTAATTCTAGTTTGTCGATAGCTGTTTTGCTTGGAATGCTTGATGCAACTGAACCGCCGCCTCCGGTGACAATTGTGGATGCTTGAACTTCCCGCACTAATAGTTTGGCAGCCATCAAAGTTTCAATTTGCTCGTCCAAGTCATTTTCAATATCTTCTTCATCGGAATCTTGCAGGCCTAAGCAGAAATAGTTACAGTACTTTTTGTTAATCAGCGGAAATAATAATCTAAAAATTTTCGACAAAATACCTAAAGCGGCTATCTGGAACTTTTTCTTCTCTGATACAATCATAGCTTCTGATTCAGCGAATTTGAATCCTTTTCCGGAAAATCCACCCCCGTCTGATGGGACAGTTTTTCCTTCCTACGAAATCGTGAATAATTAAAATAAGGCTAATGTTTCACTTTTGTCTAATTTACCGCAGTAAGTTTGGATTTGTATCGATCCCAAAGATGTTGTAGTTCAGCTGGAACTAGTGTGTTCGATTGTTCCATGGCTTTAATAATATCGCCTGCTGTACTCTGCTGACCCGGGGTGATAAAAGTGTAAGCGAATCCTTTATTGCCTGTTCTTCCAGTACGTCCACAACTATGAATATAGTCTTCATGATGGTTCGGACAACCTTAGTTTACAACCAAAATAAGATTATATACATCTAATTCGCGAACGGCAACAGATGTGGCGAACTTTAAAATTCGAAAAAAACAAAAAAACAAAAAAAAAATACTAGGGGCCCTCACTGCGATCGGGAAGTTCTCGATAGGGATCAGCCCTGGGTTGCTATTGAATCGAGGAAATCAAATGAATTGTACAACAAGAAAAGACAAGATGCTGTTGAACAAATTTCAGTTTAGGTCACCGCTATGGCTCCTTATTTCTTTTGTACTTTTAGATTGAAGAGGCGATCTCAATGTTTCAGATAACTGTTTGAAAATTTTTGATTAATAATGAAATGATGGATATTCACTGTCAACAGTGTATCTGCAAACCGCATTACCCAACCATGGCATGAATAACGCAATATTAAAGTGGCGATTGCGTACATGATCCAAACATGATCGCTAACCGTTTTCAACAAATGGACGAATTTTCGTTATTCAACTGCCACAACAAAATCATTTATCATTGGTAAAGCCATAACGGTATGAAACGTCGTTTCGAACAAGTACGAATGATGAACTCTAACCACCTGGCACAGCAACGATTGCTTCATGTTAAATCGGAAGAATTTCCTATACGAAAATTTACACGGACAAGCTTGAACGTAAAATTGACGCCGCACATTCAGAATTTATATAGTGTCTTAGAATGAATGGGTTGGAATCGGTCCACATTATTAGCTAGCCAATGGTTGTGACCCAAATAGTGAAGCAAATAGTTCATTCTTGGCAACGTCATTCCATGATGTTTCAGGGTAAGGCGCCATAAAAGAAACAAGTTTAGGATGCACTTGGTATCGAAGTCTTCGTCCTTTGCTGGCTTTAGCATCTACTTTTCGTTTAGCTTTCGACCGTAATTTTTGAATTTCGAGCCATTGCCTGTATTTAAATCGCATATTTAGAATCAAAATAAAGAAACATGCTTGAACGAAGTCTAACCTTCCAATAGCAATTTGATTGGAACCTGCTTCACCAGTCTTCTTTTCAATCAACTCGCGAAGTAGCTGATGATAAAAATCGTCATCGTCATAAATTTCCGGATCAAATTCTTCATAATCCTTGCTTGGATGTTCCTCATGCTTAATAAAAAATGTTCAGTTATTTCTTATTTAAGGAAAGATTTTTTCTTTCAACTGGATTACCTTAGATTCATCTTCTTTTCCATCGTTGGCAATTTCCTGGACAGAGGGTTTAAGGACAGACCCAAGTACGCGGTAAGTGGCTCTTTTGATCCGCGTACGATTGATCAGTCGCTGTTTATCGCTAAGGATTCCTTCAAGTTGTTTTAAAATTGATTGATCAAAAGCTCCGAATCCAGCTTTGCTTCCGGCACCCGTTCGTCCCGTTGCCATTTTTGTTTTTTCGTTCCACATATTCAGTGTACGATGACAAAAACCACGAAAGTTATCATGCCGCTTTCCAATTTCAGCTTCATATCCAGCTATTTTTAGCCTTTTGCGTTTAGGGCCTTCATCTTCAATTTCTTCATCACCATCTGTAGCTTCTTCACCAGTATCGCTTGCGATTTCCTCGTCACTGTTTGAGAAATTGTAACATGCCCGGATTTTTAGTTTAATTTAATGGAGAATTGTAAATGCAAAAAGTTACCTTTCCCTTTCTCCAGATTTTCCTTGAGTTAACGATTTCGTCTGAGGGTTAGATTTTAGTAAGAGATCCTAGATAAGCGAGAAAAGATCCATAATTCCATTGGGTAAGTCTAACTTGGATAGAGTTGGTAGCTATTTTTGTTTACCTGCAATTCAAGGCAGTTGTCCAACAATGTTTTAATAGCTATCCGAGCCCCTTGACCTGCTGTCATAAAATGGTTTTCTCCAGCTATTTTGGTAAACTGTTTGTAAACTTGGCCCTGGGGTAGTTGATTGCACAAATTTATCCCTTTATGCATTTTTATGCGACACTCAAGTAGATGATCCCATAGGGAGAGCTGATTTTGAACGCATTTCCCTTTGTTTATGTCGGTTGCGTGGGAACTTTTCGACATCTTCTGAACACTGACTTCACTTCCATCTTCCTCATTATCATCTACACTTCCAACCTCATCTTCTTCTTCTTCTCCATCTTCTTCTTCTTCTCCATCTTCTTCTTCTTCTCCATCTTCTTCGTCCTCATTTTCATCTTCTTCTCCTTCAACATGTTCAGAGCTCAGAGAATTTCTGTCATCAACGTCGGATTCCAATGCACTTTCATCATCCATTTCGTCATCTGAATGAGGATTCAATTTTTTTGATTTGTTGTTTGTTGTTTTTAAGAATTTGTCTTTAAATCCAAGGATATCATCTTCCTCACTTTCACCACCAGATACTAGGGATGGCTCAGAGCTAAAACCTTCATTTTCATCTTCTTCTGCTTGAAACTCAAGCTCTTTACGGCTTACTTGCTTTCCAGCATATCTTTTGTCTGTAACTGCTAATAATCCAACATTTTTATGGCGCAGGCTTGTTTTGTTCTTCAGTGTTTTCTTTGTAGTAGTTTGTAATTCATACTGATCATCAAAGGTATCTAACCTTGCTTTTGTTTCTATGACATAAAAATGTAAAGTAAAATAAAATCAATTGCCATTAAATTGTTCAGTGTTAATTACCTTCATTGAATTCATCTTCTGGGTCTGCGAACTGAGGTGTTGGATTAGCAAGTTCAGCTAACCTCTCACTAAGTGTTTTGCCTTTAGTTTGGGACATCATAGAAATAGATTCTGGCTAAATTTCTACACACGGTTAACATACCACGTGTTTCAAGTTTTCAATCTTTCTGACTCAATCATTGCAGACGAATACGTTCTTCTTTTGTTTTCTGACAAAACGAGTGTGAGCGCGATTGGCCCCGGTTTACTAATACCCGGGTAGCCCGTAGATCACCGCATAATAGTCCATCTTCATCGAACCGCGATCCGATTCTAAAGCCGCATAAGTTGGGCCAGTTTTGCTGGGAAAATCGGGTCTAGCCACTGCCAACTTGAAAGGTAGCAGCTCGAATGGTACAATGTTTGAAAACGCGCCTTCTACTGCTAGACAACTTATTACCATCTTACAGGGTGTTACGTTATCTAGCGCGCAAGTCCAAGCAGGCATTTTACATGTTTTGGTGCGATAGTACGTTGACTACTGGTTCTGATGGCACGTGTCGAAGTTTCAGCAACACACTGCTCTAAGGCTTAAAGCAAAATTTCCATTTTGTTCTTTGTTAGGCTGGTTACGTGCTTAGCTTATTTTTAGGTTTCAGGTATCAATTCAAGTAAGACAAAAACTAGTTGAACGTAGTAATATGTGATGCCACTTGACGACGAAGGTTAGTGGCTACCAAAAAATACAAAATTTATTTGAACCATGTATTCGCATACTTGGAAAGTGGAACGGTGTGGCGCGAAAATCACTGCTGCGAAGAGTCAAGCCAAACACATTATCTCCACGATTTATTGGAGGATAGCGTGAAAAATAACTGAAATCCCAAACGCATAGTTTTTTAGCCTTTCTGGAAAGTTTTTATTTCCAGAAGCGAAGCGAAAGAAGAATCCGCGAATTTGTCATTAACTGAATCTCTTCTAGCAATCAAATTGAATAAACACAAAATATTATCACCGCATTTGTAATTTATGTAACCTTCCTAATGGCCATTTCCACGGTCGACGACTCTTCCTATTTCCACAATGATTTCCACGTCTTACGTTCTAAGTTCCACGCTCAAAGTACACGTTATATCCGGTCCCACATAAACCCCCGTCCCCTGATTGACATACGGTAAAACCAGTTGCCACACAACACATATACAGTTTGAGTTTCAAGCCAATTGACTCATTCGACTTATTCCTGTCAGCTTTGAAGGGGGCGAAACCTAATAAGCAGATCTGACAGGTGTATTCTTCGTTGAAATGGCCGGTCAGGTAATGTTTGTTGTAAATTTCTATTGGTATTTGTGAATTTAAACCCTTAAGCAATGTAGTTTATTCACTCTTATGCCTTACCGTTTAATTGCCGTTGCCTATTTGTTAACCAAACCCAGTTTTAATGGAATCATTTGGAAGAATATGAAACGTTTTTATTTACAGGCGCGCGTCCTTTACGATTTTGATGGCCAGCCTGGCACATCTGAACTATCAATTACCACTGGTGAGATTTTAAATGTTACAAGTAAGGATGTTGGAGAAGGATGGTGGGAGGGTAGTAACCAACGTGGACTTAGTGGAATATTCCCTGCTGCATATGTTGAGGTATTTATTACACTTACACTCGTAACAATTGACTTCTCAAAGTAGAAAAGAAAATTTTTATAAGAGATTAGCTCTTTTAATTTATTGAAATATGTAAAGGTCCTTGAAAGTAGCCTAATTAATGGAGTGATTTCAACAAATTAGAAAACCAAATGAGTTGTCAAGCTAATGATAATTTGCCTGTTCTTATCAACAATAGGCTATAGTACAAACTTATGATGTACCACCTGCCATGCCCCCTCCTCCATTGCCACAGATTTATGTGGAGGAAAGTACAGCTCCAGTAATTCAACAACAACAATCACAGGTAGCTGATAATGGAAGTTTTATACTGCACTCTAAATATTTACTGATATCTAAATGGGTATTGCAATTTTAGTATGATGATGACTGGGACGATGACTGGGACGATGACGTTTCCGAAGTTAATCAAGCCAGTCATCCTGCAAACGCTGCATCAGGTGGACGAAGCAATAGCGACGTTGGTAGTGCACTTGACGTCAACTTGGCGGGATTGAAATTGGGTGACGGCAAAGGAACTGTTCGTAAAAACTTGAACCGGTTCTCCCATTTCGTAAAAACTGGCGGAGAAGCCTACATTTTGGGGGCTAGCAAAGTGGCAGCCACTGATAGCGATTATATTCAAATTATCGAAACTAATTATGGTATCACTTGGGCTCCGAATCCACAACCATACTCGTGCGTCGTAGCCTCGCCTAAGAAAGAGTCCAAGTTGAAAGGTAGGAATAAAGTTGTATGGTCGGTGGGCAAAATTTCTGAAGTTTCTTTTGGCACAGGTTTGAAAAGTTTCATAGCTTATCAACTGACACCATCAATAAACAACATCCAAGTTTCGCGGCGCTACAAACATTTCGATTGGCTTCACGAACGACTGGTGGAAAAATTTTGCATCATTCCAATTCCTCCGCTACCCGATAAGCAAATCTCAGGTTTGTATTCGATAGCTTTAATAGTTTCAATAAATGTACAAAACTTTGCTTTGCATATTAGGTCGGTATGAAGAGCAGTTCATCGAACGCAGGCGCCTTCAGTTACAGTCATTCGTTAGTCGTGTAAGTAACCACCCAGTTCTGTCACGCTCGGACGTCTGGCTGCATTTTCTAACATGCACAGATGCCAAACGATGGAAAACTGGAAAGCGGAAAGCTGAAAAAGATGAAGTAATTGGCGCGGCAATCTTTAGCGTGGTTCAAGTTCCAGAAAAAGCTCTAGACCCCCTACAACTGTAAGTCTCTTTCCTGATTTCATTGATTGTTTGCCTCATCGTGTTTTTCTTACCTTCTGGCAAATTATCAGAGATTCCCAAACCGAAGCGTTTGGTCGTTTCGTACAATCGTTTGATACTGCTGTCCGCACGATGCAAAGTAACTTTGCTGAACAAGTCAAACGACAACAAGGCCCATACAAACGTGACTATCAACGCATTGGGCAGTCGTTTAGGTACGTTTCCAACAATCAGCTGCAATCATGCTGGCTGTTTTGTTTATTAATCGCATTCTTGTATAGAACGCTAAGTTCGGCAATGGAATTGCTAGAGACGGCCCCACTAACCAGGGCGTTGGCCCATACTGCCGATACATATGATCAAATTGCTCTTCTTTGCGAAGACCAACCACGTTTGGATTTTGAGCCAATGGGTGATTTACTTCACGATTATCGTGGTCTACTTGCCTCGTTCCCGGACATCATCACTGTTCATAAGGTAATCTTAAGCGTTAGCTTAATTTTTATTAATGTAGTATAAAGTGGTATGTTTTAGGGAGCTCTGCAAAAACGACGTGAACTGGAGCGCTCTGCAGCGGAAGGCAAAACTGAAAGCAATGTTGTCATTCGTGCTCAACAACGAACTGATGTAGTGTCCTACACGCTTCTGGCAGAAATGTCATACTTTCATCAAGAACGGGTACGCGATTATAATGCAGCAGCCAAAATCTTCCTTCAGGAACAAATCGCCTACTACCAAAAGGTTACAAGCTTGTGCTGGAATTGGCACCCTACTCCTACTATATCAATGTTTTTTGTTTGTTTTTCGTATTCATTCTAGATTGTTGATCATCTGCAGTCTACCTTGTCTCAGTATAAGGACGTCTAACAACTTTCGACCGGGTTTTTAAATCGCATTGTTTCGTTTTAAATCCATTCCTCTATGCGAATTAACGAAGGTTATTCTAATTATTTCGGATTCCTGGTCTTCGCAGATTTTTATCAATTGTTTTCATTCTTGGGGAAACATTCCCTCAGAGGATTCGAAAATAGTCGCGTGTTAAATTTCAATTGCTTAAATTCTGTTTCGCTCTTCCTTCTGTGTTATTGTTCCCAATCGAAAGTTTTGTTTATTAGGGGACATGGCAACCATTGGGTAAATCCCTCATACGAATTTGGTCAGAACGACTCGTGTTGTAGTCTCATCTTCATGAAAACTTTGTCGTTCTTACAGCGCTCTACCGAGCTTCATTTCAATTATCTTATAAAGAGCTATGCCTAAGAATAGATGGATCACTAAACGTGCAAATTGCTCAGTCTTAAGTGTTACGTGCTCTTAGTAAGTTAAGAGGTACAAAAAAAAACAACTGAAACGTGAGCTTCTACGTCAATTCACTTCCTATTATCATTTTCGATTATCATAACTATAGTTTGTGCGTTTAGGCAGCCTTAATTTTCATATGCCAAGAAATACACGATGATTGAAACATTTAAAAGATGATATACTGACATCTAGATGTATTAATAAACAGCAGATGAGGGGGGAGAAAACAATTTATATGTGCCTGGTACCAAAATAGCCATATAACACAACAATGAGCGGCAGAAAGCGTGAAGGGTATTGTCCTTTTGATAGGTTTCTTTCTGATGAAGAAGCATCCAATGAAAAAAAAAAAAAAACCTTTAATGCACCGGCTGGACTCCTACACCATTTGTGCCGCTACGTAATTTATCGGAATTTACTTCCGCCATCTTGAGTCTCTGTTGGCGTCTGACAGCCCGCGTGCGGATGGAAAAGAGACCATACCAAGCAACGCGTTCAACGACCGGTCGGAAAAACCTTAGCGCTACATCGTAAAATCCGATCTGTACATACAAATCAAATAACAAATGATTCAATAAATTGACTCCAAGGTTTCTTCAGAAAACACAACTAGAATACCTGAATTTTATGAACCCAGTATCCGGGAGAAGATACTTCCAGACCGAGTGTGTTCATGTGACCACGGACAAACTGGGTAGGACTGGGTACGGTCAGACTGGGCTTGAATTTGCTCATATTGGTGGCGACGAAGCTGGGAAGCACGCATTGAATCGTCACGCCAAAATGCTGGGTCTCCAAAGACAAATCTCGGCTGAATTTCTCAACAAAAGCCTGTATTATAAGAAGTTTCAAAAACATACAAGTATAAAATAAAACTGACCACTCATCTAGAACACCCCCAGGCAACACAAATGCAAGATTACACGGCGTGTGGTTTCTACACGCAGCTGTTCGCAAAGTCTTGTAAAGCTAGTTTTTTTCTGCCTGAAGATATATTGAAACAAGCTTAACATTTCAAGGTTTCACCAGGAAAACTTGGTCCTTGACGTTTTCATTGAATAAAAAAAGAACATTCATTTTCAAAGGCAATATGGCAGAAAATGTGAAAAACTCTAGGGATAATTCAAGGTCTACGGATATGTTAATGTCCAAATCGCACGTACGGAACAGTCATTTGGAAGCCGATACGGATGGTTTCCTACGTCACCAACGTTTCACATTTCTAATATTTTAAAAAGTAGTTTTAACATTCCATAATCAAGTCGAACGTAATAACTCGAAGCTAGGGGCAAACAGCTATCAAATAGTTTATAAGGGCTTTGCAATATAGCTCTCAATAGCCATAGACAGTTCCCAACAATAGTCTTATCTTGATTTCATTCAACATCCTTATTCACCAAAAAAGCATTTCCCTGATACGAAATAGGGAAATGCGGTTTGCTGATAAAGGTCAATAGGTTAACTATGGTGGTACTGGCGCAGAGCCAACTGTAATACTTTCTAAACATCCTTTACCTTGGTGCTGGAGTACATGGAGAGGAGTGGTGAAGGCAGAACGGCAGATGCGGACGAGACGTTAAGGATGAGACCTTTACGTTTTTCGGCCATTTTGGGTAGCAAGAGAAGCGTCATGCCCGTGACTGATAGTATGTTGCAGTGCATCAGTCGGGTACAGAAAGCTCCTGCATCGGGCAGATAGCAGAGAAATTCCGGGTAATTGTAAGACATGCCCACGTTGTTGACCAAGACGCCAATATCCAAGTCTTGAAGCTGGGCGCCAATCCGGTCATAGATTTCTCTGGCACCGGTAAAGTCAACGTCAATAACTCGAGTCTTGACTCCGTACTGGGTTTCTGTATAAAGACAAACAAAAACCAGTTAAGAGACGCCTACCAAGAAAAACGAACGAACGAAGCCAACGTATAGTCAGATAGTAACAAACTATGAAACAATTTGTGTTAGATTGTTGACCATGTCTCACAAAATGCAATTAAAAATTTATAAGAAATAAAAGTTTATTTTTTCATTTTTTTTTCTGCCAAAAGTTTTTCCTCATTCTTCTTTTCCGAGGAGAACCATAGACTGGGTCATTGCCCTCTCAGTCCGGGATGAAACGACCTGCTTTTCCACTCTACTTGAGACTCCCCGTCTGTTCGCTGCTAGCGTTTTCTTCCCCTCGTATTGTTTAAAGGGATAGTACAAAGGGGTGGAGAGGAGAGACAGAGGGAGAACTGATGAGAAAGGTATCCAGAACTTACCTATTTCACGGGCAACATTTTGAAGCTTAAAGAGGGACCGACTGATAAGCACGATATTCAAACCCTGTCTAGCAAACTAAAAAAATGCGAAATTTTTTAAGATTAACTTTGGAAACTTGCAATGATTCGGATTATTTTACCTCCTCGGCGTATGCTCTACCAATTCCATCTGTGGCTCCAGTGACAACTAGAGGTAAAGAAAAAAAAAAAAGAAAAAAAATTTAATTTAAAGAACCATTTTATAGCAAAGCAAATAGTTCTGTGAAGAGATAGCTTCTTCTTCCTCCACGGCAAAGATATTATCTTGTAACTATTAGTGTAATATAGGTCAGAAAAAAAATGTAGGTAAGGAGGTTGCGGAGAAACACTGTTGGAGCAGACAGCGACCTGAATCTTCTGCATTTCGTAATTGCAGCGAAAAGGAAACTTCAGTGCAATACGGCACTTTTACTGGACGTAACGGAAGAATGCCAAGATACTTTTTTGCTGTTTTTAGTGTATACTTCGACAGGAAACAGAAAACTACCGTTGTGACCCACAGACAGGTGTGCAACTATGAGTAAAGAGGAAATGTGAGGGTCGGGGGCAATGAACTCACCAGCCCATGAGCCTAGCTTCTTTACTTTGATGGAACGGCCAAGCGCGTTCCCCAGGTAGCACGTGTAGAGTAAGTTAAACAAGGCACTGACGATGCTCCACAGTAAATAAAGACAAAAAACGAAACCAATCACTTCCAAAGCACTCATTTTCTTTTGGTTTGGTTTTCACAGTCGTAATATCAGACGGTATAACGAAGTGGTGAAAACGTCAAAGCGTTGGGATTACAACTGTCAAACGACGAATGTGGAGCACAGCAATTTTTTTAAATTTGCATTTGAATTTAGATGAGTAATTTTAGTGTACATCCACAGGTTTAACACACAACCAACTTTAAATTGAGTCAATTCAAGCTAAGAAGCCATCATTGTCAATTTTTGACTGAACCGGAGAGCACAACAACAGGCTGCATTATAGCATATAAAAGTATACCAAGCAACAAGACTAAAAAAAGAGTAGAGAAAGAGCACGCCCACAATTGGAGGGGCACGGCTTGCAGTCCTATGGACAGTATACCTAAAAAACAAAATGAACACGATACGATGTGGTACCTGCCATCAGATAAAAGCGACGTGCACTACAAACGAGAATTAACACCAGCTAATAGATAATGCCAGAAAACCTGCTGGCAGCATTCGTCAAACGTTTTCTGTTTTAAGAAAGAACGGAAATCGGTCGTTGACATGGACAAGGCAATTTTTTTTTGTTTAGGAAATCCTTTCGAAATAAGCAGACAAAAAAATAAAAATAAAGAAGAAAGTAACGAAAAAGATGGTTGCCTGTAGGCGAGTAGTTTCGCACGGCTGCTCGTGCAGACGGTTTTATGGTGTCGGTAAAAACAGCTCGAGAAACCCGATTGTCTATTATGAGGGATTGGTCGTGAATCGTTATTAGGATAAAATATATTTTCATGTCCACAAATGCATCCAGTTTTCCATGTTTTCAGAGGCGAGAAGCTAATAGTGGAAACGTTTACGACGTCGTTGCACATTCCCAAGTCGTTGGCCTCGTTGGTATGTCAAAATTAGATGCGTAAATGCACAATTGTGACATGCCCAATTTTTGGAGATTCGTCGTATATTAAGCTCTTCTTTCGAAAAGTGTTGCAAAATTTTTTAGACAGTTTGTAATGATCAAGAATACTTCATAATTCCATTTGTGCTTCTGAACGTCATACACTTTTCCCATGTGTGAAATTAAGGCTTAGAAATATACCAACCAATTAAAAACTCGTGGACGTTACAAAATCAATGTCAAGAGGTCACCAAGTGCTGATTACGGATTATATCCGTAGAACGATCAGAGTCATACCATCTGAAGATCAGGTAAGTTGCATGCCCATGGGATAGGAGAAAAATTTGGGGGAAAACTGTAGCATTGTAAAGTCTGCCATCCTTTTCTACACCCTGCGGTGTTCCTGTAAGACCCTGCGGTTGACATTCTCATTTTTGATGAAAATCTATATCACAGATAGAGGGTTACTAACCCTTAGAGCGGGCAGAACAGTCCAGAAAGACAAATGGAAAAGATTTCTCCGAATTTCAAGAAAGGTCTAAGAAATGATTCGATCCATGGATGGGCCACTTTCTTGTTAGCACAACAACGCCCTTTAATGTTGTGACAACTATCTTTGAAATGAAAAAAGAAATTCACTGGTTTTTACTTAACAACCGTTGTCGTGTCCTTTTCTCCTTGTGTCAAATTAGGGCATTAATGATGAAGAATCGAGATGCTGCTTTCTCGGCGAATGCAATCAATAAATAAATTTTTAGGGCCATCATTAGCCTATAACGTTGTGCGGATATCATAGGGACAGTTGTATAATTTCCATAGTAAGCAATCGCAAACATGAGGTATTGTAGGATGGCCGAATTTCTATTGTAAACCGATTGCCAGGAAACGTGTTCGTGACAATATAATTGTGAAGCAAACCAGAATTTCCACCATTAGCGACAAGAAACTGATGGACGTGAATTCGATTCCCTTTTATGCGACGTGCCGATGGCACTTGCAGGAGAAACGAAGGAGATCTTTGAATTGCAGTGGAAGCTAATGTCATTTCAGTTATTTTATACGAACTTTTAAACGTGTTGGCATGGCAAACATTCAATGAAGAGCCAAAAAATTCTACATGTTTGGCGTTCTTAAATATGCAGTTGATATTCATTGCCCAAATGGAATTTAACGTTAGTATAATTTTTAATGCGAACACACAATTATGTATTCAATGCTCTGCCAGATCAGGGAAGCCATACATTTCAATCCACACGTAAGCCAGGTATGCTGTAACATCAGACCCGGATGGCGAAAAAAGCTTCGTCAGTGTGTCTGAATGTGGGCATCGAAATGTCACACGTCAACAGCAGCAATTGTGAATATTTACCTTAAGGGAATCCACTTGACTAAATATGCAGTGCGAAAGCCTATTTGTGGGGAAAGAGAAATAATCTAGCGCAGTTACGTTAAAAAAGAGATATTAAAAATAAATCGTGATGATACAATTTCAAAATGCTTTCTTGGGGCTTAGAGAAATCGATACGTGAACAGTCGCGCCAGCTATGTTCTTATACGATTTCAGCATCGTTCTAAATTTGTTCGTGGCTTCAGTACCGAAATCGTGGTAGACTATGACGTGTTCATTTTCAGTAAATTTTCTCTCTCTGATAGTGTAATCGCAAAATTTCTAGATTCAGAAAGCATAGTATTTCATTTGCTTGATTGAACGATTGCTTTTCATCTTACATTTGCACGGCAATATTATTCAAGTAATTTTCCAAGGGCAAGGGCAAGTGTTGGCAGACATGGAAAGGAGTAGTTTGTTGCAGAAATAAAGAGAAGATTTTCAAATGGTTAACCGCCCCTTTTTGGGGTTGTTGCTCCGCACATATGGCGCAGGAAAAGCGTTGCAGTTACGTCAAACATCTGAGAGTTATGTCGCATTACAGCTTTTTTTTTTCTCTCCAGGACACGAAAGTTTTTCTTTGTGTATTTGCGAAAAAAAGAAAGTGGAATACTTAATCTTTTGCAACTGAATGGGGGGTAATATAGTCTGGTAATTACAGTCTTATCTGATATGAGACTATTTCGTTCACAAGCAGTTTAATTCCATTTTTACAAAACAGACAATCTTTTTCGTCATATTTAAACTAATAATGCAAATTACATGTTTGTATACGATTATCTGAGAATTTATGCGTAACCTGCGTGGCCTTGTCTACAATTCACGTGCGAACTTTAGCGATCATAATTTTTTTTTCTTCAATTCGCCTCCCGAAAAGGATGTAACGCCCTTGAGATCTTTCTTGATTCTTTTTGTTACGCAAAAAATGTGATTGCCTATTTTTACTTTTTCGTTTTCCCTTTTTTCGCCATGTGCCTGTGAAATTGCGTTTCAGTACATCATTTTTGTAGCTTGGGCCGTTTATCACGAAGCATTAAATTTATTGTACAAAAACAACCATGGAGCTTCATAGACATTTCGTGTAACAGAATATTCAAACAGCGGTCATTGGTTTAACGTGAGGACGCATTTTCAATGGGTATAAACAGAAAGCAACTTCCGGGCAACGTTCAGCCTGATTTTACGAAAACCCAAAGCCACTTAGCTCCACATTCTACAAGAAACTGATTACGTTAAAAATTTCACATTGGAGACATGAAATACGTTGTCTGAAATTTATAAATCAAAATTAGTAGCCGAGAAACGCGATTTTCTTTGATAGTTGACCTACAAAATTTTTAACGCAAAGTTTTGGTTTAGTCCTACGTATGCCCTTGCCTGTGGGGACTAGGGAGACCCTTACATGCAATGCTAATTCAGGTAGTTCTCCTCGTTTCAGGTGGAGTTATATGTAGGTAACGAAGACAGCTACCTCATGCAGAGTTTATAGTGAATCTTCAGGCAGAGGTGCCTCAGGCTTTCGCTCTTTGTTTACATATGCGATTTTTCTTTCGGTTTTAGTTTTGATTCCAAATATGTTTCTTTTTACCTAAAAAGCTGAGGCTTACTGAATGTCTGACCTATTTTAGGGTTATGGACTTTACAGCTTGAGGAATCCCCGACATCGAACTAACCTACTCCAAGCCATTAGACGTCAGGTTCCATATGTGGGCTTCTGGAGTCTATTATAATATATTTTTTTCAAGTTATGTAGGTCCTTAGAGGAGTTTGGGGGGAAAAAGGCTCGTCAGAACCTGTTTTCGTTTTTAAACAATGGTCAAAAAACGTGTTTGACGTTGCTGACTTTCCGCGTTTTCTGACAACAAATAATATGCTGCGCACGTGGTTAAATTCATCCCCCATCCTGGTTGAGGAAAACTTCTTATTTAAAAAATAACGCCGCGACCATCTGTGCATTTCCGTAAAATCACAACTGATAAATTTTTCATGTCAGTACGTTTGTGAAACTAATGCAACTTTTCGTTGACTAAAATTGGGAAAAAAATGTAACAGCTTTTTCTGCTACCGTTAGATGGCGAAAAGCGTGTTATTGTAAAAGCGTTTTTCTTTTCTTTTTTTTTCCTGACTTGACATGTGCCTGCACCCGTGTACCCGGGACCTATAGAGATAGCACAGATATCGTGAAGCGGTTCATCGGTTTCTGCCAAGCCTCCTGGAGAAAAACTCACGTAAATTCTAATCATTTTACTCTACGTTTTCTCAACTAAAGAAACCAATAGCTGTCACGTTTCTACCATGAGCGACAACAAACCTGTAAGTACATAACTTTTCGTGCTAAGTATTCCTGTTACTAGGGAAATTGAAAACTAGCCAATTGCGCAGTAGCAGAGGAACGGATCTACTGCCGGCCAAACACGTAGCTATTTAACCACTTGCTTGTATAGTTAATGCTAATCTATATCGGGGAGTTAGGTGAATCATTTCCAATGGGGCGTTGAATCATCTCTATCGCGTTTTCATTGGATGCGGAATTCTTCGCACACATTCAATATACTTAAATATTTTTTTGAATGAGAGACTAATAATATTTTACCTTCCATTATCTACGGGAATGTTTTATCGGTTACAAAAAAAAAAAAATAAGTCGTCCGGCACTGGTCCGGTTTGAGAGTTTTTAGCTTCGGCTAGAGGGTTCAGCCATATTCTTGAGGGGGAAAACGAGGGTAAAGCCTGAAGGGATGAAACTCCAAACCAGGAATATCTAGTATATACCGGTATGAACTTGCACTGTTCTTTTTTTAACGCTTGCTGTTCCCTTCCTGTTCTTTTACCTCTTAGGGAAAAGAAACCTTACGTGTTGCCATCATCGGCCAGAGTCTCTTCGCTGTCGAAGTTTACAAAGCAATCAAAAGTAATGGACATCACATAGTCGGCGTTTTCACCATCCCTGATCAGGGAAGCAAAGAGGATCCTCTGGGTAATATACGTAACTGTTTCGATACGTTATCTTAAAGTAGGGACAGATGCAGTGATGAAAACACATAATAGGATTTTCTCTATTTGAAAAAAAAAAAGAATAATGATTCAAACTGTTGTTATTCAAACAAAAATTGTGTATCTGTTTCTTTATTTAGTACTTCTTGTTGATTGTCTCAGAACTATATTGTAAGTCCTCGATAGTATAGTGGTCAGTATCCCCGCCTGTCACGCGGGAGACCGGGGTTCAATTCCCCGTCGGGGAGGTTTATATTTTTAGCTTTTTTCTGGGGTTCTAAAATGCATTATGCTTTTGCTACCCTATGCATGGTTTATCTAGCAGTATGAAATTTTAACTAATTTTTCACAAATATTGGATTTTTGCAGCGACGATTGCTAGTCAAGATGCTGTGCCTACTTTCAAGTTCAAGGCTTGGAGACAAAAAGGCCAAATCATTCCAGAGGTGCTGGAACAATACAAATCGGTCGGGGCCAATCTGAATGTTCTTCCATTTTGCTCACAATTCATTCCGATGGAAGTAATTGACTTTCCGCAACTCAAGAGTATCGTTTATCACCCTTCCATCCTTCCGCGTCATCGCGGTGCTAACGCAATTGCTTGGTGAGCCATGTCCCTTCACTCATCTGTTTATTATTTATTTAACTTTTACTGTTTGATATTTTTACAAAATGTTTATTTTTACAGGACCCTGATTGAGGGAGATGCCAAAGCAGGGCTGTCTATTTTCTGGGCTGATGATGTAAAATCCTTTAAATCAGTTGGTCGGAAGAAACAACAATAATTGCTTTGTTTTTATTTCGTTCCTTTAAAGGGACTTGATACGGGACCAGTTTTGCTTCAAAGGGAATGCGATGTCCTCGAGGACGATACCTTGGATTCGTTATACAAGAGATTCATGTATCCGGAAGGAATCAAAGCTACGGTAAAATTGAAACTTCCTTGGTGATAGGTTGTTGAACTTAAACTCAGAACAATGACCTCAAAGACGTTTGTTCTAATTTTATCTATTTTTTAGTTCTTTAGTTCTTTTTCTTTTTCGGTTGTTTACTTATCTTTTTATTTTTGGCAAAGGATTATAAGTTCCATTATATTTTTCCGTAAAAAAAAAGTCATCCCCTCGTTGTTGGTCATACAGTACACTCTGCAGTGCACGATTGGAAAGTAACTTCTCCGTAATGACCAGGAAACTTCTCCATTCTGTGCATGACAGACTACAAAGACTACTAAGAAAGAATTAATAGAGTTCTTAACGAATGCGTTTCCCCTGAAATGTCAAACGGATATTGTGGAGTTTTCTTTCTTACTATACAAAATCGATAACCAGAAGGCTAAATTTGACCTCAGAGAATTTCTTGCAACAATTGGAAAAGCAAAACGAATTTTATGGTATTAACTAGTAATTTACTTACGTATATCAATCAAACAGGTTGATGCCGTTGAATTGATCGCGTTGGGTACGGCGCCAGTACTTCAGCAGCCTGTCGAAGGGGCGACGTATGACCCTGCGCTTAACAAGAAAGATCTTCAACAGGTAAGCAGCTCACCTGCGTATATCAAAATGAAGAAAGTTAACATTCTTTTCTGACGATTACATTCTGGCTTGCAGGTGCAATGGCGGCTAAGTGGTCAACAGTTGCACAATTTTATCCGTGGTTTGGACAGTTCACCAGGTGCTTGGACTTGCGTCTCTTTGGAGGAACCAACAGAATCGACGGTCTGGCACGAGATTCGTCTTTACGGATCCCAACTGTTTAAAGAACCTTCAGTACCCACTGGGAAAGCAGTTTATTTTCAAGGAAACGATAAACCTGGCATACAATGGGAGAATGGATTTCTTATACCAGGCCAAGACGGCAAATGGGTAAATACAGATAAGAATATTGAAAATGAATTGTAACCTAGAACTTGTTTTCATTCGACATTTAGGTAAACGTGCAACGTATAAGTGCGGAAGGAAAAGTGATGAAGGCCGCCAATTATGGCCGCCAAGCTGAAAGTTCCTCTTCAGCGGCTGTGGAGCTGACAGAAGATGAAAAAGCCAAACAGGAGATTATCCGCCAAGTGTGGAAAAGCATTTTAAGCGCTGACGTGAGCGATGATACCGACTTCTTCGGTGCTGGAGCCGGTTCCATGGATGTCGTACGTCTAGTCGAAGAGCTGAAGGATAAAATTGGTGTCACTTTGCAAAATGAAGATGTTTTTATGGCCACGAAATTTAACGAGCTTATCCAGTGTGTTATCTCCAAACTCCGAGGAGATGGATCCGATGGTTCGGGGAAAGTCGAATACGATGCGATTGTCATGACAGTTAATAATAGGGAAATTCGATTTCCTCATCAGCAATTTATTAACGGGAAATTCATGGATGCCGCTAGCGGAAAAACAACTGCGATCATTAATCCGACGGACGAGTCCGTCATTTGCCAAGTAGGAAATTTCTCTATTCTTATGCTCATTAACGTAGCTATGAGCTGATGTTTGTGACACCTTTCAGGTATCTAGTGGTGGTATCGAAGATGTCCAGCAAGCTGTCGAAGCTGCTCGTCTAGCATTCGAAGAGGGCGAATGGGGAAAAATGAACGCCAGGGATCGTGGGCGTCTTCTTTTTAAGTAAATATATTGATTGAGAATTACCTTTACAGAAAGCTGATGAAAGAAAAATGATTCTAGATTGGCCGACCTGATGGAAGAGCACAAAGAAGAACTTGCCACAATTGAATCAATTGATTCGGGAGCCGTGTACACGTTAGCTTTAAAAACCCATGTCGGTATGTCCATCGATACATGGCGCTACTTCGCAGGTAATTAACTAAATATACATTTATTTGTATTAAGAAGAAAAAAAAATGTGCATATAATAATTCAAAAATGTTAGGTTGGTGCGATAAAATTCATGGTTCTACTATCCCAGTAAACAACGCGCGTCCTAACAAGAATTTTACGTTCACCAGACGAGAGCCTGTCGGGTTTGTTTCTTTTGATCGTACAAGTTAAAGACGATTGTCACTTACAAAGTTCTTTCCTTATTTCATTTTTAGTGTTTGTGGTTTGGTCACGCCTTGGAAGTGAGTAAAACTGAACCGCATTATGATAACAGTAATAATAAGCTCTACTACTTTTAGCTACCCCCTAATGATGTTATCTTGGAAAATGGCAGCATGCTTGGCAGCTGGAAATACAGTCGTCCATAAGCCGGCCGAAGTTTGTCCTCTAACAGCTTTAAAGTTTGCCGAATTGTCTGTAAGAGCTGGAATCCCTCCCGGTGTTATCAACATTGTTACAGGGAAAGGTGAATCACACTATTTAGCAATATTATTAACTCGTAGATTGAATTCGTTTTTGTCTTCAGGAAGTATTATCGGACAAGCGCTTGCTGAACATCCAGTTGTGCGTAAACTGGGTTTCACGGGAAGCACGGAAACGGGCAAAATTGTGATGCGAGCCTGTGCCGATTCCAATTTAAAAAAGACTTCGTTAGAATTGGGTGGCAAATCCCCGTTCATCATTTTCTCCGATTGTGACATCGATCGAGCTGTTCGTTTGGTAAAGTTGGCTTACACAGAAACAAAAGAAGAAAATGTTGAAAATATTCGTAATGTTTTTTTTTAGGGCATGAGCAGCGTATTTTTCAACAAAGGTGAAAATTGTATTGCAGCAGGCCGCTTGTTTGTCGAAAAGCCCATCCATGATGAGTTTGTTAAACGAGTTCTGATTGAGATAGGCAAAATGGTCTGTAGCCAACTGATATAACAAATTCAACGAAACAAGTACGATCTCATATGACTCCTTGCTTCATGACAGTCTATCGGTGATCCATTGGATCGTGGAACGCAACATGGCCCGCAGAATCACAAAGCGCATTTGGACAAATTGATCGAGTATTGCGATATCGGTGTGAAAGAAGGAGCGACATTAGTCACTGGAGGCAAACGCGCAGATCGACCGGGTTTTTTCTTTCTCCCAACTGTTTTCACTGACGTGCAAGATCATATGTACGTTGCCAAAGAGGAATCATTTGGACCTGTAATGATCATCTCTCCATTCGAGAGCGGGTACTCATTTTTTTTTTGCCGAATAGCAGTTTTAGTTGCATAGTACTTGATTTTTTTTTTGATTTTTCATAGCGACGTGGATGGTGTTTTGCGTCGCGCCAATGCTTCCGAGTATGGCTTAGCTTCCGGAGTAATCACTCGAGATCTAAGTAAAGCCCTGTACGTCACGGAAAAGCTGCAGGCAGGTACCGTGTTCGTCAATACTTACAACAAAACAGACGTGGCAGCCCCATTCGGCGGTTTCAAACAATCTGGATTTGGAAAAGACTTGGGTATTACGATGCAAACAAGTATTACTAAAGTCAGTATATGCTGATAATGCGCTTTTGGTTTTCCCTCTCTTTCTGGCACAGGTGAGGAAGCCTTGAACGAATATCTAAAGACGAAATGTGTGACTATCGAATATTAAGAGCTTTCATCCTTCATCCCGTGGTTTCTACCCGTTTCTATCAATTGCAGTCCAGTAGTAAGTAGTACGTGCAACCGGCCATTGCCATAAGGGCATCAATCAATATCGCCTTATAGCTTACAATTTGCTAATTCATGTTTAATCACTTGGTTCAATAAACGGAGTTTGGTAAAGTTTTGTGATGGCATAATGCGTGGGATAGTACTAGCATAATGCTTTGATGGGATTCTAGGGAGATATCACAGGCACGCGCCGCACAGGCTTTGCTGTAACCTGACTGATATTGATTTTCGTGATGTTGAACACAAATGATACTACATGTGACATAGGCTTCGTGTCACTCGACATCAACAGGGCACTTTTCTCTCAAAAACAGCTTTTATTTACATAATATCTATATGTTCTGGTCATTTGATAACATCTGCGCAAGTTCAGACTTATTCGTCATGGCAGTAACCGTGATCCATATTTATTCTATTTCCCTACTTGCTGCTGAAGCTCTGCGTGTCTAACGGTGTTCTACAAAAGGCAAGGACGTGCATTGCTTTACGTGTGCCTGCCTTTAAAGCGGCTAACACTGAAACCTGTTGATTAGGAAGCTTTCACCTTTCAGGAAATACGCGGGTAAGAACCGAACTGTGTAAAACGGGAAAATGTAAGTGTTTTGAATTTGTGCATATATTAAAAACTTTGAGCCCTAGCTATGTACTAAAAGCGACTACAAGCCTCTATGTACATATATATATATATTTTTACTTGTTATTATTTTTTCATTGTTTTATTTTCTATTTTATTTTCTATTTTATTTTTCTCTAATGTTTGTAAAGCGATTGTCAGTGTACCATGTAATGCTGGATTCTGCATTTCCTTCTTGGCGTTTTTTTTCTTCTTTGGTTCTATTTGTGACTCATAGGTGTCACTGCTGTGCTCAGCGTTTTGGTTGAGGACTGAAAGCCTTCAGCCTGAAAAGCAGGTGTCGTTCTTCAACTCGATGTCGTTTTCTTTACTTTTTCCGCTCATAAAAAAATTGTAAATATTACGTCCGAAAGGGATTTCAGTGAGTCTTCATCATTTGGAATGTTTCGTTGTATTCATTAAAAGCCTTTTAAAAGGAGTTCGTCTACTTTGTGTGTGTTTCGATCCTCATCACAGCATTATTGTTGCCATGAGTGATGAGCTTGTGTGCTTCTTTATTCGTTTGTGCCTCACTTGAATCTGTTTTCCACCGCCTACTATTATAAGAAAAACTGCTTGTTGTCCCAAACGGGCTGAATTTAGGCACCGTGTCGATTATCCTAGGTGCTGAGATGAGAGTTGAAGAGGCTGAAGATGAAGATGTTGCAGCTGGTGAGGCCTTATTAGGTATGTGGACAGGAAACTAGACATAGTTGAAGATCAGTTCTCTTATTCCAAATATTCTATCCAAGACTGGATCTTTTTATTTATCTTTCAACTGCTGGGCTTTCCTGTGTGATTCCTTTCAACAGGAAGGGACCTATTGAGCCAATTACTGCAGTCATGGGATCAAATGGGTCTTTAAATGAAACTTATTGATGGCTGCAGGCACTTGAAAGGTTTTAGCTTTATTCAGGATCCAGCCAGTCCTTTCCTCTCTCTCCTTCTGTCTTCCTCTCTCTATCTGAGAATTTGTCCATCTCATCTTTCTGCTTAGTCCCGTTTAGCTTTTCGTTGCACATGTGTGTGTGTTGTCTGCAATGTTGTATCAATACTTTCAATCAGGCATCAGGTGAAGTTTGGTTTTGAGGATTATTGATCTCTAAGTGGTACTTGACGAATATTATTGCAAACAGTGTTAATAGAGTGCTATTGTTTCCAGGTTTTCCAGGTGCTTCAAATGCAATGAGCCAAAGTAGCGGTCTGAATCCGCTTGGCAGTGGAAGTGGTGCAATTGCCTCAGACTCGAATGTGACTTTATGGCAGTTTCTTCTCGAGTTGTTGCTGGGTGGATCTCAGCATGCCCATCTCATATCATGGACTGGGGAAGAAGGCGAATTCAAACTTCTCGACGCCGAAGCTGTTGCGCGTTTGTGGGGACAGCGTAAAAACAAAGCCAACATGAATTACGACAAATTAAGCAGAGCCCTTCGATATTATTATGACAAAAACATCATCAGGAAAGTCATGGGGCAGAAATTTGTCTACAGGTAATTTTCGAAAATTATTTTGGTATTTTTAGGTGTGGGTTTGTTGTGACACGATTGGAATTGAATCTAGAGAAGCTGTGCATTCTGAAGTGTCAACAGGAAATAAGTGTCACTAACCTCATTGTAAAACATGCCACTTGACTACTAGCGTAAATTTAATTCTTTCTTTTTTACAATTAGATTCGTGTCATATCCGGAAGTGATGAAAGCGGATAAGTTATCATATTCATCGCCCTCATTGGCGAATCGAATGATCATGAAATCTGAGAAGCAAGAAGAAGAAGAAAACGCTGCTGCCATCCGTGAAAACAACAAACAACTTGCCGAGAAAGTGTGCTCATCCAACCCACAGGCAATCGGCCTACCGGGGTACTATCTCAATGGAATGGGAATGCAATCCATTGCTAGATTAGGTAATGCGATCATATTACTGCTACATTTCTTGAACCGAAAATGTACATATTATTATTCTGGTAGCGTACGCTCCGAGCGGGGAGGTTCCCGGGTTGGTCCGACCCATATCCACAACAACGCCTCTACAGTTCAATAACAACAACAGTGTTCACGTCGTTAACCCATCCTTACCTGCCTATACACTACCACCTGATTATGGACTCAATCTAAGTTCCAAATTGTCAGACACCAAACCATGTGATGTCAAAGATTCGGCCAAGAGAATTAGTGAAGATTTAACATCTGCTCGTCAGAGTAGTGCCATCAGTTCTGGTTCGTATGCTAAACGGGCAATTTCTATTTGTTCCACTATATATTGTTATTGATTTTTGAACAAACAGCGTTCCCGGACGGGGGACAGAACTCTAACGACAGAACTGACAGGGATACGACTGTGCCGCTCAATTTAAGTGCCGACACGGCCGACGAGAAGAAGGCCAAGCGTACAGCCAATGATGCGGAAAATCTAGAGCTAGATCGGATGAAACGGGTCAAAAGCGAGCAAACTGAAGCTACTGATTTAAGCATGAAAACTACTGCTACTGCTTCACAGAGTCGCCTCAACAACCATTCGGTAAAGGTTGCTGTTTAGATTAGTTATGTCGTTAGCTAAAATGGTTTTTATTGTTTATTTCTTGTACAAGGAGGCGAGCAACGATTTCGTTGGCAATCGATTATCTCGGCCAAAAGCTAGACCTAAACCGCGGCCATTAGTTCTTCCTGATTCGTCTCTTTCACACTACCGAGGTGGAAATATGCCGCCCGTTTCCAGTCCACTGAGCTCCTCACCGTGTTCTTCGTTATCACCGTCTACCTTAAATTCACCTGCTCCTTCTTCATCCCCATCAGTCTCTTCGCACAATCACGCCACAATGAGCAAACCTCCTCATTCACCCTCGCTTCAGACGCCGTTCTTTAGCAATTTTCCCGCTCCTCTTCCGTCGCCTAGTCTCTTCCCAAACTACCCTTCTCCGTTTATTCCATTAGCCACTCCGCTACCACATCCGCACAGTCACGCCCTCAATACAGCTCAACTACATTTTTGGAGCTCGCTCAGCCCGTTAGCGGTAGCCAGTAGCCCTCGTTATCCCATCAACAGCAAAGGTTCGTCCGGCAGCGTGAGTGGAGAGAGCGGAAGCGATGGGCCTCCATCTTCGGCCCCGTTGCTCAGTGCCTTTCCTAGTTCGTCCGCTCTCCCGTCCCTTTCGCCTTCTCATTTTACCTTTCCCGTTCCGGCTTTCCCTTTCACGGCGCCGCTCTCCTTCTCCAATCCGTTGCGCTCACCGCTTTTTACTCCGGGACCTCATATACACCTCAGTAACCATCGGAAAGAGCGAGAGAAGGTTAAAGAGGAGCCGAAAGACGATACGAATCGTGCTGATCAGGAGGATACGGACGAGAAATCGAAACCTGTTGTAAAAAAGGAAGAAGAAGAAGGATACGAAGAAGCTGAAATGGGCGATAAAAATGAAGAGCCAACTTCCGCAAGGACACGGTCCGTTTCATCTTCCCCGTCGGAATCTTGATTTATCAGATCGTCGTATCCTACTCTATTTTTTAATGGTTGTTTAGTTGGTTGTTTTACTTTAAATTGGATTCGCTCGCTCAGAAAGGGAAGGGGGGGGGGGATTGAACCGGGTTTTTTTTTCTTTTATTGCCATAGCCTTATCAACAACAAAGTCCTGCGGTCTTCCATACCTTCTTTTGCGTTGTCTTTGATTCAACCTAATCTTTTATGTTCTTTTACTATGGTAAATTACAACAATTCGTTTGTAATTATGGCCATATTTTTTAGTTTCAAATCCAAACTTTCTTTTTAATTTTTTTTCAGGAACTGTTTACGTTGGATCACGTAATGGATTCTAGCTAATGCTAGATGATTTCATTTTTTTCCCCCCGTTGTTGCTTTTTTTCGTTGATAATAGCGTATAACTTACGTTAGTTTTATCTCCTCGTTTGCCTGCATTTTGTTGTTTTAAAATGATCAGTTTTTCTTTTTTTAATTTTCAATTCTTGCTTTGGCGTGGGGGACGATTGTTTAAAATGTATCTTGTTTAGTGTGTTACGTTGTACATTGACGTGCCTTGACTTGACGGTTCAATCTTTCACCTGTATTAGGTAGGAGAGTCTGACGCATTTCTATAAGTTTAGCGTTATTGTGCGCCAGAGAGAGTGCGGATGTTCCAATCAAGAGGAAATACCTGAGGGATCTTCCCCATGATTCTGAAACAAAAAAAAAAGAAAAAAACCATTACGTTGCCAATTGTTGAACGACTTATTATTAAGAAGTGCCATCGCGATCCGATGCTGCGGAAACGCGTTCATTTGTCTTCTTGTATCATCTCTTCTAGAATTTTGTCTTTCTATTGTGTTAGTACCGAAGGCTTAGTTGAAATTATGGATAATTGTTTCTAAACGCCAAATCCTTTTTTTGTAATTCATAGTAAGGGGAAACTAATCTGTTCTTATATCCCAGAAAAACAACACCAGCTCAAACTATCGGAGGGTTCATTGCTGTGATAGTTAGGCGATTTGTTTTTAATTGATTGAAAGAGGAGAGAAAAAAGAAAAAAAGCGCTGTTAAAGTTAATTCATCCTTGTTCGAAGAAAAACAAAAAGAATTTCGAACTTCTTTTTTCAGATATGGGGTGCATTTTGGAAACATCATTTTGAATAATGTTGAATGTATGCCTCTTCCCTGAATGCCTGCTCCGTCTCTCCCACTCCCCTCTCCTTTCATTGTTTTTGAAAACTCGTTTGCAAAATACGGTTCATTTTTCTCATCATCTTTTGTAACGTCGTACTGACGGGAAAGTGGAGGAAAGAAAGCCGGATGGGCTTGGCCGATATGGTATTTTTTTTTTTTCATTTTCTCTCTCGAGTCGATGAGTGTCAAATGAACGTACTCAACAATACACCATCTTACGCGGTAATAGTTTCATTTTTATTATACTTTACGTTGTTAGAAAATGCCGGGCATACGAAACCAGTTGAGATGTCGTAGGAAGCGTTTCGATATCATTGCAGCAGATTAAAACATGGAGCCGTAAAGAACATAACGCCGACAAAAGAATATAATTTTCTGTGACAGAGTGATGACAAACCGTCTGGCTTCTACACATAATGATAACAACACTCGGGTATTTTTCTTTTTTTCATAATTTCCAAGGACACAACAGGTGAGAGCTGCTCAACGTATGTGTGTGTGATAATGTGCAGCTGGTGGCAAGTAAGACTCACGGCAGCCTTGCACATATGCACTGTAATATTGCACTGTTTCACGGTTCTTTTTCTTTTATTGGACCCTAAGTCTTCCAGCGCTTGCGTCATCCTTCTTTCACAATGGATGCCACAAAACTAAAATACAAATGAGTCAACTTATCAGCAGGTGGTCGACACGAAGTGACGTATGAAGCAAAAGAATAAGCCTTCGTTTTCACAAGTCAACACTTAATCCTGCTGTCGAGATAATATGAGTGAGTCAAGCATGGCAAAGTTTCAACACAGAAACGCCATCGTAACAATCTATCCTTTTACCACATAGAAAATGAAGATTCGTTCACTCACATGTTAGTTTTTTAAATTGGATCAGAACATATCTCGGTGATTGCAAACATCGGCGGCATCAGACGACTACGCAAATTCTGTTTATGCCTGCGTCTGCATGTCTTGTCAGTTCATGATAAAGTACCAAACAAATCTTATTTACCCTGCGAATGCGGATTTTGGATTGTGGGATTTATGACAGGCTTATATCCTTAAAGTGAAAAAAAAGGCTATTGCAAAACGCCTTGTAGTGCGTCATCCGACTAAAACGGGTCAAAAAGAACACAAATAAGCTTAAGACCTTTAAGTTTGGTAATAGGGATGTTCTTTCAACGCTTTTGGCATATCTATTTCAAACTAGCCCTCTTGATTATTTCATGAGGTTAAACAATATAAGTCAAACACTTTGAGACAAAGCTTAGCCGTCTATCCACAGGAGTTTGATAGAGAAAAGCTTTCTTCTACCTTATCTTGCTGCCGTAGGAGGTGGTCAAACGAGGACATTTTTTTTTACAGCCAACCTTAAATGTAAAAGCCACAAAGTGAACTGAAATCATTTTAGTTTATTCTCGGTGACAGTACGAAATAGACCTTATTGTGTCGGATACTTTTTGTCTGTAAATTTTTACCGCAGAACACCATGTCGTTAACAGCCATTCGATTGGCTTTCGCATTTTTCGTTTTGGGGATCTTGTTGGGATCGAGCGCAGCCATCAGCTTGGACGGACACGGTTACGAATTCACTGTTGCAATCTCCGAGGATGCAATGGATATCGCAGACGATCAACGGCTTCCCTTCCTTAACGCGCTCAGAGTGATTTTGCTGTTTTGAACTCTAAATTAGATGAGTATATACTAAACAGCTGTTTAATTTTTTTTCTGATCAAAACAGGCGACGTTGACATCTACGTCTAAAATGCTTTTTGACGCAACCGATAACATACTCTACTTACAAAAAGTCAACATTTTAGTGCCAAGTTCATGGATCAGTATCCTTAGTGGCGTCACGCCGACATCCAAGTAAAAAAAAATGTTTTATTAATTTGAATGGAGTGATTAGAACTATATTTTAATATTGGAACGTTAAAGGCACAATTACTTGAACGCTGATATGCGAATTGAGACCACCAAAAATTCAAATGATCCTGAATCTCTGATCGAATCAGCGCGGTCCTACAGTTCTAAAATGTGCGGCCAGCCAGGTGAATACATCATTGCACCGCCCCAGTTTTTCCTCGACGTCAATGGTGCAACTGTCGCCAAGTATGGCGATAAAGGTAAGCTATATAATTGGTGGCGTTTGGAGACGACTGTAAATCTTTTAGGATTAAAACAACTCAAGGTTGTTATGTTTAAACATACATTCTCGTTTTCTAGGCGGTAAGATACAGTATGTTGACATGTATTAGCCGATTTAGATTGTTACGAACAGTGTAACATTCGTGTTCTTTTGATTTTATTATGAATTTTACAATAGCTAAGGTAATACTTCACGAATTCGCCCATTACCGATACGGAGTTCATGATGAGCATGGTATTCCGGAGACGTATATCGACCTAGGTGCCAAATTCCCGTACACTTTCTTAAATCCTCGAGGCGAATGGCAGCTGACAGGGTCCAACGACAGCAAGATAGAAGGCTCTTACCAGAATTCGTGAGTCACCGTCATCAAAATAATTGAATCTCAAAGAACATAGAATAATTGACGGGTTGCACGTTGGCGTGTAGGATGGGAGGAAGTTGCACTTATCCCAATACCCCAACCGAGACAGGTGATCTCAGTTGCAGATTCATCCCCGATATGACTGCAACAACAGGACCGTCATCGTCCTTGATGTTTATGCCATTTTTACCTACGGTATAAGAAAATCTTTTCATTTTCTTATTCGTCTCATAATATTTTTTTTATTCCTTAGGTCTCCAAGTTTTCCGACGAAAAAAATCATGACCGAGCAGCTCCGAACAAGCAAAACTACTGGTGTCGCAATCGGAGTACCAAAACGGTCATTAAAAAGAATCCCGATTTCAACAACCTGAGTCCTCTGGCTAACACCACGACCACGACACCGCAGTTCAATTATCTAGTCCGTGCATCGCAAGCAATTTACATAGTCCTGGACGCGTCTAATCACACTTTACCCGATAATGTATTTTATTAACGGAAGAATAAGTGGAATAGGCCACCCTAACGTGAATCTGTTTTACTTTAGACTGTGTTTAATTACATTAAGACAGAAATAGCCCAAAGGATGATTCCACAACTAGCCGCGAACAGTCCCAGATCTTTTGTAGGCATCGCAACTATGGGCGGGTCTGTCGTTACCTCGAATGGTCGTTTAGGTGGATATCTAACTGAAATACAATCTCCCGTATTGGTAAGGCTGAAAAATTAACATTGAGTTACATATTTTATTTATTGCACTGTAAAACATGTAGGTGTCTACAAACGAGCCAATTTTGGTGAATAAGCTGAACGGATTGACTCGATCGGCTGGGCAAGGGTTGTTATTAGAGAAAGCCATTCTGGACGTTGGGGACATTTTGACCGAGTTCACTCATCTGTCGGGGTCAATCGCTCTGTTGGTTAAACTGAACGACATCACCGGAGTACAACAAATGAACGTGGAATGCGAGGCTACTCATTTACTAAATTCGCGAAGTGCACGCCTTGTAACGTTCGAATTCGGCAGCAACAATGTGCTCAGCAGGAGCACGTTAATGTCCGGTGGAACCCATTTTCCTGCCGATTCCACAAACTATCAAACCGTTTTCTCAAGCGTAATAAATAAGGCTCTTGAACTCGTCCAGGAATCACGGTATCAAAACCGAAGAATTCAAGTAAAATGAAAATCAACAGCTTATTATGATATATACCCTCACTGATATGCATCTGTTCTTATTTTTACAGCTTGTGCGTGATCAGTTCACGACTCTTGCTTCAACACCTTTCCGGGGATTTTACACTGTGGACTTCATGCCTAGCGTGATAGAGTTGCATTTTTTCGTACCCGTTTCACGAACTGGTGACTACGAAATCTATGTTAACAACACGAATGGTATGACCTATACGTTGTCATCATCAGAACACTCGCAACTATATTTGAGTTGGGATAGAAAATACAAAGTTCACACATTTCGTCTAACACCGGTAATGAAACTTTTTCAAAGTACAATCCAAATGAAAAAAAAAATGCTAAAGATTCTTCTGTTCTGAGTAGGTATCAAATGCTGTGACTGCCACATATTCGGTCCACACGTTAGGTACTGACATGGCAGGCTATGTGGAGGCTATTGAAGTTCTAGGTAACACTGTTCCCGTTTATATTGGCGGAGGAGGCCAACCCAAAAATCGAGTTGTCGAGGTTGAAGTGTACACCAACGGAAATAGCGGTATGACTTTGTCTTTGTCGTTTCAACAACTTAAAATCAAATTTTTTCATTATTTTTTGTATCGTCAACTTTAAAGGTCTTCTTAACATGGCTGCTGTTAACGAAGAAACTTCTTTTCTGGTCTACGCTTCAGTTCGTAAAGGCTTCACGGTTTCCCGCGCACTAAGGTCTGCCGTTGCCATGATTCACGGACCAACTGGAAACACAGATAACATCTCGTTACGTGACGACGGTCTTTGTACGTCGTTGTGATCTCGTAGAAGACACGATTTCTCGATTTACGTGAATTGTTTTGTTTTTCTTAAATCAGATCCCGATTTGCTTGAGAAAGACGGCATCTATTCAGGATTCTATAGACCTCCAACTACTCCGTCCAACGGCGACTACCGCATTTCTGTTCGATTGGATGGTTATCGTAGAACCAATCCACTTGCGCCATTTAAATATTCATCGAGTCGCTCCATGCCCATCGATCAAAGTAGCTATTTTATATCAAATTTGATTTTCACATTAACATTCTACCAATATAATTTTCGTCTAAACAGCTGAAGATCCGTCGTTCAATGAAGGAGGTTCTTCAACCTCCTTCCAGCGTTGGTATCCCTATGTTGCAAAACTTCAAGTACAGGCAGCAAATTTTTACGAGGTAAAATTTTGTTTTGTAGTTTCGTTGTAAGCGAAACTTCTTATGACCGTCTACTTGTAGGAGAAACCACTTCGAATTATGGATTTTAGGATCGATTACAGCAACCCGGTTAATGATCAGGTTACGTTCCACTGGACCGCTCCTCAAAATAGCTACGGCAAAAATGGTATGCGAGTTCGTTTTATCTCTACATTGTAACGAACGACTTTAACACGCGTAATTACTTGACAGACTCCGTTGCGTCGTACAGACTGGCTTATAGCAGTTATCCTAGTGACATCATCGACGATAAAGGAACTATCCCTACGTCAGCTGTAGTGATCATGGCTAGTGACATCATTGGCGGAACGTTAACACCTGTAACGCCATACGAGGCACAAACGGTGACCGTCAGAATGCCCCGAGTTGGACCTTCCCCTCCTACGATTTATTTCACAATCAGTTCGAGAAGTACAACGGTATGCACAGAATATAAATATCAAGCATTTTACAGCAAATGTTTAGCAATGCAAGTCTGACATATTTTCTATCATTTGCTGATTTAGGGATTTGAATCTTATGCTGCACCCATGGTTTATCTAACTGGGTCGGAGCCCCCACCGATTACAACTACTACTGTTCCATCAACTGTTACCACCACAAGAACCAGCACAGTAACGTCTACTATGCCAACATCTTCTACATCCATGCAGACCACCCGCACCACCACGACGACACCTACTACAGTGCCTAGGACTACAAGCGCTACGACGCCGCTTCCTAGTGGTGCCCAACGCATTGGTGTTTCATTCTATTTTAATTCTTTGTTCTCACTTCTCTTGATTCGAGCATTCGCATTGTAAAAATTAAAGCAAAAGAAAAGGTTTTTTTTTTCATTTAGGTAAAGTCTTTCGTTCTGGTGCTTAGATTACAGTTCCCACATTTCCAATCAATTATAAGGCTATGTTTTGTGAATTAGTTTATGTGAAATTCGAAATAAAGGTTGCTTCAAATTGTGTACCACTAGCTGCGTTATGGGTCGATAGGTGGGGTGGGAATTCGGGTAGCTAGGCAACGACAACGGCTTCTTCAACACAATGACATCCGTTCGTTTTGGACGGCGTTCTGGTTTTGTAGTTTGCAAATCAACGCTATATTATGGGTAACGTGTTCAACTTAATTCAAAACTGGATCAGCAGTCAGTGTAACGATTATGCCAATAACGTAACGATCCCAATACGTCATAGTAATGCGATTCCGATTCATCCGCCCGTTTATTCTTGGTTAGTTTGGTTTTCTAGACTATGTTTGAACATATTTGATGTTAGAATTTTTATTGTATTTCCATGGCCACTACATGAATGTTTGTTTCAAAACACAGGGATAAAAAAATAGAAATTGATGCGGACCAATTTCAATTAGAAAATATGAACGGTCAATTCATTTATCGAACCATCGTCATCCAAGGACAGCAATTTACGATCGACGGATGTAGGCGATGCTTAATTCTTGTCACAGGGACGTTCGATAGCATCTTTATCGATGATTGCATGGATTGCAAAATTATTCTGGGGCCAGTCAGAGGCAGGTATTCATCTATCATAAATTGTTTTCAGTGAATCAAATATGAGGACCAACATAATGCAATTTTTTTGGTTTATATTACAGCGTTTTCTTACGGAGTTGCAGTCAGTGTTTCGTCGTGACGTCTTGCGGACAATTTCGAACAAGAGATTGTAATGAAATAACCTGCTATATTTTTTGTAGCAGTCAACCAAGCATCGAGGTGTCTTACGCGATGAAGTTTCAATGCATTTCGCTCGATTATCCAGGGCAGCGTGGTAATCCGAAAGCTTGATTACCGAGGGGTTGGCAATTCCCTAGCAAAGTGTACGGGTTTCCAAATTTTGGCTTAGATTCACAATAAATTTTGGCCTAGAATTCTTAATTTGGCTTAAGATTCTCACAGGTTGTGGCTTAGATTCAAAATTATTTCTGACAGGTTACACAAGATTCAATCAGTTGCCAACCTCTCACCTATTACTTTATGGGTTTTTGTTCATAAACTAAATCCATTCAACTTGTTATCCCAAAAGATGACTTTGCTAATGCCAGACTGAATTCGACAATCGCCAATCGGTGGTCGGAGATTTTTGATTTTACACCGTCTTCTTTGTCGAGCAATTGGAGGTTGCTACCCGTTGAAGATCGAGTAGAAGATCATCTAGATGAAATGGAACTCTTGCATTGTACCAAGTAAATCTGGTTTATTTTTCGTTGATATGTAGAATGATTTTACGTTTTCCTCGTTTCGCTGTTTTCTCCGTTTAGTCTCCAAATTACCTTTAACCGGACCCGATCCCTCATCCCCTTCACTCATCCAGCGCTGAACATTTCCGACAGGGATGATCCGTTAGGCAATATCCAGTACGATATGATGGGCAAACACTAATAAAGAAAAACACAGCAATGGTTCCCAAATATTGCTGTGTTGCCTCAACATACTCAAGATAATACCAAAGGCTACATTCTACATGGTTTTTGGGATTGCAATATAACATTCTTTTTTTATCAGACTTTACAAAGGCAATGATGGTTTATTTCAATGTGTCGACAAGCTCTGGAAGAGACGCATATTCTGATAACTAAGATATGTGACTGCAACAGGTGTTGTAACTCATACTGTACCTTATAAGCTCATGTTGAATAAGCCCTTCGGGATAGTCCAAGGACAATCAAATATCACAAGGTTAACCGCCTTCTTGTTTCCGGGGCGTGGCGCAATTTTCTGCTTCAGAAACAAATAACTTGTATCCCGCGCCTACCTGTTTTGCTACTCTCACGAATAAAATTGTTCATGTTCCTGTGATTCATTTTCTATTTACGATTGGCAACGTCATCAAGGCGGAAAGTAGGAGCGTACTTTTAAAACTTGCGCTCCAACATTCTTGGACGGATGTCGTGGTGTTGTTTCGTAATAATAAGATACAGTTTTTTATTATTATTTTTCTACTTTCACCCACTTTATCATGAAAGTTCTCACAATTGTCCTCTTTTGCCATGCGTCCGGAGTTTTAATTTGCATAAAATGTAGCACCATAGTGGCACGTTACTGCTGAGTTAACTAAATATGGGGCATCTAACGTACTTTTTACAGCTAGAAAATAATTTGTAGTTTCGAAATATAAGAGAACTTCGTTAAAGGATGACCATCTATGATGTATAATCAACAGACCCTAAATTATTTAGTTATTTATTAAATTATTTATTTGTAATAAAATAATAAATTGTTTGGTAACAGGGGTAAAAGCTTTCACCGAACAAAAGTCAAAGTAACTTTATGAAATTGACACCAAGCCAGCCTTCAGACACATGGTATTATGACTCTGTACCAACATCCGTTCTATTTACACACCATTTCGAGACAAATTGCGTAAACATTCACAGATTGGACGCAGGCTACACGTTTCTTGATAAACATCAGAGGCCATGCGGGCTGTGGTTTCCGTCTTCGAATTTTGTTTGTTCAATCTGCAAAATGACGGGAAGAAGGGTGGCAGCCATGTGCCTTTCTAGTTCCGAACACAGTTACAGCCCGCTGCTGGGGATGTTGAAGGATCACACTCATCACAGTGCGAATGTATACAAATGACAGTATAGCGCATCGGTCTCTCAGACGAGCTATTCAATTGAGAAAACATGCGTTAACTTAAAGAGATCCAACATCAAGCTGCGGTTTCAGAAACATTAAGCAATCTTCATAAATTGTCTTCCCGCCAGACTTTCTATAGCTACATGTCTTCTTGAAATCGTTGTAAAATGATCCGGTGATCGTGGAATAATTCTATGTCATTATCCTCTACTAGACTGCAACCACGCAATTCGTGATTAAACTGTGAAGGCGCTCCCATCATTAGCTTTTACATAACTACCCGAGGATTTGTTATACTGTTTGAGAATTTACCTCTTTTTTTTTTCATAAAATGTTTACAGACTATATTATCAGAATTATGACCTCATCAGTAAAATGCGTGAAATGGTTGTAGATGTTGTTAAGAACGCAGATAAAATTTTGTCATTCTCAGGTAGAAGAAATTTCGAATCACAGATTCTTGTCATCTTTCCGTGATGCTGAAACGACGAATCTATACTTTTCTTGCAAACTTGCATTTTGTATTCGGTGTGGAGCTTACGGTTTGGTTTAATAACACTCAAACGCAGATTTTCCCAGTGTGTCGGGAAAAAATTTATGTGATTTTTGTGACGATTTGTTTTACGTGCATGAAGACGCAAACATGCCAATATGGCAGTGTGGACGGCCTAATAGCGGAAAAAAGGTAGAGACATAAACACAATGGCCATTCAAGGTCCAAGGTCTTTAAACATCCATCTGGACGAGTGGGATGCCGAATAATATCGCCCAAGATGTAGCAACTGCGTCGCAGTAAATGCAAATAAGGAATGTATTACATTGTATTAATAAACACACAACAGTGGCGGTTGCTGAAAAAAGCCGGCTGGAATTTGGCAGAAACAGCCTTTCGTGTTTGATCGCTAGGTGGCTAACTCTTGCCATGGCGTCCTCAATTTATTTCGTTTTTTTGCGTTTTTGCTTCTCCCTCTAGCAAGAATTGTGTGATAATCGTCAGCATCAAATGAAACAGTTTTGACATTTGATGATTGTGCCCGCATTTGAAGTACTAAATATTGTCACGTAAGTTGTTCTCTGATTTGCCTCCCATTCTTATTTGTTCCGCCGCTCTTTAATGACATTAGCTGCTTAGCTTGTCCTCTATAGTCTTGAATCCACCTGAACTCAACTTGTACATAGTCGGCTTAGAACTGGAAAGCCGGTGAAAAAGTAAAATTGATGTCTATTGTTTCTTCTTGATCAATCATAGTGTAAATTTTTGATAGTTTTTATGTGATTCTGACCATTGATTTTGTTGTTGCTATGCAGGAGTGACTTGGTCAGCTACCTAGCTGATTGAAGCTGCTGAAAATATGGGAAAAATCAAGACTAGAATGAAATCATCTTTTCTGACACTAAATAAACATTCAGAAATCTCAAAATGGCTTTCCTGTTCTGTCGTTTTCATAGTCATTGCTGGAATTATTTGTTCCGCAGGTGAGTTCCTTTCCAACCTCTTTTCATTAGATATAATAGATAAATTTTTTTTTCCTGCAGACTGCTTGATCGTGGAAAACCTCAAATTTTCCAGTGATTGCCCACTAACTGTGACATGTGAAGCTAAATTTGCCCAACACCATGAAACAAGTGGAATCAAAGCAACTTGGTTACTCAATGGAAAAGAAGTGAATGAAGAACGTTGGAAATCAACTGAAGACTTTAATGGATCTGCCATATATTACTTGATGTTGCCCTGTGACATCTCCAATTTTGGAAACTTAACATGCAGGGTTTCAATTGAGAGAGACCAGAATGGTGTGCAAAAATCTGAAAAAAGTGCCCAAATACTCTTTCCAGTTATTCCGAAGATCAATCTGACAAAAGATGCAACGGTGAACGTTAGCTCGTTTGCTTCTTTATATTGCTCGGCTAATGGATATCCGGCACCCAACATATCGTGGACTTTCAATGGAGTTGAAATTAAATCAAGTTCGCAGAAACTTACTGTAACCCACCTGCAAGAGGGAACGTCGGTGTCATCCAAGATAGAATTTGACAATGTCGGGCGTTCTGATAATGGCACTTACGTATGCCATGCTACCAACAAAGCCGGAATGGAAAGCAAGCCCGTACCTCTTTTCGTCCAAACTAAGCCTGAAGTGGAAATCGATTTTGCTTTAGGAGTAGGCAATGGTAGCATCTACCTTAATTGGACTCTAAACAACGGAAATCTTCCGATACGAAGTTATCATATCAAATATATGAAGGAAGGCGAAAACAACTGGCAGTATAGTCGTGTTGCGCCAAACGTATCGGCAACAAGTCTGGTAATCAGTGATCTCGAGCCCGACGTAGCGTACCGTATCCAAATCGAAGCAGAAAACGTGATGGGTAGAAGTCATCCTGATAAATATAAAGAGGCGGTTAGGACCCTATCCGCAGAAGCCGAGTACATCCCCGTTGTTGACATTAAAGGCTCAACATCGAATTCGTTCACTCTCGGTTGGACTGCACCACCAGAGGAAATTCGCCATCTCATCGGACATTATGTGTCATCCTACAAAGATACTGAAGGAGGCAAAGAGACAATCATTCGAATACCAGCAGCAGATGGTTCGCCAGTCCATCTCTTCACAAATCTGAAACCGGCTACCATGTACTTATTCAAGGTCAAAGCATGTCATCGGTACACTGGTCATTGTGGAAACTTCTCTGTGCCCGTCAAGGGCAATACTATCGATGGGGAGCCTTCGCCACCCCGTAACGTGAAGATGTTGTGTGACCGAAATGGAAATCGATACTTCGTTACCGTCACTTGGGAAGCTCCAGCGCACCCAAATGGACAAATTATCCGTTTTTCGGTCTGTTCGTCTAAAGTGGATATAACTAGTTTTTTTTCACGCTAACGAGAAGTCGTATTTTTTTTTCAGGTAAGTTTACGCGGAGTTGCACACTACTTGAACGAGCTAAATCAACAGCAACGGGACGACTTTGGTCCCATGACTCAGAACGTGGATGGCACGAAATTTACTGCACTCTTTGATGACATTCCACCTAATACAAACTTCAGTGTCCAAGTAAAAGCTGAAACAAGAGTACAACATGGGGAGGCATCACACGCCACGTGCCAAATGCCACCTTCCATACCTGATAAAGAAAACTTTGGTGGGCTTTCGTTGACGCGGTACCAAAGGGCTGAGAGGTGGGGTTTACGGACTAGCCTTCCCAAGATATCACAGAGAAAAGGCCCCATTTGCTGCTACTCTGTTGTGCTAGTTAAAATGTTGGAGGGCAAGCTACTTACTTCGCTGCCAGAGCCGCATCTTCTGCCGCTATCGACATACGAAGAAGTTCATAGGCAGGGAGCTGGAGCATATATAGCCGAACTGTTTGATTACGATCGGCTTCCATCTGACCATGTTTCTTTGGGTGATGGCAGTCGCATCGATAAAAGGAATCCACCGTGCAAATCATGCTCTGTCATTCAATGGCCGAAGATTTCTGAAGCAGACATCCAATTAGAAGAACTAGATGACGAAGACAAATTGGATCGTGTTGAAAGGAGCTCATCCCGAGATTCGCCTTCTAATATGATCAACCTTGAGGTGCTGTCCGACGATGGAGTCTTGGTTCCAGAGAGCAACTATACCTTGTTTGTTCGGGTACGCAAATTTTTTGCCATTACAATATCAACGTGCGCTAACGTTAGGCTATTTGAAATTTTTGCAGCTATTTTCCCCGAATATTCGTGGACAGGTTGAAAGCGTCTACAGCCAGTATGCGGCACCCATGACGCCGAAACCGATCCCGTCTTACCAAGCAGCCGACCGCTCTGTTGTGCTTATGGTTGCGTTGGGAATTTTGTGCGGGCTGGCATTTGTCTTGTTGTTGATTGTCAGCAGTCTCTTCTTCTTGCGTCGTTACTCCAAACATGTCGCTCAAAGCGAAGGAGTAGAAATGTCATTGAGTAGCTCGTGCCGTCATTTATGGAGTCGGTTCCGGGATGGCCGCCATTTACTCGTATCACCACCGAGCACTTCCGCCGCCCCTATACCGAAACAAGAAATACTTCAAGCATTTATTGAGCGCCACCAGAATGCTGATTACGGGTTTCAACACGAATACGAACTTTTACCCGAGCGTTTCGTTGATCGGACTACTCGAGCTTCAGATACTAGAGAGAACATGCCCAAAAATCGCTATCCTGATATCAAAGGTAAGCACTGCATATATTTGTCGATCACATGAATTCTGCTGAACGGAAAGCTCTAACTTTTTAACTATTTTTAAAATACTAGCATATGACCAGACACGAGTAAAGTTGAACACCATTAACGGAGATTCGCAGTCCGAATATATTAACGCAAACTTCGTCATGGGTTACAAAGAGCGAAAGAAGTTTGTTTGTGCACAAGGTCCAATGGAAGGAACCGTGTTTGACTTCTGGCGCATGGCATGGGAACAACGTGTAGAAATTATCGTCATGCTTACCAACGTAGAAGAGTACAATAAAACAAAGTGCTTTCAGTATTGGCCAGATCCTGACCCATCAAGAAATGCCTCTACTCCCGAACCGCTTTATGTTGATCCAGTGGCTGAAACGCAATCGAATGGCGGCACCACGCACTCGCCGTCTAATGGCAGCACGGTCGACATCCAACAACAAACGGTGATCGGTACACTTAAAAGTCCTAGAGGGGACAAGACTTTCGGCGATATCCGTGTGATCCATGTCAAAGAAAAACGCTATTCAGAATACGTTGTGAGAGAGCTTCAGGTTTGTCATTTTCTAACTTGCCATATGCGTACGGATTGTTCTAATCGATAATTTTTCTATCAGGTTTCACGACCCAAAGCTGGCACTCCAACTGATCCTGAATTGGGCATTATGGAACGCGAAGTTCGCCCTGTTTTCCAATACCATTACCTAGTCTGGAAGGATTTCCAGGCACCAGAGCATGCCACTGGAATTCTACGCTTTCTCCGCCGCTTGAATGAAGATTACAGCACTGACCGTGGACCCATCTTAATCCATTGTAGCGCCGGCGTAGGTCGAACGGGTACTTTAGTGGCCATCGATCATTTGATTCAGCAGATCGAGGAAGAAGGCGCTATTTCTGTATTGAACACGGTGTGCGATCTCCGTCATCAGCGTAATTTTTTGGTCCAATCGCTTCGGCAATACATTTTTGTATACCGGACGCTCATGGAATGGGTGCAATTTGGGAATACGGAGATTGCCGTAGCAAGTTTTCAGGTATGTCTTCGCACCATTTAATCAAGTTGTAGCTTATAAACGATTTCTGTATCTTATACCAGAATACGCTGATTAACTTGCGAATGAAAACGGAAGGCCGAACTAAATCCCTACTCGAAGAGGAGTTTGATAGGCTTGAACAGCCATTCGATGATCGAAAACCGATGAGTGTAGCGTCATCAGAAGAAAACCGAATCAAGAATCGCTATGAAACAGCCATTCCTTTTGATCGAAATCGTGTCATCTTAACGCCAGTAGCAGGAAGAGATTACTCGACTTATATTAACGCCTCGTTCGTTGAAGGGTACGACAACTCTGAGTGTTTCATTCTGACACAAGATCCAATGGAATCGACCCAGCGCGATTTCTGGAGAATGGTGCTGGAGCACAATATTGTAGTCATAGTCATGCTGTCAGAAATGGGGGATGCGTCAGATACTTCCTGCTGCCCACAATATTGGCCTGATGATGATCAAGAAGCCACTCACGATCATATCGTTGTCAAACACGTTTCAACAGTCACATTGCCGGGCTATATCCAGCGTGACTTTGTTATTCGTAGTACCAAGACTCGCGAAGAGATCCGGACAACGCAAATTCAGTACATCGGCTGGGGACACTGTACGAACGGTGTGGAAGATGACTCAGTTCCGCCACCCCAGCAGATCTGCCATTTTGTAACTGTTGCGTCCGAAGCCATTGCTGCCCGTGCACGACAACTCCAGCCCGGATCGGCCTGCATCCATTGCAGCACTGGCAGCGTTCGTAGCTCAATTATGGCCGCCTTATGCATTCTGATCGAACAAGCTAAAACAGAAGAATACGTCGATGTTTTCAGTACAGTCAGAAAACTGCGCTCGCAAAGGGCTCGTATGGTGGAGTACCCAATGCAGTATGCCTTCCTGTACGACGCCTTGGCCAATTATTTATGAACCATATGGCCATCTGTGTTGTAGGCTCCATCCTTGAAAGAGGTATCTGCAATTTTTAAGTTACCAATTAGTAAGAAAAAGTTACAAAATATTGATGAACTAAAAAGACAAGTCTGCTGCAGGCACATCGGATTGGCCAAACTACCGAAAAGTGCATTAGTATAAGAGAGTGTAGTCATCTATCCCTTATCATTTCCATGTATTTCATAAGCCACTGCCTCTCCATTCAAATGTGCCAGTGTACACATCCCTCGCCCCTTTGTACATTGCCAACTTTAACGCGTCAGTGCTCTCCAGTCTCATTTTTTTTTCAATTTCTTCCTCTGTTTGTCTCGTCATTTTCCAAACATTGTCGCTATTATTGGACTTCTGACCTTGCACCACTTCGTAATCTCGTTTTTCTTTTTTCTTTCCTTTCATTTTTGTTTATTTTTTTGTGTGTACGTGTGTTGGATGAGACAGTTGAAAACGAAAGGAAATGAAACGTATACCAGAATCATTTTCTGGTGCAATTGTTAGCGACAATATCGAAAGCTAACCCGACCGCGTCATTTCTATTTCAAGTGGATGTCACGTAGCTTTTCTTTCGTAATAATAGTGTACGATTTTAATTGCAGTGTTTCTGGTTTAGAAGTGATGACCAACGTTCATATTTTGATTTAAAAACCATTTCTATTACGTGTACGCGCTTGTCACATTTATCTTGTGTGTTGCTCAACGACGATGCTTTGCCTCAGTGTTACTATCCCCTACGACATCTCTTCTCTATCTCGTAATTTTTTTTACCCTAATCAATTAACACGACCGGTAAATTGATTTAGACTAGCCTGTAACTTTTCGTGAATTCTTTAGCTATTATCTAATGGCGTGTTTCGTGCAGTACTCCCAGAAGAACATTTCGCCAACATCTGCTCTCCCTTTACCCCCTACAGACATCTTTATTCTGAAAAATGTTGTAACATGATGATTTTGGCCTAAACCCAGTCACTTTATTTCAGGAAGGGCCGGAAGAAGTCAAAATGAGATGGATCGTGTCCCGCGCGGAACAAACTCGAATGAGATCGTACAATAAATTGTCATTTAACATAACGTGGTCTTGATGTTTTTCTTCTGACTGCATCCACGTCCAAATTTAATTGGTAACTGCTCACTATTAAGTACCTACATGAAATGTTATAATTTCTCCGTCTGATTTCATCAATTTTTTTGTTAGACGATCTCGCAGTTAAACTTCAAATAACATGTACGTTTACATTTTCTTGTTTAAAATCCCGCTATAGCCTGAGTTTCCCATTGCTCTTGCTAGAGGCGCTGCTGAGCAACTTGACTTGATTGGATACGTAAGACGTATTGAGCTACAGTTAATTAATGGCTTAACAAAATTTTCGGTTGAAGTAATAACTAGTAATTTCACAGAAGTAGTTGCATTCTAAGGCAATTGTAAATTTCATGCAGTATGTTATTTTACGTGTGTATCCTTTGCGGGTTTTTACTCTTGTGGGACCAGGAAAATCCCCGCTTTTTTCTAGCAATGATGAAATGTTTCGCTAGCAGTTGTCAACAACCAAAACCATATGTTTCTTATGAATATTCGAAAGCCATTTATAGTGAATGAACTTCGAGGGTTATAATCTGTTGTCAATATTGATTTTAACGAAGACATCAGCTTTTTAGTTGGTTGGTTTTCTCAAATGAAAAAAGCCTGAAAAATTCTGAAATTATTACGCACTCGGACATTCATTTCGACATATATGAGGCATTTCCTATTCATTGCTAACACTGCACACCACTCCTGAACAGAATGGTCGAAGAAATAATTCTCAGTAAGCCTACACATCGTCCAAGTAAAAGCTATGTGTATCAGGATGGAGTCCATCATCGCTCTCGTCTGAGGAATCATCCTGAATGGAATCGGAGAATAACTATCGGCGTATTTTGCAGCGTGCTGGTCCTGATTGCACTCATTGTTATCGGAGTTTTCTTCTTCAATGATTCTACAGTGGGAAAAGAACTAGAAACAACATCGAGCCATAACACGGTGCCTCTGCGTTGCATTGCAAACCGTACAGTGGGTCATACTTTCTTAGCAGAAGACCTGCAAATTTCACCCAACTATAGATATTATTTCTATGCCAACCGAATGTCCTTTTCGAAAGCTCAGCAGGTGTGTGCATCTCTGCCTGGTGGAGGTGGCAATCTGACGACCATACAGTCTGAAAAACAGGAAAAATTGTTTGACAAGCGTATCGAGGGCCTGTATGACCAGTTATTTGCTGACGACGATAATATCTTCACTGGATTCAGAAAGCAATTATGGACTGGTGGATACATAGACTTGGAGCTTGACGGAATAAATCGAATGCGCTGGATAGATGATACCAGTGTATCCGAATGGCACCAAAATTTCTGCAATCCCAGTCAGGCAAGCAAAATTCTTCGAATTTCAATGGCTGAACTAAAGGAGAAAGGCGCAATCACTAATCCTCTGATTTACGTAGTCAAAGACTATCGGTCACCTAAAAACGGCTGCTGGCAACTATATAGCTCACTGATTTACGAAACCGAACATCTCGAATTCAACTTTGTTTGCCAAATTTCAACAACCAGCCTTCCTTTTAGGTTTGAACGTAAGGTCATGGGAGATTTTCGGCAGGAGGCAAATAACGAAGTATTGGCAAACGAATTTGCTATTTTTTCCGGCCGAGGTTCCTATCGAGTTGCCGTTGAGACCTGTCAAAACTTCGCTCCTGGAGCTCAAATGCTGTCCCCTGTTACGTTAGCTCGTGATACTGAGATCAACAAAATCGTGGAGCGTCATACCTTTGAGATATTCGGAGAAGACAATGGGGACCCACAAAGACGAACACTTATCTGGAGCGGTGGCTATTTTAATGTTTCATCCGAGAATCCAACCGAAGTTCACTGGGCCGATGATACAAAAACCCTACTGGACATTGAAGACCTACAGATTCGAACGTATATCGACCGGAATGCCAACAATACGAGTGAGTACGAAAATTTCTGTGGGCCAATCGAATACTATAACGAAATGATTCGCGAGGCTGACCGGCAGGAAAGAGACGCCACCAAGAACACAGGTTGTATCAGAGATCGTCTTTTTTTGATCGTCAAAGACTTCCGTGAAGGACAAACTGTTCAAGGATGCTGGCACGTTTACGATTTTGATTATCTGAATCGGTTTGATTACAAATTGTATCTCATCTGTCAACTGCCGGATCTCGTAAGGAAAACAAGGGAAGGCTAATAGAGATTAAAACAGTGTAACTTGACTGGGCAAGGCAGCAAGAGTCATTAAAGAAAATACAAAGTGAATAAAATAAATAATTTCGATGTTCAATAATTAAATAAAAGATAACTGCACTAATAAACCATTGTTTTGGTAATTTGATCATAAATTGCAATACTATCTTACAGTCGAAGATTGTTTTCACATTGACATTGTTAGAATCATTTTAGCATTACGAATGCGAAAACCGAATCGTCTTAAAATCTCACACTACGCATATAAGAAAATAGTCAATTATTTTTGCATCGGTTGAAACTAATAATGCCATGGCGAAGGTGGAAACGAGAATAAGTCCAATGAGCCACGATACGCAGGATGAATCCTAGTCGCTTGAATTGCGGCATAATAAAAAAAATTTAGAATAAAACGAGACAGAAGGCGAAGCTTCCGGCAAAAAGCGTCCGACAAAGAGTCCTTTTGAAGCTACAACACAATCTGCTCTCAACTAATGGGTTTTACCGTTCCAAATCAATTCGCGTTTGGTGCCTCGGTTGCTCTTTATCGGTGCCTTGCGAACTTGCGGGCGGGATAGTCAGTAAGGAAAATGAAAGAGTTGCAATTTTCGTCATAACCCTTTCAAAAAGAGTGGCAAGGTCATATACGATAACAGTGTGTTCATAGAAAAAAAAAAGCGCCGGCGTCAGAAGAAAACAAAATCTATGCACACACCTCTCAGGTTGGTTCGATTGCCAAACGAGAAACTTTGCTTCAATCGAATTTGAAATTTCGTAGAAGAATGAGCTCTGGTAGGTTAATTCTAGGTAAAAACCTTTGAAAATCGCAGTGAAATTGTTGCGTTTACGGGGGAAGTGTTGCAAGCATTCATAAGAGTTCATCACTTCACATCACGTACGTTCTCGCAGTGGCCGTTCCATGACTGAGAAACAAGGAAGTGTTCTACTGTCGATGTCCTTTACTGTGTTTTAGCTCAGTTTGTGGTACATTAAACTTATTTGACGTTAGAGGGCCGTAAAGTTTGTGGTGCAATTAATTTTACGTTAAAAGTATTATAATATATATGTCAAAATGGAGTGGCAGAGGATTGAACTCTGGACTTCTCGCATGCAAAGCGAGCACTCTACCACTGAGTTACCACCCCTTTGTAATTTAACCACATCACTCATAATATATTGATCGTCAATTTTTGAACCTCACTTCCATCCAGTTAGTTTTAGTGAAATATGATGAACAACCATAGATGGGGGCGGGCGTGATAATTTTACTTTACCGACTTTGGGATACGTTAAATAAAAAATCGGTTAGCCGAAAAAATAAAATGCAAAGAAAAGGGCTTTTTTGGAATTTCCGCGAGAAATTTAGATTAACAGTGAAATAAATAATGAACCCTATTTTTTAATACGTCCAGTTTGCTAACGAAATAACGACCTGTTTGCGCCACGACTGCCTTAACTACTTGCGGGGGACAAGTAGTTTAGGCAGTGTTTTTCAAAAATCGCGAAATTGATTCCTGCGTCCGGTCGCATGGTTTTCATGGCGGCCCAAACTTCTTTATGGCTGGCGTACTGTACACGAAACGAACGAAAGCTGCAACTGCTACACCGGGCTGATCACAATTATAATCAATTTATTATTTTTAAATACAGAATGTTATGTAAACTCCGGAATGCCTCAGCATGTTTTCTCCAATCTAAGGATATATATATATCGAGTAACGCAACGAACCAAAAAATGCATTTGAGAGTTCTGCACTAGATGGCGTGGAAGATGATTTGGAATCATAATTTCCCTCAACCAATAGACATGACTGCTCACAAGGCAAACTGAACTTCAGTGTGATCTAAATGAAAGACGGCCTTTCAGGTAAGAGGCTTTGCAATAATAATTTCTTTTTGAATTATCGATGGAGACGATACGGATAATGGAATCCTATGCCAACTCGTATCGGATGGCCGCTGGAATGTGTTACGAGTGAATGGGAAGCAGGTATGCGGTCGCAACAATTCGGTGGGCGTCATTCGCACTCCAATGATTACATAGATTGTTGCTGATGCGAAATAGATTTCTAGGTAGAGGGGATAGATAGGGGAAGAGAGCCGTTACGCTGTTACTATTTCACTTAACCTATGTCTGGTTTAAAAAAAAAATGGAAAAAAAAGTAAAGAACTGTAAGGGGGAGTGAAATAGCGCAGTCAGCGCGATAAATCATCTGACTCTTTGACGACACTGATGTGTAAGCTCTGCACGGAGGTGTTTTTCACAGAACTACTTGAAGAATGTCATGACCTATTTTCCGAACTGCAAACAGCTTTGTCGAGCGACCTACTGGATCTTCTAGAAATACCTTTGGTCCGCATTTGTCGTGTGCAGCATTTGCTAATAATTCAGTTTTTGACTTCACCATATAACGATGTGGTGATTTTATTTTATTTTCCTTTGTATTGTCGTCAATCATGTTAAGAGGATCTTCCCCAAAAGCGACAGTTAAAGCTGAAATTGTACAAGGTGGCGCACTAAAGACGTACTTGGTACACTATGGATGTTCGGACAAAGTTAAATAGTACGTGAGTGATTTCTGAGAATTTTCTCGTGTTTCGTTGAACCCAGAGTGAAGTAATTTTTACAGGAAGAAAACATCTTCGACGCAGCACACTAAATGACCGCTGTACGGAGTTTGCCAGTCACGATCTTTTGGAGCGAGAGTCAAATAATTAGCGCCGATTCAGCGAGGCAGCCCACTCCCTAACTGAATCGACGGGGCGCGGCATCTTGAATTGTCATCTTAAAAATATCCCACACAACAACGCGGACGTGTTTGTTGCAGCATTCAACAGGTGTTATTTGGCTGTTCATTTTTGGGCGCGATGAAGATGTAACGGAAAGCGGGGAAATGTGTTATGAAAAAAAAAGTTCCATCAACAACATTGATTGTTCTTTTTTTTCCACTTAATTTTTTTTTTTTTTGCGTCTCCCAAACCACATCGAATCGAATCGATTTTTTTTTCTAGCGTCTCTTTCTGCGCTTGAGGGCCTAATCAAGCGATCCATTGTTTGTCTCTCGTGGAATGCGCAACGCGCACTGCCTTCGTCTACCTCTTTCCACGTTTTTTTGACGATTCACCCAACACCCGTTAGGTTGTTTGTAAAGCTGAGCGTAACAACGCGACTGTTTCAATACAGTAAAAAAAAACGTACTCTGCACTTGCATGTATTTTTCTGAAAAAAAAAAAATAATATCTATCAGAGTGTTTTTGTTACAACTCGACATCGTGGCGACGCCTTTCCACTTGTGCGGGGAATAACGGGTGAATGCTGTTGCTGTTTCACTACTGTTCCTATTGTTGTTGCTGTTGTTGTTGTTGTCATTGTTGCCAAAAAAAAAAAGATGGACTCGTACGCGTATAGTAACATGTTAATGTAAAGCTCCGGTAGGGAGTCGCAGCCTAATTAATTTCTATTTCTCCACGCCAGCGCGCCGTTATCGCAAACCATGTGACAAACACAAACTCGGGTTGGATAAATCCGAACAGCAGGGATACTTTTCGGACTCAGGCTTGCAATTTCTCTATTCTTAGTCGTCGTGTGAGAAAAAAAAAGTACATCTTCCCATCATAAGAATCGAAGAATAAACTTGTTTGTTATTTTTTTTGTTGTTTGTGTTTTGTTTTGTGTTTTTTCTGTTAGTTTCTTCTTGTTGTATCCTTTTTTTTCTCTCCTTCTGTATATGGATGTATTTTTAAAGGTGTTGTTTGTGATGGACGAGAGGATTGAGTACGTTTCCCTTTCTTTTGTCGAGCATTGAATGAAACAATAGATCAGCATTCAACACTGGCTCGTCTTCTACAACAACAACAGCAATGAGCACAATAAGAAGATAGCCTATTGATTCATGGTAGGACATCTGCTCTGTTAGTTTGTCAATGGATTCTGCCCTTCTATCACCTTCATTCTTCTTTAGCTTATCCTGATGTGCAGCTATTTGTGCAGCGCATCTTTTGTTAAGCAGATAATTGACCACAACTTTAAGGATTAACAAGCTTCCGGTTATTTACCTTTTGTGTGTGTGTTGGTGAGTGCCAAGGGTAAGGTTGAATAAGACTGGTAGGCAGGTGAACTAGTCAGGTAAACTAACCTATTTAGGCATAGGACAGGACTTTGGAAACACGCTGTTCGTGGATACATTTAAGGTTTCATTAATTTTAATGTTTGCTTTGACATAAATTGCAAGTTCGACAGAGACGAGCGTTCGACAAGTTCGAAAAATATGAGTTGAAACTGCTTTCCTCTGAGGAATAATTGAAGGAGTGTGGAATGATAATCGCAGGCTATTTCGTACCCGACATTGGTCGAGCCAAATATCCTGTACGTACTTTAATCGTCATTCCTTATATTTATTATGAGCCCATTTTTTTTTCTTCTTATTTCAAATTGGGTTTTCACTTTGGTAAAAAGAGGTCCTTCCTGTTCATCTTCTGCATCAAGTGAATATGGGCTCAAAGAGGACCAAAGGGCTTTCGGAATTCAAAGAGAACTACATCAATCCATTTTATTCGTATCTTGGTCTATTGTTGTGCTATTCAAAACTCCAAAGGGAAATTTTCAAATCTATGTAGGACTTCTTCGTCAAAATTCTCTTACGTGAGCCATACAAAGCGTACGCAAGAATGATGGGGAGCTTCCCATCGGAGATGCGGCAATCGAGGGTGAAGGGGGGATGGGATATTCGATCCGGCCGGTGAAATAAGTAGCTCCCTCTTCTCTTATAAATATTCTTCTTCTTTTTTTTTTTTCCCTTCTTCTCATCGGAATAAAGAAAAGCTGTTGTACGCGCTCACGATGACGACAACCGACCTATCCAGTGTCTTTTCAAAAGCCGTCCAGGAACAGAAGGGGGCTGGAGGGGTGGCGTACATTCACATAATAATCGGATGGAAGAGTCTAACCCTCCCCTACAGCTCTTCAAAACTCCTTTTGTTTCATGTTTTTTTATTGTTATTATAATGGAGCTTTTGTGAGCCGCCATCATGTCGTTCGTCGCCGGGCTCGGAACAATGGACGCTATCCGCGCGTCTCCGGTTGCTAGAACCCTAGTACCCTCTCGTTTTCTTTTTTCTTCCTGTCGCTACCCTTTTCTCTCGTTTTTCTTTTTTTTTAAACGCACAACGGCACACATTCAATCGATTGAAAGCGTTAGCGTCCTACAGCCAAACAAGATAAAAACAACACGCAAAATAGTGCGCTTATTATCATTCCAAAGGTTGATTTAGATAAGCATCGATGAACTCGAGGATCGCGCTCATTGATGTGAAGAGATTTTTTGGCTCCGTTTGCCTGCTCGTCCCTATCCTCTTGAAGGAGGCGAAGTCAAAAGTGGGCATTATGTGCGACGAGTTTTTATCGTCAAACGTCGACAGGGCTGGAAGAAGAGGGGCACCCCAAGAATTGGAATATACATAAGAAAGAAAGAAAACTGTTGTAATATCTTTTTACGAGGCTTTAACCAACTGAAAATTTGATTCTATTTAGGAAGAGAGGTCTGCCTACTTGACAATGCAGGAATGCCTCTTGTGTTTTGTGCATAAGAGTAGACGACCTTCCCTCGCGTTTTGCCTTTTCTCCTATTCGCCACCGACTTGGGAATGTAAAAAAAAAAAAATGGTGGTTGCAAACGGAAATGCCATTTGCATGTTTCACATCTCTTCCGAAACATATCACATAACTAGTCGAAAGTTCATGTTCAATCGGCATTTTATTTAATGCTTTCCCCATCGTAAGGTGAAAAACCTTAAGAATGGAGAATTATTCAATAATTTTTAACTAACTTTTGTTCAGGACGTTCACTGGATGCTTTGTGGCAAGAACAAAAAAACAAAATTCCGTTTTTGAAAAAAAAACAAAACATACACGCACCTTAAAGGAACATGTCCCATTTATCAACCGACCTAAAACACTCTGCCCTCCAATTAATTCGTGTCGAAATTAGTGGGCATTTTTTGGGGGAACCTTTTGCTCCTTTTGCCTCTCCCTCTTATAAATGGCCGTCACTTGATTAATAACATTTTTCCTTTTCTTTTTACGAGGGTGGATCCACGTAAATGCATCAGTTTCACACCTGCCGCGCAGCAATCTTTGTAGCTTGTTCACCTGCCGACAAAAATCTACCAAGCAAAAGAGTTTTTCTGTTACAAAGGTTTGTAAATGCCAACAGAAGATAATTAGAGGTTATACTTTAACTTAAAAAAAAAAAAAAAAAAAATACAACTACAAAACGATTTTAATGCACTGTTTTATTTTCGACGGGTCAACTGCCGCATTTGTTTCATTCGCAACGTTCTCCAGGACTGCAGTTTTGTCCCAGGAAATAAAGTTTTAGGTGATGAACTTCACTTCTTCAAATAGCTGTCAGGTGGGTTGTGTATCCCCCCTTATAATCGAATTAGCGCGAACACAGCCAGCTGGAAGCCATCTACATGATTGTAGCTGTTTATTCGTCTCGCTTCGCTCTTCGCTTAACATTGTCTTGGTTACATTAATTTTTTTCTAGCCAAATAATGATGACAAATGCCTATCTTTTTTCAAAAAAAAAAAAAGAGGAACGCCGACCTCGAAGCTCCACTTCTGCTTCGTTATGCCTCCCCCGTCCCTTTCTTTGTTTGGAAAACTCTTTCTCCGTTTATAGATGGAATGGTATTGTTGCTGCGCTTTAATTGAATCAATTGGTCAACGAAAGAACAAAAAAAGGAAGAGGAAGAAGAAAAGAAGAAGAAAAGTAAGAAGGTATACAGAAATGAAAAATCGCAGGCAATCTCATCCATTATCTCTCGTAATAAAGCTCTGGCTTTTCGAGGGTGATTCGTCACTTTTGAACTCACGACTTTTCACCATTACCGGCCGAGTCCGTATCAAAGATAAGAGGGGGTAGAGCGATTAGCCGTAATTATACCTCTGTTCCTTTTTTTTTTGTATGTGTGTGTGTGTGTGTGTGTGTGTGTGTCTGTGTGTGCGAGTGTGTCTTGCGTTAGTGTGTCTGTGTGTGGCTCTTTTGTGCGTCTGCCAACACGCAAACGTATACACACGTAGATACGTGATGATGATGATGATGGTGCTCGGATCATCTGGAGCCCGGCAAAGGTGGAATATTTTGCATGTTGATGAGAGGTAATTTGTCTGTCTTTCTTGAAGACTGGGCACCCAAGTCTCTTCCTTCTCATCTTTTGCTCTAAAAGAGAGAGAGAGAGAGAAGAGAACAAAAAAAAAACGAGAAAGAAAATGAAAAAATAAAGAATAGAAATAAAACATTTAAATATCTTTTAAGGGGGCATTGTTGAGGAACATGGAGAAGATTCCTCACTCGTTTGGGAATGTCTCGAGGTGCATTGCACGCAGACCTTGAAGAGGTTTGTGAGGCCTTTTTTTTTTCTTTTCTGTTTTTTTTTTTCACTTTTCCCCTTTTTCGTTACCTGATGATGGCAGCCGGACTGCCATTGGAAACTCATTTTTTCGGAACCCCCCTTCTCTTCGTCTCTCTATCTCTCCCTCGTTTCTCCTTTACCTGCCCTTTTTTTTTTTATTCTTCTTCTTCTTCTCGTTTTGCTGCTGGAGTGCTGCTATTCCATCAACCTCCCACTCGTGTATCCTCCATCATCATCACCGTTCCTAGGAGGAAGACGAAGAGGAGGCAGTGCTCTTCTTCCAGATAGTCATGATACTACCTTGTTGTGTTGCTCTCTCCCTTTAGTCTGTTATTTAAATGCCCTTTTGATAGGTCCTTCTTTTCACCGAGGTGCCCTTCGTTAACATTTCAAATTGGGCTCGGCCTTCAGCGTTTGTTATGTATGGATCGGCAGAGGTCACCGCCGGGGTTATATACTTCACATAGTTTTACCCATACGCTCGGCTCATGGGTGCGCACATTACTTATATATACAGACACGCTCAGCATCCTCGTTAAAACGAAAAAAAAAAAAAAAAAAAAAAAAAAAAAAATACCGTGGGCCCTAAATGAGCACGAAAAGTAATTGATTTTCTATTTGGGTTACAAAACAAAACAAAACAATTTTTAGCTATATGGCGTTTTTTCCTTTGGGGAGAGAATAGGCGAGGTATAAACGAGATTGCATTCTTCGACAAGTCACGCTAGCAAAGGATTGCCTCTTTCTTCCCGTTTTGTAATTCCATTAGGTTTTTTGATCATATCTCGGTGTGTTCCAGACGCCAATCGTGCTCCATAGCATGTCGTCGATCGGATTTTTTCTTTTTTTTGTTTTTTTTTTAAATTAATTTTCAACAATTTTTTGATTCACTCTTCTCGAAATGGCACGGAAGAGTTGGCTTTCTTTTTAGCTACGGATAAACGTGAACTACAGTCAAGAAAGAATTGAATCGCCCGGCGATATTATTTTTTAAAGAAATAAAAAGGAACAAAAACAAAAAAAAAAAAGCAACACGAGAATAAGAAGAGGAAACTTTCAAACTCTCTCTCTTTTTGCCTCTTCCTTCGTCTTCGGTGGTGCCATAAACACACGCCATGTAAGGGTTGTTTGAGGCGGCTTGTTGGGAGGGCCGCCGCGGGTGGCTCAGCTATGCTCCTCGCCCTCCCACCTTCTCTCTCTCTCTCTCTTTTTCTTATTCAACTCTACGACGCTTAGGCATTTTGACTTTTTTTTTTTTTTCTTCCTAAATATATAAATAAAAATAAATAAATCTGTTTCTGTACGTTCTTCCCATTGGGTTTCTTTCGTTTGCTTTTTTTTCCCCTGTGTTTCTGTATTTTAATTTTTACTTGTATCAATGTTTCTCCATTGGAGGTATAGAACTAGGGAAACGTGGCATGGAATAGATATTGACGTTGATAGGCACCCTGGCTCGGTCCAGTGGAACTTGAACGACCGCGTAAGGTCCTAACTTCCATCATCCGTCAATCGCTCGACGCTAAAAGGAAATTCTCCGTAATGGAAGTCTACAGCCGTCCACGTCTCCTCATTCTTCAGCTTGCTGTCTTGAAATAGCTTTCTGTTCACTGTAAAAAAAAAAAAAAAAAAAAAAAAGGAAAAGAAGAACGAAAGAAACAACACGATGTCGACTCGTTTTTCTTGGTGAATGCCAAGGTAGCTGGCATTCAGCGCAGTTCGGATGATACATATTCAGAACCGTTGGTCTGTTACCTTTTTGCATTCACATCACAGCAGATCCGTGGCCAAAAAAAAGATTCTAAAACAAGCTAATATGGTTTTCTGTTCGCGTAAAAAAAAAAAAAAATAAATAAAGGGCCATATTTGCGGGTATAGGATTGCAACCGGAGTTAAGCCAAGGAGCGGTTCTTCTTTTTTTTCTTTTATCTTTTATAATTAGAATATATTTTGTTTTTTTTTTTCCTACGGAATTTTCCAACCGACGTGTTCTCACCGCCCCAATCTCACACGAATCCCTTAAATTACAGGTGAGCTACTGGTCAGAAAAATAGACGGAGAAGCTAAGGAACTGCAGCGCGCATTCATGTCGATTGTGGTTCGTTCATAATTCATCACGTATAGAAAAACTGAAGGCCTGTAAAGCGTGTGAACAACGCTCGAAGATATGTTGTTTTCAGTGCTCCGCATGATTTTTCCTTTGTTAGTACAAATTCAAACGCAACTCTAATCTAAACAGCCGAATAGCAGGTGCGTGCATATGTTCTCAAAATATACTGTATATACATCGTTTTCTTAAGCGCATGTGCTTGTCTTTGTGTGTGGAGTATGTGTACGTTGCGCTTGTCTGGTTGATTACAAAAAGAAAAAAAAATAAGAAAAAGACAAAATGGATTCTTAGTAAAAAACGACAGGTATATGGCTGGTCTCTGGAGTGAAACTTGTTGTTGATGTAGAATTATACCAAAGCCGGTTCCTCCATAGTGAGGAAGAGAAAAGAAACGAAGTAGCCCACCCTTGGCCAAGGTTGGTCCGTGAGGACGTGCGCAGACCAGGTAATGAGATGACGCCAGACCAGGGCCTCTCTTCGTTTCTTTTTTCAACTCGCTAACGAAATGGGCAGTTGCTGGATAATCACCGGGTTCTTCAGCCTTATATCCAACAGAGTGGAGTTTTTTTTTTCTCTTCTTTTCCATTTTTTTTTTTTTTTTTTTTACAACAGAAAAGAAGCGAAACAAGGCTTGGGTGCCCTCCTCCACCCATCAAGTTCAAGACAAAACAAAAAGAACTGAAAAAAAAAGAACCTCGGGGCGCCGCTACGCGGTCATTATTATTACAAAAAAACAAAAAAGAGAGAGAAGGAGAAGAAAAAATAAAATAAAATACCAAACAGTCGAAACAAGAGGGGAAGACGAGAGCAACGACGAGCGCCCAGTCGCCCACAGCCAAGAGCAGCCTGGAAACTCTGGAATGGGTGGCCGGATAAATTATTCATCGTGGGTCTCAGGTGCCTGTAACACCTTGACGAAGTCAGCAAAAAAAAAAAAAGAAAAATAGAAAATCCTAAACAAAGTTAAGAATTACCAAAAAAAAAAAAAAAAATCCAAAGATCATCGCCTTTCATTCAAATATTATGCACATGAGATCGATGTATGCATGTACATACTGTGCAGAGGGTTCGGAGAGGTCGACTTCACTCGGGGGTCGCAGATAGGACTCATTCTTCCAACACGAAAAAAAAAAAAAGAAGAACATATTTTGATGCCCCCTCCCCCCCACTCATCTTGTACCCATGACGATGACCACCAAGGAGCACAGGGTGAAAAGAGAAAAGAAGAATCTTTCAAGCGGTGCGCATCACGCGGATGACTGTCAGGTAATTCCAGTGAGGGGTGGCCAATGGCCTGTAGCGACCGGCGGAACCCCCCCCCCCCCCCACCATCTCCCGCTTGTAACATCTTGTGTGGGAGACAGTCCAAATGCGAAACGCGTTTCTTGGAGCTCACCTTTGTGGGTGGAGAAAAGTAGCGTCCCTGCTGCGCAGAGAGGATGGTTATGTTAACTCTGTGCTGTACCTCTGCGCGCTGCGGTGGAAGGATACAGGCGACGAAGGCGATCATCAGGAATGCTCACTTTTGAAAAAGAAAGAAAAAAGGGGGAAGATGAAGAAAAGAAAAGTAAAAAAAAAAAATATATATATAGTTAACCAGCTCTATTGTTCGTTTTGCTTTGTTTATAAATAGCGCTAGAGCGGGCCAGAGAAAGTGCTCGTTAGTCATTCCTTTCTTCTCGGGGTAATTTCTGTGTTGTTTTTTTTTTGTTTTGTTTTTTTATGCAAAATAAAAGTTTGGCTAAATTTGGTCATGGATGTGTTGTATTCACGAGAAATTATCTCTTACACACAGAGCTTTTAAATGGCGCAATAAATTCCCATTTACGATAGTCTGATTGGAATTCTTAAAATGACCTATTTGACGACATGGAACTCGGGCCAAACAACAAATGTAGCAGCAGCCGTCACGGAACACAGTCTATTGTTTCGGGTGAGACCACCGTCGACTATTCCAACAGAAAAAGTGTTCCAAAAGATGGCCGTATAAGTCATTGTTCGGCATTAAAAATGCAGACGTTTCTTGTGTTTGTGTGTGTGTGTGTGTATGTGTTTTTATGTATACGTCTGCTCTTTGCTTTCACATCTGTGCAGTTCAAGAGTCAAATGAAAAACGAAGTATTCAACAAACGATGCCCAAAATTATCAATCGCGGGAATTTTGCCTGTGGTGGGCGTCCTTGATTAAAAATCTAAACGAAAAAATTTTAATATTAACTATAGAAAGGTCAATTGAAAAGCGAGCTATCGTGTTTACGCAAAAAGCAATGGCACTTGTGTTAAGGTACACGGTTGCGTTTCGTGATTCGAAATTCAAATGAGGCCGCAAATTCTCACATTTCAATCGCAAGTCATGGCCAACTCTGTACGAAATAAAAAAAAAGGAACATGTTTTTGTTTGAAGAGGCGGATAAGACGTGCACGTACTGTAACAATACGTGACAATTTATTATGGCGTGTTCGTATACTTGCCCGAAAAATGCAGGATATGTGGGAGATGCGAAAAATGGCGAGATTCGAGGACGACAATGAACGTGACTGGCATGCAGACGCTGATTCTTTTTCTTACGAATGCATAATTTTATTTGCATTCAGTTAATTTGATTTTTTTTTTTTCATCGCTAAACAATACACGAACTAGAATTTAAACAGTTCCGACGTTAAACTTCATTTTCAAAATGCAAAAAAAAACAAAGTCAATTCAATTTCGAATTCGAATTTGTCTACTGAACGTTTGATTGGATGATGTCACCCGGAGGAAAAGAATTTACAACTCGGGTAGAAACTAAAACGCGAAGAAAATTCAATTTTGTGGCCGGGGTTTCGAACTTGATCGTAGCCTTCAAGTGACGAAGTGTCTCAGTTGTCCTTGATGGCCCTCTTTTTTTCTTTTTTTTTTTTTCGAACCAACAAACGGTATCGTCTGTTGATTCCACGGGGCGAGAGTGTAACTCTCCGAAGACAAGGGCTCTGGCTTTATCGCCATGTTTCCGTAGAGGGGAGGATTTTTTTTTAGCTGATAAGATAGTGCTTTGTTTTTAACGAGTTTTCTTGTTAAAGAACTCGGGAAAACTATAAGCATTCCAGGTCACCGTGGATGGCTGTCTGCACACAATGCTCTGTTAAACGCAAACTTGCTGAAAGCATTTTAAAGCGTTCAAAGTAAAGGAAAAAAATATATAAAATTTTACTCGTCGTATTTTCACTTGAAATGGATCAGCGTGTTTCGTTTTTCTTTTGTTTTTACTTGGTTTTTTTTTTTTTTTTTTTTTTGTTCTTCCCTTTTTTTTTTTTTTTTATATGCGCTCCGTAACTCCGGTAATTGGATTGGTTCTGGTGAGAACTCTGATCGCATCTCGTCAACCTGTTTGGCGGAAATGATTTGTCTGTCTTTATTCCCATGATTTTCCTATTAAATCCACTCTCTCCATATCGAGATAAAATGTTCGGAAATAATGTGTGCATGTCTGGACAAAGGACAGCCGCCACCTTTTCGTTCAGTGATTGAATATTATTATCATACGTTGTTACAGAGCGCTTTCTCAATCACACACACACACACACAAAAAAAAACTCTCGTGTGCACGTACTGTGTCTTTACGTTTTTTTTTATGTTTCTTATGTTTGTTTCGTATATAGCCTGTTTTTTTGTTTTTTTATACGGGCAGGGCTCCCAATCGAATCAAACGAGACCGCAAGAGGAAAAACAAAAAATTGGACAGCAATTGTGTTACACTTGACTTGCGTCTTCTTTGGGCCTGTAACAGTCTAACACCTCTCAATTGTACGGGGATAATAAACAGTTTTGGGTAAGGAAAATGACACGCTCGATATATTGGCATTGATGGAATAGCCTTTTTACAAATCGTGTGGTAGCTGTTGTGACATTCCTGAAACGCAAAGTTCTCCTCAAGCGGAATAGAACTTAAAACAAAAAAACAAAAAAACAAAATGGAGGTAGAACTGCTAGAGAAATTGTCATTGTCCTTTCTATTTTGCGTTTTTTACGTTGCATTCTGAATTTTTGTTCCCACCATTTCTCTGCGCTTTTTGCCATTGGCAGCCGTGGCTAATGTCTGAAAAGAAAAAAGACGACCCTGAATGAATGGCAAGACAGGCGGAATTTCGCTGTCCATCAACGTCTTCTGCGTTACCAAAAGAAAATCCCTTGCGCAATTCAAATGCCAAAAATGAAAAAAAAAAAAGAAAGAAAGAGCGAGATTGGATAGGTTGAGAAAAAGATACCCTTTCTCTTCCCTCTCTCACGCCAAACTAAAAAAAAAAAAAAAAATTGCGTTTTGATCCCGAACAGCGAGCATCCATCACAACTGAAGATTTCTGCCCAGGTTGCGGTCTTTTCCTGCGACCTGTGCTGTTCTGGTGGCACATACACGCACGGCACCATTTCTCTTCTGCACGAGCACAACGTATTCTCAAAGTTCATTTTTCAAATTGAAATTCTTCAGGGGGGTAGTTGGTTAACAAAAACCGAGTGTACGTTGTTTACAACGATTTTTTTTTTTTTTTTTTTTTTTTTTCATTTTTATTTTTTATTTATTTATTTATTTTTTTTTTAAATGGCGGGCTGATGATGACGGATCGTGTCTCGTTTAAGATATTGTTGTTTAGCCCTGAAACGAAGCTCCAAATGCAAGTAGAGGAGGAACGATGCCAACAATCAAAAGTCAATGACGTTAATACTCTGATAACTAGGCAAACGTGGGACGTAGAAAAGGCGTCCATCCTCTAGGCGTACATGGAAGCAACAGAAGTTTTCCCAGGTGTTTTGATTTCGTTTTGAAATGTTGTTCGAATTTCCTTTTTCTTTTTTTCTTTTGTTTCTAAAATTTTGAGCTTCAGCCGCAATGTGTGAGTCTCGAACTTTTGGTTAATGAATTTTCCCACAGAGGCGAGGAAAACGGAAGCTCACATGGTCTCTCGAACGGGTGTGGATGCCAGAGTGAGTTCGAGAGCCTTACGTCTCCGCAGCCCACGTCGTAAATAGAGCAAACCGCAATTCGTTAAAGCCCCCTGTCTTTTAACGAGGGCGAAATTCATTACCTACGTGGTGGTTCTCCAATTTTTTTTTCTGAAGGTTTCCTTTTTTTTTTTTTTTTTTTTTTATTTGCTATTTATTTTTATTTTGAGTGGCTTGTGTTTCTTCCTTTTTCATTTATTTATTATTATTATCTCTTTTTCTTTTTCAATTACCGGAGAGCTGTATGGAACCGGTGGAAGTGCGAGAGTGGAGGGGGGGGGAACACGAAAGGTAATGTTGAAAGAGAGGAACGACGATCCCAATTAACACACAGCTGTCATGGGCCGAACAGGTGAACCGGCGGGTTCAATTCAATTCACTTTTTTTTTTTTTTTTTTGTTTTCTTCGAGGTGGCCGCCCGTCTTATTTGCCCGTTGAGTTATGGGAGGGACAACAAAGGAGAAAAGAAAAGAAAAAAAAAAGAACAATACACGCGTAGAGGTAAGTGCTACGGATGGCCGCGGGATCCCTTTTCATCCGGGTCTCTCGTTTTTTTTTGTGTTTTTTTTTTTCTCGAATGGCGGCGGCGGTTTATTGGTTGCCTGCGTTCTTTTTGCTGCCTTCGCCAACTACCAACACGACCATGATAATAACGAGAACAACACCGCCATTTCGGAATCGTTTTTCGTGACTCGCCGCTACCATCATCTTGATTCCATGTTGTTTCACTCATTTTCACGGGCCCTTTTCTTCTTTTTTGTTGTTGTTGGTCTTGGAAGATGACGATTGCCCATCTCAGCCCAACCCCCCCCCCCCTTCCCCTTTTTTTTTTTTAAATTTTTTATCCGAATGAATTTCTTTTGATTACAGCCCTTGGTCGTACCACGCCAATCTGGCGTAAATTGATTTTCCTCTCGTGCGCCCAATTGAAATAGAAAGAAAAAAAAAAAATAAAATAGCTGCAGTATATTTCGACAAGGCTTTGCATAGAGCGTGGCGTTCTTACTTCTACGTTCGACTTCCTGGTCAATAATTAATGTGTCCCGCGGTATTTTATAAGTAATGAGCACAATAGCCAAACCTGCATAGTCTATATCATTTTCAATGTGAGTCACAATCGAGAGAATTCATTATTTTTTTTTTTTTTTTACAATAATCTTTTTGATATTCCCAAACCCGAATTTTTTGGTGGCCCTCGTTTATTTTAACATACGTAAAACTGCGATAGACGGCCTGAAAAAAGAAGAAGAATATTTTAATGAGCAGGACACGCAACTGTTGCTGTCACGATTGTTTCGCATGGAACAGATAGCGAGAGAAAAACAAAAAAAAAACAAAAAAAAACAAAACAAAGCGAATTGAATATTTTGTACGTCGTATACAGCCCTGGGTGTACAGATGATATGAGCAAAATAGAGCCCAGCATAGACCGGCTGTTACAGCCTGATGTTTCCGGAGATCGTTTTTTTTTTTTTTTTAAAGATCAGCCCAAAGGTCTTTTTGGTTTTCTTCCCACAAGTCTAACTGATTGTTTTTTTTGTTTTTTTCGTGTATGCCATTGGAAGCTCATAGCTGTGAGCCATTTCGTGTTAGTCTAATTACAGGTATTTAACAGATTTTTTTTTTACTCTGTTTCGCCATTCAACACGGCAAAGTTTTGCGCTTCTCGCTGAACAGCCGCAATAGGCGGTTTCGCCGATCGTTTGTTATTATGGTAATGCGTTTCGCATAGGCACCTGTGTGATTCGCATACGCGATCCAGCCTCGCTTTATTTATTATGCGTTTCCTTTGTCTTTCGCCCTTCCATCATTGTTTTTCTTTTCCTTTTCATCAGTTTTCTTTTTTTTTTTTTTTTTGTCTTTTATTACGATTTTGTTCGTAGGTGTGTGTTTTTTGTTGTTGTTTCGTGTCGGTGCCCTTCAAAGGCATTAAGGTAGAAAACCATTGTGATTAAAGCCTACAAAAATATATATATATATATATATATATAGTTTAACCAAACAGCTACAACAAGCAAAATAAAAATTAAACACAAAAAAGAAATGAATAGTGGCCGGGCTGACCTGGCCGCCAATAATGGAACACAAGCCCCTTGTAAGATCTTTTTTTTTTTTTTCATTTTTTTCGGGCGCATCATCTTTGGAATTGTTGTGATGCCTGATGCCTGATGCGCCACAGCACCTGTTGTTTAGACGGCGCTGTTGTTGTGCTCATGAACAATAATGGCCTCTTTTTTTTTGTTTTTTGTGTTGTTTTCTGAAGGGGGGGGGGGGTTAAGTTTCAAACATTTCTTTGCTTCCTTTTCATATTCTACATATAAATATATATTTTTCTTTTTGTGGCCGTTGTCTCTTCAAAGTTCGTGTTGCTGTTGTTTCCAGCACTTACAGCTTCTCTCTCTCTCTCGCGCGCTCTTTTGATTATAATGACTGCTGGCCCGCCCGCCTGCTAGATAATGAGGCTATCATTTTTTTTTTGTTGTTGTTGTTGTTGTTGTTGTCGAAAAATGAATTTTCCCCGGACTTATCCTGTGGGCTCTTCAGAAACACGTCTGTATTTTTTTATTGTTGTTGTCTTCTTATACATATCGTCGCTAGCTGGCGTCAGACTTGGGCTGTTTGAAATTGTGGGGGTCGCTTGATTCCGACCCAGTTCCGTTACACACACACACACACACACACACACACACAAAAAGTCGAACCAATCAAGGTCCGACGCTTAAGCGCAGCGTGAGTTAATAGGGGCTACCTGTAAGAGCGGCCATTTATTCACCTGTAACGAAGCAGAAGTCGACTGGGGAACAGTAAAATGTCGTTTCGTTCTACGCTTTTATTATGTCGAGCGAAACCTTTTTCGGCTGTTTTGCTCGTTCCGTTTTGTCAAGGGTGGCAATGATTATACACTGTATTTTCATTTCTTTTTGCTTTTCGTGTCAGTATCTTACGGTCTTAACAGCTGTTATGTAATTTCCTAAAAGTCCTTCAAACTCCCTTTTTTTTTCTTCTTCTATACACGATGTGTGGCCACGGTTCATTATCGTTTATAATCTCCCGCTTTGGGTGTCCGCGTGTAAAGGTGGTTAAATAGTTGTGTCCCACCTCCATCTGTATCATCATCTTAATGACGGGGGGTTTTAGAGGCTTTTTTTTTTCTTTTTTTTTTTTTTTTCCTGGGTTCTGTGGCTCTTCTTCAAGTTCTGCTATCACCCGAATTGCTTCCTATTTAGCGAGTCATTTTGGAAGAAAGAAAAAGAAGCTCCGCTGATTGCACTGGTCGGGTCTTTTTTTTTTTTTTTTTCCCTATTCAGTGTGTTACCCGTTCATATTTATCTACACATAATGGCCGGAATAAAATGGAAGCGTGGCAAATTGCAAGGTCGGTAAGAGCCTAAGAGGTCGCAATCATAATGGGATGAGAAAGAGGGGGGACGACTCTCATTCTCTTCCTTTTCTGTTCCTGATATTTGTCAGGTGCTACTGGCAATCTGGCACGATTTCAATAGCTAAACCTTCTGTGTGTGTGTGTGTGATACTGGCGGTGAAGTATATTTTTTGTTTGAATGGGGCGGAGAAGAGTAGGATGAGAAAGAGGGGGGTGTATCACTGGAACAAAAAAAAAAAAAAAAAAAAAAAAAAGGGTTGAAGAGTTGAGGTTTGTATTCACGTAAAAGAGTCCGCCCGGAACAGCAGACGGGTAGCCGACCCACTCCATATCCATTGAACATCATCTGTTCGATATCTGTTCAACCTGGTTGGTAATTTTCTCTCTTTAATATTGTTTTCTTTTTTTTATTATGATTATTTATTTCATCCTATTTTATCGCAAATGTGAACATCTAACAGCTGTCCTATTTGATGTTGGCCATCATTAAAGAGGATGGTGTGTTTTTTTTTTGTTTTTTTTTGGTAGCTGCTATAGACGTATGGGCAACAGGAACGAAACAGAGTGCAAAAGAAAACAAACTACCTGTGTTCCACTGATTGCGCTATTACCGTTTCACTAAAAGAAGGCAGCAACCGGTGAATAGATTTCAATGTAGTTGCATTGAATGACAGGCTTGATTTTTGTCCCAATTTCTTTCTGTATATTTGTTAACGAAGAAATACATCTAAACAAGACCGTTTGAATGCATGACGATTAAGGCCCTTCAATTCGTGTTCCCATTCTCTCCTTCTTCGGAGCGGGCCCTCCATCAGCTGGTTATGCGCTGTTTCTAATGAGTTTCTGCCCAATACTCTTTATGAAAATGTGTGTCAAAAACCTCAAAGCTCCTGGAAATCATCTTGACTTTTCGGGGTTTTATTTATTTATTTTTTTTTTAACTCTTTCCTTTTTATATAAAAAAAATTTTATTTATTTCATTCCGTTTAATTAAATTTCTCGTGAACCCCATACCGGGCATGCATAATACCAAATATATAGGGGAAAAGAAGGCAGCGGGCCATATTTTGTTTTCCTCCTTTGTGCAGCATTCTTGTTTGCAAGCGTTTTCATGAGTGTTTCATTTCGGTTCAGCTTCTCCATGTTTGCCTACCTCAATATCTACATCGCAGAATATATATATATATATATATCCTAGGCTTCAATATTGACTTTCTTTTTGTCCCTATAGCGACGGCACACATTGCTCTTCATCTCCGGCCCGCGTGCTGTTTTTTTTTTTTTTTTTCTTCTCTGTTTGTCTTTTCCGCAACCACGAAAACGGGAACTCTTAGCTCACCGAAACGGTCGATGAGATTTGAAATGGCCCACGTCGCCCAACCGCCGGCTTTCCCGCCCGTATCCGATCCGGCATCTGCATCTCTTTCTTCCTTACTAACCAACCGCCCTTGTGATTTTTCTTATTTTTGTTCGGATTTATTTTTTTTTGAATTGATTTTATTTTTTCTTTTTCATTCCCGCTCTGCCTACTAAAAATATACTCATGTTCCCTCACTCGCCCTGTATAGAACACGAAAATGACATAATGACGGAGCTATATTTATAAAGCCGAAGAGAATAGACTCTTGTCCTGGCCGCCCGTTGCGCGCGGCAAATTCTTGTCGTATTTATTAATAGCCAAAACGATTCCAATCGTCACGCCATTCACGCAAAGGGTTCATGAGCCAACGCGCACCCGGTCCCTATACGCTTTTCGTCTTTGATTTTCTTTTTTTTGTTTTGTTTTGTTTTTGGCACGAAGGCCAAGTCCAGTAATTATGACTAGAACGACGACATGCAAACGACGATAGAAGCACGTTCCGCCGTCCTGTCCGATCTGGCAAGCAAACCAAGCGAGACATCGTTTTCGTTCGTTGTTGGTTGGGCGTAGCGCGTCTGTTTTAGTTAGTTGGGTTTTTGTATTTTCTATTATTCTTTTGCGCTTGTTTTTTTTTTAATTAGAATTTAAAAAAAAATAAAAATAGTCCAGGCTTATCGGTAGTGGTGTAGTTAATTATTTCGCCGTCGTGAAATGGCAGAAGGGTTGTCATCACTGGTTTCGAAGCTTAAACTCCGCCAGTTTTGGAACACAGCGGGTGGGCTTCTACTCAAATTTAGGAGCAATGAAGCAGAAAAAAAAAAAAAAAACGAATTGATATTCTCGAATTGCTTTTGTTTTATTTCTTTAATTTTCTATTATTGAAATTCGTGTTTCATTTCCTAATTTTTTTTTTGTGTGAACGTGTCCCGACAGGAAGATGGCGTCATCATCCAACATTTGGACAAACGGATGCGTAACGTCGTTTGGGAATGAAATGCGTACTGAGCAAAGTATTGGGCCATTCCATTTCCAACTAAAGTTACATCAGTATTCAGCAAGTCTACGCTAACCGACTCGCCTCTAGCTGTTTTGCAAATTGAATAACGGTTCTATTGATTCGAATCTGTAGTTTAGATGCGGTTAGTTTTTATTTTTACGCCCATTTTGGCTTTCTGCGTCTTGACGTGAATAAGAACTCCGTCTAACCCTAAACTTTTCTTTGCCGGCGACGAGACCCGATCAAAGACAATGCCGAGTTATTTCGTCTTTTTAGTGAATTACACTTTGTCTATTTTTCCATCCTTATTTTGTGTGTATGTGTGTGTGTGTGTGTGTGTGTGTGTGTGTGTGTGTGTGTTGTACACGGGATAGCACTAGCGTTCACAGCAAAAAGAACTCATGGCATTTAGGAAAAAAAGAAAAGAAAGAAAATGTTTTCGTTGTAATGTAATAAAACAAGCTGAGCAGCACAACAAGTTCCTGATGTGTTTAGAGTATATTTTTCGTGTTAGCCAATACATTTGGCCAAACTATACGTGCCTACCCTTTCCTTGTTTTTCTGACTCTAACGCTTGTATTGAATTTGCAATTTCCACTAGGTTTACCTGTTCCTTTTTTTTTTTTTTTTTTTTTTTTGTATAAACGTACCAACACCGCCAGCATTCGCACACCAAAATGCCTCGTTCGATTCTTGGCTTTTCACCAATTCTTGCCAGCCGGTTTTTATTTTTTTTTTGTTGTTGTTGTAATGTCGTCGTCACTGATCCGTTGCAAATCGACAAGCGATGATGAAGCACTTCTTTTCGTTCAAAACTCGCGCACTGCGTATATCTATGTGTATAAGAAACTCTCAAATGTTTTTATTTTTTTTTTGAGAAAAAGGCTCGATTTGTTTATACGTCGTGAATGCCTGTGGAGTTTTGTGCACACCGTGCGCCCCGCACACGGCCAGCGGGGCTTAGTCGTGGGAAGTGATTTCGATGAAGCCAATGTCAACAAAAACGAACTATCGAGGACATGTCATACATATTTCTCGTAGGTAGTGACGAAAAATAAAGGCTAGGTGTCTCGCCGCCATTTTTGGTACACCTTTGATGATGACGAATGACTTACTTGATTGGTGGCGCTTGTTGTGTGTTGAATGCGCTTCCCGATGGATGTTGGCTGGCCTTCCACCGGCGGCCCGTCGCTATTTTCAGACGAATCATTGAGAAAAAAAAAAAAAACATCGCCATTCAGTTGAGACATTATCGTCGAAAGGCCCCCGTCGTGTGAGGGTGTCGATGTTTGATTACGAACAGTCCAACAAAAAGCCATTAAACATTGTGAGTTGTTCGATTGTTTGGCGTCATTTAGGATGGTGGGGAGGGGGGGGGACGTGGAATCCGAAACGCCATGAAGGTGTCGAATGCTGCGTCGTGCCGACGTGAAAGCCGAGAAGCGGACGCAAAAGAGCTTCGAGGAATGTTATTTATTTTATTTTTTTTTATTTTTTTTTTCTGTTTGTTTGTTGTCACTCTCTTTTCAAGTGTTATTAATAGTGTGACTATTGAAAAGTAAAAAAAAAAAAAGAAGAATTCAATCTACTTTCAATTGAAAATCAACAGCCGTTTGTTGGGCTTGAGAACTTGCTTTAATTCGTGCGTGTACTCAGCGATGCCGTGTGCTCTTTCGCACGACTATACCCTAACTTCTTCTTATTTTGTAGTCGCTGCACGACGCTGACGTGATTGTCGTCAATGATGAGACGTTTCGTCATCCCTTTCATCTCATTATTTACCGTTATAGACGCACCGCAGTATCGATATTTTTTTTTTTTTGCACGGACGTCAACTATAGGTACCGCAAAGTGTCACTCTTCTATTTTTTTTATTATTATTATTTCCCGCACAATCATTGGTTTAGCACGTTTATGTTTACGAAACGATGCGGCGCATCGTAAACATTTTTTTTTGAGTGTCGCAAAAGAAAAAAAAACATCGGCAAATTGGGTTGTTCAGGTGCGAAAAAAAAGAGTGTGTGACGCAATAGCTGAAGGTTCATTTGGTTCGTGGGCGTATATGGTGGATTAAAAAAAAAAAAAAAAAAAAAAGAAAAGAAAGAAGGAGAGCTACCAACAAACTCGAGAGGAAATTGAATCAGCCCGATGGGAAATCCACAGGTGCAACGGGTCGCCGCGAGTGGGCTGATTTCGCAGCGTGATCGCCGCGCCATACACACACACGCACATATACACACACCACATGCTCACACGCAGACACCCCCGTCCGCACCATTGTGCAGCAGGGTACTCGTTTATTATGCAGCGATAAATAAAAATGGAAAAAAAAAAAAAAGAACGAGAAAAAAAAATATATAGATACAGTATATATACTGCGTACCTACCGCTGTTGTGTATTGCTTTTGACTGGATACCTCCGCTGTGCCACACATGCCCTTGGTTTTTTTTTGGTTTTTTTTTTGGGGGGGGGGGGGGTTCTGTGCTTAGGCACGGAGTTAGAGGGGGTCCTTGTGGCAATCACACTGCCACCCGCGGGAAACACGGCGATAAATATCAAGGTTCAATTATACATAGAGATATATATAATGCCCCATATCGAATCCATCCCCCCTTGTCCCATCGGCCAGCCAAACGCACAAAACATTTCACCCGGAATTTGTAGATCTCCGGATTATGCAACATCGACCCAACATCCGACAAATCCATTTTTTTTTTTAAATTTATTTTGTCTTCAACTTTTACTCTCTTTTTTTTTTGTTTCCTTCCCTCCTTTGAAATGTTGCTTTTCCCTAGTTTCAATTTTGGGCTACTTTATATTGTTAAATAGCAATCTCATTAAGAGTAAATAAGGGGCTTCCTTTCTTCTTTATTTATTTATTTATTTTTATCTATTAGTATAAAGGGGTTCGTCGGTCTTTGTTGCTTAACTGATTCTTTCAACAACCCTCGATTATGAAGTGTAACAATGGCCCATGCTCTTCCGGTTGCATTTTCTTATTTTTTTTTGTACGATAACAAAAAACAAAAAAAGAACGGGGGGCTAGGTGGTGGTTGGAACAAGGTACACACTTGACCCTGGTGTTCTTTTGTGGCCGACATCTTGTCTTTTGTATCGCACACGGCTACATGCTTGCTTCATTGTTTCCTGTTTTCCAGCTCGTGTTGTTGTCGGACCGACGTCAGTCGACTCTATGCTCGAATTAGTCCCTCAAAAGCGGATCTTTGATTGTTTAGAAACTAACCTCATCATACGAACTACGTCCGACGATAGCATTCGGCGGCTTGCTCTTCGTTTGATGTGGACACAATGTCGAACGGTGGAAGAGACAGAGAAGCCTCACCGTTCGATATCTTAAAAAAAAACATGGTCAAAAATGACGGCCGTCTTGGATCAAAGGACCCTGTCGGTTGAGGACGGGGAAAGGCAAAGAAAAAAAAAGAAAAGAAAAAAAAAGAGAGTCCTACTTAGGCACAACAGCAAAAGCCACTCAACTTCTCGACGTGCCGATTCGATTAGGTTGCATTTCTACTAACCCCAGCATAGAGAGAGAGAGAGAGAGAGAGAGAAAGAGAAGAGTCTTCCATTCAATTCGTCATTCGCTTTTCGTTCTTTTTTCTTTCGTTGTGCTTTCCATCTCTGTCCGTTTCGGATCGACCATTTTTGGGCATCGCTAAGGACGAGGAAATATCGATCATCTAAGAGTGACTCAAAACGAGAGTGTATAGAAATGAAAGTATATATAGAGAGAGTTTAAAGAATCGCTCCTTTTTCTATTCGAAACGTCATTAATACTTTTCTCGGCCTTTTTCCCTTTTCGTTTCGGTCGGTGTCGAAGGCTGACGAAACGGAGAAGGCAGTCGGATAAAAACGAGGGGCTGGTGGTGTTGAGATGAAAGGGAGAAAAAATAGTTGGGCCAGAGTGTTTTTGCGTGTCTCATTCCTTAGCGTTCTGAAACATGGAAGGCTCGCCGGAACGATAACCTCTTGCTACCGTCGAACTCTCTACGTGATTCGAATCTATAATTTATTATTTTAATAAATTTTTTTTTTTTCTTTTGATTTTAACTTAAGAAATACCCGCTACTTCGTCCGATTCTCTTCCCTCTACATGGAGGAGTTGCCAAGGCAATTCAATCATTCGTCATCGATAACCTTTCATAGCTCGTGAGTGCAGTTACGTAATCCATATTCAACGTTGGTCAATGTTTCCCAAAGAACGGGCTTCTCTTGGAGTAATAGACGAACTTAATGGAACGGTGAACCTAAACTTGCGTTACGACGCAACACTAGAAACTCGTTCCTTCTTTCAAATCATTTATTTTTTCCTATTTTAAAAATCAATTGTCCAAATCATAAGATTTCCAAACTGGGAGGTAACGAGCTAAAGACACGGGCTTCTCTTTAAATCTAATCCCATTTTTCCGTTCATAAGTCAATAGTCTAGTTATGGATACAAGTGCCCACCTCATAGCCCTCGTAATCAGGTGGGACGTCTTACCTGAAAAAATCGATCCTACACAACGAGCTTACGGGGTCGTTCATCTCATCACCTGTGCACCATTGAACTATCAAATGAGCAGAGGGGAGGAAGAGGAACAAGCCAGTCATGAACATGATATAGTGTCATGTGTTTAGTTGAACGCCTTTTCATTAAGTCTAGTGGACTAAGCCACTGACTCAATCCGCCCATTTTAGTTTGAATTCTGTAACCAACAAATTTTTAATCGTTTAAATTCGATATCGGTTTTGAAATAAACTCATAACTTTTAACTGCATAGAAAAAAAACACACAAAAGGAGATGATGAAGGCGCTTGTTATTCATCAAACTAAATGTAACGAGAGGCCAATTCGCTGGATGGCTGTATATAGTTCAACATGCCAGACAATGGAGCCATATTATTACCCATATCTTTCCAGATAGGTCTATTCTGGAATGACATAAAAGTAGGGTGTATTGAATAAGATGGACAAATATCAAATTTCTTTTTTTTTTCTTTTTTCTTTTTTCTTTTGGTCGGAAATGCATTCGGTTTTTTATTTCGTAAGCCTGATAAGGCCGGGGTCATTGATCACTGCAGATCTCCAAGTCCTTATTTGTTTTTCTTTGGCCATTTTTACATTTCATGGAATTGAAACGGTCCACCCAGGATGAAGGGGGAGAATGCCAACGGTTTAGGGAGGGGGGGGGGGGGTGTAGTAAGTGGAACCTAATCTTTGTCTTTTTTTTTTTTTTTTTTTTTTTTTTTCTTTAAATATTTTTATGTATTTTATGTTTTTCCCCTAACATCCCCCGTATCTTTATTTTGCCTATTTTTGGGGGTTATTTCCTGCTGGTATATTAAAAGGGATAGGATTTACTGGATAGCAGAGGTTCGTTGCATTTTTTATAGCCATCTCTGGTATACCGATTTTCATGGCCGTGTACAAACAAATAAGACCTAAACAATGACGTAAGCGACCAACGTTGGAGGGCTAGACGGGAGGAGGCCAAACATCCATTAGTATTTGGTTGCCGTTCCTCTTTTATCCCGAAAGGTTCTTTTTTTTTTTTTTTTTATTTTACAAATACAAATTGGAAACGATGTCGATTGTTGATTTTTTCAGGTCGTATATCTAAAACTATAAAAAAAAAAAAAACACAACAAAAATGTTCCAAAATGAGAGACAAGGGGCCCCCATTCTATGAGAAAAGGTTTGAAAATGGATAAACGAGTCGGGATGCAGATGAAGGGGAGCCATGCCGACTGCATTCTTCGTTACCTGATCGGAATACAACATCCCAAACTCGGGGCGTTGTTTTAATGCTTAAAGGTAGTGAAGGGAGAATACGATATGGAAGATGAGATCCCGGAGTCCACGAGCGCTAAAAAATAAACATGAAAGGCAAGCCGGAGAGAGAGAGAGACAGAAGAGAGAAACACAGCGGAGGGTTGGGTGCTGGGATAGATATAACATTCTTGTTTAATGGCGACCTAATTAACGAGCCAAGGGGCGGGGGTCCTTGGAAGAAAAAAAAAAAAAAAGAAACAGCCCCCACCTTTCCGCTATCTATACTCTTTTTTATATGCCGCCGCCGCCGCCGCCATTGCGGGTCTTTTGCTTATTTATTTATTCATCCTCTTCCTCTTTTTTTAAAACATTTTCCATATCTTATCGTATACACACACCGTTATTGTACACATAACACACGACAGAGCGTATACAACCCAATGAAACAAGCGGTGTGTTTTTTAAAGGTTTGATTCCTAACCCCCCCCCCCCTCCCTGTAAAAACACAAAAAAGGTTTTTTTGCTTTGATGTTGTATTGCACACTATGAGGTTGATGGAGTCGGTTTACATTTTCAAAAACAAAAACAAAAATAATAATTTTTGATATTGCTCGGCCTAGGGACTCGTTTAGGTAACGATATCATCAAATATCAAGTTTCATCATCATTTTTTTTTTTTTTAAGAAACAAAACAAAAATTCAAATGCCTCATCGTAAGTCTACCTGAGCTGCCGCCTTCCGTTTGATTGTAAATACAGTACGCGCAACATTTCCCTCCCCCCTCCCCCCCTCCTGTTTTGTTTTGTTTTTCCTTATTTTGAAGAAGAGGCGAAATGCGACGCTATAAGGCGGTGAAATGTCCAATCTGGTTGAGTGAGCATTGACAAGGTATCCGACGTCGTTGCCGCGGTCTCTTTGTCGGCAGCGCTGCGTCCGACCAGGTCCGATCGCGCGCGCGCCCATTTCAATCGCCGCCGCCATGTGCGGAAAAAAAAAAGACGTTTGATAGGTCATTAAATGCTTTTTTTTATTTTCTTTCTAGCTTGTTACTATGCGCGTGGGTTAATGTCTGGGTGGGTTGATTGTAAAAAAATTATACAAAAAAAAAAAGAAGGGGCGCCGATCGGTAAGTCCAAACCGCCCGCGTTCATTTATTTATTATTTTTTTTCGCTCTTGCGGTTAAAATGGCAAAACGAGCGCTGCAGAGTTTGATGATGAAAGACTGCAGAGTTCAGTGGCTTTCTCTCTATTTGCAAGCCGTGATCGTAAAATGCTAAGAAAAAGATGAAACACGACAACTGTAATAACAGCAATAACCTCAGCGGCGGCGGCGGTGTTCCAAACACACTCGCATATAGGAGTTGGATCCTAGTGAAATTCACGTGTGGTGAGGGGGTGCCCTCTTCCGTCCAACCACACCCATGGGTGCCTAGTCTTCCTTATTAATTTTTTATCTTTGTAAATAATTTTTCTTTTATCATGCTTTTAAAAATTTGTTTTGATTTATCCTTGGCTGGACGAGTCAGACACGAGTTAAATACGAATTTAAAAAGACACAAAACTTGCGGATTGGGTTTTGTTTTTTAAAATGTGTAGCTTTATATTTTTTGTGTCATTCTTTGCATGACAGTAAGGCATAATCGCGTTACGTACTTACCGTCCGGTTTGGTTTAGTTCCACTCTCTTGCGCGCTTTGGCTTCGATCCGTCTCATTTCTTCAATAAATTGATTCTGAAACGCTCTGATGGTAAGCCGCACTGAGTCGCGTGTCAGCCCTCCATTCAAAGCTCAACATGTATAATCGTACAAGCATGATTGTTTGACTTGCACATCTTTCATTTTCGTTTTGATTGATCCGGCTTTAAAAGGTTTGACTGTCCCCCCCCCCCCCCGCCCTCCGTTGCATTCCGTTGACTTAACAAATTCTCCGATGACGAAGTTGCTGCAACTACGCGATGCGGTCGCTTGTTGAAATCGAAATTTTCCATGTTGGCATGCAGCTCAGCGATATAGAAAAAAAAAAAATCAAAATACCGATCCCTTGGCAACGTCCGTCCAAGTGCGGATTGTGGCATCTATTTTCGTATTTCAGCTGTGGTCGGCTCCCTCAAAATTTGATACCGTGTGGTTGGCGAATGGTTCTAATCCCAAGTCATCCTGTTGTATTTACGCAATGCAAACGCAACAGTCCGATTGCCACATATCGATGCCTTGACAACGATCAAAACTATGTAGTTTCAATGTAGGAAAAAATCCATCGAAAAGCTTTTTATTTTTTATCAATTTTTTTTTTGTTTTTTCTTGGAAATGGGAAGAAATGGAATGAATGTCGAGAAGACGGCCTGGCCGTCGCCGCCCCGCCGCTTCGTGCAGCGCAAAAGGGTCACGGCCGGCTATGTAATCAATTAAAAACGCTCTATGGGAAAAACGATAGAAAAAAAAGGTAGAAAGAGCGGAGAGGGGAAAAGAAGAAGGAAATCAGAGAGAAATACATGCCCGCAACATCATATATAGACTGTAAATGTACAATAAATATATATATTTATGCATCATGATATTCTAGCGTAAATCATGACGCCCTCAGCTATTGGCTGCTGAACAACGCCGTTTTAAGAACAAAAAAAAAAAAAGAAGGATTCAAACTTTTCCCGCAGAACGCTCTCGCACCCGATTCCTCTTTTTTTTTCGAAATGCCAGTCGTTTCCCAGGAAAAAAAAAAATGATAATAAAATGACTAATATTATTCGTTTTTATTTTCTATTATATTTTTTTTTTATTTATTAAGTAAAAAAGGAAAAAAGAAAAAAGAAAGGAGAAGAAACCGTAAAGTCATGGAGTCAGTAACGACGATGGCGCGTCAAATCAGCTGATGTTTTATCGATCGGCGCTCTCCATAGGTGGGAGCGCCATCATCATATTTGTGTCGAACCGCATGTCGAGAGCAGCGCATGAAGCTAGAAGAAAAAAAATAAAATAAAATAGAAAAGAGTATCTCTTTCTCATTTTTAGCTATTTTTATGGTGATTGTTACGATCGTGCGACGGGTGGGCATGACGCTGGATTCAACACGCCAAGTGATACTGTCGCCTCGCTTGGTGTAAGTCGTGTCCCTCTCTTTAACAAATAAAAAAAAAAAAAATTTAAAAAGGAAATTCTTTGTGGCTGTAATTATATGCTGGGAGGTATCGAGGAACTAAATCAAACTATATAAAAGTGAACTACAAATTTACAAAGACAAAAAAAAAAAAAAAAAAAAAAAAGAAAGGACATAGTCATCAACAGTGATGCAATTCTTTCACAACTGATGTGGCAATGGCAGAACGCGAGACAGTACACACACACATGCATTTTGATATATTTTATTTTTTTGGTCATCACTCTGCACGCATCTCATTACCAACGGTCTAGCATTTCAACCTCTATTTTTATTGCCCATATCTTTTCCAGCGTATCTTTTTTTTTTTTTTCCTGTTTCAAATAGATAGAACGATCCATTCCCGAGGTGTCGAACCCCCGGTAAAAGGAAAAAAAAAAAAAAAAAAAACGGGGCCCTTGATTTCCCTAAAGCATTTCGATCTAATGAAATCTTAACACGTTCCCCAAGTTTCTTCTTTTTTTTTTTTTTTGGACTTTTTAAAAATATGATGACTTGATATACAATTATACTTGTCTGTTTTGCCGGTTGCCCCCTTTTTTTTTCTTATTCGTGGCTTCGTTATTATTTCACGTATAGAGAGAACGAGAGAAAAGTGACAGCCATCCGACTTATATGTGGCTATAAGAGTTGCCACTATTAAAACCAGTTTTGGGTGCATTTTCCCTTTGATTTATATTTCACCTATCATTTTTTTTGAAAAAAACTATTTAGAATGGTTCCCCAAGCGTACAATTTCAACAACAACAACAAAAAGAAAACGAGTTTTCTTCTTAATTTCGTGATTTCTTTTCCACGTGCATTAGCTTTATCTTATAGATTCTCTCATTTGCCGTGCAACGTCAGTGTGTGTCTACACAGCTGAATACATAAATAGAGCGTCAACGATTTCAAAATGAGAAGAGAGAGAGAGAGGGTTGGAAAAGCCGAAATAAATGGCCTGTTTCACGTATAGACGCGGTGCACTTTGATGTTGTGTTGTAACTCTTTTGTATAGATTGCAATGTCGTTGTTTCCGAACGGCCAACAAGAAATAAATAAATGGGAAAGAATTAAACGCGTATCTGTCTTTTTCATTTCTTAAATAATTGCTACGCTTTATTTTTTTTCTATTTAGAAACTGTAAGCTTTTTAAGTAATGGCAACAATTAGGTGTGTCCAGACGTTCGGGTGAAATAGCTCGCGCGTGCTCCCCGACGTGAAATGCGTGTTGCACCATGGCAGGATATTTTTGGCACAGGAAATAATTAGTGTGCACTCTTCTCTGTCAACAGCGTTATCGTCCTCTTTTTTTTTTTTTTTTTTTTTTTTTTAGAGGGAGGGGGGACGTTTTCTATTCTACAATATGAAGGCTGTTGATCACAACCATTTGTTAAATTTCGTGTAAATGTAACGATGTCGGACTAAATGCGTAACGATCGCAAATTGCCCGTCATGGTTAGTAATAAAGCATCGGCCGTTTCGTCTATGTCAAGAGATAATGCCAGTTATATTGACGTTGAAAAAATCGCATACATTCCGAAAAAAAACAAAAAACGCCCTTCCTCGGAATGAATAAAAAAAAAAGAAAAAGTAAAGGTTGGAATTGAATTTAAACGATATACTACGTTGAAGCGTAAAACAAAAAAAGAAAAATGTTTGAGGAGCGTTTCGTCAAATTACTGGAACTACTTATTTTATGAACGCCGGCAGTTCTATTAAAACTTCTTTTTTTTTTTAACATAACCTGTCAGATGGAGGCAGGCAATAGAGGGTGCGTGAGTAAACGTGCCTGAGAGCGAACGAACAAACTCATTATTTGAACAGGTTTAACCAACCATTTTTATTTATTTATTTTTTTTTTCATTTGGGACTTGACCAACTTTGGCAGGTGTTTCGACCTTGCCCATCACTTGGCGTAAAACAATGTTCCGCATCTGTGACGCGTGAAATATTCCCACGCACATGGGGCTTAGATCAGAGTGATGATTGAATTCCTGCCCGATCAAGTCTGGAGACATTGTTTTTCGATTAAGGACGATGTGGTTCGGCTAACTCATAAGAGAGCACTCAAATTGTCGGGTTGGAATTCTTCGAATTTGTTGATCACACACGAGTAGTCGTGTGTTCTTATCGGTGGAGCACAGCAAGTGCTTCAAAATTCAACACACGCAAACGTGCCGCTAAAAAAAAAAAAACTATGATTACCCATTACATACTGGCAAAATATGAACTTTTTTGTTGTGGGATTTTCTTTTTCAAACCAACGCGCGCAAAAAAAAAACATAGTAATAATAATTTTGGAATATTTCGTTAGAATTGAAACGTTAGTTTGCATTCCTTTTCTAATATAACGATGATTAACGCAGTGGTTTTATCAGATCTATTTGAAAAAAAATTGATTGTTTATTAGCGATGTATCAAAATTTGTTTCATTTCACATAGAAATAAAGTATATTTTTCTTCAACGTTTATTGCTAAAGTACGTACCAACAATTTCGCTGATTTACTGTGGATCTATCAAACGTGTGCTTATACGATGAACCTATAGTGTGCATTTTTATGGACGCAATTGTTTTTCGTCTACTCTTTTCCAAGTATACCAATTTATTTGTTCTTTATGCTTTATGTTTCGCCAGAACAGCGATCCATTACGTAAATAGCGACCGTATTTAGACAAGAAAACGCTTGCGGAAGGGGAGGGTTGTGGCTCATTTTACGCTTCGTGGAAAATTCACTTCGTTGTAAAACGCAGTTGGCGCATTCAGACACGTGAAAATATTGCGGCTAAATCGGATTGGTTGCATAGCGAACAGGAATGTAAAAAAAAAAATATATATATATAAATAAATTATTTTCCGACTTATGGGAAGATTATTGACGTATATATTCTTTACGTTATCCATCCTTCGGCGAGTCACGTTTGATTTCGTTCTTGAAGGACGCTATTCGGTTTGAATCATATTTGACAATAAAATAATCAAGGAAATGCTCACAATGGTTAGAGCGAGAGGAGAAGAGTGACAGTTCAGGCACAACATGTGGCCAGGACTAGAGTGCTATCAAACTTCTGAAGACATGATTTTATTTATTTTTGAAACATTTTTTCTTATTTTTTTATTTTTATTTGTTATTATTATTATTATTTTTTATTTTTTTTTTTACAAAGAATTTCTAACGGATGACTTTGATGCAACGTTATCTATAGAACAGGTTAGGCATGTGCATTGTATTGATAGACTTTGAGCTTCTTCTTCTACTTTCATGGCTCGTTTTCATAAGATGATTGAAATAGATTGACAAGCTTCTCTCCCCTCCGAGGTGTAATCAAGGCCTTGATGTGTAATGGAATGGACCTCAACTTTTCCTCAAGAATTCAGCTTCCCTTCCGATCTAAACCGTAAGAGAGACAGCTCTCCCACTATAGGATCAATCACATTTTTTTTTTCTTTCTCTTTTTCTCCTCCGCTTTCATCTTTTTTTTTTTTTTGACAGTGTGTGCTTGTGTGTGTTATAGTAGAGGAGAACCTCTTCGGCCGTATTCAGAAGAGCCCCGCTAATGGTCTCTCTCTCTCTCTCTCTTTTTTTCACCCACTTCAGGTCTCTCTATTTAGGGATGTAGCCGATTTTTTTTTTTAAAGAAATGTACGTGCATTATATTGAGTGTGTGTAGATAACCTGCCAATCGATTAGGCATGGAATGTGGTTTAGATATAATAAATAGGGGCGGACGTAAATCGAAAGTCTTTCAAAAATAAAATTGACAGCCCAGGTCCATTTTTTTTTTTTTTTTTTACCTGAGTCGAGTCACAACATTTTCTACGTCAGACAAAAAATAAATAAATAAGATTTAAAATAAAATTACGCATCTATGGCAGGGCATTCAATTGAAATTGACGTTTTTTTTGTTTTTTTTAAAGAAAGAAATGTATTTGTTTTGGAACAGCATGATAGACATGGTTGCATGATGGAGAAACAGTAGCGACGCAAGCATAAGATTCATGACCGATACTTTCATCCGATATATTATGAATATGAATGAGATGAAGGTTAGGACTCCATTACCAGCAGCATTTCCGTAATGCTGGTCTATACGTAAGACAGGATTGGAAAAAAGGAAAGAAAAAGGGCTACTGTTATTCTCCTCGCATTTTGGACATGGCGACCGTGTACGTCTGCTCCCTTTTACTCGCTCCCGTGTTTCACCGTGTGTGTAGATTAATCGTCTGTTTTGTCATCTCATTCAATATTCATCCAACGGCGCTTCATTAATGGCGTTGCACTCACACACAACAAACATATAGACACTCACACACACACACACACAGTCAGTTAGTCACCCCGGTCATTTTATTTTCACCATTTTTTTTTTTCGTTGTCGTTATTGTTAGTGTGTACAGTATATATACACACACACACACACAGAGAGACAGTGTCTATCGCTCTTTGGTATATGCGAGGCAACGCACACATGTGAAGGAGCGAGTGCACGACATCATTAGCTAATAGCCGCTGGACACGCTATGCCGCGTCAAACGCGTTTGCTTTTTAACAAAGACACTGTAAAGAGGAAAGCGTAGGGAGAGACAGCCACACACACACATACGGCTGGCATAGAAAGAAAAAAAAATGCAGAGGAGAGAAAGTGATGTATATAGAACGGCGCGTCGACAAATAATTGCTTCGACGTCTATCAGTCTTCTCTTCCTCCTGTACGGTCCCTTTTGCCTATATACCCTTTCCAACTGGCGTGTGAACGTAACGAACGCCTCCACGCATTTCGATCGGTTGAAATGCACGTACGATTCTCGGGCCCATCAAACCAACACCGTTCGCTATAGGGAAAACGCTCGTGTATACGTAACAGCCACAGGGTGTAGAGGCCTAATGCGCGTTAGATCGACTTCACGCAAAGCCTCCATTATTCGAATTCTATGGTTATGCTAAGTTCTGAAGAGAGAAAAGAGAGTCCCTTTTTTTTTTATTTCAATTGAACTGCGTAGCGATGACGGTGATGATATTAAAACAAAAAGATAAAAAAGGAAATGACTCGATCAAATTGAAATTTTAAAAATTCCGAATTCAGTGCTCTCTAGGGTTATGGACGCCGCCTTTATTTGTGTGTGGTTAAAAAAAAAGAAAATGCGGGGAATGATAGGAAAATGAAAGAAAAAAAGAAACGAGTCGGCAGGTCACAGGTCGTCGATGCTACGGATAAAGCAAAGACCCGAACCGCAGATTTTTTTTTTTTTTTTTTTTTTTTTAAAAAAAAAAAAAAAAACCTATAGACAAAAAAGAAATAAATACATAAATAATATATAATAAAAAAAAACGAATATACATAGGGCGTTAATAATGGAGGAATTAAACAGGTTCTCTTTCGCGGTCGCTTGTACCAGTTCTTGCACAGCACACACTCAGAACTCTATGAGAAACACACACAAAAAAAAAAAACATAGAAAGGAAGCAACAAAAAAAAACTGGCTACGACATTTTTTTTTTGTTGTTTTCCATTTACTTGTTTTCATATACTCCCTCTCAGACTCATTAAGCCGAAAGGTCTTGGCTTATAAAAACCGCATCAAGTCAGAATCAACAACCACCGAGTCTCTCTTTCATCGTGGCAACGTGCAAAGCCAAGGGGGGAACTGTTGAAGTGTTTATATCCTTTTTTTTCTTCTTCTTCTCTATTGGAACGCCAGCGGTGTGTGTGTGCTGTTCGCGTCTGGCCTTGCACACACGTCTGTGTGAACTGTGAATGCATCCGAGATAGAATGATAACAAAGAAGTTAGCGGTTTTTCGTGTATTACCACTTGAAAAGAGAGTAGATGGAAGCCGTGGACGGAGTTAGCAGCGAGAAAAGAAAAAAAAAAAAAAAATACAAATAAAATATAAGCCAATGGGGGATGCAATTCTGCTAGCAGCTTTGGCTCCTTACTCCGGCTGTTGTTATTTATAAGCTTCCGCCTCCGGATGTTGATCCATCCTCACCGTCTTGCGTATAGACCTTTATAATGACATCGCACTGCAAGTTTTTTTTTTTTCTTTTTCTTTCTTCTTGTCTCCAGTTTTTGTCGTCGTCCTTTTTTTTTTTTCCTCCTTCCAATATCCCTCGAGCACTTCCGTCTCCTTCTCTCAATCATAACACAAGGACCCAACAATAATAACACGTCCTCTGTATATATATATATACAAGCGCAGTGGCTCTGCCTCTTGCTCTGGCAAACAAAATCAACACGCTGTGATGTCAATGGCAGAATTCTTTTTTGCTCTAGAATAAAGAAGAGCTAGACTGAAAGATGGTTAGAGAAGCAAAGAAAAATAGTGAGAGAGAGAGAGAGAGAGAGAGAAATGGACCATATTTTATTATCTCGGGTCGCTCTTGTGGTCGCTTGAGTAAATGTACGGCAATTGAGAAATAACAGTCGCTTCAAGAGTAAGGCAGAACTCACGCTCAACTCGCAGTTGTTCTCACACGCAAAACACACACACGCACGTATAAGAGGGAAGAACGAGCGACATTTATTTGCCCGACTTCTTATTTTTTTTTTTTTTTTTTTTTGTTAGATAAATAGAGGAGGACGCCGTTCGTTGCCAACGATGATGGTAAAATAACACACATCCATCTTCTGATGGACCCATATTTTTCTCTCTTTGGTTCTCTCTTTCGAATGTTTATTTTTATTACTCGGAATGGGGTTGCCTGTCCCCGTTTCGTTTTCATAGAATTCGAAAGAAACGAGGCGACACGTCGTTTGCCTCAATTGCATATATTCATCCTTTTCCTGATTGAACGTGTATCTATGGTGATGTATGACCCAATTAAAATGGCGGTAGTGCCCGTCGCACTTCATGTTCTCTTTTCTTCTTTTATTATTTTTTTTTTTCAAACCTTTTGCTAGTAGAAATTTGGCCGTTTTTGTCTGATCTGGTCGGACGTCATTCGATCCATCATTGCACAATAGATTCTATACAGATGGAATTGATGCATTGCGCCCAATCAATTCTATTGATATCCTCAGCTTCCATTGGCCCATTAAAGATAGATCCAGTGATCAATGTAACCGGATCGATCAATAGGATAAGGGAAAAAAAAACAGCTGCCTGGGTTGTCCTTTATAATCGTGAAAAAAAAAAAAAGGAATTACACGTATGTCTACGAGAGGTGAAAAAAGGGAAGTCTGATACGCTCATTTCCGTCAAGACTTGCTTGTTGATCTCTAATGAGGACTTTTTGGCGGAGGGGCTCGTCGATGCCACGTGACCTTTTTGCAGCGTGTCCCGTGCTGTCTCTGATAGAAGAAGAAAAGAGGAGAGGTGGGGGGAGGGATCGTTACATGAGAACGGCGCTCGTAAAGTGTAACACATTTGACGCGTCAATAACGATCACGGATGAATCGTCAAACCGATCGACTCTATCCAATCGTCAATTATCGATGACGTGTACGAACAGTTGCAGTAACAAAATCTGTCCCACCCGTGTTACACATTACTTTTTTTTTTTTGGCTGTAAATAATGATGCGATGAGCCTCTTTCACGTTCCTTAAATGTTCGGCTTCCACTCGGCGCATAATGTGAATAGAACGAAAACGATTAGCGATTCATAACACGGACGGCGTTCTCGATGTTATTCTCCAGCCATCGATTATGTATACAAGATGTCGGCCATTTTGTGCGTACGGTTGGTAGTCTCGGGCGAGGTCTTCTATATACCTCTCCCATTTTTTATTGAATGTTTTAAAGCTTTCATTTTTGGTTGTATAGTCGCATCTGGCCATGTTACATTAGCAGGTTCCATCCGTGTATCTCCGGGAGTGCATCCGCGTGTTAGTCGGCCTTTGACGAGACGGCCTTTTGGCCCATTTTGTGGGCAAGAGGTAACACTACAAGGGCATAAGAAAATAAAAAAAAATTAAAAAAAAGAGGGGGGACCGTGCCCCTGTATACAAGTGAAGACCAAAAGGGACCTGCGCGTAACACCAAACAGGAGCTTGTCTAGGAATTCTGTTCTTTCTTTTTTAAAAAATGTTTATCTTTGATTCCCATCACGATTGATTCTTTTCACTTCCATGTTGGAATATTTAAATGGATCGTGAGGTGGGGGGAAGGGGGAATTTCTTTTTCCTTTTGTGATGTGCCATTTCCATCAACGATGCCGGCCTCCTCCCGGGTCTACGCTAATGGATTGTCGATTCAATCCCAGACATGTCGGAATTTTCTTTTTCTGGCCTGTCTGTCTGTCCGTCATCTAACGTCACGAACGGTCGAATAACAGCGCAGTGAGACTCTCTGTGTCCTTCGGCTTTTTCAGACACACACACACACACACACACACACACGAATAATAAGATACACAAAAAATCCTTTTTTCCAATGATTCCTGTGCCCTGAATATTATTGCAGCCGCTTAATCTCTTCCAAATGTTGAGTGCGACTCATTTGATTTTAGTTACCTCTTCTTGTTGTTTTTTTTTTAAGGCTTTCAATTATTTAATATTTCAATTGGAACACAGAGAAATAAGAAGATGAGGGGGAATAAACGCGAAGGCGCATCGATGTTGTTTCAAGGGATTTGCGCAGCTCTGGCACATTGATATACGAGAAGAAAAAAAAAAGGGGAACTTGTGTCAACATAAAAAGCCAAACTTTTTTTTTTTCGTATTCCCCTCTCATCATCGTGGCATAATTCTTTACACTTTAGGATCGTCTTTGCTCGTCGTCAATGTTTTCTCTTTCTTCTTCCGCTTTTTTTTTATGGTTTATCCCCCCTTTCTCTCCTACGGAACAATGTGTTGAGGGGGCGGGGGGGAGCGAAGCTATTTGTTTAGCTTTCAGCAAAACAGAAATTGTATCGCCTTGCCTCGAATTTTCAACTTGGCAGTTTAAACAAATTTAGTTTTATGAAGGGTGACGTTGAATAAAAACAACGCCCCCGCATAGTTGACGATTTTACACACATGTCCATTCGATTTCTATTGAAGTCTATCCGGAGAAATAAAACGTCATGGGGCACGAGTTCCTTCCTACCGGTGTAACACGGGGCCGGCATGACTCGGCGTGAGAGAAAACAGACGAGAACAGTCTGTGTCTGTTCATTTGATAATTTCGATAGATGGGCGCGACGAACATTGGCCATTGGGAGGGGAGTGAGTCTATACGCAAATCATTTGTGCATTTATTTTCGTGTTCTTTTAAAAACGTATATTATTATCATTTAATTCTTTTTTTTTTTTCAGATCGTACCTAATGAGCTTATCGACGCCCTACCGTCATACCGTGCGACTCATCGATCGGCCATGTCTGCGTGCATAATGAACGCACACTAACCTCCCTGAGAAATAATCAAAAAAAAAAAATAATAATCAAACCAATTTTGCGTGTGTATGTGTGTGTGTGTGTGTGTGTGTCTTTTTTTCCCACATGATTCATAGCGTCACACCATTGTCGATGCAATTTTTATTTTTCTCCCATAATGCAACACCATTTTTCTTTGTTGTTTATCCCCTGTCCGACGGAGCGACATTGAGCGACTTCATCGAGAAGGAAAAGAAAAACTAAAAGGGAATTGACCCTGTGGCTCTGCGTCCGCTTTTATTTTTATTTTTATTTTTTTTTCCTATGTATAAGGTTGCGGTTCTTCCGCCTTCCGGAAGAGGAATGAAAAAAAAAAAAAGAAAGAACGCGTGGGCTATTGTTGCGTGTTTTTAGAAAACGCGAGGAGAAAGGGGGGGGGGGGGGGACCACTATCCGAGTGGGAGCGGGGGCACCACCAAAACGGAAATCATTCCCTTACCCCCGATGACAACACAGCGGTTGGTCCGCTGCCCGTCCCGGTTCTTACCGTCTGTATATTTGAAGCCCGCGCGCTCCGCTTCACCAACGGTCCCCCCCCCCCCCCGTTTCGATCGATATGTATTAAAAGCTATAAGAGAGTGAGGGAGATGGGAGGGGGGGGGGTTATAAATAAAAAAATAAGAAAGGGGAAGGCAGATTCTTGTGACACGGATCAAGAGAGACTTGGTGTGCCGATATATAGCCGTTATTCGCTTGTAAGAAAAATAAAAAAAAAAGGGAATAATATAATAAAAGAGACCTGGCGTTACGAGTTGATCCTGTTGTTATGAAGTCTTCTGTTGGGCGGCCATTTATATACAAGTCGATAAGAATGGAACTTTGAGAGAAGGCGATTGAGCGGAAGTAAAGAGCGCATACATAACTAGCTGACTGGAAAATAAATCTTGGAAAAAGAACCGAGAGAGGCCAAGAGAGAAAGGCGGCCCTTCTTTCAATGAGCTCATTGACACGTTGCGTCCATCTTAATCCGCCCCAGAGGATTGAAACACCAAAGCGTTTCAATGCTGCAAGCGATGTTATCAACGTTCACGGGCCGATCCTTCTGATAAAGTCCACCGTTTCGTCTGTTCTATTACTCTTCCTGTTTTTGTTTTTGTTTTTTTCTTTTCTTTCGCCTTATTTTATTTTTTTTTTTTTTTTTCGAAATTTTTCTTCGGTTTTTCGTGTGACGTACCCTTACACAGCCGATGGAATTGATGAGCCTACCTTCAACGTTGAGGCGGAATTATTACACAGAGAATCTTAACATCTTTTCTAACCTAAAAATTCAAATGAAATTTCGTTTTAATTCTATTGATTTTTATATACCTTATAGTTAAATATCTAAGAAATTCACAAGTTTTTAGCGGTTTGGTGAATTTTCTTTTCCCTGGAAGCGGTTCAACAGACAAATGCCACTCTCAGCTGTTTGAAAAACAATTGAACAAAGAAAGATATGTCAATTCATTTCTGTCTTCAATGGCGCTTTTGAATACTTCGGCTTTAGTGAATAATTGGATCTTTTCCTGGTATCCTTTAGCACCAGATTTTCTTTGTTGGCACAGCAACTGTCAGCCAAAAATCGTTGGTTTAGTCATTTTTGGACGGTGTTGTCTTAGTGTTTAACAAGAAATAGCAACTGCAAAATGATGACGAATCTGTTTTTCCTTTTTAATTTGATACCTTGCGTTTTATCCGAATTGACGTTGTTGGTCGTGAACTACGCAGAACTGGAACAAAGTGGGCGCTCTTGCGTCGACATTCGCAAACCGTTTGAATTCGAAATAGAATCCAGTCTGCACGTTTCCCCATTGCCGATTTTTTACTTTGACATGCCCTTTTTCGCAGGCATTGGTTACGCAACCATTTCTCACATTATCTACCCGCTAGCACGCATAAACAACACAAACAAAGCTAACGTTCTTAATTTTTTTTTAGCTGTCAATATCGGGTCATTGACGACCCTTAAACTGGGCGAGGTTATCTCGAATAGATTCAATTCAATTTTGCCAGCGTACGTCTATTTTGACTATCATAAACGCTTGTCTAACTATAGATGGCCGTGTGATCGTTTACGGGCGGAATGGAAGACAAACTGTGGGCGGACCAATCGCCATTGGTCCTTTTTCTGCGACAACGTAAGTTAGAGTTGTAGAGATTGGGGGCCGAAATGGCTCGGCAAAGAATCTCTAATGGCCCCTACTTTACGCCAATGTCTGATAAACAAAAAAAAAAAAAAAAAAAAAAGAAAGAAAAGGGTGTTTTCACAAAGAAGGCGATGAAGACAACATTTCTTAACTAAACGGCAATGAACGTAACGCCAAAAGACACAGCTGTGCGTAAAAATGGTCCCGACGGTACCGGGAAAATTGAAAGAAACGACGAAATTAATGGTTTTAAATGGACACGATGTAGTGTAACACATTTTTTTTTTTATATATATATATATTTATTTCGAGACACATTTTAGGCAAATGCAAATTAGTTTCCATACTAGAAGATTTGTATTTTGGCACCGCTACAATCGCCTCCAACATGCAGTAAATAAAAAGAAGAAATGTTATTTTGAATGGTTTACATTCTTTTACTGCGGCTCTTCATCGGCTATAAGTAAATGGAAAAAAACCACTCAAAACTTTTCGTTTATGGCGGGTCGGTTTCAAGTTCGTCAATACGTCATGTGAAAAAAAAAAAACAATTTGATCAACCTTCATTCGAGATTTTTTTTATTTTGTTTTCGTGTCAAAGCTGTGATTTTTGCATACACATGATAAAAATTGAAAGAAAAAAATAAAACGAACAACAACGAAGAAAAAAAGGGACGCTGTCCCGCACCCGACGAGAAGAACTGAGATAAGAGATTCTGACAGTTGGGGAGAAAGAGGAAAAGTGAATGCATACATCTACATATCTATGTATTTATAAATATTTGTGGCCGTTTTTTTTCTATTTGTTTATTTCTTTTATTTATTTCTTTTTTTTTTTTCATGGCAATTGCGTCTTGGTTTTTATCCCCTGGTCGCGTACACACGGAGAGAGCGGTGGTGATTTTTCTTGCACGACCCGGAGAAGGCCGCGTGAGAGACGAAGGATAGAGAGAAGTGAGGGCCATTAGCCAATGCCAGAGCACACATGGCGCGTCCCCCATCAGATCAACAACAGTGAACGAGAGACAAGAAAAAATTGTAGAGGGAGCGAAGCGAAAGAGAGAGGGGAAAGAGAAAAAAAAAAAACGGATGAATGATGGCTGCCCGTCTCTGCTCCGTTTAATCACCTGTCCCTCTTTTGTATGTGTATATTTCTCTTCCCTCATTTATTCCTGCTGGTCCTGTTTTGCATCTCCCTGTGACAAATGGCCGGCCTCCTTCCTCGCCTTCGTCTGTTTATTTTCTGTTTTTTTTTTTTTCCCTACGTTTACATTTTCTCACCGCCATCGTTCCACTCGTGACGCATCCGGCTGATCGTCATTCCGTTTCGTGTAAGAAAATAAAGCAGATGAAGTAAAGAGAAGAAAAAAAAAATTTAAATAACACGATGAGAGGAGTGTGAGAGTTAAAATGTTTCGGGAGCGTGCCGACATCTTCGATAATTTGTCGTGCAATTGCCGTGAACGGGCAATTGAGTTCAGCTGCGTCGCTGACGAAGGCGACCCATTTGGACATAACCAATTTTTATGCCAAACTTTATTTATTTTCTAAAATGAAATGATTGCCAGTCATAATGAGCAAAAAAAAAAAAGCCTGGACAAAACTCGATTTTCGTGCGTCTTCACTTCAGTCGTAAATTATCATCATTGGACCGTTTGTGCGAGTGTCGCCCCTTTTTTTTTTCTTTTATTTCACTCACCAGAAGCCAAAAAGACGAAATAATAATAAAAAAAAAAAAAAAAAATAAGAAAACGGTGGCTAGTTGGCTATATACTCATTCTGCACGCTACTTTATGCCGAAGCTCGGCAAACGCACATATTTTCTGTGCGTACGTACTGTATATCTTTTGCGCCATTTAGACGTGCATGTAGAAGGTACGAGTGTAAAAAAGCGAAGTCTTTTTGAAAACTGGCGCGATGAATGCGTGCCTTGTGTGTGTGCGTACTCATTTTTATAACAATCCATATATCACGCCCCGTCTAGAAAAGAAGATTTTGGCACTGGATAAAACACAAAAAAAAAATAAAATAAAATAAAATGAAAACTGGGAAAGGCCAAGCTGTCGCCCGTATACACGTCCGCTCCCTCGAAATTGGGAATTATTTCCACATTTTTTTTTTTTCTTCATCTTCTCTGATGCTTTACAGCTAGGGGTAATAAAATGTAAAAAAAAAAAAAAAAAAAGAAAACAACAAAAAGAAGGGCAAGAGGGCAGTCCTTAACGTTAACACATTATCGTCTAAATACTATTTCAAAATCTTCGCGAAAAAGAAACAAAAAAAAAATATATATATGGGAACCGAAACGAATTCTGTGCACGTCGCATTATAGGTCCTTTTTATTCTTTCTGATTTTTCCTAAGTGAACAGAGCGTGTTTAGTTAACGCTTTTTTTTTGTGTGTGTCAAACTATTTAAGAGCCCTTCTGCGTTTAATTTATTTTAAAAACACAAAAAAAAAAGAGGAGAGACTTCTCTCTTGTTTCGCCGAGTCAATTGAAATCTGGCGCGATAATGGTAACGGCCATCGTTTGTTTGACTCGAACGATGGCCCAGGAAAAAAAAAAGAAGAAATAAACTTGGCATTCCGTCCGTCTTTTTTTGGAGGAGCTGGCCAATGGGTTGAAGCTTGACGGACGATGCCTCTGTCTAACGTCGTCTACAAAATGAAAAAAAAAAAAAAGGACGGTGGAAAGATGGGTTTTGGCGATAACATAACGAGAAAAGTCGGAAAGATGAAGATGGGTTCGCGCGCTACCTGTCGCCGCGTGTTCAGCGCCAATCAGATGACTCTCCGTTTTCTCCCATCTCTGCATATTTCATGGAACTTATTATGTATTTTTTTTTTTAAGGACTGGCGCATATTTTAAAGAAGTAAGAAACAGAAGAGTCACACGAGTGTGATGCGCATTATCAAAGTAGTCGCTGGGTACTTTGTTGTAGAAAAAAAGAAAAGCAAAGGGGGGAAAACAAAATGCTTTTTGTTTTTCCTGTGTGACTTTCTTCGACAACGGGGGAAGAAAAACGAAATGGAACATTCCGCCCTTTTTGCGGCCGATGCTAATCTTTGATTTTTTTTTTCTCTCTCTGTGTCTGAACGAGAGTGGCGTATAAATCATTCTAACGATTGTTTTCAAGTGTATCTGCGTATATATGACTCTGTGTGTCTACGTATTGCGCCTGGTCTCTCCCGCAAAGACGGTGCATAAATCAATCGCTTTTTTTTTCTGAGAGGATAGTCTTGGCACACTTGACGCCCCGATTGTTTTTGCTTTTTTCTCTTCTTCTTTTTTTTTTTTTTGACTTTTAAAACTAATGTTGCTTTGGCTAGTGCGCAACTGCCGAAACAAAGCAAACTGTAACTGGAAGCCCCAAACGTTCCTCTTCTGTTAGCATTTTGCTCGTACGTTATTTTGTTCTCTGTTTGGTTCTAATTCTTCATCCACACAAAGATGTGGAGTGGCTGACAAAGAGTGGGAAAAACTAAGAATTGGCATTGTCTTTTATGAGCTTTATGTATATATAGATTTCCTTTTCTTGTTTTTGTTGAAGATTAGCCATCCAGCCTCGATGAATTTGCTATTAGTGGTAGGCTAAATGAGGGGCGGCCCAAAGATTGAGGAGCTACTGATTAGCTTGCCATTCAGTTGGCGCAGAATAGAGAGAGAGCGAGGACGTGGAAAATGAAGGAGTATAAAAAGGGCTGGCAGAGAGAAAATCATTCGAAATTCCGAGTGCGTTGAGGCTGATCAGGAACTGGCTTGATTAAGCAAATGTTGGCTTGACTGGTGACGAACAATCAAACAGTCCCCCGGAGCTAATTTTCATTCTAAAGCCGCACAGCATGTTCACATCTCAATTGTGGAAAGCAGTGGGTAATCATAAAAAAAAAAAAAAATGTGAAAAAAAAAAAAAAAAAAATTAAATGGTGAAGAAGAAGAATGACAGTGAGCGAGAGATTTGGGTGAGTGGAAACCAGGATATGCATGAGAAACGGGAAAAAGGAGAGAATAAATGGAGGCATAGAGTGAACGAGGGTGGTACTCGGGTACGCGTTGGGTGGACTTGCAGGAAGTGATAGCTTCTCGAGAATAATGAATGAGCCCGGCTCTTATTCAACAAGCAGAAACAGCTGACAAAAGTTTTCCCAAACAGACGTGCATAACACAAAATGAAGAGTCGAAGCGGAGAAGGCAAAAAGAAAGAAAGAAATATACGGAACTAATAGAGGAAGAAAAATAGAAAAAATAAAAAGCGTTTTTGCTTGTTTTAAGGTCAATTGGTAAAAGAAGAGGGTCACATTCTCAACGCGCTGAAGCGATCCCAACTTGTACTTTGAAATGAACGTGAAGCTCGTCGGTCATTATTCTAAATTATGTAAGGGAGGGAGACATGTTGCCAATGCGCCAGCAGATAGTCGTTGCTAAAGTTTGGAATGCTCAGATGTGCAACTCATCCCCAAAGTACGAGGCGTATCGATAAAACTGTCATAGGCACCACAGCCAACTGTGTGTAGTCATGAACGTCACCGCTGAATACCAAATTACAATCACTTTAACGTTCACCCATGATGAACGCAATACTTTTTAACCTTCTGTAATGGAAATCACGTGCATAATTATTCAACGCCTTCTCTTCTTCTCTCTAAATATTTATTCAAAATAAAATGTTTCTTCAACAGAGAGCTGGTACCACGCAAAAAAATAAGCCCGAACATTGGTAGGCACGTAAGCAAAGACTTTGTGAATTACGCATGTTATGTGATGCTTTAAAAATATGACTATTGTACATAATTGATAGTGCGTGGGATGGCGGACGAACTTGTTTCATTAGTCTAACCCAATATCCTATCTAGCTCCCGTTTGTTTTAAACAGATAAATGAACTGTGTGCATTTCTGGGATTTTTTGCGATTGAAACGCACAGTTGTTTGCATAAAATGACGCACTTGGGTGCAGGTGTACCTCTGAAAATACGACCAGGGCCGGTTTAAACGAGAATAACATGGGTACAGTGATTACACCTGAGAACATACAACTGGTGTGTTTATATAAATGATTTACTGTAGATCGGCAGTTCTCATTTCCGGGTTTCGCGCACGTGTGAAATTGATGTAAATCAACGTGACAACGTTCGACAAATGAGTATAAATATCATGTTCAATCGAGATGGGACCATCATCGAGCTTCGTCGCCCAGCCTGGTCTAGTCAAGCCTTTTCTACCGACAACTTGTTCCACCATGCGTTTCTTCGTTTCAATGGTAACCTTCAATTAAGCGGTTATCTATTTGTTAAAGTAAAACTTGTATTTTGTGTAAACGTTTAAATGAAAAACGAATTGTTATGGAATGGAAATCTTTCTTTTTTAAATTTTCTTTTTGATTAAGGTTCTTCTTGTGGCCCTTTGCGTGGCTTACTTCCCAGGAGCCTTTTCGACGCCCATAGGAAATGAAGAGAAAGGTAATGTCCAAAGAATAAACTAAATAGATTGATTAATTTGAATAATGAAACAAAAAACGTGTTATTAGCTGTAATGTTCGATCGTGACACGCTGGAGTCGTTGCAAGAAGAAATCGATAAAACGCCGTGTGACCCTAAAAAGTACAACTTGTGCATTAGCGGACCGCACGGATGCTTTAGAAAAATACCTTTGCCCGACTGCGTCAAGAAATGTTTAAAACAATGTTGAAGTAAGTGCAATTTGAGTTGTTTTGACATTCTGTCGTTTCGAGACGATGTATTTGCATGTCCGTATTATTTTCCTAAGTTTAGCTGTGCCGAACATCTGAACGCAACTCGTGACTAGCAATTACGGACACCGACATTGGTTCTTTCACCTTGATTCTTTAATTCTTTACCTATCGTTTCGTGCATAGAATAAACTGCACTAAAAACATCTAATTAATGTGTTCTTTTAAGAATCACTTCTTATATTATTCATCCTTGACTTTTCTTTATTGATGGGTCACGCAGACCTGATTCACAATCAAGGCGACCCTATTCACAGCCGTATCACCGGTATCAACCAATAAAAAAAAAAACTAAAAAGTATTACACTTTCTCTTGCGTTTTGCCACTCTCGATTAACCTATATAGTCCTCCACGTGAAAAGCAAAAGTCAATTTCACCGATATTAGACTCTAAAAGCAAAACTCGTTAAACAATAAAAACTCTCTTTGTCTCACCTTTTTATTTAATCTTTTCCTAAGAAATAATAAATGATGGAATGAAAAAAAAAAAATTTTAAATAAAAGCATCACGATAGAATAAGAGAGAAACAGAGGGGTGCCAACCGGTTTACCTATTTATTTTTTTCCTTTTATTTAATTTATTTATATATTTTTTTTTTTATTCCACGTTCTCTCGTTATTTGACATCCTTATTCCGAATGAATCGTCGTCTTTTTCGTTCCGGTGCATTAAGGAAAAGTGACAAATTAGATATAATGCGACTGTGTGTGTGTACAAAAATGAAATATCCTTCCTCGCTTCATAACAAGCTTCCTTTTTCATGTTTTCGTGCGTGTGTGTGTGTGTGTGTGTGTGTTCGTATTGGACTGTCCGTGGCGGGGATGCGACAATAAGACGCGGAAGACTTTAACAAAGAAATAAAAGAAATGGAATGAAAAATACCCCCGGATACATGTAAGATGTAACACACACATGGCGTCTGCGCAAAGTAAAAAAAATAAAATAAAATAAAATAAAATAAAAGCCCTAGAAATGCCGAGAAGGTCGACTTTTGGATGGAGACAAATTAGAACGGCTCGGTTGAATGAACCGAAACGGCACGAACGCAAGTCTTGCATTCGTTTTTCTCTTTGGTGCTTGTTTTATTTTCTTTTTTCCTCTTTATCTGAGTACGTGCACATTTTTCTTTACATTTCCGAGTTGCAGTTCAAAATTGCGTTCCATTCGTCTCGTTCCACCCCTTAAACGAGACAAACTCGAATGAAAACTAACTGACGTAGTATAAAAATCATCAAAGAAAAACATTACCAGACATGTAACTATACTGAAAAAAAAAAAAAACGACCTTCTGGAAATAGCAACGGACATCGAATCCGGAGAAACGGAGTCTGTTTGCTCTGCGTCTGCCATTGCGGCGACTGACAGTCGAAAAGTAAAAGAGGGCTCCACTATTCTCCCGCTCGATGAAACGTTGATTTGTTTTTGCCCGTCGTTTACAATTTTGGCACCGAAAACGCTGGCCTGAACGCTACACGAATAGCGGCGACAAAGTCGGCATGAGGTCAATGGCGACGGCACCAAAGTTCGCGTGAAACACACACACATAGAAAAAATAAAAAGAGAATGAGACAAAGTCAAATGCATAAAAAAAAAAGCTACCAAAAAAAGAATTTCCTTTGATTGTAAGCGACGGTTAGGTACATGTGCGGCGGTGCGCCGCTTCACTCGTCTCTTGTCCCGATGAATTGACAGCTGTCCGGAGCTGTATACATCCAGTAAAGGAGTTTTAAAGCATTGTTTGGCAATAAAGGGAGGACGAGTGAAGACGAGAGGGGAAATGAAAACACGCTTTCGTGTTTAGAATAAAATGTAAACGAGTTTTTTTTTTTTTATTTTTGCAACAGACCAGCAGTCAATCCACCACCGGTGACATAAAAGACCTCGCGGCAAAAGCGTTCAGGAGGGGAGGAGGTTTGCTTGCCGCTCGTGTGGGTTAAACCCCCAAAACGTTGATTGTGTGTATCATTGCTGATGTGTGATGGACATAACGTGATCATATTCAATGTCTTCGCCTCTGTGTGTGTGTGTGTGTGTGTGTCTCTTTTTTTTCATATTCTTTTCCCCCCTTCTATTTTGCTTTTTCCAAAATCAGTGAGACGCCCATTTCCCCTGTTGCGCGTTCTCGTTTGACATTTGTAAATATCGTTTTTAAAATCAATATACACAGTAGGCATAAATAATAATACCACACACTGGGGAAAACATTCGGTTGAAATGACTGGCAAGACTTCAAACGCAGCGGGCGCTGTTGATTGTCTAATGATTTGCGAGAAACAGCCGTATACGCCTACAGGCCCTCAATGACATGAGTTGAATCAGATCCGCCCGTGACCCCCTTGACACATCTAGATGCTTACGTAAACAAGAGAAATGTATACACTGTATATATATACAAAAGAATTTTGGAATTCAATCAGCATCGGCTATCGGCGTCCACAGCACTGACAATCTGATCAATCAAAAGCGTTTTTTTCTTTTTACGCCCCTCGTTTCTTGGGTCCCTTCACATCATCTGCCTTTTCATTTAAAAATCGTTTGCGGCTGCCCACCGAAGGTTTGATAACGAGCCACACACAGTGAAAAAAAAAAAAATACACACACTTACGTGATGATGTAATTTTTTTTTCTTTTTGTTTGATCTTTGGGATTGTCTTTCATTTTGTTTTTGCTGTTGTGTGTGTATCTTTGGGGCTTTTCGATCTGATAGATACGACGACTAATATAGAAATGGCTGTCGGCAATGTCGATGGGATGCGTCTGTTTAGGGTTTCATATTTATTAGATTGTAAGCTTGTATATGCTGAATATAGAGACGCTTGTTCTGCGCGATCGTTCCATCACTTTGGGGAAACATTCAGCCGAGTCATTTGTAGGTTTTGATGTATTTATTTTATTTATATTTATTTTTGGGACTTTGGGAGGTTCTTTTTTTTTTCTTTCTTTCGAGCTATAGTTGGCTCTTTTGGAAACCAATTCAAAAGTATCCGAGCTGGAACCGCAGTGACTGCCGCCATGTGTCACTGTCTGCTGGCGGGCGAGTTCCAAAAAATCCGTGCCAGCGCTCTGACGCTAGTGACACTACACACGAAACGAGGCTTCAAACCATCAAAATTATTTTTGGTTGCTTTCCAGCTCTTTTTTTTTTCTCTCCTTTTTTCTTTTATGCATATAATATTTTGTTATGTTGTTTGGAATAAGTTAAATTATTATTATTTTTTTTTTCCTACCCTCGTTTCTCCTTGAAACGTTTGAAATTGAAAAGAGCCTGGTGGCACCATCTTTATTCTACGAACCGTCAAACACGGTTGGAACTGGAGAAAAAAACGAAGAAAGAACGAAGAGAGAGAGAGAAGACGTACGGTAAGGTTGTTTAGCCCTATTCAAAAATGTATAGGATACGAGAGCGTCTATAGATCTGCGGTCGGGCTCGGCTTGTTATATAGGCGGTGTCAACACGATGATTTCTATGCAAGGTTTAACTAAGCAGGATGCAGGATGAAGGGGAGCCAGCGACACATCGACCCCGCCTTGATTGTCTCATCTGATTCCTTCGTTTTTCTTTTTTTTTTTTTCTTTCTCTTTGTTTTTTTTTTATGTATATTTCTTTTCTCCTAATCTGGCCGACCGTATTTCTCTCGTTCTGCGTTGTGTCTGTGGCGTTGGCTCGCCCCGTTGCCTAACGCTCGACAACAACGAGAAGGCGAAAGTCGTTAACGTTTCACAACCCGAGCGAACGTTTCAAAAAAGTGTATGGCACGTACCAGGTGTCGCCACGAGGACCGAATGTTTCTTTCATCCGAGCAGGCCAGTTTACAAGTTCCTCTATCCCTTACGACCAGTTCTTTTTTCTTTCCCGAATTGCAGAGCTTATAATCATTTGGGAAAAAAAAAGATCAACTTCGTTCGTGATAGCTGAATGGGCTGATGAAAACATGTGGGTTCTTGCGTTCGACGTTAGTGAAACATTTTTTTTTTTCTTTTTTCAGTGGCTAAAAAAGATACGAGGTGTCAAATGAGTCTGAACTACACACAGCGGCCGTCTCGGGAATTTCGCCAGCGTGAAACGCTGTGTGTCTGGGAAAATAAAAATAATCAAACGTTCGAAATGAACAGCAGTTTCTTTTTCTTTCCCATCGGTTAAAAAAAAATCAAAAATAATATTTGGTTGGTGATTCACATTTTGCGGGGTCACACAAACGGCGGCATTTAAGGGGCCGAAATGGAAAAAAAAAAAGATCAAGGCAGTGGGCGTATATTTATACGGACCGAGTTCAAAGTCAACCGACGAAATTGTTTTGATGATTTTCTTTTTTCTTTCCTTTCTAAAAGAGAAAAAAAAAATGTCGATAAGAAAATGGCTTTTCGTCAGTTCAGTAGACTGGACGGCGCGCCTCTTTTTATTTCCTCCTCTTGTCAAAATTCTGACTGTGTTATCTTTTCATATTCGGTCTTGATGAAAATCAACGTCAGGCGCGTTCTTTTTTCTTCTTTTTTATTTTGTGTGTGTGTGTATGTGTGTGCAGGCATTAGCAGCCATGTGCGAAAAGGATGAAACCTTTCCCTTTTTTTTTTGTGCCCTTTTAACCATTTCCCTTTGGGCCCTTAGTGATACGGCGCCGAAACGGTCCCACAGCGGCGGAGCGGCACGATGACCAGTCAGCCGGATTCGGTCGAGTGGTATATTCTTCTATGCGTGTGTATGGACGTGTTTGCTTTGTTGTTCATTTGGGCGTGGGTATAATCAGCTAAAGCAAAAAGAAAATGGGTCTAAGAAAAGAATAGGACACAAGGAGGAACCCCCTCTCATGTGTATACACACAGGGCCAGTCATATGTGTACACACGTAGATATAGAAACACGGTGACATGATAACGATAAGCCGACTATATTCCCTTCTTCATTTGGGCAGTTTAGAAATACAAGAAGAAGAAAGGGATTTTCTTTTCTTTCTTTTTTTTTTTTTCTTCTAAAGAATATAAGTCCAAGTTAAATGTCTACTGACTTGTTGACCATACGATTTCGAGCTGTGCAATATGGGAAAAAGCCAGTCCGCCTCTCTGTAAATAACGCAGCCCTGATGAGGGTTTTGCCTTCGATTTCTAAGAAATGTCTAGACCCAATGTCGATGGACCGTTTGATTTTTTTTCGTCGTTTTGGAGGGTTGAGGCTGATGATCTGGTCGGCGCCATTATTTCTCTCTTTATTATCGAGCCATGTGGGAAAGAAAAAAAAGACAACAACCTTCGTTTGTGTGGTTCACATTTTTTTTACAAAACAGAGAGAGAGAGAGATTCTCTCTGTTTGTGGCGGAATGTTGGCTTGGCTGATGGCCGTGGAAGTGACAAATGTCAACTGATTGCTATCGAAGAATTCAATCAAGAGGAAAAACAAGCCAGAAAAGAAAAGAAAATCAATGGAACTCATCTCGTTTCGTCGACTCTTATTGTGTGGCAAGTCTTTTATTCTTCGTGGCACACACTGAATGGAAAAAAAAAGAAAAAAAAAGAGGGACATAGTATAACGCCGTGATTAGTCTTCCCATTGTTTTATACCATTTCATTTTCGTCTTCCTTTCTTCTTTCTTCTTTCGTTTTCGTATCAGTTAGAACTGATAAACTCCGCTCTCCCAGCAAGTTCTTTTAATACACTTCTATTTCTCGTTTATTTTATTTTATTTTATTTTATTTTTTTGGGAAAATGTCGTATGTGTGCGCCCATCAATTGAAAAGTGGCTTTACGTACAACGTGAAAGTCTTGATGTGAAATCGTGATCAATCAAAAGCTAAGCAGCTTTTGTTAGTCAGTTGCACATTTATCACGTCGTTTTGTCTACAACGGCATTGATCGCTAAAAAACGGATTCGTGATACGGGCTGTCGCCATCAATCAATGTCAATACATTTGTAAATAATTAATAATCGTTTAGTTACGTCTAGAGATTCCTGGAGCGCGGCGCGTCTTGCGTAGAACGCGTGCACAGAAAAGAAAAATGACCGATTGGCATCCCCCCCCTCCGAAAATGTTGTGTTTCTTCACGCTCCACTCTCGGCTCATATTCTACGGGTATGAAAACATTTCTCTTTAATTCTTTTTCACTGTTCGTACAGGCCTCAAGACACACATACACACACACAAAAAAACAACAACATCCATTTCAAAAATAAGAATAAACAAAACTCTAAAACATAATCAATTCGTCCCGCTATAGCGTTGGGTGTGGGTTTCGTACTGTACATACAAGCGTGTTTAGTGGAGCGTGCCTCGTTTTTCGATGGACGGGATGGATCGATCGATCACCGACTCACACACACGCGGCCAGACGTACAGATACAAGCGCAGAATCAATGGGATATATACGTTTTTTTTTTTTTCTCAACATTGGCTCACGTTTTTTGTTAGTCAGAGCAAACAAAACAAACCTTTGGGGAGGAGAGATGGACGTTCAATATTAAAAAAAAAAAAAAAAAAAAAAAAAAAAAAAATGAGTGTGGACCCCGTTCAGTCCGGTTCTTGGCTGACATCGAATTCGTCCACTGATCGCGTGTCAGGGTGGGATGGGCCGTTCGGGAAGAATTCCCATAGTGTTTCGTGATTGAATAAACCTGTAGCCCAACGGAATTTATTTTTCCTTTAACCCAGTCCATTTCGAATAAGTCTGTAGCTCACAATTCTATGGAATTCATTAAGGCCGTCATTCTGAGGCCATTTGGTGGTCATTACCTTGACTACCTGCTGCGTTGGCCCTATAAGACTTCGCTAAGCTCGTCTATTTCTATGGGGCTGATGGGCCCCGGCGGGCTCTTCTACGTTTCTCGTTCACTGGTGCTGTTTTGATGCGAGCGATTCGATCTGCCGTGTCCGCAAGGAAGGTGTATTTCGCTACACAGAGAGAGAGAGAGAGAGAGAGAGAGAGTTCTCCTAATAGTTTCCTCTTTTTCTTTTTTATATAAGTGGAAATGGTTAGGGAGGGGGGAAATGAAAGAAGGACTAGAGGAGCTTTTGTGGGAGTGTGTCAAAAGGTTCCTTCTCTCTCTCTCTTTTTCACTCACTCTTGATGGGTCTCGGTTTGAAGATTACGATCGACTTTAGTGGGGCTGGAGAGAAGAAAACTAGCAAGAGGTCATCTAACTTGTGAAGGCTTTTCTTTTCTTTCTTTCTTTATTTTTCACTTATTCTTTCATTTTCCATCGTTCCTTCATTCTTCTGAGAAGACGAGGTGACAAGGCCAGCAGATGGAATAAAGAAGGTGCCGGTGGAAGAGGAAGAAAAAGACCTTGTTCGCGTCGCAATCGTACCTTATCCTTCTTCTTTTCTCTCTTTGGAGCACGTTGTTGGACTGTAGCTAGTGCTAGCTGCCTCGTCCATCAAGCCGGAGGTGGAAACGGCCGACATGTCAACACAACAGTCGGCCTTTCTCCCCCTTTTTTTTCTCTCTCTTTTATTTCTATGTCCTTCTTCTTCTTTCCGAGAATCGCCATCTTCATATAGTTAAGGCACTGTAGATCGTCGTCATATAGCGCGCTCCAGTCGAGGAAAACAAGTTCTTTTTTTTTTCTTTTTTATATCGATGATAATCGTATAATAAATCTGGCACAGGTTCTTTTTTTTTTTTGTCCTCTTTTTACTTTGAAAGAATTTTCTTTTCTTTTATCCTATTCCCTCTTGAGGACTTGTAAACGTATATACAACACTGTCAGAGAAAGAAGAGCTTCGTTCTGCTTGAATGTTGCCAAAGACAATCTTAGTTTTTCCTCCGATCGTTTGTCCAAAGCGATGGGGTTGATCTTTTCACGCAACGGTGAGATAGAACTGGGTTAAAATCACTCGGTCGATTGAGTGTAGTGTTGATTTCACCGGCCCCTTCGTGATGCGATTTTTGTTTTATTTTCAGTGGAAATGTTCTTGGGAATTTTCCTTTTGTTTTTTTTTGTCAATAAAAACTCGTTCTGAAAAACGTTTCGGCACGTCCACATCGTCGAACATAGATTGCATGCAAATATTCTCTTGATTTTGTTTGGAATTTTTATTTTATTTATTTTTTTTTTTACATGCCGTTTTCCAAACTCTGACAGTTCTGCGGAAAGCTGAAAATGGGTTCTCTGTAATTCGATTCGTAATCTTTTGAAGTACGCCAGAGATTTTTTTTTTTTTTGTTTCCCGTTTATTTTTTCCTTTGTCAACTTCAGAAATAAATATCTTTAACGCTTTCCTTTTTTTTTTTCTTTTTTGTGCAATGCAGCCGGAGAAAGTTGAACCCGCACTGTCCTTTTAAAATTTCGTTAAAATTTCCCGCCGTCTCATTCCACGGTCCTAAATCTATTGCAGTAAACCTTTGGGTTGACTTGCCTATCTTGATTGTAAGCCGTATTTGTAGCTTTTTTTTTTTTTTTTTTTTTTTTAAATTGTATGCACATGGGAACATTTGAATCTTTTCCAGCCGGTCTTTTCCTTTTTATTTTTTTGCGTCATGTGAAATCTGGGTTGACTTCTTATACACCAAAATGCGATACGTTTGAATTGGCGGCAATCTAGGCCATCCCGAAATGGTATCGCTTTCCCTTTTTTTCTTATGTGCGTGTGCGGTACAGATAATAAACATATTCTGTGTGCATGCACACATACCGTATACATGTTTTTAAACCAAAAAAAAAAAAAAAAAAAAAAAAAAAGGCAAAAGATAAGAAGCGAAGCTATCAGAGTGTCGTCCGCGGGCGTTCAATTCCACGTCAAACCGGCAACGTCGAAAGAAAGTTAGCGAGAAAAAGAAGAGAGTCAACAAGACCAATACCAATAGACTGATAAAAAAAAAAAAATAAAATAAGAACCTTATTTGTACACACACACCCACACACACACACACAGATATACTGTACATATATATTGCGCCATCGACAGGGACGGGTAGGATGTACACTTACACCGGCCGAAAAACGAAGGCAATCGTCAACTGAGTTCTTCTTGCCGAACTAGCGGCCACAAAAAAAAAAAAAAATAAATAAGAAGCAATAAGTCTACGAGGGAGAGAGAGAAAAAAAAGGAGATAAGACAAGCCGCAGTGCAAACAGAAAACGTGACCTCGAGCCCTGTCGCTCAAAAGTAAGTGCGTGATTTCGTTTGCTTTCAACATCTCTGGAACGTTTAATGTTCTGCTGGCAGCCCCCCCCGAAAAAAAAAAAATGCGGCAGGGAGGAGGATCTCTCGGAAAAAAAAAAAAAAAACTCGTTGATGGTCGGGATAGTCGTGCAGGGAACCATTGAATCGCATCAACAACATAGATTTCAGCCAGGTCATCAAGCTGGACTTTTACAGCTGCTGCCTTTTGCCAGCTCTGAAATAGGACGCATATACTCTCGTCGAATTATCATAAATTCGGAAAGAAAAAACGAAAGAGCTCTTTTTTTTTTTTATTCCTCTTTGGCCTCTGATTCTTGAGGCTTTTTTTTTTTTTCATCGGCAAAAAAAAAAAAAAAAAAAAAAAAAAAAGGCCTCGGACTTCTACTTTATTACACCGAATTCAATCATAAATTCTCTTCTTGGGTGAGAACGTTGGGCTATGCGATGTATAGCTCAGATGGGGCACACTGTTTTGCGGCTATTCGCTTAGCCAAGATCGATAGACACCGCGTTTTTTTTTTCTTTCTACAAACACATTTTAACAGGTTATATTCTTTTATTTTATTTTAGTTTTTATATGTTTTTTTTTTTTTTTTTTTTATTTCTTACGGGCATGATATGATGTTAAAACTACCTGTCTCTCTCTGTCCGTCCACCTAAAACTGCCACTGAGCGTTTGGCAGTGGGGAAATGACCGGAGCTGCCGCTGCCGTATAGTTAGTTTACAACGCGTGTAATATACTGGTTGTGCTTTGCATTATAGTCTTGGTCGTGTGTGGGGGTATAAATCTACTGTGCAGTGGAATGGGAGATTTCGAAGACGTGACAAAATCATGGCCAACGTCTACAAATGTTATGAAAATAGGTTGGAAGCTACGACCGTTTGCAATCCTTTTAGATGGAAACAACTTGCATTTTGTTTTGTTTTTTTCTGAAATGCAAAACGAGTAAATTGGAATTTTCTTTTTAAATTGTCCGCTGTAGTTTGAATAAACGAACGACTGTGTCATTAAAACAAGTCATTTAGAAGACAAATGGGACAGTTCCTACATTACATTTGCTTGATTCGTTTTCTTTTTTTTTTTAGCCTATTTTCAAAGAGAGGCTCGTTAAACCGTTTCAAAGACGCTTTCGTATATAAAAGAGGCGCATGTAAATGAGTGGCTAATGAGGAAATTACAGAAAAATGTCGAAATCTTCGTAGGGAATAGAAAGAATATTCGTCGGACCTTGATTGACTTATTTGACATGAGTTCCCTGATGTTATTACGATGACTTCCGACATTCAAAAAAAAAAAAGCCTAATCCACTCTGGCGTTTCGTTCGGAACATAAGTCCCATAAGCATTTTTTTTTTTCTTCGCAACTGTTTATGATTTTTATTTCTATAAATATATTTTTTTTTTTTTTTTTTCGGGATCGTCTATGGAAAAGCTGAGGAAATTCCAATAACGATGCTATCGCTCTTATTCGGACAGTTTGCTTGAACTACAATTTTTTTTACATGAAAGAGGCTATTATGCGTCCGTACAGAACGACAGATGAATCCATCTACTTCTGATGACGTCAGCTGTCGTGTCCCATTTCTCCCAACATTTTTAGATTTTTTTTTTTTTTTTTTTTTTTACTCCATCTTCCGCCAGATGAATATTGACGAGGCTCGTGTCTTTCGGGCTTCGAACTTGTGTTGCGTCAATTTAAAAAGAAAACAACACCCACAACTTTATTTCTACATACATCACGTGTTTTCTAAAAAAATATATGTGTGTTTCCCTTTTTTTTCTATAATTGACGTCACATGTCCTGTTCTGTTACACATTACGTCTATAGCTCTCTCACTTTTTGTCCATGTCTCATTTTTCTTTGGGTCTTTTTTATTTTGTTTAATTTTTTTTTTTAACCCCCCGTCTTGTTCCAACTTTTAACTCTGTTCTTCTTTTAACAGAGAGAGGCGTGTCTGTCATTTCAGACCGCGCGCCCATCGACGGCCGGCCCGGAACCTCCCCAGAAGCCACCCGGGTCTCGGCAGTCGTCCATCCGTTCGTCCGTAAAAACCGAGAGGCCGTCTGACCTGTCGACTGTATTACATTTACTGTATTTCAACACACTACAAAAAAGAAAAACGCATAAAAAAAAGGGGGGGGGGGAGTTATAGGGAGAGATGGATAAAGGAAGATACACGTTCACGTAAGATTTATACATCCATCTTCTATAGATATATAGAATATATACACACATACACACACACACACACACACAAGAGTCGTTGTTCTTCCTATCTGCATCGCACAGCCCCTTTGGGGGGAGGGCAAGAAAAGAAGGGAAGAAGAAAAGGAGATAAAAAATAATAATAATAAAATCCGACAAGACAAATGGTAAGCCATAACCTCGGCTTGAACTCTTTTCCCGCTTCGTTTCGCCCTCCCCCCCCCCTTTTTTTTTCTTCTTCTCTATCTTCCTCTACGTCTACGTGTGTGATGGTGTCTGTGGCTTTTAGTAGTCGGAGACACTCCCCATCTTTCCCAAAGGAACAAGGTGGAAAAAAAAACTTTATACAAAACGTAAAATAGAAAATAAGAAAAGAGAAACGATGGTAAAATAGAAGGCAAAAAAAAAAAAAACACAAAAAAAAACAAGAAGATCTTACCGATCATTGCCATTATCTAAAGCCATTCCGGTCATCGAGTCTCTTTTGTTCGACGCGTGTTCAGGTTCTTTTTCTTTTAGTTTCCTCTTTTGTTTCGCTCGTCTACTTCACTATGAAGTCTCCCACTCACTGCGGCACCGTCGCGATTCAATTACGCACGCAGAGCTCTCTATCCTTCTACGCTTTTATTCGGTTCTGACCAAAAAGGAGAGAGAACAGAGCGCAACACAAATTGCCTATAGCCAAAAAAATGACTCATAATCATAGAGCGTATTATGGTCTCGTGCAAGTCACGATTTCCATAGAGAACAATACCATCGCCATTCCCCCCCTTTTTTTTTTTTTTTTTTTTTTGCTTTTGCCCCGACTAGGTCCTAATCAAGCACAAAGCAACAAACTGGAGAAGAAGAAGAAAAAAAAAAGAAGCTTCAAGTGCTCGTTATTGCCATAGTAAAAATTGAGCGTGATTGAATGGCCTCGTCATCATGTTCATCATGCAAGGGGCTATGTGTTTGGTCACAAACGAATTGCTAGATTGCGAATCAGGATTGTATGCGTCACACTAAAAAAAAAAAAAAGAAAAGCGCTTCTATTATTATTATTATTATTATTTTTGTAATCTCTTTCTTGTATTGGCATTTTTACCAAAGAGGACAAGCACATCCGGATGAAAAAAAAAAAAAAAACCAGCAGAAATTAGAATGGCGTAAGACGGAACTCGGGAGGGAAGTTAGAATTTCCGCCGACATTCATTTGAAACAAAAAATTAGTTTACAAAAAAGAAAAAAACAGCTGGCATCCAGCTGGTTGTGTGGCGTCAAAAGCGGACAATCCAGTGCGCGGGTGTTGGTATAGTTAGTCGGTTGCCTGTTTCTCTTTTGTCCATCACCGCTAGACCATCAGTTCTCTCATTCCCCACAGTACAGGGATAAGTGGTTAATTAGACAGTTGCGCCACAACGTCGGCCATGATGATCCGCTAGCATTGCGCTATATATTCCTGGACGGGCGTAGCTGAACGAGTGAATACTAAAGAAGGGGCTTCTAAAAACGAAAAAAAAAAAAAATAATAATAAAACATTTTTTTCTTTTTTGTCTTCGGTTGTGGTGGATGGTGGAAGGATCTACGCTCTAATCCATCATTGATGAGATAATGTATGCCACCCTCTCTTTTTCTATAGTTCGTCGGCTGGCCACACAAACCTCTCGAAGAGCAGCCGAGAGAGATGGAAGAGGCTTTTAATTGACGCCGATCCGTCTCCATGCGACTGCGGCTGACACATCCGCCGCTGCCGCCGCCGCCGCCGTCAGATATCGATTGATATTCACCCTGTTTGATATTTCTGGCTTCCATTTGCCTCCCTGCCCGAAAAAAAAAAAAGAGGAGTCAAGAGGAACAAAAAGGAGGAGCATATTAATATGTATAGATAGATGCAATATAAATATGAATAAAAAAACAACAACCGAGAATGAGTCACGCTGTGTGAGAAGGAGGCGCTTTTTCGATTTTGATATCATTTCCTCCCCTATAAAAATAATGTATGGGTATAACGGGCCGTGTAGACGAGGCGCAGAAGCGACGGGCGTCGACAGAAAACTGTCTTAATGCGCCACACTATGCACGGCTCATTGCCCCATTTTTTTTGCGTGTTCGTTTCCTTTTATTCTTCTGTCTGAATCCCTCACTTATTTCCAGCAGACAGAGAGAGAGAGAGAGACATGATGATGATGTCGAATATTATTATACCAATTCTTCGACTTGTCGTTTTCATTCAGATTCGGGAATAAATTCAATAGGGCCGCCGATGCGTTTGATGCTCGCAATCGGCGCTCTCGCGCTTCATGGATTGTAAGCGATTTGCAACGCGAGGGCGTCTCATTTCTTCCAGCAGCGCCAAAGACACAGACATATATACATCGCACAAAGATAGTAAAATATATAAAAAAAAAAAAAAAAAATATTAAATATATATCGTTGAACTATATAGGGAAGAGCCAAAAAAAAAAAAAAAAAAAAAAAAAAAAAGGGAGGACGACGAATGTCATGTCAAGAAAAGGAAAAGAAAAATCCAGTTGGCCGAGCACTTTCTTTTTTTCGATCCAGCGGGCGAATATGTGAGATATACGTATTTTGATATCTAGATGAAAAATGCGAACGCGGGGGGGGGGGTTAGAAGGTATGATATGCACTACATTTATATCTATCGTCGTGTGATGCATTCGCGCAGCCTACTCCAATAACGCTCCATTGGAGCCATTGATTAAGAACGCAGTGAGTCTATCTATCTCATCTATTGGCGTCTGTGTGTGTGTGTGTGGCGTTTCCTCCATTTATTTTTCTTGGCCCATTCTATTTGCTCGTAACTAACGTTGCTGGCCCGTTTTCGCTGTTCTACCGTTAAAAAAGAAATGCGTATAGTACGTAGGGAATAGTAGCTAGTCGTATAGATGTCTTCTTTGTGTGTTCGTTTCTTCTCGTCCTCTCATTTTCTTATGTACATATATATACATATATATACGTAATCTGTAAGCCTGTGTGCGAACGAGTCCGTTAAAAGATTTGATCGACTGGAAAGATGACAGCCAGCTATCGACTTCAATCAACTCCCTTTATTCAACCCCCTCTGGATTTATTGCGCCCGCCTTTGTGTAGGCCATTGTCCTGTCGCTACGTAACGCAACGAGACCTACGTAATGTATAGATATTACTAATGTTGAATGTCGCATTGCTAATGAGCACTCTCCATCTCCCTTCTTTTTTTTTTTTTTTCTCTCCCTCTCTCTCTCTTTTCGCTCCGTCTAACACTCATCTATTTCGTATAGCTCTTTTCATATAGAGCAGGTTTTGATCTAGATCATAGATGTCGAGCCGTCAGAGTCACGTGACGTACACATACACCGCTCCCGGCGCCATATTCAAAGACGCACGCACACAGTTTCTTTCAAATAAAGCTTTTTATTTGTGCTCCCCTCTCTTTATGTGCTGAGTGCACTGGACCTGAATTTCGTGTGATGGGCTAGCCGAGTCATCGTGATTTTCCTGCAACCCTATTGTCACTCGAATTCGAATGGACGTCAGTTCTGTTTAAACTATTCGAAAATGATTTTTATTTTGAAAGGTGAAAGCGGTTTTCATTTCGATTGCGTATTTTAAAAATATGGAGGGGGGGGTATGTAAAAAGGTAATTCTACGGATACTTTGTGCGTGTAATCTAAAAAGGAAAAAAAAATCACTTTTTTCGGGAAAAAAAAAACGTCAAAGAAAAAGAGGAAAAGATAAAATAAAAACGAGTCAACAATGCACGCAATCCGTTTCCAAGGAATCAACAACACACGCACGAAAAGAAAAGAGAAAAAAAGTCGCATCCGGCCCTGATATGAGCGACTCGCCGCTCTCGAAATAGATAATACGTTACTGCGGAAGTTGTTGTTTCCCATATAAACTCGCCCGAGAAGAAAACGTGGACCGGAATTGACATTTTTTTCTTTGAAATTTTATTTTGTTTTGTTGGCTTTTTTTTTATTTTTAATATTTTTATTTGTACTACTGGCTATAACACATGCTGTTAGAGGAACATTCTTTTTGATAGCGTATAGTCCGTTACCCTGCAATAACCCGTAATCGAGATGCCGGACATTAAAAGACAAAAATGCTAGAGACTTAAAAAAATAATAATAATTTTGTTTTTGTTACAAGGGGAGAGAACAAGGAGGATTGTCCTGTTTCAATTTCAGCCGGAAGAGCAGTAAAAACAAAAGCCTAAATTTATTTCCGAAAATGAAAAAAAAAAAAAAAAAGGAATGTAAAAACCCCAAAAAAGAATAAAGAATAAAAAATAAAAATACCTCCGGTCATTTACGATGTGGAGGAATGTCAATTTCGTATACAGTAGGAGGGTATGGAACATGTTATTACCATAATGTATACGCAGCCGTTCTTCTTTTGGGCAAGCGGGGTCTGGTTAACAAATCCGCAAAACTACTGTGCCACTGTCTGGCCTTTTAATTTTATTACTCAACAGTTTTTTTTTTTGTGTGTGTGTGTGTGTGTCTGTGTGTGTGTTTGTTCCTAAAAACTTTTGCGCGAGTCCGGGACTTGTCAGTACAGGACTGGGCGTGCGAGTATCTCGCAGAGCCCGCCAACAGATTTACAGCAATCGGATAGATTTATGCACATCCGCCTCTCAACACACCGCGCCCATCCACCTCTGCGGTTCCCTTCCTTTTTTTTTCCAGCAGCAGTTTCTTTTGCTTCCCCCCCCCCTACATCGGCTTGTATATTTATATACACACACACACATCTCGTGCAGTTTGCAAACACACACACAGCGGAGGCTGTTATATTGTAACACTTCATTTTGCCCCTTTTGTTATCCTTAGACCATTTCCGCAATGTTTTTTTCGAGGGGAGAGGGCCGCCTCTTGACGCTGAACTTCTCATGTCGCTTTTGTTTTTTAGTGAATTTTTTTTTTTTTTTTTTTTTTTTTTTTTACGAGCTGCTATTTGAAAAACCGCTTCAAGCAGCCGTTGGGTCTTCAAGTTTGAAACAGCCAGTTTCCTTGTGTGTTTGTTTTGCGTGTCTGTCGAATCATCTTCAAGTGTGTAACAACGCAGAGAAGGCGATAAGGACGACGCCCAATGCCGCCGTTGAGTCGCCAAGCCGACCAGAGCGACCCCGAATGTGTCATCGGACTGGCAACTGTTAGATTGAAAACCGAGAGAGAATGAAAAGATGTTTGAAATAAAAACGGCCTTTTTTTAACACACACACAAACTGAAAAAGGAAGAAGAAGAAAAATGACCGGAGAAGACAAAAAAAAAAAATAATAATAAAAAATAAATCAACAAAATGAAATTGAAATTTTTTTTTTTTTAGTATGAAATGATTTCCCTTTGGTACCATTTTCTTGTTCTCTGCTGTTTCTTGAATTTCGAACGAAGAAAAGCGATTATTCGTCGGGTGCGTTCATGTAGCGCTGCACATCGGGGAGTTGTCGAAAGACATCAAATATGAGCCGATATAACTGTACATAATATGTACAACACACACATGACGGCTGGCTAGTGGGTTCAAAGATCAAATTGAATTCCCTAGCTGGAAATTCGGCCGTCTCTCTAAAAAAAATATACATATATACACACCACCATTTTTTAAATATTTTTTACTGCCATTTTTCAATTCGTTGTGTACGGAAAATGAAAACAAAAAAAAAACTCAACCAGTTTCCTTTGAATCCTTCAAGCGTTTTCGCTTTAAAAAAAAAAGACATTTTTTACCGCGAAAAACAAAAATGAAATGGAAAATAAACAAATCGAAATGCAAGTGGATCTTTGATTACATCTGTTCGTAGGAGGGCACACATATGAAGAGCTGGCACGTCTCTGGCCAATCGATTACTAGTCGTCCATTATTAATTCCGTCCCCTCTTTTTATTTTTCTCTAGTTCTCTCCTTTTTTCTTTTGTTGTTATGTTTCTCGTTACTCGGTTACGACCATCCATCATTTGTTTGTGTTGTTTTTGTGTCGCAAAGCAAAATTGCGGCGCGCGGGCCGCAGAGTAATGGAAGCAATCATAATACCGGTGCCACGAAGATGTCTACTTTGGCTTTGGCGGGGCGAAAATGTTAATGCAATATGCAGATCGCAGTCGGAGGGGAGGATATCGTAGACAGAGAGAGAGAGAGAAAAAAAAAAAAGAGACAAGTTGACGAGTTATTTGTCTCCATAAGACAACATTCTTGGACTACCGGTTTCACAGGGCTCCTCTTCTATTCCAGGGGGTAGGAATGAACGAATAGGTATGACGTTTTTGTGTTCCAAACTATGTCAAAGAATGTTTTTTTTTTTTTTTTTTTCTAATACACATTTTTATTCTTTGCTGTTATATGTTAACTGTAGCAATGTAACACTCGGTATTTGCTGTACCGAGGAAATTTATTTTTAAAGAAAAATTTAAAAACGTGACGGGAGAATATGGGGCGGTATCTGCATGGCGACCCTATCTGCAGCCCGTCTTTTTTTTTTCTCTTTCTCTTTTATCTTGCGAGTGTATCTGGTTACCGAATTGCTTGCAGGCCTTGCACGCGTTTGTTTTACTCATTGGTTGAGCGTGACATTGGCGGGATATGGCCGGCAGCGCGCGTTCCTTCTCTTATCGCCGTAATGGAAACAAGACGGCAGAAAACGACAAACGCATTCTTTAAAACCTCTCCCTCCCGGTCTTCAACAATTTTTTTTTTTTTTTTTTGTTTTTGCTTTATTTCCCTATTACTGCAGTGCAAGGATTTGACACTAGAGAGCCGTTTTCTAAAAGAGATCCCTGTCAAAAAAAAAATAATAATATAAGGAAAATATTTATTATTTCTTTTCGGGAATGAGAAGCATTTGATTTTTCTAGTGAAATAACTCGACCTACATTTATTAGATAGACAAGCTTTCTTATTATGATTAGAGATAAGTATCTAGGCAGCGTGGTGTGTTTACTCACAGGAGTGAAGTTTTTTTTTTTTCTTTCTCGTTCCTCTGCTTCACAGCATGATGGATCGGCCATCTTTCTTCCCTTTTCACTTAAAAAAGCGAAAAAAAAAAAAATAAAATAAAAAATTCTGTGGCATTTTCTGATTCACTTCGTCTCCGGTGCTCTTATCTCATTCTTCAGTTGGTTTTTTGGAAAAGAAAAAAAAAAAAAACGACCATCACACGCATATAATCAGTGCCCTGGTGTTGGTGTGCGCCCCTCTTCTCTATACGCAAGTCCACAAAAACACAACGAATATATAAAGCGTTTCTTTTACGTCTTTAAATATATACATACGCATTTTCTCTCTTCTTTCTTTTTCTTCTCTTATACGATATGCGTCATTCTTTTTGAACGCACAGCGGATATTTACAGCCGTGGTTTTCCGGCCATCGCGCGATATACATGCATTATAATACAAAAAGGAAAAAAAAGGTCCTATCTATTTTAGTGGCTTTTATTTTATTTTATTATTTTTTTTTTTGAAATTTCTCTTGTCTACGTAGATATACACACACACACTGGGTATTTTGTTTCTGTTTAGTCTTGTTTTTGTTTTTTTCTCTCCTTTGTGTGTGTGTGTGTGTGTGTGTGTGTCGCGTTTTTTCCCTCATCGTACTTTACGAAATTATAGTGTTGCCCGCTAAAGTCTGACGACTTGCTTTACTACCGTACTATCTCTTGTTGTGCTGGATGTGTTTCGTGTGTGTGTGTGTGTTGTATTATGTTTATCACGCAGTCTCTCTGTGTACAAGCCAAAACGACACGAATGGAGCAACAGCAGCAAAGCAACAGCCCCCAAACGAATGTGTAAGAGGAATCGCTGTGCATTTTTGTGTGTGTTGTTGTTTTGAAAAAACAAAAAACAAAACAAACAAAATGTTTACGATCGTAGAGGAGCACTCAGTCAGCCGTTTGTGAACGATAGGGTAAAGCGTTTCAACTTATCCCGAACTAAAAACAAGTCAGCGATGACGTTCCAACGCTGCCATTAGCATCAGCACTCGGCTTCTTATTTTGTTTTTTTCTGCATATTTTAACGTGATATCATTGAATGCATCCCTTATTTTTTTTTTTTTTTGTACGGTTAGGACTAAAGTAGCTGTCGTAATGAAATTAAGCATCGAAAAGGAGATGGGTGGGCTTGGTTTAGAAACAGATTTGAGTGCGGATAGACGAAAAGAACACACACAAAAAGAAAACCAAGAGATCCATCAAAATGGGGAAGGTTGTTGGGGTCAGCAGGGCCGCTAGTCCTGTGCGATTGAGAATAAGCAATCGCTGATCCACTCAGTCCATCAGCGCTACTCTCTAGAAGCTGATGGACTACTGCAACTTGTCGGTCGTCGGGATGTCACACATGTTGTTCGCTTTACTCTCGACAGGACGAGTTAGGGAGACTAACAAAAGATAGCGAGATTTTTATTTTAGCAAAACATCTGCCGTGTATATAGCGCTAGTTATTGACACTTGTGCAATGTGCCCCGGCCCAAAACCAATAGGAGAGACACCCCTCGCATACTAGAGCGATGAGTGCGAAATATCAGTCAGTTGGGCAAGCTGCGAGTGTCAAACGACATTGGCCAAAACAAAAGTTGAACTGTATCTGTTACAGGGGGGACAGTTGCTGTCGATGTTTCCGTTTTCAGCGAGATGGGGGGGGGCTTCTTCTCTACCCATTTAGGCTATTATAGATAGAGCGGTGTGAGTGTCAACTGTTTTGAGGGCTTTTCGTGGTGTCCACCATCGTCTTTTTTTTTTAATACATAGATTGGCAACATTTGGCAACACACACACACAAAAAAAAGCAGGGCATTGGGCCAATTCCGTGTGGACGGCGGTTTTGAGAACACGTCCGCACACACCGGACTTGATGCAGAGGGGGTCAAATCGAGCCGTGTCAGCGGATAGATCGAGTACATATAAGCAGTTGTATATAACGGACGGAAACGAATGTTCGCAGACCCTTCAAGTTCCTCTCTCTTCCACAACTTCCTTTTCCTCTACTCCCCCGTTTTTCACTACCCCCCCCCCCCACCCACACATTGGCTTTTTTTTTCTCTATATGTGTTTCATACATGTATCTAGTAAGGTTGCTACTTCTATAGCCCTTCAGCACGGAACAAAAAAAAAAGAAAGGGGGGGGGGGGGGGGAGAGAACTCTTACCAGCATTGGGAAGCATAAATCCAGCTGACGGATTCATATCTTTTCATCGTCGCACAAGCAACCAATGTTCTCTCGACGACTCCCTTCCTTCTCGGGATTAGATTCTTTGTGAAAAAAAAAAGAAGTTACTAGGAAAAACATGGACAGAGGCACGCACGGATCTAGGGGACACGGCGCACAGGAGAGGAAATAAAGAGCGAAATGGATTACGTTATGTTGTTTAGACTCGTCTCTCTCTTGTCTGGACTTGTGTGTCTCTCTCTCTCTCTCGTTTTCCGTGCGGAAGAGGAGGATGTTGTTTTTGCCAGCGTTTTAGCCGTTGCCGGGTTACCATTATGACGATGATGAAGCTGGGCAATTCAATTGACTTACAGTTTCTCTCTCCCCCACCCCTCTCGCTACTCACGTCCGTTCCTCTTTGTGTGTGTACTAAAAGATAAAGAGGGAGTCCTCCAGAGTCGTGCGCTCTCTCGGAAAACCTTGCCTCCCTGTTTTGTTTTTCTTTTTTGTCCTCTTCCGGCATGGCTCCAATTGGATTTGCTCTGCGCGACTCGTCCCGTTGCGCTTCCTGCCTTAAATAATCAAACGGATTAAAACTCATCAGCGTTAAAACAAGTGGATTGCATTCGCTCATCGTCCTTCCTCCCCGTTTCGTCATAAAATGTACAGCCAACAATCTATGTCATATACAGGTCAAATGAGTTCGTTTTTTTTTTTTTCTTTTGAATTGATCAGTTCGTTTTATATGCGGGGCTTATTATTTTGTGTTTCGTTTGATGCGTACACGCTCGTGAACACCCTTACCTTGTGGCTGCGACATAGGACCCGTCCTAAATAAATACTGTAGCCATTGGACCCTTTTTTTGAAAGGGACGCCGCCAGGATGCCTGGAACTTTCCCCATCATTGCACCACTAGTAAGGCAAGCCGGCGCTCGTTCTTGCACAGCGCAGCCTAATCGAATCACCGTGACCAAATTGAAGTTAATGTTGCGAGCCGATGTCATCCAACTGCGCTCAATGATCATCAAAGTCGTTTTAATAGGAAGAAATCGATCACAAGTCACACACACACACACTCGCTCAATATAGAAAAAAAAAATGCGAGCTTTTGATATACAGGGCCAGCTGCTGTTACATCATTCTTTTATTTTTTTATTCTGTGCGTGTGTGTCGTCACATATTTTATGAATATAATGGCACCCCAATCTGTCCCTTTCGGCTGCTATATGGGAGGGTGGGGGTAGGGGGGAAACAAAATCGTTCAACCACCAGTTTTTTTTACAAATTTTATTATTTAAAAAAAAAAAAAATGATGATTTCGCGCCCATATCATCGAGTTCCAATTTCTCTGTCAGCTCTTCGATCGTCCCCCTTTTATTTAATGTAACAATTCGGCATTTTTGTAGACTGATGTCGTCCCCCCCTCTTCTACGGGTGTGTCTATGTTTATATTCTATAATAGCCTATCGACCAATTCGTCTGTAAAAACGTGTTAAAATCACCGTTAAAGGCTTCCGCCGATACGTAACCCCGACTGGGACTGTTGTGTACGCTCGGGGTGTTGTGTGCAAAGTGGGGATGCAAACCGATGGGAATAAGGGGGAAAAAAGCGGAGGGTGTTGTTATATAACGCAGCGGTATAGTTCTTCATGTGTAGTGTATTCACGCATTATAGGAGAAATGGGGGGGGGGGACGACGAGCAAAGATTTTATAGCGACTAATATCCTTTTTCTCCCCCCTTTTTACTCGCACTCTTTCGTCCCCACTTTTCGTGAAAATTGTACAAGAGGAGAAAAGAGGGGTGCGTGCGTGTTTGTGTGTATTGTTGTGTGTGTGGAGTCAACGGAGCGATATACCGTAAGTGTACTCTGTGGAATGGCATCCAGTGGAACGATAGGCAGCCACCGAACAACACACTGACACAAAGGGATATGAAGGTTTTATAGCGTTTACAATGTGTAAAATGACGACACACAGAAAGCAAAAAAAAAAAAAAATCAAACGGGGGAAAAAAATCAAAAAAGTTTTGACTATTTCTGCTTTTCGATTCAATCCGTCCCCCCATTGTTTCCCATTGTCAATCCGTTTGATTTCACCTTGAACGAAACACATCATATTGGAACAATGTAACAAGTAGCACTAGCAATATCGATCGATAACTCTGTTCGTTGAACGCTATAACACATCAAATCGAAAAATGCAGTTGTTTGTTTTCATATTAGCCTCTGCAAAAAGGGAAGATGTTCCCAGTGGTGCGGTAATGATGGCCATGCGGCCAAAAAGCTTCCGTTCTTTCGCACAAGAGAAATAACAAATTGAGAACAACTTGCGCAATAATAAATACAGCCAAAAAGTGACACTCAAACTTTTCTACAACGTTCTTTACCCCTAGAGATCTTTGTGTTACGAAGACGTAATCGCTCTTGTCTACTTTGTTTGTTTTTCTACTTTGACGTGGCCAAGTCACAACAGCCGTTTAACTTGGCTCTTCAATAAAAACAAAACTTTTTCTTTCTTTGTCTCTACCCACTTCGAAATTCCCTCCTTAGTTCGTTGCGCACAGTTGTGTGCGTTAAGCGTAAGAATCATTCAGTATTTCCGTTGATCGAGATAATTGATGATAAGGCCTACTACTGGAATGCTTCGGCTGTCTTTTTGTTTTGTTTTTTTCTCTCTTTTTTTTTTTCTAGGAAAATTGAGTATGTGACCGGTTTGGGAAGATGATATATGCGCACGCATATTCCATGTGTAGACGTATATATTCATGGCTGATTACCAATCGATTATGTATAGAAGCGGCAATCGATTGATCATCGGGCGAGCAAGGCCTCCCATCGTGCGAACGCTGCAAGTTTTGTATACACATACATGGATTTCTTTTCTTTTTTTTTTTTTTTTTATTCTTTCCTTCGTTCAATATAGTAACAATGGTCTGCTCGTCGTCCACCTCTGACGTCTTTCCATTTTCTTCTTTGCGCGTTCTTTTTATTCACGTATTTTTCTTTTTTCCCCATCTGCTTCTTCATCCATTCCCTTGTGGCAATTGAAATCTGAATATTTCATAGACGACGATGTGATCGAATGCATCTATTCAACATTTCTCAAGAGAGGAAAGAAAAAAAAAGAAATCCCGATTATTTTTATTTTTTCTGATCATTTAGAAGAGAGAAGAAGGAGAGAGAGAGAGAATCAATTTTGAAAATGGCATGCAAAGTAAAAGAAAACGGACAGTCCAACCGATTGGACAGAACGATGGCCACGGAACCAGAATCGATTTCACAACAAAAATGCCATTCCAGGAATAACCCGGATGTTTCCATACTAAATGAGTTTGTCTTCTTGTTTTTTTTTTTGTTTGGCTAGAAATGAAATACGAAACAAAAACCGGCAAACTAAAAAGAAGAATCATTAATTTGTTAACTGATAAAAAAAAAATCCAAAGAAATCGTGAGTCATTTGAACATGTCCCGATCTCTCCCAAAAGTCCCGAAACCGATGATTTGCTCGTTTTTTTTTTTTTTTCTTCTTCTTCTTCTTTCTATTCCTTTTCGGTCGAGCAAAATGCGTAGAAGGAAATGGGGGTCCTTAGCCGATTATGGAATGAAACGCTAACCACTGGGCGGAAATATTGTTTCGTTTCTTCTCGTCCTATCTTGTCTGATGTTGTCTAATACCAAGTACCCCTTGCTGAGAGCTCACCAAGTTGCAACAGGAAGAAAAAAATAAATAAATAATAAAAATTAAATAAAAGAAAAACGATACATCATCGCCGGTTGGTTTCGCATTGCTTCCAGCGACGTGATATCAGCTGGAGGATGGCTATGAGATGCAACACGAGAATATAAGGTATCACTGAAATCCGCCTCGATTTTTCACTCGTTGCATTGCGTTGCAACGAAGAAAAAAAAACACGTTTGCACATCATCAGGCATTCACCTGTCTTCGGGATCGAAACGGCCAGCAAGTTGAACCAACACACCATTTTACGAGTAACCAACAGGCCAGCCAATTTCTCTACGTCTGCTAAACACGCGAACTAAAGGACTGTATGTAATAATAAATCAAAGAAAACTGAAAGTTTAAAAATAAATAAAACACATTTGAATGACGATGACGATAATGATGCGGTGGCCCGGGATCAGGTGTGTGTCTGTGACACTCTCCGTTCTTTCAGACCATTCATATGCCACACACAAGAACCCCCCGAAGACCTTGAATAACTTTGGCGTAACCCATTCAATTATGCACACACACACAGTTTTCTGGTCTTTACCAACACCGTAGGACTAAAAAAAAAATAAACTCAGGAAAGCTTTTCTATTTTTTTTTTTTTTTTTTTTTTTTGCAGGGTCGTGTGTGTGTATGGGATAAGAAACACATAGCAGTGGCATATATAAAGCTGTGCATGCAAAGACATTGCGTGACTAGTTAATCTAAGCAGGAACAGCACTTAACGTGATCATCTAAAAGAGAGAGAAAAAGAAAAAAAAAATGGAAATGAAAAGGTTTCCCGTGAGTGCAAGAACGAAACCCCATAATGTTGGCAAAGACTGGTGATGTCCTCCCCTCTATTCCCGGAGTATAGAGGGAGATTTTTTTTCTTTTTCTTTTTCTTTTTCCCACGCACATCGTTGATAATCGAGAGACATGTAAATATACTGTGCGTTAAACAACAACAAGCAAGGACAGAGAGGGGGGAAACGGGCAAAAGATTCATTGAAAAAAAAAAAAAAATAAAATAAAATAAAGCGCCAATGCAAAGTTAGTTCCCTTTTTAGTTTTTCAAGGGCCGTGGAAAACGAAGAGAAATGATAGGCCTTTTTTTTCTGTTTGGCGAAGAATAACTGTCGTCAGATTTGAGCGATGCTCCGACAACTTAATGAGTCTGTCCTGTCCGTCCTTCGTTTGTTGTTCTCGCTCCATTTTGCGTGCGTGCTCGTTTCCAAATGTTCAATGGGCTCTCGCTCGTTTTTGAGGTAATAAAGTTGTTATAGACGTGATACTGCTTACAGCGCAACAATACTGCCCTGTCAAGGGCCTAGTCCTATACGAAAACGAAGCCCAGATTTGTGGATATGAGAGGGGGTGGTTTTTGTGGTGGCTCTGCACATCTACACTACATCTTTGACTAGGTCTATATTGTTACATATCCACTACAAACTATAGCGAAGCCCTTCTGTCACAGAGCCTCTGCGTGTCTCGCGCCCTGGCTTAAGAGATGCAACCACTCCTCCTCTTTTGTGCTTTCCTTAACTCTCTTCATTCTCCCTACAATTTCTTTTTCTCCTTTTTTTTGTGTATTATTCCTGTTGAAAACGTGCCCATTGAGTTGTCCGGTTTCTTGTTTCCGCGAACTCTTCAGACTCTGTGCAAAGCGTTTGAGAAAGAGAGTCGTTCGTTTCATCTTTCGAAGAAAAAACGAAACAATGGAATTTGTGTGTTGAAAAGAAATGAGACAATGTTGTTGGCGAAGCGCTTTTTAGTTGGCTTATTTGCATAGTTAGCTGTCCACACGGATAAATGTTTAACGCGCGCTCTCCATTCGCTGTGCGTGTGACAAGTTGAGACTACGCGAACCCAAAACGCGCACCGTTGCAATTTCACATCTAACACGTGACACGTACAATAAATGTAGAAACCTTAAGCGCTAAGTTGATGCCTTATCTCCGCCTTGTTTACCTTTTAGTCCTGACCACTCCCGGATAGTTTGGACCTGACAGGACTTTTTTTTCTTCTTCTTCTTCTTCTTCGCAATTCCGTATTCCGAGAAATTTGGGCAGCAGCCCATCGGAGACGACACGCAACCCCTCGACCCGTTTATTTCCTGCCGCGTAATCATTTACATCCTATTGAATATTGCGTCTAGGACCTTTAGGCGAGTATTCATAATAACCTGCCCAGCTCTCTCTCTCTCTCTCTCTCTCTCTCTATTTTTTTTTTCTTCTTGTTTCTTGGCATCTCTACTGCACTCCGTCTAAGGCGCATGTTAGCCTACCGTGTCTTCTTCTTATCATGTCACGTTTCGTTCGGCCCCTATTCTTCTTTTGAGTTCCCTTTTGTTCAACATCACATGGCACTGCCAGTTGTGTTTTTTCCCCCCGCTTTTGTGCCCAGTGCAACGACACGGCCAGGTTTTAGCAGGAGATGTTCAACCAGCTCGTATATGTGTACAAAGTTTCTTTTTTTTTTTTTGCATCGAACAATGGAATCACACGGGCCAATAATACGAGCCCGTTTTGTTCCCCTTTTTTTTATTTGAATATCACGAAAAAAAAATTGCGATATGGTAGATTATTATGATTGTTAAATTAGTTCGAGGCAGGATTGTGTGGTGTCTGAGTGGGTCGTGTAACACGGCCCAAATTCTTCATCGCTTCAGCCAGTTTTTTTCCGACCGAAATAGAGTGCGCCAACGTGCGATGAAAATGCGGCTCTATCGGAAGTTTGTCGTGTGCGGGGAGGGGTGGCGAGTTAAAGGAGGCGGATGAAAATGACGACATTTTGGGTGGCCGAACTCGTCCATCCATCCATCCATATAACCATCCATCTATCCATTCTCAAAAAGCTGGCGGTCTTGTAATTTTTGTTTTCTTCCCTTTTTTTTTTTTTTTTTTTCTTTCTAACTGATAGGAACTTGGGCAAAAGAACTACACTTCTTTCTTTTTTTTCGGGATGCATCACGGAGAGAGAGAGAGAGGGCACATCCAGGGGCCATACAAAAGCAGACAAGAGGAACAGTCCCATCTGTCGCCGGCTGAGTGATTGGTCCATCTGTGTTCCTTCCTTCCCTTCTTTTTTTTTTTTTTCTCCCTTCATATCCACCCACCCATCCAAGTAACTTGCACTCCGGCGCTTCATTTCCTCCTCCTTCTATTTAAATGAGGAATTCCTCCGTTCGTTCCGATCGTCTACCGTTTCTTTACGTCCTTACAGCAAAGAAGGGGGGGGGGGGTGACGCTCGCGCACAAACTTGGACGACAACTTGAAACGAATCGAACGAGGAAGCCAAAAAGGAAACAACTGAATGTCTTAACGTCCATATATTTATAGACAGGGCTCCATTTCAGTAATGAAAAAAAAAATAATAATAATAATAAAAATAAGCGTTTTTTAGAATCTCTTTCTTCATGTGTGTGTGAGCCCGTTTTGCTCTAAAAAAGAAGAATAGCCCCAAAGAAAAATAAATAAATAGTAGATTGTTGTGCGTGTGTGTGTGTGTGTGTGTGTGTGTTGCGCGCACACGCTGACTCGTTTCGCTCGAGCCTCTTTGATATTATTGTAATGTATTCATCTTCGCCCTTCAGCCCTTTTCTTCTTCTTCTACAGGCTCGAAACGGGGGGCCCCCTGCTGTAAGAAGAAGAAAACCTGGCAAAAGAGTTTTGCCCTTTTCCATTCATCATGATGCCGGAATATAAATGGCCGGGTGCCCCTGTCGTGAGCGTGTCAGAATTTCCACGTAAATGAACCCTGCCGGAATATGTATGCAACTGCAAAAAAAAAGAGGGGGGGGGGATTCAACAAATACACAGTGTATTGTTGTGTGTAAAGTCTGTCTGTGTGTGTGTGTATATATTTAAACGTTGCTCAATGCTGGCCTGCTCTTCATGTATGCGCATGAATATTCGGCCATGGTGGCTTGGATCTTGTGGGCCAAAAGAAAAGAAAAGAAAAAAACGCGTCGTGTTCAACTGTGACGGTGCCTTGGAACTGTCTCATGAATACATCCGAGCAGACAGGAGGAAGATGGCCCGTGCGCTCTCTTTGCCAACCGGCAGAGTGTGGACAATCTCGAAATCCAACGGATTAGATGAAGATGCGCACAGCGGACGAACCCAACCGGGGGTGATGGCTGTTTAGGCGCTTCAACAGCAGAATTACAGACACACACATAGACACACACACACACACAAAAGGGGAGAAGGAAGGCGCTGATGTCATCTCGTTATTGTGGCCACCCGCCTGTGTCTGTGTGTGCGTCTCTGGCGCAGCAACGTTTGTCCGACACGGATCTTCATCCCGCGTGACAAGCGTGGACTGTGTGACTTTTTGATCCAATCGAGAATGAATGAATGAATGGAGCGTACGGAAATATACGTCGTTTGCTGAGGGGGAACAAAACAAAAATCCTAATAAAGACCCCCACCAAAAATTTTAAATGTTTATTTTTAATTTTTATATTAACGGTCCTTGTTGATTTGGCGTCTGCTTAGGATAGAATTTTTTATTTTCAAGACCATGAATAGAACGGAACTGCTTATTTTTTTTTTTTTTTTGTTGTTTAGGGCATTGCTCATACGGATCTGAAAGCGTCTGGGTCCAGATTGTGTGGCTCTTTTAGAAATTTGAAAAAAAAAAAAATGTTCATTCAAGAAGCGAAACAATTTGTCAAGCAACCGGTGACGTCAAAATGATGGAATGATTTCATGCCGTTCGTTTTTCTATTTTTTTTTTTTCAGGGATTTTCCTTTAGGTATTTTTGACGTGACAAAGATGACAACAGAGAACGAACGCACAATTTTTCTTGGCAATATAACAAGCTCGAAGACTCGAGAAATATACGTACATAGCACAAGCTAAAAAAAAGGGACAACAAAAAATTGTGCATGTATACAAAGTGAACGAAGTATATATTTATAGATGAAGGGGAAAAAAGAAAAATGAAATACAAAAAAAGAGGAAGTCGGGGGGGGGGGGGGGGGGGGGGGGACTCGAGACCTCGTTAAGAATTGCAGGGAATCATTATTCAAAAAAAAAAAGGCTGGTAAGAAAAGATGGACGACTGTCTCCTTACCCATTTGTTTGCAACATGTGTGTGTGTGTGTGCCCGAGACCGTGATGTCTTCTCGCTTAGTGGATGCCAGGAATTCAGCCGGATGACATTTCGACTAATTGGCAACTCTTGCTTTTCGCTCCCTGCATGTTTTTACTACCGTTTCTTTTTTTTTTTTTTTTTTTAGATGTTGCTGTTCGTTTCCTGGTCAACGGAGAATGGGGGCTGTCACTCACGCGCAGATGCGCAAACAATATTTCGAAAAAAAAAAAAGAAACGAACAAAGAAAAAATCAAGTGGACAGGTTGATAATAGAAGTGAGGATTTTCATTATGAATTCACAACTCTTTTTTTTTAAATGAAAATAAAAGGACGGTTGTTGTTATTCAAAAAGCGAATGCAAAGGGGAGTTGTATTATTTTTTTTTTTGTTCCTCTTTTGCAACGGATGTATATCAAGTATGACTCTTTATAATAGTAGCGACAGAAACAGACAAACTAGGGGACTCTGCATAGGGGAGAGGGGATATTGTAGACGCGCTTTTATTCAAATCGACCGCGCGCACGCCACTTCCGATCTCTTTGGTACTCGTACGAAAAAGAGTTTGGAAACTGTCCGCAACAGAACCCTCTAGCACGGCCTCATTTTTCTGTTAGAGAAATAATAAAAAAAAATAAAATAAAAACTCCTTTGTGGTTGGAACTTTCTTTCTTTGTATGTAGATATCAAAAGCAACGAGTCAAAACGCCCATGTCTCCGCCTTCTCCGTCCCATCTTTCGTTACCCTTTTCCGACTTGGGGTTTCAGATGTCGCAATCCAATACGCGGAATCCACCTTATTGATGCGCGGTATGATGTCGTAAGCGAAAGACTATAAGTTACAAGTCTACCAACTGATTGCTGTGCACGTCTCAGGATACAGATGTCTTCCGTTCTCTCGATAAGGTCTTTTTTTTTTTTTTTTTCTCTCAGTTGCCTTTAATAGCCGGGACGCGTTACCCAATTCAAAACGTGCAATTAAACGAACCCGTTAGACAAAACTAATGAACAAAAATAGATACAGTACATTAAATTTAGAACGATTAAACAATATCCTATTTAAAAATAAAACAAGGTCCTTCTTCTTTTTTTTCCCCATTGTTCATTGTATCCATTTGCCAATGTTGCCAGTTTTAATGGCGCACATTTGAACACGAACAAGACGGCCAATCTGCCGATGTACGTAAATGGCTCCCACTGAATTATTGCGCAATTTGCTGACCTTCTTTCCTCTATTGCCTTGTTTCTGTTCGTAGTAGTGCCTTCGTATATATATATATATATACAACACTACGTGTGTTTTGTGCACGATGCCAAATGATGATGATGACATTGTGCTGATCCCCCTCCTGGTGGCCATCCATTCACTTTGTATGCACTTAGATTACCCGTCGTGTACACGCGATGTGCTTTAAGCGAAGGGGGGATCATTTGAAAACATGAAAATGCTATTGTGCGTATATAGAAATACAGAGTTTCTCTCCTCGACTCTGTTGGCTAATACTTGCCCACTCACCGCTCCTCTTATTCCGCTTTTTCTCCGCTTCCCTCTCTCTATCAAGGCCTTCTGCAACTTGAATGGGACACACACACAAAAAAGAAAAAATAACAAGAAAAAGAGAGTGTATACGTAAGTCTCCCAAATTGAATTAGTCGGACCACGCCCCGTTAATCCTAATCGGGTCTACGTAGAAGCAGTCGTTCATGTACTGCGCGAGTAAAAAAAACTAACAAATTGTAAGAAAAAATAAATAAACGGGGAATAAAAAACGGTGAGGGGGTTGGACGTCGCAAGTTTGCGTAGACGATGCCTTCGTCGTCTTGATTAATCAGGTCATGTGAGTAACTTGATGGAAAAAAAAGGGGGAGGAGGAATATGATCGTAGTTCAGCCTTTCGCATGTTCTCGGTTCGTATTATTTTTTTTTTCTTATATTTTTTTTTTGTTAGCGCATTTTTTCTTAGGTTATCCCCACGTGGAATACGTATTCCCTCCCCCGACGAGCCCATACGAGCCCACTTGCGCAATCGCCTTAATGGCGTTCATTTGTTTTTTTTTTGTTTTTTTTTTATTTTCAAACGCAAATCACTGTGAACGAGAAAAAGACAAGGAAAGATTGGGGGGACCCTTTTTAGACAAAAAGAGACAGAACCGACTGCGATGGAGGGGGGGAAACACGATTGCGACTTTGATGAACGGCTTCGATTTCATCTGACAGTGCAAGTGCAAAGAGAGAGGGGGAGAGAGACACCCAAACAAAAAAAAAAAAAAAAAAGAGAGAGGAAAAGCGTTTCTATATCCGCCGTTACACGAACGGCGGCGAAAAAATAGACGCAAAGATATTTCATTCATCGAAATCGCTTGCGTCCATTTGCTCTTTTCTTCTATAGATACGCCGGGGCCGGTTGATTGAGTGCGTTGGTCCGCCAGATGCCCCAGCCGAGTGAAGCGAAATAGAAAATGAAATGCCAACCATTTGTTATAGAGTCGCCTGTGTATGTGTGTGTCCGTTCATTGCCAGACTCTCTCTTTTTTTTTTTTTTTTTTGGCCATTGGGGGTGATCCCCTGGACAGGGTTTTTGCGGATAAACAAATTGCCGACATCAGTCGACACGTTTCCTAACTTTAACCCGGGTCTGCAGCGTTGGGAAGACGTGGGAAGAGAGAGAGAGAGAGAGAGTTTTAGATAGAGCGTAGATTGGTGCTGTCTGATCTTTTCTAGAGGGGAGAAGTTGGCTAAGTTGACTGTGAAAGACGAAACGAGAAAATTCTCGGAATCATTGGGTCCATTTCCGTTCAGATATTTCAATCTATTCTCCACGCTGCTAGGGAAGAAAGGGATGACACGAGTCACACAGAGAAAATCAGTCGCTATCTGTCCGTGCGGAGGATCTTTCTTTCTTTCTCTTCGTCCACTCGCTCTTCTTCTTCTTCTTCCCTTTCGACATTTACAGATGGACCACTTTGACGTGAGATATGTCTCTCCGTCCTGTTTGGGACGTTTTGCTTCATCCCTCTATATGCGATCGTCTATGTTGAACAGATGAAAAGAGCATCTCGGCCTACATCCACCACCAAGATAGAGATACAACCTTCTTTTTTTGTTAGCGTCCATCATGCGATAGTTTGGATCATTTGCTTACCCACCAGAATTTGAAATCTTATTTTATCCTTCAAAAAAAAAAAAAAAGAGAAGCCATTTTTCCAATATTTTTTGGTCTATTTTTTTTTTCTTTGACAAGAGGGCGTGTGTATTGCCCGGATCCATTTGCAATGCATCGAAAGTAGCGGAAGCCATGTGACGTTCTTTTTTGTGACGAAGGGCTACTCCATTTCCTTCGTATGTGGTAATAGGAAAAATAATGTATGTATTTATTTTTTTTTTAAATAAAAGGAGAGAAAGGACAACGGTCAGAGTTGAACTGTGTCTGGTTAATGAATTGAGTGACAACAGGACTGGATGTTGCATGGCAATCCGGAGCCAAACGCACCATCTGCTTGAATGCCACGTTGGCTTTAGTTTTTCCTATCATTTAATCCACTTTGACAGATCGACTGTTATATTTTATTTAAAAATAAAAATACAGTCAGTAAAGAAAAAAAAAAAAAAGAAGAGGAGATGAAAAGAGGAAAGAAAAGAAGTGGATTGAACACATTCTGTCGCCTTCTTTGTTATGATGATTGCGATGATATGGGGGCGACTCCGACGAGCATCCAATCAACTAGATGGATGCTGAGACGGTGAAGTCGCTTTTGAGATAAAAAAAAAAAATAAAAAAGAACTGGGGGGTTCGGTCGAGAGGGTCTACAAGAGAGAGAAGAGAAAGAGACTGATGGATTTTCCAGGGTTAGCCCCCGTCAACCGCCAACTACTCGACCACGACCACCTCTACCACCGGCTTGTGATGTGCCAACGATGAAAAATGAGAGCCGACACCAAACGACTTTAGCAGCCCTACTCTTTTCTTTATATATATATATATCGATGCCTTAGTGTTGTTGTTTGTTTGTTTTTTTCTTCCCTTCTTTGATTCCAATTCTATATCGGGAAAGCTAGTGGGACATTTTCGTGTTTCTTATCACGGACTTTGGTTTTAAACACATCGATGTGTTTTTAAAAGCAAGACGAAAGTTGAACAGGGCAGAAGATCATTCTGGATAATGAGCTGTTTCTTTTTTGTCTTCTTCAACTGGGGGCCGTCAGTTGAAATGCTGCACGCTCGAGGACATTTCGCCCGCCTAATGAGGGAGGCTCATGTCACGCCGAGCGCGAGAGAAACAAACGCCGAGGCAAGAGAAAAAAAAAAAACGGATGGCCATCAAACTGGCGCGCGATTCATCTCAAGTGAACGAGCTCGCCCTTGCCTTCCACGTTGTTGTGCTTCTTCTACTAGAGAAAATATATCCTAACTTTAGAAATAAAGATCAAGCTTTCAACGGGACGGGACACGCCTCATCGGCACAAAACATCCCAACTGGTGCGCGCCGTGCCTAACTGGAAACAATCCATCAGCAAAGCAAAAGAAAAATAAAGAAAGATAAAGAAACAACAGCAAATTGTTAAATGAAAACGTTCCCTTTTATTTTATTTTTTTTTCTTTTGCTGTTTTTCAGCTGCGAAAAACAAAAAGGAAAAGGTTTAAAAAAGGCATCGCATTTCATATCTGTTTTGTCTTGTTGGACACGGACGATTTTTGACACGTTTCTCAAAAACCTGGGCCTGCCACACGCAAAACGTTTGCCGGAGACGCGGTCCGTTTTGCCCGCGTTTTCTGCAACCGGATATCCAATACATCCCCCCCCCCCCCCCCCTCCCCTCAAAAACTGATGGATCTTGCAGATTTTTCTGGTTCTTTTAAAAACCAACCCCCATGTCGGTCAGTTCCAGATGTGGAAAAACCAGAGTTGGCCCTTTTTGACGGGCGGCCGTCACATAGTTTAGAAGAAAATCGAAGGGTCGACTTGTTTGTATTTCTCACAGTTTGCAGTGCTGTGCGAACAGGCCAGCATCAATTCACTAGTCACCACCACCAGGCAAAAGTCATAAAAAGAAACAAGGTGGATCTTTCTTCTACCCTCTTCTCTGAGCGAGTTCTTTTTTTTTTTGTTTTTGTTTCGAGAAAGAAATACGCGTAGGAAATATAGAAAAACAATTGCTGACCCAACAGTTGCGTTTTTGGCTGCCGCTGTGGCACAAGAAAAAAAAACAAAAAACTCTTGTGTTTTATGACTTAGGGAGCCTCCGAAGTTTCTTTGGATTTTATTGGTGGATCAGGAGGGAGAAGTAGAAGTCCTTTTGAAAAGAGTCGAAGAAAAAAGGCAACGGCTGGATATATATATACTGTATATATAGATAGATGGATGAGGGGTCAGCAGAGTAAAGGACACTGTACATCGACCACCCACTCGCAACGCCCAAAAATGTGCAGAAGAAAACAAAGACCAAGTCCCTTTGACTTGGGTCTTTTTCTTCTAACGCGCATTGTGGAAATCCAGTGGGAAATGTAACACGCTCCTGTTATTTGCCTTATTGTTTTCGACCTTTGACAAAGTTTTCCTCCATTTTCTTTTGTATTTTTTGAAATGTGTCTTCCACGTTCCAGTTCCCGCATTTTAGGTAATTGAAAGCTGGCGGATCTTTTTATTTTTATTTTTTTATTATTATTTTCTTTCTCCAGCCATTCAATATTAGTCGTTGCGGGATGTTTGCTCGGCGTGTTCTAATGCAAACAACCGCGGGATATGTCGATGACTGTTTCAATTTTAAAAAAAGAAGAAAAAAAAGGGGGGTTACATCAAAAGAAACGAAGCCCCCCCCCCCCCGTTCGATTTTATAAGACCCTCGTTTTCTCTTTTCGCATCTATTTTCGAACATAAAAAATATAGAACGTGTATTTGAAAATGTGTATGTGTGTTTGTGTGTGTACCTTTCGGAGCAATTTGAGAAGGCAGTCGCAATTGGATGGTCTTTGAAAACGAACGCTTTGGGCGACTCGTTTGATCAGATGGCCAAAAAAAAAAAAAAACGAGTCCAACAAATTGCCCTCTCGTTCTTCATTTAAAAAGGGAAGCCAGAAGAAGACTTTTCTCTTCAACGAGTGTGCGTGTTTCTGATGTTTTGAAAAAGAAAAAAAAAAGAAAAAAAAAAAAAACAGAAAACGAAAGGTTGTAGAGATAACAAAAAGGAAAAAGAGAGGCTAAAAGTGGGCGACATGGACACGACGCAATCTGTTCCGGACCTTCATTTTTCACGGTCCTGCCCTTTTTTTTGTGTGTGTGTGTGTGCTTCTATTCTCTCTTCTCCATTTTCACGATGAGAACAATCAAACTGTTGGCTTCTTCTTCTTCTTTTCTCGAAGGCTCGTAAAAATCGAAGGGCTGGACTGGACAGTTTTTTTTCTTTTTTGTTTTTCCCTATATATACAGGGACTATTGAGCTCTTATTCTCTTGTTGGCAACGGTCCCGTGTTCTATGTCACCCAGTTCTGTGCTCTATACCTTTTTCTTTTTTTTTTTTCAAACACAAACGAGAGGGGAGAGAGAGAGAGAGAGACGCTGAACTCGAACTGGAACTGAAATGGCTGAATAAATATCGAGAAGGTTATAGACCCTGGAACAAAACAGAAGAAGGTTTTACTTGGGATTGTGTTCTATACTAAACGCTTAAGAGGGTCCCCTTTTTCCACCGTGTGCTCTTGTCACAGTGGCCATTGATTGTGTCGCAGCAAAGTTCTTCATTTCATCTACTTTTGAACCTTCCACTCGAAAAATTCGTTTCCGCTTTGCAGCCCTCTCTCTCCCTCTCTCCTTCATTTCTTTCAGCGTAGGTGGACCAGCGTTGACCACGGCTGGGTTCAAAAACGGCTAATGATTTACCAATGGGCAATCAATCAACAAAGATATAAGCTTTTAAAAATAGATTTTCGCATTTTACGTGGTGGATCGAGCTCCCTGCTCATCAAAGCCATTTTTCCACACATCGAACAAAAAAGAAAACAGGCCGATTGCAATCAGAATCATGATGAGGCAATCCCTTCTCTAAAAGAAATCAATCACAAAAAAGGAGGTAAAGGGCTCCATCGTGATTGGCGATAATGAAAAAAAAAAACTGAGAATTACTGCATATATTTAAGAAAAAAAGAAGATGGAACGTGACGATGTTTTTGAAATGTTATCTGCGCGTTTCGCCATCCAAAAGTCGTTCTTTTTTTTTTTATTCGTTTTTATTATGATAATTTACAACACGGGGGTTTCCTTTTATATAAATATATATTTTCGTAGCCACTCTATACAACCAAGAAAAACTATGGGCTACTATACTTCTAGGAGCATTTCTTTTTCCTTCTGGAAATTAGCGTCGAGATGTTACGGCCGCGCCGGTGCTTTTAATGCCATCGTGTCATCTCGTGATAGCGATTCTCTATTGTCCTGCTGGCCTTTTTTTTTTTTTTTCCTTGACTTATTCTTTTGTTTTTCATCGCGTACTATCTCCCATGATAATAAGGACGAAGAAAAAAAAAAAATGTCTCTCAGCAGTATCTCAACGGGCCAAAAAGGGCTCACTGAAAGGAAATGATGATATAATATTGATGGAGAGAGAGAGGAAGCCGCTATGCGCCATATGTCACTATATATATACACGTAGCATAACTTGCTTTTTTTTTTCTTCTCTCTTTGGGGGGCTAAGGGAAATGAGATGAGGAAGCGCTCCCAATGTGTACTACACACACAACATAAATAGACGCACAGGTAGAAATAGATATTACATATAAAAAGGAGTCTCTTCCCTCCCCCCCGAAAACAACATTGAAAGGTTTCAATTAACAACTCAAAGGCCAGCCGCTTTATAGGGCCCCTTTCCTACAAACCCCAACCCCCCTCTCACTGTCCAAAAAAAAAAAAAAAATAAATAAATAAATAATAATAACAAGTTGGGGAAAGATATATTCCTGTGTAGCGGTAGATTGAACCGATCTGAGTCGGTATTTTTTCGTTAAGTAATACGATCTGTATACAGCGGTGCGCTATATCACATCACGCGCTTGATTGGGTTCGATAACATAGGTCCTGATCAAAAAATGAAGGGGTTACACACAGGTTGTATGTATATATAGTTTTTTCCAGAGACAGCAGTGAAATACAATTTCCTTCAGTTTGTTGACGTTGAAATCTTTAAAGAGGGGTTAAAAATGAGAAAAAAAAAAAAAAAAAAGAGCAAACAAAGCGGACGAAGAGAAAGCGGCGATATGAATCTTTGTGATACTAATCCGCTGTTGATGGCCCCTTTTTTATTTTATTTTTTTTATTTTCCCCGTTCTCAAGAACGAGAGGGACGAAAAGAGGCCCACGCAGTAAAGCACTGCCCGTATATGCGCATGGCCCATTATTTAAGTATTACTGGCGCTCTCCGTTGGTCGCACTGCAACAGCAGCTCCTTATATTGCCCCTTTTTCTCATTTCATTTTCTCTCTCTCTCTCTCTCTCTTTCTCTAAATTGTATTTTGACCATGTGTGTGTGTTTATGTGGTTGTACGTGCGTTGTGTGTCTAAATGAAATGCGTGTATGTACTTTTTTTTAAGACACCGTACGTGTATGCGTTATATGCCTCTATGTGAGGAGAGCCCCCTGCAAAAAAAAAAAAAAAAAAGAAAAATATGAAAGTAAAAAAAAAACCAAAACAAAATAGAGGCGTATAACGTAGATACCTGTACGTTTTGTGCGGGTGATTATTTTAAACGATCGGCGACGACACAAAAGACATGCCAGTGCGTAAAGGACCTCCCACCGAGCGGTCCACAAGAGTCACGACAATGTTTTCATACCTTTGCTGTGTTTTTCCTTCTTCTTTGTCTTTCTTCTGTAAAAAAAAAAAAGGGGGGTTGTCCTTAAAACATTTCTTTTTCTTTAAAAATATATATGAAAATCGTCTTTTGTTTTTTGTTTTGTTTTTTTTTTCCCGAATGTCTATAGGTCTATAGTTGGATTGTATCATATAATAGATAGGAGAGTCACAGTTTGATCTTATTCGCCCCCATTGTTTCTCGTTGCTCCCCTCTTACTTTGTCTTTTTTTTTTTTTCGGGGATGTATACAGGTGTGGTTAGTTATACAGATCGTGTGAATGGCGGCATGGACCTTATAACCGTCCGCCGACGTTCAGGAATGTGTCCGACACCTGTTTTGTTTTTTCTTCTAAATCCTTCGTCTTCTTTGCTGAAAGAAGAAGACCCTGTGATTTCTTGATGCCTTGTTTCTTATAAGGATTCTAAGGGAATTCAAGGTCTCTCTTTTTTCTTTTTTCATCAGCAATGAAATCAAACTCAATTGGAATATTTGGTTAATGCTCATAAAATATCGCTTCATTCCGTGTTGTTTCCCCCCCTTCAATCTTAACGTGGGATTTACCCCTCCACAATCCCCCCTATAATAAAAATTCAACTAGACACAGGGTCCGGAGAGAGAGAGAGAGAGACCCCCTCTTCTTTTTATTTAAGGGTATAGTTTGGTAGCCCCTTAAATTTTCCATGTAGATACGATTAGGACGACTTGTAAATTGCTGGGGGTTTGGTCAGTCATTTACGATGATACGTTGAAAGAGGACAGAGGGGAAAATGACAAGAGACGATGAGGATTTTTCATAGTTGACCTCAAAAACTGGAACTCTGTTCTCTCTCCCCCTTGTATATATTTAGGGTCTTTCCCGTTTAACACAGCAAAGTCCTCAGGAGAGATCAAGTATAAAACCAGAGCGGGGGAGGAGTAAAGAGGACAAAGAAGAGGAGGGTTTGTTGTGTGTCTCCGGAGAACCGGAGTTGGATATGGTGGATTGACGCGCGATGCAGCGGCAATCATATTCATGGAACTAGAGGGGGTTTTTCTGTCAAGCTATTAACTCTCATCAGTCATTCATGTTGCTATTAAAAGAATAAGAAAAAAAAAGAAAAAAAAAAAAAAAAAAGAATAAGATAGATGGCCAGCCCTCCCTGCCCTTTGAAAGTCATTGGATGAAACCGACAACCCGCCACACATGGCCATACAATCCTGCGGAACACACACGCACCGATGCCTTTGCGGTCTGACTGGCGTAACAGTTTAGGCATAGAAGAAAATACCGCGTGATTGCTGATGGACAAGCGGGACGGGAGAAGCGCGTCTTTTGACTTTGCAAAGCAGCGTAAGAAGAGAAGAAGAAGAAGAGCCGACAATGGAACGTAACATTCGTTCCAGCCTGGCTCCTGAAATACACGACCACAAAAAAACGTTTTTTTTTTTTTTTTCCAACAGTCACACATTTTGAAAAGTATTTATTTTTTTTTTTATAAGCAGAGAGACATCAGATGCTACTGCGATACGCTCACAGAAAATAACAAAAGGGCAGAAAGAAAAAAAGAGCGTCTTGTATTGCGTTTCTTTTGTGAGCCAGCAAGTTTGTAACTGCACTGGAACGGGGCTTGAATTTCTCACGCGCTCTCGCCCTATCCCACATTTAAACGTAAAAATACATTAGGATAAACAAACACATTTTTTTTTTTTGCCTTTCTTTTTGGCCAGAAGAAAAATGGTTCGTCAACACAATCACCTGGACGTTTGATATAAATTTAAGAAAAAAAATAAATAAATAAAAGGAAAATCAGAAATAAAAATAATAAATTCTTTCTCCCCTGTTACGTGCCGCTTCTGGGTGCCTACGTAAAGCAAATAGAGAACATACGCTATCACGCAACGTCTGTTACATCGTATTTATGTAGGGCTGGATAAAGAAAGGGGGGAAAAAATATCTATCGGTCGGTATAACAATAGAAACCGATTCAACACCTTGACGTCCCTGGGCCATCGCTCGCGCCCCATATAGCACAATTTATATTTTTCTGTTGGGAATATATATATATGTATGGGGATACAGAAAAAAAAAAGGGGGGAATAGAAAAAATAAATATATAAATGGCTTTTTCATGACAATAGCGATGAAAACAGACTTCCGGACACCCTCCGTATATCGCATAGACACAGGTCCTCTTTGAAATGTATATATTTCTCTTGACAGCTATAGGGGCATAAAATATAAAAAAGTAAGGAGAACTACATAACAAGGGGAAGCGAAATATATATAAAAAAAAAAGAAAAGAAAAAGACAGGTGCTGGGTTTGAGAAAAACTGTTGTAGATTGAATTGGCTTTTTAATACCATTTCCTTTTCTTCCTAAATAGCGTAAGTGGCCTGTCCTATTGTGGTGCAAGGCTATACGTATTTTCGTTTTTGGTGCGTGTGTGTTACCTTTTTTTTTTTTTTTTCTTCCCTATCCAAAATATGTTTATACAGCAGTAGATGCCTTATAAAGAGAGAGAGAGAGAAAATATATAAAGCCTACCTTACTATTGAAAAAAAAAAAAAAAAATGTTTCAACGTTGTTATATAGACAGGGGTGGGGGGGCCCTCAGAGTTGCCTGTCTAAAAAAATTGAGAAAGCGAAAAAATCACAGGGTTTGTGTTAGATATCCAGGTGACAAGCTCTTTTCTCTTCCTTTTTTTTTCTATTCGACTTTTTTTGGTCTAACACTCCTCCTCTTCTGCCTCTCCCCCCCCTACTTTTTTTTTTTTTTCTTCCATTCTATTTAGCGCAGGTCGTTCCACGGTGGCGGGTCGCAGAAAAACTGTCGTTTAGTCGCGACAGAAAAATCATGGTGGTCTTTTTTTTTTTTTTTTTTTCCTTAAAAATAATAAAAAAAAAAAAAAAGGTGACTGTGTATATCTTTTAATGGATGCGACACGCTGAATGGCTCAGCTAGGGCCCTGTTGCCCGCTGTCACAATCTTTCGTCTCTGGAACCGAGTACCTCCTTCTCCTCCGCCTCCCGAGTTCCAAAATATGCCACCTTTTATTCTATACCGTCTGACCATCAACTCTCCTCCTCATTTTCCCTCAATTTTCACAAGCCTTTCGAATTTTTTGGAAGACGAGACAAAAAAAAAAAAAATGAAAAATTCGAAAAAAAAAGAAAAGAAAAGGAGGTTCTCGTCCCTTAATCTTGTGTCGACTGTTTGAATTTTAAAAGGACGCCGCGCAACCGGGGAGACAATCAGTGCTGGGCTGCTGTGGGAGAAATCAAAGAAGATGATGGATTGACCCTTGAAACTGATGGTTTTTCGAAAATAAAATAAAATAAAATAAAATAAAATAAAATAACACGTTGAGGATATCGTATGACTTGCCGAAGCAATAGCAGAAAGATCCTTATTATTTTCTCTCTCAAATTCTTTCTCATGCGCGGTAAAAGCCCGATGATAGCTGCGGTTGTTGTGTGTATGTGTGGTTGGTCATCGAGCTGAGACTCCTTGTATATACAACGCCGGCGTCGTTCGTCGTCGGTATTTTTTTTTTTTTTTTTTTTAATACCCCGCGTTAGTAATCGTATACACCAGAACAGCCACCAGCTGGCTCTCACTACAAGCAGTACACACTCCTCTGTGTGTGTGTGTGTGTGTTATAGCAGCAACAACAAAAGCGATAGGGAGGGTAAAAATTGTTCTGACATAAGAGCGAACACGACACAATACCGCGCTTACAACACGAAAACAGGGCTTGTACCACAGCTCTCTGTGTACGCTTTTCTATAGCCCTAGCCACCCCTCGCCTGCCTTCGTCTTATTTCTGTGTGTACGTCCACAACAGTAGTGTACAGTCACATAAGGGAACAGCACAAGAACATAAGTAATACACAGCCGTAGATCGTATTACCGAAATCAGCTTCTTATTACGTTTGTGTGTGCAGTGTACGCGCGACTGGAATAAGCAATTGGCCTACTCGTTCTCTTTATATTTATATATATATATATATATATTTCTTTTCGTTTTTTTGTTCCGTTTCGTTTGTGCGAACGTGAGCGGCTTGGCCACAGTTCGATTCGAGGCTTTTTTCCTTATGGCCTCCCTCGTCAATGTCTTTTATGCTTAGTTGCTGGGGATTTCCTTTAATAACGTATCAGCACAATGTCCAAGTTCTTCGAACGCCATTTCACAAAGAGAATGTCTAATATTCCCTTTTTTTTTTTTATGGGGGGTGGGGGCGGGGCTGCTGGTCGTGTGTGTATAAAATGCCTGTGTGTTATCGTAGCCAATGTTTGTATTTCTGTGTCTCTTTTTTCAAGAGAAAAAAAAAAAAATCCCAATCTCCAATTCAATCAGCCAATTAGAAAACGATGGCTTCTACTACACATCATTTTTCTTTCTCGGCTTTCTACGTTTTATGACAGGCCCAATTACAATGCATTTCCGTTTTCACCCCTATCATTAAAATGCAGAAGAATAAAAGAAAGAAAAAAAAAGCAGAAAGAGAAACGATGTTTTCATTTTTTTTTTTAAATTTTTCCTGTGGCGGCTTCAATCGTCGAGTCCTCGGGACTTGGAGATCATCGTATAAAACATCGAAATTGTTGTTGCATTTTCAAACACTCGACTTTCTTTCTTCGTTTCTCTCAATCGCCACGTTTTCAACACACACACACACACAACGAAAACAATTGAAGATCCAATCAAAACAAATTCGAACACAACTGAAAGGCAAAGATCAAAACTACTTCCGCTTCTTCTAATCCTCTAATTGACGCTGCAATTGAAGCGAAAAAAAAAAAAAAGAAGATGGCCGTCATCACGTTGTGGCTTTTCATGGCCTGGCGGTTTCGACGTGTGTACACGGTCAAAAGGATCTACGAGATCACACACATTTTTATTTTTATTTTTTAAAGTTTCAACTGACGACGTTTATTCGACGATCAGAAATGAAAAAAAAAAATCTAATAAACAAAAATAAAAAAAAAGGAAAAGAAAAAATAACCAAACGGCAGTAATAATAATAATAGTAATAACTGGGGTGTACGGCAGCGGCGCCTGGGTCCATTCAACTGTGAAGGCCGTTGGAAGGTAGCCGCCTAAAGGCATTTGAAGATCTTTAACCACCAGGAGGCGCTTGCGCACAGGCGGAGAATGAAAAAAAAAAAAGAAAAACAGAGGATGGGGAACGAATTTTTTTGTTTCTTTTTCCCAGAATTCTAGGGGGAGTTTTTACGTCTGGCAACGTTGCACCTCAGTTTCTGACGAGCGACTTTCAGTGTCAAATCGGCGCTTCTCGCTAGTCGCAGCTCGTCCACACGGGCAACAACAACGTTGCTCAAAGAGTCCAGCCATTTTGTTTTTGGTTTTCTTCGGAGGGAAACAGCAAAACTCGAGACACAGCTGCTCTTTTTTTTTTTTTTTTGCTTTACCTCTTTTCGTTGTGTGTGTGTATCATCGGAACTGGAAGAAAGTTTTTGCACGTTGCCTCCAAAAAACAACGTCAAGTGAATCATCCTGCTCTGAAAAAGAGGAAACATCAAAGAACACACACTCGTGAGGACTTGGTAATTAAAAAGAAAAAGAAAAAAAAAAAAGGCTGCCATCGCGTCACAGCTAAAAAGCACCCAACAAATTGGATTGAAAAAATTATTTTGTGTGCCCAGTGGTGTGCTGTTTTGGTGGTGGCGGGTGCGTGACACATCCTCTTTTCTTTTTATCATATCAGAGAGTGTGTTTTTTTTTGTGTGGGGGGGGGGTTATTTTCCTTGCTGGTTGTGTGCAGTGTGTGCGTGCGTTTCTTGTGCGAACGAGTGTTTTGTTCTTCGGTTTTTTCAACCATAGAATTTTGTGTTAGTGTGTGTGTCGTGTTCGCTTTTTTCCAAACGCCTGGAATACTATCGAAGGAAGCAACAAAAAAAAAGGAAAAACATTTTCAAGAGAATCATCTCTCTCACTCGTGTGTCGTGTGAAATCTGAAAGGTAAAGAAAAAAAAAAAAAAGCCCCTCAAATTCATATCCATTTATTTATTTTTTGATGGGCAACGTCCATAAATTGTAAAGAAAACGAGTTTAGACGGATTTTGGCTGCCATGTCGGAATAATGTCTACTGAAAAAGAGATAACTTCCTTTTTCTTTCCTCGTCTCTCTGTGTGTGTGTGTGTGTGTGTGTGTGTGTGTAGGGAAAAACGAACATATAATATCGATGTGACTGTTGAACCACGTCGAGGATTTTCCCAAAAGCCCCAAGAAACTCGACGAAAAAAATAAAATAAAATAAATCGGTGTGGTTGATGTAAGAGAATCGCTCTGTTTAAAAAGGCATCCGTCCTCGGGAAAGAAAGAAAGAAAAAAAAGGCCCTTTTCTCCTTCGTAGCCCCCGAAAAGAAAAATGGAGTGAGAGGAGAGAAATGCGTGTGAGAGTTTGTCTTTACCACTTCCTGTCAGATCATCATTATTATCATAGACATAGTTCTACATATTCGTTTGAAGACCCCGAAAAAAAAAATAAAATAAAATACAAAGAGAGGGGGGCCCCATTGCCAGAGGTACACACACAGCTGGGAAAATCAAAAGCAGCAAATGTTGAGAAACGGAACGGCCAGTCGATGTGCGGATGGACTTTTTTTTTTTTTTTTTTTTTTTTGTTGTTGTTGTCCTTGTTTCTTTTTCTGTAAATGAAAAAAGGCTGTTGTGAAAATTATGCATTCCTCAGTTTGAAGAAGAAAAAAAAATCGGAATCTAAAAAAGAGGGGATTTTGTTTTCGGCTCATGCATCAAAGTCTAGCGTCGCTTTTTGTAGGCATCGGATAGGCCCTCGTGATTTAACCCGTTTCGCTTAAGGTAATCGCTCAACACGAAAACAACACGCTCGCTTGTGTTTTTGTTGTTTTCAGCTAGCATAACCTCTCTCTGTAATAATAATCAGTGAAATTCATGGCAAGTTTCATACCTGAACGTTCTTTTTTTTTTTTTTTTTTTTTTTTGGGCCTGCCCCACTGCACAGAAGTAACGGGGCATTTTTTTTTTTTTTGTGTTACTTGTTTTAATTGTTTTACATATACGAACCAGTGGGGACTTGGAAACCAACTCGGATGACTTTCATGACAAAACTCAACGCCGAGTCGTTTTTATTCTTCGTATCTTTCTGTGCGTACACGTTGAATGATGAAGTATCAAACGCAACAAAGAGGCCCCAAAATGCGTCCGGGGTATGGAATCTTCTCACAAGCGGACAAGTCTTCCATCATCTTTTTTTTTTGTGTGTGTGTGTGTGAAGGGGGGGGGGGGGAGGATTCATCGTTCTCCATATCACACACATACATACACACACACATTTTTTGTGTGTGTTGTTGTTTCCCCCCCGTTCTCTCTACTAATAGTTACACTATTATTGTCTGCTCCTTCCGCTAGGTGCCTTTTGTTTTTCATTAATATTTTTCTTAGACCTTTTGGGTCGAATTGAAAAATTATGCAGATGACTGCCCTTCTTTGGGTTCTCGATCCCCCCTTCTGGTCTTATTATTGTTTTTTATTTTTGGGTTTCCTCTTCTTACCCGAACAAGAACAAACCAGACGGATGGACGATGGTCGTCTACCTGTAGGCCGCTTCCCACCTGGCGGAATCACGCTCTTTTTCCTGCTGCCCTAGCCAGTTTTTTCGTTGTTATTGTTTGATCAAGGGTCCGTATCGACTATCGAAACTCATATCCACATCGCTTTTTTTTTTTTTTTAAGTATTTATCTTTTTCGACCATCTGGACTTCTATTTTTGATAAGACTAAACACACACACATACACACTTTTGAAGTTGGAGGGAGTGTTTAAAGTCCCAAACACTCAGCGGGTTGTCGTCTCTCTTTTTTTTTTTTTGTTTGTTTGTTTTCTTCTTTTTCTTTACTTTGATGATCCACCGGGAGGGTTTCCGTTGCATATCGCTACGATAAACTGTTTGGCTCTCTATATGGTCACTTTTTGTAGAAAAAAAAGAAAAGAAAAATGAGGGCGGGAATATTGTGGATGTCAAACATTTCTAGCGGTTCAAATGAACGTTGTTTTTCTTTTCTTTCTCTTTTTTAATCCAGCTACCGGATGCTGGATAATCGCTTAAAAGAAAGAAGAGAAAAATCCTTCTTTTAACTTTGTTATTTTCTTTTTCTTTTTTTTTTTTACCTGAAACATTTAGAAAAAGAGAGAAAAGAAGGTTTGTCTTAAGGGTCAAGAGGTAGAAAAAGGAGATAAAAAGCTGACGCACGTCACAATATATTGAAAAGGAACGGTCTTCTTCTGCGGATGATCATTAAGAAAACCTCTAGCCTTTTTCTGATGGTGGGGGCATTTTTTTTTTTTTGTTTCGTTTTGTTTCTTTTCTCTCATTTTTTTTCTTCGTTGAAAAAAAAAATACCATTTGAAACTCTCTTGAGAAAGAAAGAAGATGCGGCGTTGGGGGCAAAAAGGATGGGCCAAAAGGCCAGGCGATACGGTCCCCCGGCCGCTAATGGAATCGCTCGTTCAGCGAGTTAACGATCGATTAGATCTGATATTATTTATATACATACACACACACACACACACTGTGGATATGTGTGTGTGGAGTCTTTAGGGTTTCTGTTGCCTCTTAACTCCGCGGATAGATTTTTAATGGCCAACTGGGCGCTCCGATAAGATGTGGACCACAACCATTTTCCTCTTTCCTTTTTTTTTTTTTTTGGCTATAAAAATAAAGAAGAAGAAACCCTTTTTTATGATTAACAACTCGCAGTCGTTTGAGGCCCAGCCGAGGGATTTCGATGTCGTTTTTTTTTTTTTTAAAGCAGCGATCATCAACTGTTGAGCTTGGGATTATCGATCGCAGTGAGCAAAACGATGAAGAAATGGCAATAGAGGAATCGGTTCCGCTAGACCCGTTATTGAATAGTTTGCTCTCTTCCCTCTTTTGTTGAGATCGAAGCTGAACCGTGTCCAGGTGCAAGAAAAAAAAAATGGAATCTTCTGCTATATTCATAATAAAAATAAATGCGCATTCCATCGCTATTCTCCCCCTCTTCTTCTTCTTTGCCCGACACCTCTTCCCCGTTTTTTTTTTCTTTCTTCTTCCTGACTCTTTATTTTCATCATCCAGTTCAACCATTTTCCTTTCTTTTTTTTTTTTTTTTTTTGCTTCTTTTATTTGGCATTCGGATGGTGGAAGAGGGGGGAGAAAGAATGGCCCCAGGAAGGTACATAGTCTGCTGTTGGGACAAAAAAGAACTAGGAAGAGAAGAAGAAGAAAGAAAGAAGTAGAAGAATAAGAGAAGAAAAAAAAAAAAGAAAAGTCTTGTTCTTTTTTTTTTTTTTTTTTTTATCAAACTTGTACCTGGAGGCATCGGTAGAAGAGGCACAGTGCCAGAGTCAAGGTAGATAGGGACCCTCTTTTTTTTTTTTTTAGTGTGCGGCCTGAAGGGGTTCCCGACTTGTGTGTGTGTGTGTGCAATGTGTTATACACGCAAAGACCCCCTCCGTCCTATCTCCCTTTTTTTTTTATTTCGTCTTCAATATGTGTTTTATATGAAGGAGCCCCCGTCGCACATACACACACACACACACACACACGCTAGTTAATATAAGACAGACGTATGAAGAAAGGCGGGAAATCAACAACACCTTTATACCGCACACATACACACTTTCGGGTTCTTTGGTCGATTCCGGATGAATTCTATGAAATCAAAAAAAAAAAAAAAAAAAACGCACGTTCGAGTTTTCATTTTCTTTTTTTCTTATAGAAAATGTGAAAGCTTATTTTTTTGATTGTATAAAAATGTGTGATAATGACGTCGACCCTTTTGTGTGTAAAAGGTCAATCGAAAATTTGGGTTGATTTTCAGGGGAAGGGGAGGAATAAAAATACTCCATCCGGCTTGATGGCTCCGGGTGTGTGTATGTGTGGGGAGAAAAAGGATAGGGTGGTAAGGTGGGTTCGAGAAATGATGTCATTTGACTTGATTACTCTCTCTCTATCCGTGTGCGTGCGTGGAACATGGAAACCAACGAGTCATGACCTTTAATGGCGTCGAGAAAGGAAGAAAAAAGTCTTCCATTTTATTTTTCGTTCCATGAATGCAGTTCCATCTCCTTGCGTTTTTCTTCTCCCATTTTCTTGTCTCCTCCTTTCGTCCGTTTTGATGGACTGGGACGACTCGACGGAATGACAGCTCACTACCGGCTCTTCCCACACCGTCCCTATTCAAAAAAGCTGGAACAATCATCATAGATATTTCCCAACAATGACCTGGCCATCCGTATTTAAGTTGTAGTTCCATTCAAGTCGTCATCGTCAACCGTTTTCTCTTTAATTCTCCCTTCTTTTTTTTTTTTTTTCTTTCTTTCTGATGAGTTCGATGATGTGACAGTCTCGTGCGGACCGTAGCCGGCCCCCAATTTTCGTACCCAATTATGTACGGCGTTTTTTTTTCTTTTCTTTTGTCCAGTTGACTTGGCTCATGGCAGCTGTTGTCTGGGTGCTGCTGCCTTCGTCTTCTTCTCCGTTTGTTTTTACTCCTCGTCCCATTTCGCATTTGATGGACAGGCACATTGTCCACGCACACGGGGGCAAGCATCAACGCACACGTGGAGAAACATAATTTTTTTTTTTTTTTTTTTTTTTCATTCCCTTTTCCTGGAATTAAATATGGTCAGTGGATCGACGATGGACGAGATCGATAATGCGACTAGTCGATGCGGAATCGACTGCGACAATAATTGTCTTAATGTCAGTCGTCTATTTCGGGTCTGCTGTCGCGCGCTATTTGAATGTGTTTGTGCTCCGGCATTTTGACGTTTTAAAAAACAAAAAAAAAAAACAAAACAAAAAACAAGAAACATGTTGTTTGACCTACGCGAAAGGTAACTGGGTGGTCAGTCTCATTTCAACTTCATTAGTTTCATATTTTTTTTTTCGCCTTGCGGGCTCTTGTTGTTGCAGCCTCCAACGAGCGTCCATCTCTCTTTTCGAGGCGCGAGTGTAAAAGAGAATAAGAAGAAGAGCTCACCTAAAATTATCATCACAACTAAACATGAAGCCCGGAGCCAAACAGTTGTAACTTCAATCATATGAGCCCTCATTGTGAAGGGAAAGAAAAAGAAAAAAAAAAATTACATACGGGAGGAGGAAAAGGAGAAAAAAAAAAGAGGATGGAGGGGTGAAGACAAGGCATATACAGCGAGATGATTACACGAACAACGATTGTGTTTTTCCTGATTTGACCTCGCGTGTGTGTGTGTGTGTGTTGTGCAGCGTGATTCCTCTCGCACTCGTGGTCGGCAACTCTGCGGGTGTGTGTGTGTGTGTGTGTGATGGTGGCGGATCATTTTGTTTTTGGGCTCCCTTTTTATTTCGTTTTTTAAATGATGAAAATAAATTGAAAAAAAAAAAATCAAAATGGAAAGGGGGAGAGGGAGAGAAATGAAATCTACGCTCTATTTGTTTTTGCTTTTTGAAATTCGTTTTTAAAAAGAGGGGGAGAGAATTTATTTATTTATTTTTTTTTTTTTAGTTAATTTCAAGTAAATAGGGGAGGGGACCGGAGGAGTGCCAAGCACAATAACGGTTTATTCATTGCACCTCATTACATATGCAGGAAATTGCACCTTTGTTATTTTCGTGTTTTTTTTTTCTTCGTTCTTGCTAACCCGTTCTCGTTTTGTTTCGGTATTTTAAAGAGACAACGAACTGCATTTAAATAAAAAATTTATTTTTTTTTTTTTTGGTTCATTGGAAAATAGTAATCATAAAATTATTTATTTTTGATTGGATTCCGCAGGTGGATGATGACACAGTTTTCATGGCGCGATTGAAAGCATCCGAATCAAGCAGATTTCTGTCCGTTGCCATGGCGACCATCCTCTTCGTCGTCCTTTTGGCCCTGACCGCCTCGTTTCCAATGGCCACCGCCGCCCTTCCGGATATCGGTCAAGTTTTAATTGCATCCAGCAGCAGCAGCAGCAGCAGCAGTCGGAATACGACGTCGATGTCGATCAGCTCCAGCCGCAAAGATCCATCGGCCGGCATCAACAGCATCGTCAAACAGTTCCACTGGCCGCGATCGAGCGTCACCGTCAACGGCACGAACCGAGGCTTCCGCCATTTGACGATGGACGTATCGAGCGGACGCATTTACGCCGGCGGAGTCAACCGACTCTTCCAGCTCGACTCGAGTCTGTCGGTCGAAGCTTCTGTCGTGACTGGCCCAGTTGCCGACAGTCCTCAATGCCACGCCAGTGGATGCGCCCCGTCCAGCGGAGTCGACGCCGTGTCCACCGACAACGTCAACAAAGTGCTGATCGTTGATCGCGACGCCCGGACCCTGTTGGCGTGCGGCTCAACATCGCAAGGGGCCTGCACCAAGTACCGTCTGTCCAACATTTCATCCGAGCCGGAATTCATCTCGCGTAACGTGGCGGCCAACGACGAAACGGCCTCAACGTTCGCTTTCATCGGGCCGGAGCACTACAACCCTTGGGGCCGGTCCAACGTCCTTTACGTCGGTACGACCTTCACCTCGGTGGGCGAGTACCGCCACGAAGTGCCGGCCATCTCGTCACGCAACCTCTACGATCTTGACTTTGCCGAGTTCTCGTTCACTAAGCAGTCGACGCTGCACATCGACGTCAAATATCGCGACCATTTCCTCGTCAAATACGTCTACGGCTTCAATGCCTCGGATTTCGCTTACTTTGTCGTCGTCCAGAAGAAATCGCACCTGCCCGGCGAGGAAGAGCTGGGCTACGTCACCCGACTGGCTCGCACCTGCATTTCCGACGCCAATTACGATTCGTACACGGAAGTGACTTTGCAGTGCGGCGGCGGGGCCGATGGCCAGGGAGCTTACTCGCTCGTCCAGGACGCCAAGTTGGCTCAAGCCGGACCCGATTTGGCCAACAGCCTGGGATTGAGTCCTGGCGATCCAGTTCTCGTCGGTCTCTTCTCGCCCCCAAAAGGCATCGGCAGCTCGGAGCCGAGCCATCAATCGGCCGTTTGTGTTTTCAGCATTGCGGACATTGAGGCTCGCTTCAATGAGAACATTCACATGTGTTTCAACGGCAGCCTCCAGTCTCGCAACATGGAGTACATTTCGGGCCCCATTCTCGACGGCAAATGTCCCAAAGCCGGGGTAAGCTCAAGACTCTCATTTCATTTATTTATTTATTTTTTTTTTTTTTCCTACCATGGTGGGCATTTTTTTTTTTTTTTTTTACCGACTCGTGTGCTCAGCCTCGTTAGTCCCGGGCGGAACGGCTAATTGGTAGCCCATACAACCGGCCAACATTTTTATTTTATTTTTTTTTTTTTTTTTTCGTTTTGGTTGGGGGGGTCCTCGTTAACCCGCGGCCGCCGTTTGTGGATGATGCCGGTCTTTTCAAGAAAAAATGCGAGAGAGAGAGAGAGAGAGAGAGAAATGTGAAGCACACAAATATTATTTTGAAAAAATAAAAAGAAGCAGGTGGTGTGGGCGGTGTCCATCTGCGTTCGCTCTTTGTTTTGTTTTCTTCCTCTCTCTTTCTTTGGGTTAACGAAACGAGATGAAAGATGTCTTGCAGAGTGAACAGAACGTGAATTCATCATTTCACGCTAGGGGAGCTGGGCATTTAGAAAAAGAAAAAAAAAAAGCAAATGACTTCGGAGGAGTAAAACCGTAACTGGCCAACTTTTTCATTTTAGTGGATCGAATGACTCGGTTCATGGCCACAGTTACGTGGGTGGAGATAAAAAAAAAAAAAAAAAAAGACGGTCCCCTCATTTTGCGTTTCCACCGTCTGCTGGTTACGAAGGCTGCGCTTGTGATGATGATGATGATGATGATGACGTTTACGATAGCTGCCCATAAACAAACATCATAACCGCACGCACACACATTTTGCCCGCTGACCACGAAACGTGATTCTGCTCCCCTCTCTCTCGTCCAATCTCCCCTCTCTCTCGTCCAATGTTAGTTTTCATTAATTTGTTGTTTTTTTTTACGTTTTAAAGAGATAAAATTTCTTCTTATTATTTTTTAAAATAAAATGAAAACGACATGGTTAGGACGGCCGATCGGGATCGTAAATAATGATGGGACCAGGTGGTGGTTGTCGTCTAACGGCTCAAGTGGAATCAATATGCCCCTATCTTAAAGGCGGGCTCTTCTGTCTGTTGGTTAACAGATGAAATCAATTTTTTTTTTTGTATTCCTCTCTCTCTCTCTTCGTCGACATCTTTTGTTTTTATTATTTTCTACCCTACAATTTGTTGTTGTTTTTTCAGGGAGGGGGGGGGGATTCGAACTCTTGACTTGTAGAGTTTTATCGATCTAACATTAGGGAGAGATGCACACTTGGTTACCACAAAGCTTTTGATGAATTTTCAAGAGTTGGGGACTGAGGTGAAAGGCAAGGGAAAGAATAGAGGGGAGGGGGGGGGGACCTATAAAAAACGAGGCCGGCGGCGGCATTTCTCCAACTAGTAGGTGAAAAAAAAAGAGTGTGGGGGAGAGAATGAGAGACTAGTTGGTAGACACACACACACACACACTATCACGCACGCAAACATCCTACAATGTTGTTTGTTCCATGATGTCGGGTTCGGAAAGGGAGGGGGGGGGAGAGAGTAAAATAATTCATCAGTTTTCGGTATTTTCTCTTTTGTACTGTAGATCGCCCCCCTCGGTTCTGTTCGTTCCACGATACCTTTATAGTGTTATATTATATCAAGTTTTGGTATATAACATAGTTTGATAGTGAGGATGAAACGGCTAGTGGCCAAAGGGGGGGGGGAGGAGGAGGAGTAGGAATGAAAAGGATCGACTGGCTACGAACAAGCTCGTCAGTCGTTTACGGATTAATACGGTTCGCCTGACGTGAAGCAATTTGTTGTGGAAGTCTCATTTTTTTTTTTCTTTTCCATCTCTCTCTCTCTCTTTTGTTCCAGCGAAAGAGATGCCGGCCCCCCCTTTCCAAAAAATGTGTTTTTTTTTTTTTTTAGTAGTGTGATATTCTTTCAATAGGATAGGCCAAACATTCTTTTCTTTTTAACTTGTTCATCATGAAATTTTCTCTCTCCTTCTCGTTGTACCTGACGTTTGAAATAGCCGCCAGATAATTTACACCAGCCATTGTCCTACACTCACTTCGTCGGTACGGCCCTTTTTCAACCCACGCCGGTCGTTCAAAAAAAAAACTTTTGAGGCAAGTGGGGAAGGGGGGGGGGGGGGGTTCACGGGGAATAGCTTTAACTACGGTACACCAAACGAGAAAGAGAAGGGTTGAACTTTCGTAAGGGATTTTTTTTTTTTTAAAGCAAATTTAATTTCCATTTTAATAAAAAATTTAAATAGAAAAAATGGTTGGGTTTTTTTTTTTTCATTGATCTCTGCGACGTCAATTCCATTAAGAGGTTAAAATAATTAGCATTTTGGCCAACGGATGTGCGGTGTTCCAACTGCGCGCGTCTCCACCCAATTTTCCGGTTGGCTTCTTTGAAACAACTTTGATGTACGTTCGTTTTTCGTCATCACATCGGTCGGGGGGGGGGGGGGGGATTTAAACGAAATGTTGCGAAATGTTCGTTCGTGAAGAGAAAACGGTAAGATTTTTTTTTTTTTTTTTTTTTTGTTTGGTGGGGGGTGGGGTGGGGTTTGTTCGCCAGCGTGTTGACAACTAGCCAGTTTCGTATGACGACCCCGAACCGATTCATACTAAGTGTGTTGTTTGTTAGAAGAGGGGTGGGGGGGGGGGGGGGGGAGGAGGAAAGAAAAGAAATAACAGGAGACGCAAACTGAGTTTCGGTGTAACGCACACTGGCGATTCATCAAGACGGGGACCCAGAAAGAGGCCACTCTGTGTATATACACAGAGCGATAAATAAATAAGTCGCCAGATGTGTTTGTTTAGCTGGCGTCTCTCGCTGCAATGGCCGTATAAGAAAGAAGAGCTTCTTCTTTTCCCCTTCGAAGTAAAGAAGATTTTCAAAGTCAAAAGAAAGCCTTTTTTTTTTTTTTTTTTTTTTTTAAATTTTTCTAGTTACGTTTCAAAAAGCCGATAGTCTTATTTTTTGATTAGATTCGAAGCGAGAGGAGGTAAACGTGTGTGATCTATCGGGATCACGAGCCAAAGTTCATTTGATCGCTGGGTATCGTAAACGAAACAGCAGCAACGGACAGCCGAGAGTGATGGCTTCACGCACTCATTCTTTCATATTTTTTGAAAGAGGAAGGGGGGGGGGCATCCCGAGCTGTCTCATTGGGGGCTCATAAAAACAAAAGAAAACTTGACCGAGAGCTACATAAATATGGAACGATAAAAAAAAAAAAGGCATTGAAAAAGTCAGTGAGTGAGAAAAAAAGAAGAACTTGTTTTCTTCCCTGTTTTTATTTTTTTTTATTTTTTACTGGACTCGTGTTTGGCTTCCTGTTTAGAATTTTTGTTTGGCCGAAAGAAAAAAAAAAAAAATTTCTCTCTCGCCCTGAAGAATAGGAGAATTATGCCGTGTTACAACGGGTGGGATAAAGCTTATTGGACGACTTTCTTTTTTCTTTACCCTTCTTTATTTTATTTTTTTTTTCTTTGAAAAATAAACATATTCAGTCTATATAACGAAAGAAGAAAAAAAAAAAAAAAAAGGAAAGAAAAGCATTTTTTTTTTTTTTTCTTGAGGTCCAAACCCAAAAAAATCGTGGCTCTTTTGCGTTCAGGGTTCCCTGCCGCGTTCACAATGGCCGCCAGCAACCAACCAGAACCCCCCATCTCAACGAACCTATACAGCGTGTATAATCTCCCCCCTTCCAAAACTCTTTTATACCTTTCAAAAAAAAAAAAAAAAAAGAAGAAAAATGTCGGCGGGATCTCTCGGGCTAGAAGGGGACAGACCACATTAGTCCAGCGTTTTTTTATTTTATTTTAAAGGGAAAAAAAAAAGAAAAGAAATATTTTAATTCTTTGTCTCGGAGTGAAGGGATAGGAAAAAAAAAAAAAATGAATTCGTTTTTCTATTCACCTCGTCTGCTATCAGAAACATTCGAATAACAGGAAAGCAATCGTCTCATTTCAATTTTCTTCGTTTGAGTATTAAACCGTGTCTCGTTTATCGAAGAAGAAAAGCGAAGAAAGAAGCAAAATTGAGATAAGAAATAGAAGAATATATTTGCTTTTTTTTTTTTAGGTAGTAAGTAAGCAAGCAAGTACAAGAGAGTGGACCAATCATTCGCGGCGGGAGATATCATGGAATAAAAAAAAAAAAAAAAAAAAAGGTTATTATTTAAACGATGCGCCGTTTGAAGAAAGGAGAATCGTTTTTGAAAAGCGCGCGCGCACGCAGTTTTGCGCACAAAGAAATAAAAAAAGGGAAAAACTGAACGAAATAATAATCACGGCCGTGTTTTTAATCGATGATTAAAAATAGAAGAACATAAAAAAGGGGGGGGGGAAATAATTCTAAATGAAATTATTTTTTTTTTTTTTTTTTTTTTTTTGAAGAAAAAAAAATAGATATAATAGTAATAATAATAATAATCATAATAATAATAAAAAAGAAAAAGAATTTCAGTAAAATGTAGCTAGGGAAGTTTATGAATAATGCATACAGCCTCTCTCATTACTGGTCGAGTTGGAGGTAATTAATCAAGCGGAAATTCCGAGACCGAGATGTATCCCAAATCTGGTCAAGTTCCTTTCTTGATTTTTCCTCCCTTCTTTTCATTCCGCTCAAATAGAAAAAAAAAAAAAAAAAAAAAAAAATGTGAGAAAAAAAATCTGGGAGAAAAAAAAAAAAAAAAAAAAAATTATTTAAACACGGGGCCATATCTTATCGACGTGGTGACCGGAGTCGGCGGCGGCGGCGTTGTGTGTCTTCCCTTTTTTTTTTTTTTTTTTTTTCGATTCCCCCTCCCAGTTCCAAAAAAAAAATATATATATATATATTATATTCCAGAATGATGTATATACGCACACCTGGAATATGTATATATTTAGAAAGGGGAAGGATATTCTTTTTATTTTTATTTTTTTGGCCCCCCCCCTCTGCCTTTCCTGTCTTTTTTTTTTTTTTCGTGTATTCAAATTCAAACGAAAAAAAAAAAAAATGGAAAGCGCGTGCTGAGCAAAAAGAGAATCGTGAGTGAGCTAGCGCACGCGGGATGAACTGGAAAAAAAAGGTGAATGCGTATAGAGTGGAAAGAAATCGAATGAAAGGTCGAGCTGTTGATTTATCTTCGTTTGATTCGGTCGCATGTTGTTAAGAAGGCTTCAGCTTGCTAGCTCTCTCTCGTGCGACTATTCATTAGTTGTGGGTTGAGCACATTCATCTTGGCTCGTTTTCTCTTTGTGTATTTGTATTTGCAACCTTTCGAGTCTTCCACCTCCTCCTCTCTCTCCTTGTTGTTTGCCTATTTGTACATTTTGATTTGATTATAATAAGCATTTTGTTTTTCTCTCTTTTTTTTTTTTTTTTTATGTATTTGATTTGTAGACAACCGGGAACATTCACAATTTCTGCGAAGTCGGACTGAAAATCGCCGGCATCGTGCCCATCTACAGCCCGCCGGCGCTCACCTACAGCCACACGCTGCTGACTTCAGTCGCCGTGTCTGGAACGGAACAACACACGGTCGCTTTCCTCGGCACGTCCGACGGACACATGAAAAAGGTAAACGTTCAATTTATTTCCTGTGTGACAACACATGTGTTTTTTTTTTTTTGTTTTTGTTTTTATCACACGTTTCGGCTCGAAATGTAATGCAACAAATTGCGTACAGCCCACACTCACGAGGGTATTAGATTGCGTTTGCTGTACGTACCTTGCGGGTAAGAAAGGAGGAATGATGATGAAACTGGGACCAATTTTCATTCCTGCCAACAAATCTCGCCAAAAAGAAAAAAAAAAAAAAATAAAAATAGGCTTTTAGTAGATTGGATTCGGTTGTTGTTACTTTCCTTCAAATCTCCTCACGCTTGTTCCCCCCCCCCCCTTCTCCCGTGTTGGCAGCAACACGCCCCAAGTGAGAGCGGGCTAAAGCAACTGTCAGCCGTGAACTGGGACAATAGCCATCCTGTCCACACACACGAAAATGCATTTTTTTTTTTTTCTTTCAAATAATAATGAAAAAAAAAAAAAAAAACGATGTACAAGGCCCAATATAGACGATTGGCTAGTGACGTCACACACACACACACGCACGTACAAGTGTGTGTGTGTGGCTGGCATTGTGGCGTTAAACAAAGGAAATCACAAAATGGCTGTGCACGAGGGGAAGATTCAACGTTTCACCGCCCCATTTTTTTTTTGCCAACATTTCCATATAGAATGGCATCAGTGGCAGGAGGGGTTGGTAGGACGGGAAAGAGGGGCGTGAAAAAAAAAAAAACCTTATTCTCGTCGACCTTTAAGCCCTAGCTTTTTTTCTCTGCGTTTCTTTTCTGTTCGATCCGTCAGTAATGGCAGCAGCACGGCATTTGATCCTATCATGTCCGCCTTCTTCTATCTCTCGTTGATAACGGTGTTTCTAATTTTTTTTTTTTTTTTTTTTTTTTTCGAAACGAGGTTTGTGTTAATCCGCATCAGCCGAAAGGTTCCACAATCAAAACAATTTTTCCCCATTAATTCTTTCATTTTTTTTTTTTTTTTTTTTTCTGTTTCGTATCGCGTTCGGAAAGGACGAACCACACAACTGACGTGTTCTTTGAACGCGTTCTGAAATCGAAGAGTTCAATGCCAAAAAAAAAAAAAAAATAAAATAAAAATAATAAGAATTTCACGTCGAAAAGGCCAAACAAAACACAAAAACAGCCGCACACGAAGAGCGGCCATTACAGACTCTGGACGTTCTCCGTGTGTATGTATATGTTTGTATTGTTGCGATTGTCATGCAAATGTCGACCAAACCCTTTTTCAGAAAAAAAAAAAAAAAGAGGCACAAAAGTTCGAACGAAGATGGAGAGACAGGTAACACAGACTTTGTATATTTCAACTGGTTGCAGCGTCGATGAGCAACATTTCACAAATGTTTTCGGAATTGAGCCTTCCTTCTTTTGAATTTTTTAAAATATATTTTTCTTTTCTTTTTTTTTTTTTTTTTTTTTTTTAAAAAAACAAAAAAAAAAAAAACGTACCGTTGTTGTGAAAGATCAGAGAGGAAAAAGAGGAGAGGTCGAAAGCGTGTCACATTGTGTCATTTCGTCTACGGCCGACTGCGTTTGGCTGCGTGACGACCAGGAGAAGAATCGCTGCCCACAAAATGCGGAGATGAAGGAGATTTCGGATTTATTTCTTTTCTGAACGTGAAAGAGAGAGAGAGATGGGGGGGGGGAGGGCAGAAATGAGACGCGCAATGTTCAGGAGAGTGGCAGAGAGAAGCTCTTCATCACAACTGGGCCGTGCACGTCTACGCTGAGGGAGGAAAACAACAAAGAACAAGAGAATGAGTTTTTCTGGGTAAAGGTGGAACGAGAGCAGAGACGGGAGTGCGTCTGTCACGTGTCAAAACGTCACGAAACCAAACAACAATAGAAGCCGAAATTTCAAATAATTATATAGCGAGCGCTTTTTCTATTCATTTTGAATGTTTTTAAATTGAATGTTTAAATAATCATCTGTTTGTTTTTTGTTTTTTGTTTTTTTCAATTCCAGATTCTGCTGGAATCCGGTGGTAGGGCGACGGAATTCGAGGAATTGCCAGTCGACGCCGGATCTACACTTTTACCTGATATGATGGTCGATTCGATCGGAGAGCACGTCTACACCATCTCGACGTCAAAGGTAAGAAAAAAAACAAAAAAAACCAAAGAATCATTCCTTTTTTTTTTTTTTTATTCTTCATCTTGTCTTTGTTCACTGGCCATCAAATTGGATTGCATTTTTTTTTTTTCTTTTCTATTTGATAGAAAGAGTAAGAGCTTTACTCTTGTTTTTCTCTTTTCTTTGGCATTTTTTTTTGTTTGTTTTTGGAATCCAGTCGAGGCGCGATATATCCGCCATGCTAAATCTCTTTGCGCAATTGCATGGGCCTCCGGCCTGTAAGAGGATTGGCCCCGAGTTGAGCGTTTGCTTTCGTTTTCTTCTTCTTTTTTTTTTTTTTTGTTTTCATTTCTCTCCCGATAAAAAGAGATACTTTTGTTCCTCTCTCTTTTGAATGGCCAATCTCCTCTGCCATCGTGTCTCATTTTTCATTCATTTACGATTCAGGATAGACTAAAAAAGGGATTCGCCTTTTAATTTAGTATTTAAAACTGGTCACCTTGTTTTTTTTTTTATTTTATTTTATTTTATTTTATTTATTTGTTTTTTTTTTTTTACCGCGGTCGGGAATGTCTTTTGACTTGTCGTCACGGCATCCTAATCAGAAAGAAAAAATCCAAAGGGGGGGGGGGGGGGATAGAGATAAAAGAAAAGAAAAGAAAAAAAAAAAAAAAAGAACTGGTCAAACGTAATAAGATTTGGTGGCAAGACTGGACGCTATAGAAGGTGGGTGCAATGATGAATCGAACCGAAGAAAACACGCACACAATCCCAGTGACAGGACTCTGCCGAGCGTGAAAGGCGGTGCATTCGAGAGAGAGAGAAAAAAAAGACCTTTTATATTTCGTGATGGTCAATTCAATCAACGTCACGAGACAAAACTGGAACATTTTTTTTTTTTTTTTCTTCTTCTCTTTTCTTTCTATTAGATATTTTAAAACAAAAAACCGGGTACCAGTAGCTGTGGCTTTTGTGTGTGTGTCTGTGTGTGTGTGTGTGTGTGTGTGTGAATTGTTTCATTCATTTTATATAGCTATCTATCTACTCAAATGATGGGAAACGTAAAATGTCCATTTTGCCCGGAACTCGACTTTAACGCGTTTCATCCGGCCCGTACTGGAGCACGATCTTTTTTTTTTTTTTTTTTTTTTTTTTCTTTTTCATTTTATTTATGGGGGTAAGGAAGAAAAGATGGCCGTCAGCTGCGTCCATTCAAGCGTTGCGTCCTATTAAAAAGAATCGGGTACCCCATACCCCACCCCCTCCTTTTTTTTTTTCTATGTGACGTGACAAAGTTGATGTGTAACCAACTCCACGCCCAGCTGGATCGAATCGAATCTCGTCAACTGTTCCAGAACGAAATAGGCAATACACACGAACAGACACACACACACACACAAAAAAAAAAACACGAGTCCTTCCCCCCCCCTCCAATTCGTACGATCTATAAATACATTGATACATTTTATTTTTTATTTTTTTTGTATGTTCATCCCGTTGTACAAAGTGAGTTTTGCTTCCCACCCACCCTCCTCACATTTATTTTTTTTTTTTTGTTATGTCGTTCATTACTTGCTGTATCGGATCCGGCTCGATCTAAATGACGGCAACGAGCCTAAGGGGGGGGAGGAGGAGGAGGCTTCAATACGATTTCCCGATTGCGTCTCTCGCATCGCAGACGCTGTTAGATAGAACGACGCACATCGAAGAGAGAGAAAGAGGCTCAAAAAAAAAAAAAAAAAAAAAAAAAAAAAAAAAAAGGGAATAGAAAGCAATCCAGCTCTTGCAAAGTGTGTAGGATGGATTAAATGTCTGCCAGGAGCCAATGGATCCCCTCCGTCTTTCCTTTTTTTTTTTTTACGCCTTTCTCTTTTCGCATTCTGTTCGATCGCGAGTGTGTGCCGCTAGGAGGATCTTCTTGATCCGTACGCTTCGCAATTTCCACAATCATCAACATCGCAGTTCAACTCGATTCTTTTTCCCGCCCAATTTTATCTGGATTTTAAATTTTGCTCGGCTAAACTCGTTCCAGAAAATCCTTTTTTTTTTTTATTTGTTTTTCCCTCTTTGTTTTTTTTTTTTTTTGTTCTGGTTTTTATCTACATCCATTGACTATGTTTAGCCCGGTGTTACACGACCCGATCGTCCGCTCCCATCATTATCTATTTCGAATTCGCACACACACAAAAAATAGAAGGGCGGGTTTTTAGGTGTGCTTGTTCGATTGGGTGTGTTCATGTTCCGTAACCGGAATCTTCCCCTTTTTTTTTTTTTTTTTTTTTACACACACGGTGGAGGTTAGCTAATCATGTGAGACACTGGAGAAGATAGGCGGTGAAAGATAGAAATGTAGCGATCGAGTTACTTTACTGCGTGGTCCGGCAACGCTGCAAAAGGATGAAACGCAAGAACACACAGAGAGAGATTGGGTCGTCATACTTTGCCTGCAAATGCATGTTGATGGCCGTGATCTGCGTGAGAAAACGGGAGGGTAGGGGGGTGACGTGCGTCTCTCTCTCTCTCTCTTCGCTCCGTGCAAAGAGCAGTTTTTGGCATAAATCAAGCGGCCTTAAAGGCAAGCGACTTGTGTGCTGGATGCGCGGTTGCATACAAACGGCCCCCTCTGGACCTGCCTTCTTTCATTCTCTTCCGTCTTTGGCTATGCGTTATGTATATACGCACACACAGAGAGAGAGAGAGAGGTTGAGAGCAAAGATTCAACGCGAATATGTTTTTTTTTTTTTTTTTTTTTTTCATTTCTATTTTTTAAAAAGGGGCCCGAAAATTGACGACGAGTGCGCGACCGCCATTCAAATGCTAAGTGACTGATGATTTTCTTCTAACCGCCAGGGAAAGAAGAGCTTCCGCCTTCTCTATTTTGCATTTGGGGTCGAAACCGGATCTCGTATGTTGAAATCCGGAAACAAACTCAAGATACCAAAAAAAAAAAAAAAAAAAAAATGTATAAATATTCGGTAATAGCTGCGAATGGCTACATTCCATTCCGGCTTTTATCTCTTTTTCATTTCTTTGATCGACTTTTTTTTTTTTGGTATACACTTGTCGTATTGATTTGTTTTTTTTCTCTTCGACTGGCGTTTGGACGCCCCCCCTCTTCTGCGTGAAGATGCAGCCGCCCGTGTGTGTAGCTGTCGTCATTGTCACAACTGGCCGACATTTTCTTGCCTCCCCCTCCCCACCCTCAATGTTTTGCGAGTAGAAGGGAACCTTATCAATGGAAAAAAAAAAAAAATCGGGAGAGAGCGGAAGAAAGGAAGAGACAGGCCGTCATCGTCCTGCAATCGGGCGTCGGCCCCCATCTTGTTTGACTTTGATTCGATTCCAATTATGTTTACCCCTGACGACAATAGCGGGCGCTATCTATGGCGCGGCGGTGCACCTTTATACACGTACGAAGGAGCAGCAAAGATGATGATGAAGACACACGCACACAACAACACAATCGATAAAGTTGGCAGACAGGAACACAAGAGAGAGAGACAGAGACAGCGAGAACCTGTGAGTTGCCCTTAGAAGATCAATCGGGAAATGAGTTTTCGCTAGCGCAAGTTTCGCCTTGTAAAAAAAAAAAAAATAAATAAATAAATAAAAAAAAAAAAGACGGGGGGACGGGGGAGGACGGGAGTAGGAATGAAAATGCAGTCATCCGTTCCCTACCAATTGCTTCCAGCCCGTTGCAATTGCTCTTCCGATCGTTACCTTTTTTTTTTTTGTATTTTCTTATATATTTTCCTTTTCCTTAAAAAAAACGAGAACCGCCCCAATAGTTTCGTTCGATTTCGTCATCATTCAGCTGGATCGCGATGTTGGGCACTCGTCCCTTAAAATTTTTTATTATTTTTGTTTTTTTAAACATCTTTAATGCTCTGGACAGTGATGGAATCGTCGCAACTGTTTCCGGCATTTCTCGTCATTTCAAATGGCCCGAAGGCAAAACAATTTATTTTCATTCCGCGGTCGGAATCCAATCTCGCCGTCTATCGACGAATTGCTACCCCCACCCTTTCCCTTTCAGCAAGTTATCGATTTAAATAAAAAAAAATTCTAAAATAAAAGAATGTGAACTCGAGGATGGCCCGCGCCAGTTGATTTTACATGTCATTTGATTAATTCGCGTGACGCAAGAAAACGAACATCGGAGGACTTGTATCTTCTCAACGACCCTCGTGTGCCCTCCTCTCTCCCCCCCCCCCCAACCCTCCCCCCATTGATTACGCGTAGCAAGAGAGGATTTATCACGCTACAAATCTCACGGCTGCTGCCTTCACCCTTCTTCTTCTTTTTGCTTCTTGTGCATGTTGGCCATCCACTTAGTATTCCAGACGGTAAAGTTCTTTTCTTTTGTTCGTCTTTCTAACAAGAGCAGACAACGTTGCCATGGTTGCGTTTCTCCGACGAGTCTAATCACACAAGGAAATGGTGTCTAATCTACTGTCGTCGACGACGTAGCCCTGGACCACACGCCGAAATCTGATGACATTCTTTCTTTTTCTTTTTTCGATTCACTTAAAAGAGATCCATTTTCGGGGTGCGTGAGTTTCCCCATCTGGCCGCGTCCCAACGGTTGTTGTTGTTGTTTTGTTTGAGAGAGAGAGAAAGAGAGAGAGAGAAAGAGAAAAAAAAAAAAAAAAAAACGGAACTGGCTGGAAACATCGATGATGGACGGGCTACATCTCCGGATCGGACATGATGGACGAGTTCCATCTCTCTTTCGTTTTCTTTTTACATGTGTGTTGCATCGCGATCAAATCTAAAAGCATTTTCAAAAAGAGATTTGATTATTATTACATTTATCAGTCAAATGTTTGTCCATGCGCCTCGGTCCAGTTAGAAGGATGGCGGGCCAGCATTGATCCTTCAAGTCATCCGCTCAAATGATTTCTTCACGTCCCGCCCCATCTCGGTGCGTACGAGCCAAGATGCTTTAAATAAAGAAGAAAAAGAAAAGGAATGGGAGGAGGGGGGGGGGGGGGAAATCGGGAAAGATAACACGATTGTTAATAGTGAATCCCAAACACACGCCCTTTTCCCCGTCTGCGCTGATAAGAGATAAGCACAAAAGCCTTGGGTCGTACGTACTTTGCCCGTCCGACGAGTTCGAACGCCATCGAATTCTCGTTCTACCGTGTTATATGTCCCTTATTCGATCGATATTCCCGAAGCAAGAAAACAAAAAAAAAAAAAAAAACAAAAAAAATCAGATCGTGGAAGAAAGAGACAAGGAGAGTCGGCTATTTCATCGAGCATAAGAAGAGAAAAAAAGAAAAGAAAAAATAGAGAGCCATTAAATGTGAAATAGTAAAGGGGGTAATTCGAGCGAAGATGCGCAAGTTAGGACACGGGCACTGTCTGCCTCGTCGATGTCGCCTATGCTTTTCTTTTTCTTTTTTTTTTTTTCCTTTGCCTTTGCCCGGTAGTTGAACTAGAAGGGGCTTTATGCAGCCCGATGCTGACAGCGCGTACATCGTAGAGAGATCGAATTAAATAAAAAAGAAAAAAAAAGAATCGAGAGCAATATATGCATGGTAAGGAAATAACGCATTTACAGTCGGGTTACGTACGAGAGAGAGAGAGGGGGGGGGGGGACTACGGCGGCATAGGGACCGCACTCGACTTTGATCTCGTCGTAGTCGGCCAATTAAACTGAACACGACCGCGCACGTCTGTGTGTTTTTTTTTTGTTTTTTTTTTTACCATCCTCTGCTCCCTGCCATTTTTGTCTTTATTTCTTCATTCGCTGTTTAAAGTGTGCGCCACAGCACGTACCCATTTGATTTATTTATTTATTATTTTTTTTTTTTTGAAGATCCTTATAGAAAAAAAAAACGCACTTCGTCATATTTTGCTCTCTTTTGTTTAAAAACAAAACAAAAAAAAAAAATTCTTTTTAAAATGTACTACATTAATCGACGATTGATTTTTTAAATTCTGTGTTTGACAGATCTCAAAAGTGCGAGTTGAGCACTGCTCCACCTACACCAACTGTTCGTCTTGCCTCGAAGCCCGAGATCCTTACTGTGGATGGTGTTCGCTAGAGAAGAGGTGAGCAACATTTTCAAACTATGGCCCGGCCGTTCGATGTGTGAAAACTTTTGGCTGATGTTCCTCTGCCTCTACCGAGCATAGGCAAAAAAAAAAAAAAAAGATGTTGAGCTCCTAAAACTTCGTGACACGGGGAGCTCCCCCACGTGCTCTAATGATGTCATTAGATGTTGTGAGCAGCTTTCGTACCAAAACAAAGAGATGCTGGCTAGTTGGCAGTAGAAATGCTCGCATTGCTAGAGAGAGAGAGAGAGAGAGTACTCGTCCCACGTCATGTCCCTAAAAGCTAATCCGCTTACAAAGTAAACTTGTAAAGTCGACTACGTTTCAAAGGTGCAACGGGGCCCGCCCTTTTTTTTTTTCTTGGCTGACAGGTTTCAATGGAAATATTTGGAACGAAAAGGATTTAGACGATTTTCTTTTTCTTTTTTTTTTTTTAATTAAAAAATTTATATATATATATATATATGTATATGTGCAGTTGCAAAATAGCGAAAGATGAGTTTCACTGTAGGCTTCTCTTTACGTCTTAAACTCTTGTTTTCGGGAGATTTGCGCGTCTATCAACTAGCGCGCAGACCATTGAATAGTCGAGAGATGTTTTGGAACGGGAGAGAGAGAGAGAGGCCGTGAAGCATTTAGGCTTTTGTTTGATTGGGGGGGGGGGGGAGTTCCAATACAAGAGATTCGATACGTTTAAAGTTGACTTCCTCATTTTATAAAGAGGAAAGACAATAGGTAAAATGGGTTGGAGGGCGACGAGAACATGAGACAATAGCAGAATCAAAAAGCAAACGGTATCTCCTTTTTCTTTTCGCTCTTCACTCACGTCTTTGTCGCAACACATACTTTGGCGTTGTTATCAACTTTGATGAATCCCACAGCCGTTTTTTTTAAAGGGAGGAGTAGCAAAGGCAAAAGTGCCACGCCATGCTGCGTCATTTTCAAAACTATTTCTTGCTCTTTTGCTTCGTCTCCTCACTTTAACTTGCCAACGTATCTCTTTCTACTCACACATCTAGAAGGAAGAAGGGCCTTCAAACTTTTTTTTTTTTTTTTTTTTTTTTTTTTTTTTTTAAGTCTGCCACATCCTACAATCCAATGACGAAACGACAACCAAAAATCAGCTTCAGCTTTCCATTTTTTTTTTTTTTTTTTTTTGTTCCTCCCTCCTCTTTTTGTGTGTGTGTCTGTGTAATTCGTGGGTCGTGTCGATGCTCTTCTGTCAGCCGATGCCATGTCTTTCATTCCCCCTTTTCTCCCGCTAGTTAACTTCCATTGTACGACATTCGGCTTCAGTAATCCACCGTTCCAGCGGGGAGGGTTATAGAGGAGTGCATCGATTCTATTCTTCTCTTTGGTGTCATTGAGAATACAGAAAAGAAGAAAGAAAGAATGAAGGGCGTCAGTAATTGGCCCAATGAGGCCTCCCCCCCCCATTCGCTTCAAAAAAAAAAAAAAAAAAGAAAGAATCATAAGGCCATTTTGATTTTGAGTCAATACGGACTACCCTCTGACGATCATTCGATTTTTAATTCGACAAAAATCAGTGGTCTTCAACAAAATAAGGAAAGCTACTTAACTTTGTTGTTTGTTTACTTTCGAAGAGGGGCCAAGAAAGTCCAACGTTATTTGTATGTCTTCATCGTTAAAGCCCCCCCCCCTCCGCCCAACTCTTTCTTAAACTCTTTTTCTCATTTCTGAATCGTAACGCTAATTGGGGGAGGTACTCGGCTACCTACTTTGTAGTACTGCCACTGTAAAAATTAAAAAAAAATGAGGACCAGCCCAAGCCAGCTGGCATTGTCCCCCCCCCCCCCTTTCCGGAATCGGCATGAAGTGGGCCAACCTCGTCGTGTGATGCAACTGTGCGAGCACTTGCTTCCCCCTTGGCTACAAGCATCGGAGAAATAAATGCGTCGAGTGTGTATTTGAAGCTCTTCTCTCTCTCTCTCTGTGTGTGTCCGTTAATGATGTTGACACCCACCCCCTCACTCACCGACTCGCGCTTACAGTTTAGTCTGACCTCTTGAAAACATTCGCGGATGGATGAGGTGGTGGTGGTGGGGGGGGGGGGATCTATCAAACGTGCACTTGTTTTAAAGGTGTTTTGTCTTGGATTTGTACTCATCTTTCGAGTCAGATTGGCTCGTTGTTATCCGCAACAGAATGTGTACTGCCCTTGATTTTACTAGAAAGAATCAAGGTCATACATTTTCTTTGTAAAATGAACGCTATTGTCAAACTGTTGACAAGGAACTGAAAGTCTTTTTTGAAAGCAAGACTTTAATCACATTCCGGGACTATCTGGGGGGGTGGAGGGGCCTGGGTACGAAAAAAAAAAAATAATAAATACAGGACGGGATGTAATTTTCAGTCCATCCATCCTTTTTAGAAAATTTGTTATATACTTCTTACTTTCAAAAAAAAAAAAAAAAAAAAAGAAACTTGGGTTATTTTCGTATTGATTTATTTGGGATAATATTTGTATAAAGAAAAAGAGAGAGAGAGAGAGAGAGAGAAGAAAAACAAAATCGATCGTGTGTGTGTGTGTGTGCGTTCGTCATCACGGTCGATGGCGTTCGTGACTCTGAATGATGACACGGGGAAGACGAAGATGAGATACTAAATGCGTTACAAGAGGTTCATCGCGAGCTCTCCTGCCTAATGTGATAATAATGATAATAATAATAATAGTCGTAATACGTTCTAGTAGTTTAATAGGAGCCCAGTCGACTGTGAACTGCCAGCGTATAAAATAAAATAAGGCGAAAGTGGGGAAAAAGCAGGCATCTAGCAAATCATAGAGTTACGTAGCGAAGAGGCGATGGTCTTGCCTTTCGTGTTGCCATTTGCCTATGTTGTACAACATTGTATAAGCAACGAGCCTCGTCTTTTATCTAACATCCCATATCGAATAGAACGCAGCCACTTGAGCTCGTCACAAGTATGTCTATATTTCTTTTCTTTCTTTCTTTTTTTTTTGGAAAACAAAAAATGGGGGGGTTGCCTAGGATCGTAATCGATTTGTTTTCCCTTTAAAAAAGAAAAGCGAGGGAGTGGGAGGGGGGGGGGGGGATATTGGGGGTCTTATAGTTTCATCAGAATAATAACGTTATACGAGATTTATCGGATGTCTTTCACCTCGTACAACGTGATAGACGGCGGGCCAAATAAAAAAAAAAAAAAAAAAACGTAACTACGTAAGAAATAAAAGCGAGGCCCCTGCGTTCTGATGATGATAATCATCATCGTCTTGGTACGCAAGCTTGAGAACGCAATCCTCTTGTCGAATGCGAAAGGAAATGAGATCCCTACTCGCCCATATCCCTCGCACTGCGTAATCGCTCCCATTTTTTTTTTCCCCTTTTCTTTTTCGGATATGTGTGTGTGTGTGTGTGTGTGTGTGTGTACGGCGGGATCTCGGAACTCCCATCGCCAGTTCAATCACGTCGTTACTTTCACCCCACTGGTTGCAAATCCTCCCTTCGATCTAGTTTAGGGGGAAAAATAAAAGAAAAAAATGGGATATTTTATTTTATTTTATTTCCATGCCAGAACGAAGAACATCAACAAGCAAAAATAGGTATTTGATTTAGTTGTTTTTGATTCGATAACGCAAGCAAAAGTCATGTCCCTTTAATTTTTTTTAGACAACTTATTTTTTATTTTTTTTTTAAAGGGTGACGTAACGTTGCAATGATGTGGCACAACTTTTTTTTTTTTTTTTTTTTTTTGTCTTTTCACTTTAGAATGGCAAACCGGAAGTTGATTATCTAGACGAGCTTTTTTTTTTGTATGTGTGTGTGTGTGTATGTCTTTGCATCCGCACCGCCGATGATGGCGCCGACGCTTTTTTTTTTTCCTTTTCCTCCGCCTTTCTTATTTATTTTATTTTTTACTATGATAAAAAAAAAAAAAAAAAAAGAGCCGAAAAAGAAAACGGTAGAGATAAAGGAGAGAGAAAGAGACAAAAAAAAAAAAAAAAAAAAAAGTTAAACAAAAAGAAGGCGGGTTTAATGGTGGGAACCGAAAAAGAAAAACAAAAAAGTTCCAGTTTTTCTAGTTCCTTAACAAATAATCAGATGCGTACGGCAGAGAGAGAGAAAACGAGAACGTGTTGTATTGTAAGGCGCGAGGGCGTGACCAAGTAACGCAAGTCACACACACACACACCACACAAGACACACATACCATAAGTCTACGCGTGATTATACGGGAGTGAACCTTCTAATAAACCGCCGGTTTCCGGGTCGTGTTTTTTTTTCTTTCGTTTTTAAAGTTTATTTTAGTATTTTTTTTTTTTTGTAAAGAAAGATGATTATCGGATGCTTATCTATGTCTGTGAAAAATAAGCTGTTTTTCTTAACATGGCTTTTTGAAAATGCGTTAGTTTACGAGAGAAGAAAGAAAGAAAAAAAAAATGTGAACTTTTTCTTTGCCCTCAAGTGTTACTGCCTTGTGAGCAGACATTGAACGAGTCGAGTGTTACGATGGGGGATGAAAAAAGAAAAATCGATTGAGACGACGGTCTTAAAAAATAAACAAATATTTGTGACTTTTCGTCTGGTTTTTTCTTATATGGTCTTGTGTGTGTGTGTGTGTGTGTGTGTGTGTGTGTGCATATCTTTGAGACTAGACCACGGGGAGAAGAAAAACTTTCATGTCAACATTTATTTTTCCTTCTTCTTCCAGAGATGGATGCCTTTATTTTATTTTTTTTTTTCCATAGTCTGCTTCATCTGCCTGTCGAATATGCGATTATACATTCAAACTTTGACACACGCCCCGCGCATTAGTCTTTCCCTTCCCTCTTCATCTCTCCTCGCTGATTGTCCCGATTTTATATTTTTAAATTTTAGCCTGCGCGCTCACCTCATTCGTTCCCCGGTAACGTTGGCATCGTCCATCGCTCCCACGTGATTTTTTGCTTCTTCGCTATCCGTCATGTTTCCGGACTTGATGAGTCCTAATGACGGGAACGCTGCACATTGCCTTGATTTTCGCAGAATGTTCGCTTCTCTTCTTAGCTCTTTACAATTAAACCGATGTCGATGATGTCGACCGTCTTTGAATCGAAAAGGAAATGACAGCCACCTTTCCCCATCGTCCTCTATTGCATTCGCCGCTCTCTCTCCCCTTCCGTCTATTCCTTTTTTTTTTTTTTTTTTTTTTTTTTTTTAAGGGAAGGGGGGGGGGATTGATAATGAGCCCGGGCCGCGCAGAGCTTCCTTCCATCTCCAGCTCTCTTTTTCATTTCCTTTCATCTCGTGACTGATCGATCTGCTTTTGGGCGTCTTGACTATATTAGACTTGTGTGCATGTGTGTGCGTGTGTGTGTGTGTGTGTGTGTGTGTGTGTGTGTGTGTGTGTGTGTGTGTGTGTGTGTGTAGACGTATACATTTATGTAGTCATACATATACACAGAGACATAGAGAGAGAGAGGCCTATAGGAGCCGCTATGTGTCTTTTGGATACACATAATATCCTACAGAGTGATTTATGGATTCTGGATGGATGGAAAGAAACGCAAAACACACACACACACACACAAAAAAATGGCTTCTTTAAACAAAAATATATATCAAATAAAAACAGATAAAAATAATATTTATATGTATATATATATATATTTTATTTTTCTTTTCTTTTCTTTCAACAGATGTACCGTGAAGAGTGCTTGCCAGAAGGCCACTACCAGCTCGCCGCGTTGGCTAGCCTACGGATCCGGCCAGCAGTGTATCGATTTCGAGCAAGTCCTGCCCGATCGCATCCCCATCGCTCAAACAGCAGTCGTAAGTTTCAACTCCACTCCACTCCACCTACACCCCCACTCCCCCCACTCCCCCCGAAAAAAAAAAAAAAAAGAAAGAAAAATGTGTGATTGACTTCTCTTTCATCGTCTGGTTGAATCTGTTCGATGCATATATCGAAGTGAAAAAAGCCAAGAGAAAGAAGATAGACAGTGGATGGGAATAGGTAGTAGTAGTAGTCTCCATCAATTTATGGAACTCTATATAACGTCCAAGACGATAAAAGACACTTTTGAACGTCGTTTGATGTTTTTTTTGTTTTTTTTTTGCCAAAGGATCACGTGCGCTAGCACACACACGATGTTCCCCCCCCCCCTATCATATGGAAAGAGAAAGCTGGGGGGGGGGGGGGGTCGCAAAACGGAGAGACGTCGTAGTAAAAGTTTGGTGCTGCTTGTTGCGGATGTGGAAGGGCGTACATTTTTTTTTTCTTCAAATGCTCCGGAAGCTTTTTATTTCTAACGCGATTAGTTACACTGTCTCGGTTTAAAAGATCGGGGCGCTGTCGCTTTTCCCCCCACCCCGTTTCCCATATTAAACATTACAAGTCATCGGTGAATGTCATGTTCAGAAAAGAAAAAAAAAATAAAAATAATGTAGATGCCGGGGTAGGGGGGGGGGGCTGCTCTCATCGAAATTTATGAAGCGTGAATATCTGCCGACATCCCGCTTATTTAAACAGTGATGGTGGTTTTCAGTTTGGTAGGAGGAAGGAGGAGGAGCGCTACCACCAAAGAAAAAAGAAGGGGGTGGTGGCAATGGCTGAAGAAGAGGACGATGATCTAATGAAATCATTGTCGATCAAAGTCTCTTTTCTTTTTTTTCGGACGCCAACCGACGGAGGAGTGCGGTTTTTATCCCCTCCCCGCTCCCTTCCGTCCGTCCATGCGGATGCTCTGGCACAAGATTTGTCAAGAGAAAGATGCAGAGAAGCATGCCAACTCGAGTTATGAATGTAATGCGATCTTTGTCGACTGCAGATGCCCGTGCTTTGGAAACACCCTTTCGGCCAAAGCAGTCAAGCCGAATTAGGGAAATCAAATAAAATATTAAAAGAAAAAAAAGGGCCTTTTTTTATTTATATTTGAAAACCGACAAAAGCGGCGGCGCCGTACATGCCCAAACTGAAACAAAAAAAAAAAAAAAAAAAAGAAGAGAGACGCGCGACACGTGAACACTAATGCGCGTTGCTTTGTGTTCATAATACGCGACATGACACGTCGTAAAAATTAGAAACGGCCGTCGCGATCCCCCTCCCCCCCCCTCTTTTTTTTTTAATTTTCATATTCCAGTCAACTTGACTGATGAGAAACGACAAGTTTTCTCCTCGCTTGGTTCGTTTTATATATATATTTATTTTATTTTTTTTTTGATTGACTTCATTATTTATGTTTGATTTTGTTGTGTAATATTGTTGGGGAAAATACGAGGTCATTTATTTCCGGGGGGAGGGGAGGGAAAGTAGACCAACAGTCGAACGTCGGAAGTTGGACAAATTGTCATCATCTACGTTTTCCTCGCCACGTTGTACGTTTACGATGTGTAAATAGTAGCATCAAAGCAAAAATGCTTTAGGTTTTCTTTATTTTATTTTATTTTTTTCGATATTGCGTACCATTAGGAGAACGACATCTGCCACCGTGACGTGTTTACTCGTTCCCCTCCTTTCCATCTGCGATTGTTTCTTTGGTCCGTTTGCGATAACAGCACGTGCGCGGACAATGTCCCCCTCCCAATTTTGTAGCTTTTCTTGACCCTAAACTTGCAGTCCCGCTTCGCTTAGTTATTACGTCCGTTAAACGTGAAATTTCTTATCCTTTCTTTTTATTTTCAGGTTCAGTTGACGATCAGGACACTTCCGGATTTGCCATTAGGCGCCAAGTACAAGTGCGTTTTTGGCGATGCCGACCCCATCGACGCCACTGTCACGGCCACTGGACTCTCTTGCCCGACGCCGGATCTCCAATCAAGACCGGCCATTCCGACCTCCTCCGTCAGCGTGGCCAATTCCGTGCTGACGCCGAGCTTGACGGGCAGCAACCAGAACACGGTCACCGATCACGTTCTGGTCCCACTTTCGGTACGTTTTTTTTTTTTTTTTCTCTCTTCATAAAACAATTAACAAAAGTCCACCTGGGTCTTTGAGCGTTTACGGGTCTGATCGATTTTTTAAAGAAAAAAGCGAAAAACCGGACGTTGTTTTGGTGCATTCAACGAGTTGTTTCCCCTCTCGACTTTGCTGCCATTCGAGCAGGTCATTACACACTGGATGCAATTAGGCAAAAGTACACACTGTCGACTCGTCTCGTTTTCTTTTTATTCAACGCTGATTGCTTCGAAAAAAAAAAAGAAAGAAAACGAATGACGCTCGTCTTGACTTCTTATACTTCGCATTTTGAACGATGGGTCCACACCTGGGGGAAATATCTGTCCGTTAAGTCTCGAAAAAATAAAAGAAGAGGTTTTATTTTTATTTTTGAACTAACATCAATAACGTCGGGAAACAGCGTCTCGCGGCGACGGATGAACGTCCAATGGACGCAGATGCACACGCAATAGCCAAAAACGCGCTTTTGAAAATGACAGATGGCTTCCCCCCTCTATTCTTTTTTTTTGTTTTTTTTGTTGTTCTTCGCTCTCAAAAAAAAAAAAAAAAAAAAAGAAATATATTAATAACAGCAACAGGCAAAAATAAAAGAAGAACAAGAATAAAGACTTCCTCTGGGTCTTTGCCTCTCCATCAACGTCCGTCCGTTAGTTAAACAGATGATATGAATCCCAACCTGGTTCTTCTCATTGTTGTTGTTACTATTGTTGTTTCTTTAAAACGATGATTATGTTTTTATTTTTATTTTTCATTATATCCACTCTACGCATCTCTACATGCATATGAAATGTAAATACGAGTTCTACATTTTCTAATGGAAATGACTGGCCGATTCGTGGGGGGTGGATTGTTTTCGTCCGCTCTCTGTGTAGCAGAACGAAACTAGACAAAGAAAAGGAAACTTAACGGGATTGAAACATTTCTTTTCTTCTTTGTTCGTTAAATCATAAATCAAAATTAAAAAAAAAAAAGAGAGAGAGAGAGAGAGAGAGAAAGAGGAAGGAAAATGCATCTTCATAATGTATTTACTCGTGGCAGGTGCGGTCGTCTGAGACGAACAAGGATTTTGTGAGCCGCAATTTCGCCTACTACGACTGTTCCAGGCACACTACCTGCTCGTCCTGCGTCAAAGCCCAATGGGCGTGCAACTGGTGCGTCCACGAGAACCGCTGCACCCACAACGCCAGCACATGCCAGCGGACCGTCGTCAGCGGAGAAAATGTAAATATATTAAACTAACATTAAAACGATTTTTTTTTTTAAATTTGTTTAATTGATGAAACTAATGCGTTTTTTTTTTGTTTTTTTTAATGATAGAATCCGGCACATTTGATGACGCACGGAGCCGGCTATTGCCCGCGTTTGAGACGTCCGGCCGACGAAGATGATTTGGTACCCAGTGGAGTCGCCCGTGAGCTCGTCCTGGAAGCTGAAAACCTGCCACACCCTCAGGCCGGACACGCTGGTTTCCAGTGCCTGGTCGACATCGAAGGAGCCAAAATGGCCATCGGCGCCCGCATCGAGGCCGGACGCTATGTGGTCTGCGACAAGACGACGGTAACTTTACATCATCTGTCGCAGTTTATTATTCGATTGACTTCTGGTTCTCACGCTGTCGACTTCCGCCCGACAAAATGTTGCACCATCAGCAGGAACTATATGACGCGACGGGTGTTCAACGTGAAGCCCCGAGCATGAGAAACACGAGAATGATATGAATGAGAGATGAGCCGTCATAAAATGCCTCCTGATTTTCTGCTTTGATTTTCCAGTTTCTCATTTTTCATTTCCTGGTGTATTGTTTTTTTTTTTTTTGCAGTACTCTTATGAAGCCAACGTGGGTGAATACGAAGCCCAAGTGTCAGTCGTCTGGAACGGAGACCATTACGTCGGTTCCTTGCCCGTCACTCTGTACAAGTGCGACATACTCGGATCTCATCGAGATCATCCCGATTGCTCCCTCTGCGTTACCCGAGCCAAAAAGTACCGTTGCGCCTGGTGCGGCTCCGTCTGCGCCTACAGTGAAGCTTGCCCTCTCAGCGCTGCATCTGAATGTCCTCGACCCACGCATTGACGTGGTACGTCTAAAATAATTCCATTGTTACATTGAATAAAAATGAATTTCTAAATGATTTATTTGCTATTTTCAGATCAAGCCGTTGAGTGGCCCGATTGAAGGTGGAACTCTGGTGACGATTGAAGGCAGCAATCTCGGCCTGAAAGAGGAGGACGTCAAAGGCAAAATTCGCATTGGTGATATACCCTGCGAGCTGATTGATTATCAAGTTTCGGTCAAGATTATCTGCCGGACTGGGCCAGCTCCGGCTGAAATCGATGCGCCCGTCATTATTGGCAATACGGCCGGCTACACTGAATCGACCGTCAAATATTCCTACAAGGTTCGTATTTTGTTTTCTAGCTTCCGTTTTTTTTTTTTACGCAAGTGCTCTTTGTGTGCGTGTAAACGACGGGCACGGGTGTGTTCTGCGTTGACGTTTCGAGTAATGGCATCCGATACGGACGGCCATTAACCTCTAACGTTACCCACTCGGCGCATTGTAGTCGGATTTCTGCGCAATCCGAGAGTCCGACCTCGATTTGCTGTTCCATTGAATTTTCGTTTGTGTTTGTTTTGTTTGTTTTTTTTTGTTTATCTTTTTCAGTTGTTGCAACATTCGTTCGATTTCCTGTCGACCCACATTTCCCTCCATGTAATTCGGGTCTTTTTTTTATTTGTTTTTCTTTTATGATTGTTCAGGACTTGGAATTGCACAGCGTGTTCCCCACATTCGGACCGCAAAGCGGTGGCACTTTGCTCTCCATCACGGGATTCCACCTCAACATGGGCAGCAGCGTTTCGGCCTTCCTCGACGAACTGCCCTGTCTGGTGAACAGCAGTCACGCGTCCGGAACTCGGCTCTTGTGCACCAGTTCGCGCACATCCGGCCCGCGTACCGTCGCCCAGTTGACTGTGACCATAGACAACGCTAAACGTGTTCTGGCCAAGAATCCGTTCAGTTATACCAAAGACCCGACGATCATGGAGGTCAAGCCTCTCAGGAGCTTCGCCTCTGGCGGCCGACTCCTCTCGGTCCACGGCACCAATCTCGATTCGATCCAGAAACCTCAAATGGCCGTTTATATGGATGACGGAATCACCGTGGCCAACGTGACGGTACGTAAAAGAGGAAATGAGAGCAAACATTGGAAAGTCGGAGGAAATAACACAGACCCCGCAAAAAAACAAAAAAAAAAAAAAAGTTTAAAATAAAAAAAAAAAAAATATTTAATAAATAATAATTAGATCAATTTGAAAGAACAAAAGAACAAATTCAAACTCGACCCTATTATTTTTCCCCGTTCTCTTTTAGATTTAAATATATGCAAAAATCTATTTTCTCTAATGATGTTTTGTGCATGTTCCAGGTGTGCCGAGTTGTAAGTGCTTCGCATATGGAGTGCCCGTCCCCGCCCGTTGACTTTGAAGCCCTGATCAACGCCCGCCGGATGCAGTTGGCCGCCCTCACTGCCGCTCCGTCTTCTTCACCGTTGTCGCGTCGCAAGCGAGCCGGTCTGCGGCCGCATCGCGACGTCCCGCGTTCGGTCACGTTGCGCATCGGCTTCCTGATGGACAACGTCGAATCGGTCCGCGACCTCAAGAAACACTTTCAACAGCTGCAATACGTGGAAGATCCCAGCTATTCGGCATTTGTCGGTGCCAGTTTGATCAAGTTGTACAAGGGCGACACTTTGGTCATCGAAGGCGAGAATCTGAACTTGGCCAGCGACGAAACGGACGTCAACGTGACAATCGGTACTCGTTCTTGCAACGTCACCTCTCTAGCAGCCACGCAACTTGTGTGTACGCCGCCCGAAGTCCAGCCGACAGGCACGGACGAGATCGGTATCAAGACCGAATCGGGTTTGCCGCTAGTTGTCGTCCGTGTTGGCCAGAATGTGCGATTCCCCATCGGATACCTGCAGTACGAAGTGGTGAAGCCGTACACATTCCCGCCTGAAGCCATCGGTGGTATCACGGCCGGTGGTGTTCTCCTTGTCCTTGTCTCCATCGCCATTCTGCTCGTGTACCGCCGCAAGTCGACACAGGCAGAGCGCGAATATAAACGCATTCAGATCCAGATGGATACCCTCGAGAGCAACGTCCGCTCCGAATGCAAACAAGGTAATACAACATTTTTAAAAAATCCAAGTTTTAAAAAAAAAAAAAAAATTACATTTTTAAAGTTGACCTTCTCTTATTTTCAATCTGTTAAATATGCCATTAAAAAAAAATCCTTAAAAAAAACTTATCTTTCCTGAAATCACCGCTAAAAAATGATGCACTCTGCGTGCTTGATTTTGTTAACGCTATCTCAAGTTGTAGCACGTTTTGATTGTTGGTTTGATTTGGTTGGATTTGATACTCTCTTTCGTGCCCGCCCCTTCTTTTATACTGACTATTCCTTTTATTTTATTTTGTTGGTACTGTATTTTGATATCTATATTGGTTCTTATTTTATTTGTCGTGTTGCTGTGCCGTTTTCCACACAGCGTTCGCACAAATGTGCACGTGGGACACGCGACGCTCTGGTCTTGGTGGTGGTGGCGCCAATCTTCCTGGTATTGGCTTCATTTCTGGCTTTTATTCTTTTTTTTTTTTTTTTTTCCATTTTATTGATTTATTTATTCTTTCCTCCCATTTTTCTTTTTTTTTTTTATTAGTTTCCTTCCTCGTACCTACCAGCCCCGTTGGACCCTCTTTCATGCCATCCCCCTCTTCCACTTCTTCTTTAATCCTTGACTTCGGTCCCGTTTTTCCATCCTTCCGAGACGTTATGATGAGCTTTCTCCTCTTTTCTTTTGGCCACCTCTTTTTACTTTGTATTTTTGCTCCGGTTGCGCCGCCGTTTCCAGTTATATATCTCTCTTAAAGCTCTTTCTCATTCCGTCTCATCCAGCCCGTCCTCACAATTCCGTTGATCTCTCTCTCCTCTACCTTTTTTCTCAGATTCTCGAAGGCTATATACATATATCGCTAGTTTTTGTTACTGTAGATGAAATTGTCGAGTGTTAGGCTATATCGTATAGGTATATAAATAGAACACAAGAAAAAAGAGAGTCTTGTCTTGAAATATATCTAGATTAACAATTTTCTTTTTCCATTCGCGCAATTCTTTTGTTTGTTTTTTTTTACAGCTTTTGCTGAACTCCAGACGGACATGACGGATTTGACAGCGGATTTACAATCACTCGGTACCCCGACGCTGGATCACAAGACGTACGTGATGAAAGTCTTCTTCCCAGGAGTCAACGATCATCCAATCCTCAACGACCCAAAGGTAAAATAGAAATATTTCGAACGCAATCAACGCAGAATTACGGACCGAAATGTTTGGGCTATTTTTTTCATTAAGATCTTTGCAACAATTGTTTTTCGTATTTAACCTTCCTTTTCGCTTTTTTTGTTATACAGCGTCGTCTGACTGGACCGAGAACCAATTACGATGCGGCTATGATGCAATTCGAGCAGCTCATTTGCAACAAACACTTCTTGCTCACCTTCATCGAGACGCTCGAATCGCAGCGGGACTTTAGCATCCGCGACAAGTAAATCTCCTGCATTTCATTCTTTACATTGAATATTTCTTTATTTAAATGTTTTTTTTTTCTTCTCTCTTTTGCTGTGTCCAGGGTGAACGTGGCTTCTCTGCTGGTAGTGACGTTGATGGGCAACATGGAGTATGCCACGAGCGTCTTGCGTTCTCTTCTCTTCCGACTGATGGATAAGGCCGTAAGCACCAAGCATCCGCAGCTGATGCTCCGCCGCACCGAGTCCGTTGTGGAGAAGATGCTCTCCAACTGGATGGCTCTCTCCATGTACCACTACCTCAAAGACCGAGCTGGACAGTCCATCTTTGTCCTATTCAAGGCTATCAAGTACCAGGTGGAGAAGGGACCCGTCGACTCGATCACGCACGACGCCCGCTACTCGCTCTCGGAGGAGAGACTCCTTCGCGAACAGATCGATCACTCTTTCGTGGTGAGTTTGTCTAACGCTCCAATCTCTTTAGTGATTTCCACTGTTGCTAATCCTTCTATTTTGGCCGCCCCCCCCCGCAATCCCATCCAGACGATCCATCTAGTTCAAGAGGATCACTACGAGAAGATCCCCTACCAGCCGTACCACGTAAGTGTGGGCTTTATTCGATTTGGAAATCAATCATGACGTCACCGTTTTTCACTGTATGCAACAGAGAAAATAATACTCTTCCTTTTTGGTTTCGGCCTTTTCTCTTTCGTTTGTCACCAGACGATTCCCTTGGCGCCAGAAGAGCTTGAGGAGAAGATCCAGTGCCGCGTCCTGGATTGTGACACCATCAGTCAAGTCAAGCACAAAATACTCGACGCCCTCTACCGTCACACCCCCTTCTCGCTGCGTCCAGCTGTTTACGAAGTCGATCTAGGTATGGTTTCTCGTTTCATTTTTTTTTTTTTATTGTTTATAGTTGGGAATTCGAAATTGGATTTGCTAATTTAAATTTGTATTTGATTGTTGCAGAATGGCGACAGCTGCGCGGCGGCAGTGTCATCCTGTCTGATGAAGATGCGACATCAAAAGTCATCAACGGCTGGAAGAAGCTTAATACTTTAGCTCACTATGGTGTCAAAGAGTCTGCTGTTATGTCGTTGGTACCACGCAAAATCAACAACTGCACTATGACGAACGGCCACTGCAAATCGTCGTATCGCAACTGTAAGTTACACCTTGTGCCATTCAAATCCGATTCGGACGATTCTAATTTAGCCATTTCTTATTGTTTTCGCTTTGAAGGTGTCAACGCTTACAACTTCAACTCGACACTGACTCACGCAATCCTGCAGAACGGCAACGGCGATCCGGAAAACGGGGTGAATCACTTGCAAACGTTCCACTTGGTTCGACCGCCCATGGACGACACCAAGTCGAATAGCAAGCAATGGTCACCCAACGGCCAGATGGATCGCACGCCCAAAGCCATCCCCGAGATCTTCCTCACCCGTCTCCTCTCTACCAAAGGCACAATCGAGAAATACGTAGTCGATTTCTTCCGCACCATCCTGACGGTCGACGAGCATTTACCTCCGGCTATCAAATGGCTCTTCGATCTCCTCGACGAAGGGGCTCGCAAGCATAATATTACCGACCCCGAAGTGCTCCACGCCTGGAAATCAAATAGGTATAGCGAATATTTTTGAAAAATCATTACTTAGACATATAATTAATAATTTTTTTTTTCCTTTCTGCAATGGTTAGCTTGCCACTGAGATTCTGGGTAAATTTCATCAAGAATCCCGACTTCGTATTCGATATTTACAAGACTAACACGGTTGACTCTTGCCTGTCGGTTATCGCACAAACGTTTATGGATTCATGCTCCACATCTGAGCACCGCCTAGGCAAAGATTCGCCTTCCAATAAACTTCTTTTCGCCAAGGATATACCAAAGTATGAATTGATTTGCCTCTCACGTGAAAAGCCAGAATTTATATTGATCTCACTTTATTTTATTGTGAAAATAGATTCCGCGAAATGGTTTCGTCTTTCTACCAAGACGTTTCGAGTATGCCTCAGATCCCCGACCAAGAGATGAACTCGACCATGCAGCAACTGTCGATGCTGCACATCGGAGAATTCGACACTGTAGCCGCCCTGAAGGAGCTCTATATCTACGTTAATAAATACCGTGTGCAGCTTTTTGAAAACTTGGAGGAGGAGAACTATTGCCGGAAACTGCAACTGGCCCAGCGCTTGGCCAATGTTGCCTGCGTCATGGAGGGCGAAGAAACTTCGGCCTGTTGATGACAATTAACAATAAAAAGTAAAAAACGCCGAAATCTTACGGCTTTGTCGTGGAGAAATCCCTTTCTGATCTGTGATAAAAAGAAATGGCAAGAAAAAAAGCAAGATAAATTTGCATGACGATATCGGCGTGTGAGAAGACCGATATTTCGCCCGCTCGTCAAATGTTAAAGGGATAAATAATTATGAAGCCGCCACAAAGAGATAGAATAACTGTTTGGAAAATTGTGCCTCGATTGGTCTCTCTTCTTTCGAGATCGAATCCGCATTTGTTTTGTTTGGTCCCCTCACCTCGTTTATTTTTGTAACTGGATATCATTGGTTTTCCCTCTCCATTTGTAGATTCTATTGGCGTCGCATGATTCTTTTGCATGGACCGATGGTGGTTCTTGTCGCCTCTCCTTTTCTTCTGTAAGATCCCTATACCCTGTAACTCCCTCGCAAAAACATGAGTAGTTTAAAATGATGTTCATTTTCATGTTAAATATTAATACTATGGGGCTGTTTATATGTCATTACATGTGCACACAGAAGACACTGTCCACCCGTTGGAAACGGTGTTCCCTCCTTAATCATAGACCAAGCTTTTCAGTTTTTTCTTTCAAATTGTATACACCTTGTCCCTTATGTTTCTCTCATTATTTTAAAATTCAGATCATGTCTAATATTATATATATGAAATGGAAGAGAAAAACAACCCTTGCGAATAAGCACATGCGCATTATCGAGACAGGTGGAACATATTTTTCCCCCTATCCCCTGACTATGGAGTTGACTGTTGATTTTCCCAAATGATTTGTGGCCTGTGTGGTTTGTACGTGTATATTCGCAAAAATTATGTATCACAAATTTGGAAAAAAAAATGTTTTTTTCTAGTCAGGTTCTGAAAGAAAAAAAAATTGTCGTTGCTTTATTTCTCCTAATTTTTTAATTTTTAGGTTTTAGTAGTTGTTAATCTTTTTTTTTTTTACCTCCTAATAAAAATTTTAGATAGGGAAAAGGATTATTGTAGGGAACCCGCACAAGGATTTGCTAAATTACATGACGGACAACCCGCATTAGAACTTCAAGATCGCTAACAGATGCTTCATTAATGACCCGGAACGCGCTCAGGCAAAAGCACAAACAACTTCCGCGTGCCTTACGCTGTAATACTGAATCGCTAGTCACTTGTTGGTAAGCTAAGGAAGCTATTCAAGTTGAGAAACATCCAAGAACATTGCCTACCACCTGAATTTTGTTCGACCGAACCTCAACGTATACCGTGTAACGAAATGCTTTATAAGTCTTGAACGGAAGAGCGGCGCGTGATACATTCCAATAAGCTCTTGCCAGCGTTATGGCATAAAATAAATTGAAAAGGATGGCTGTGTTTTTCCTTAAGTCATCCCTTCGATTAAACAAGGAGATCATACTATAAAAAAACGGGTCGGAGAGAGCAGAAAAAAGTAAAACAGAAAAAACGATAATTTTTTTTTTTTTTGAGCGAAAAAAATATAGTATTTTTCCGTTTTACTACTATTTTCATCTAGCGGTCATTTTCTAGTTAATTCTCTACATACAGTACAATCACGGAATATTTTTGCTGTATTGCGCTAGCGCTGTAGCGTACTGGCGCTTGGGCTTATTTATTCGGGCTTAAAATTTTTTTTTCGGCAAAAATTGATACTCATCGGAATTGGTTAAATATCCCAGGATAAACTCAAAATTGAATCTGTTTCAGGGAAAATTGCTGTTTTTTTTATTAAGTTAATCGTTTTTGAAATACACCGAATACTTGACGCAATGCTAGCGCGATGCAGCAGAAAGTCGGGCTTATTTATTAGTCGGGCTTAAAACTTTTTTCGGCAAAAACTGACACCATAGAAATTGATTGGATATCACAGGATATACTCGAAATTACAGCAATCCGTTTTACCCCAAAAAAAAAAATTTTGGCTTTTTTTTTCTTTTTTACAGCTATGGCCATCTAGCCGCCAGATTCCTATTTAATTTTCTCATTCATTCCTTCAGACGTGGATTGGATATGGTTACTTGAACACTGGATTTGCAAATGCAGTACAGCTGACTTATGTTTCACATGGTCAGTTGGAGATTTCCCAGGCAAAATTTCTAGTAACTCAGCATTTGGTACCATCTTTACTATAATTTTATACAGTATCCTGCATGTCTCATTAATTAAGATTTAAATCCTTTTATAAATTGTCACATCAGTGAGCAAGGTTCAGTTTAGGGATTGAGAGCCCTCAGCGACTATAACACCTAGCCCATATTCAAATTGTAGCACTTGATTGCTGCCACTGATTCTTCAAAATGCCTATCTTGTATGGAATGCTTGACAGCCAAATGGTACTCCGACGTCACATAAATATCAATTGTTTACTTTATTTACATTTATTAAAAATTTTTGAAGGAATGATTTAAACAAATGCCAAAGGTGAGACATGCTGGAAAAGCTTGATACGAATATGTAGACGTAGTTTTGGAATTCAGAGGTGCAGCCGGCTGTTGGGTAAAACTTCATTTAAATTTTGTTTCAATTCAATATGTTTTAGTTACTATTTGTGTGATTACACAAAGGATTGCACCATCCAGGCAATGTGGATATTCTGCCATGTACATGATAAACCGAGGATTCTTCGTCAACATGCAAGATGTTACTCCCTGGTAATGCATTTCTGCTGAGTTTGTTTAGTTTTCTAATTTTAATCGTCAATGTTGTATTAGTAAACTACTGTTGGCAGAAAAGCTGATACATTGGGAAAACGGTTATGACAAGTGTGATGAATAAATCACCATAGGTCAGTTGTCTTGCCTTCACAATTGCAACGAAGAGGAATCATGGAGTCAAAAACATTAAAAGGTGGTACTATTTTAAATTTTTTAATTGTTTTTATTGGTGTATCACTAAGTGCTGATACATGTGTAGAACATGCTGGAATTCATGTCATCCTGGAGAGGACTAAAAAAAAACGAACTTTATCCACGAAGCACCTCATTAATCATGTCCCAAACGATTGTCTGCGGGCAGCCAGCAATCTTTCAATGGCTAACAAGCATTTAATAGTTTTGAAAATCGCGGTTTGCACTCCCTAAGGCGACAGTCCTTAATCCTCACCTGTCAATAGATTTGAGTGCAACCATTTCTATTCTGAACTGTCGCCTACGAAATTCTTTTTCCATAAAATCAGGCGATATGATGTTATAATGGAAATTGTTGTCAAGACTGCCGAGACCAGGTACATTGTTTACCTTAACGTTTAGTGATCAAATCAACCAACTTTGTAACCTATCTGTTTTTTATGGTGCATGGAACGTCCAACCGGAAAGCCCATGGAAGATCTCTGTGTCCAACACGAAGGGTTCTTCCAAACTTTCGTATTCAAGTTTTTGCTATGGTGATCATTTGCAACTGCTAGCCTTTTAGAAGCTGCTGCCAGGATTCTACAGGAATATGGCAGATGATGAATTTATGTACCATGTAAGCGATATCAATAAGAACGTCTTATGCTTATCTATGTTTTATTTTCTTAATTTAGATTAAAACAATAGTGAACCTGCGAAGGTTTCTTGTTGGGATGCGATAACAAAAAGTTATAATAATTTGAAGTACGGAATTGAATTTCCCTCCATCAGTCGCATGTGTATTCCCGCGTATTACGGTATTAATTATTTAAAAATTGAAGTGCATATCTGGGCTCCCTTCCTTTCCGTAGCCCCGTTTCCCCTTGACTCATAATAAGCCCGTAGGGGGTCATGCCCCTACTGTACGGTATATATAAAAACAACATATACCGAGGTTTGGAGGGCTCTGGCCGGAAAGGGGACGTGGGGGTCCGCTTAGTCCGATGATGTGTTCACGGAGGGCGAAGTGGCTACCCACAAATCCGAACTAAAGGTTAATCGCTCCTGTAAAAATGTTCCAAATCTTCAGCTCTTCTTCCGGCTTCTCTTAGCCAATCACCGGGTAATCTCCCCGGTGGGTCAACAAGGCAGTGTCTCCCCCTGCCTGGGTTGACGGCAACTTTTGAAAGGGCTATTATGCCTTTTTAAAGTTGCAAAAATAATTGTAATGTGCAGAGAATTGTCAATAAAAATTTTTTTATAAAATTTTTTTTGAAAAATTTGTTTCTTTCATTGTCTGTGTTAGCTGTATTCACACATTACATTTATCAACTTTTTTTTTTCTTTGCATTATTTGTTTTTGTCACCTTTGATGGTAAGCATTGTTTCCATTGGTTTATCGTTTATCTGTAAGCATTCTATTATTATCCAGGGATCGAACCCTGATTGTTCGGCATACCGCTCCGATGCTCTACCAATGAGCCATGATTCATATGATGTCAAGTTGGCTTTTTTCTAGTTACTTTTGGACTTGCATTTACACTTAGAATAAAACTGAAATGCAATTCTGCAATATACTCTTCTACATTTATTCTACTTCATTTTTACACATCTACTGAGGTTTGATCCCAGGGTAACAGGTATCGCAGCTAAAACCTCTACCACAGAGCTTTGAACCTATTGAAAGAAATAGAAAGATAAACATATAGTTGTGAAAGACTGCATAAACATCCTAGACGATAACATATAATATGCGATAATAAAATATTTAGATATATCTCGTGGCTCAATGTTAGAGCATCGGCGTTGCACGCTGAATGTCTGAGGATCGGTTCCCATACGGGTAAAACAAGATACAAAATTACTTCAAAAAATATCCAGATACTACACGTTGTTCCTTGAATCTAAGTTGAAGAATTCAAAGAGTGTAATAAATAATAATTGAATACTTACAGATAAATGATAAACCAATGGATACAATGCTTACCATCAAAGGTGACAAAAACAAATAAAGCAAAGAAAAAAAAAAAGTTGATAAATGTAATGTGTGAATACAGCTAACACAGACAATGAAAGAAACAAATTTTTCAAAAAAAATTTTATAAAAAAATTTTTATTGACAATTCTCTGCACATTACAATTATTTTTGCAACTTTAAAAAGGCATAATAGCCCTTTCAAAAGTTGCCGTCAACCCAGGCAGGGGGAGACACTGCCTTGTTGACCCACCGGGGAGATTACCCGGTGATTGGCTAAGAGAAGCCGGAAGAAGAGCTGAAGATTTGGAACATTTTTACAGGAGCGATTAACCTTTAGTTCGGATTTGTGGGTAGCCACTTCGCCCTCCGTGAACACATCATCGGACTAAGCGGACCCCCACGTCCCCTTTCCGGCCAGAGCCCTCCAAACCTCGGTATATGTTGTTTTTATATATACCGTACAGTAGGGGCATGACCCCCTACGGGCTTATTATGAGTCAAGGGGAAACGGGGCTACGGAAAGGAAGGGAGCCCAGATATGCACTTCAATTTTTAAAATATAAAATACCGTCTCGGGAATCCGAATTAAGTATAGAAATGTCATGTCATCCATCCAATCATTACAATTTATTCAGTGTTTTGCCCCAACCAAGAATCTTTTCAGATCCAATGTTACTATTAACCTATGCTGAGAAAAGAAAAACAACACCATTAAGCATCTCAATTGTTGCTCATGTGACTTACATGACACATAGATTCAACTTCTGGCAGAAGCTTGGGAAAGGCCATACAAATTGCAGATGAACATCATTGTATAAGGCTCTTGAATGATAAAATAGCACCTGTGGAATGTTGCATTGTTGATAGTTATGTTCCCAGTATGCTGAAAATCCTTTCCTATTGGATAAATTTTTTTTTGTAGATTAGACATGGTTGGCAAAAAGGAGGAGAAATGCTTCGTCATAAATTCAAAATTTTTTCAAGAAAATTCCTTTCATACCTAAAGAGTCCATGTATGATGTTCATCACTGCAATGCCAGCGAAGTGAAACATCTTTAGGGCCATTTAAGTACCCAGCTTCACCAACACTCTGAATGTAAAGGACAAGTTGTTCTTTAGCAAGAGAAGCAGAATTATTTGAGGCTTCTAGCTGTGACAGAACTATAAGGGATTGCTGTTACACAGGATTCATTCACACAAAATGGTACTTCTCATTAGACAATTTGCATACTCTATTACTTTACCTCATACCTTAATGGTAATGCACTCTGTGTTTTTCAACTGTAGGCTCACTCTTCCATCCTGTAACACTTCCAGACTTGACTTGATCCCCCACTAAAATTCTGTGAATGCAAAATAATAGCATTAAAAATACTTTTTCGATAGACAAAAAACCGAAAAGTACCTAATTCATGTTTTATGTTGAACTCGTGCTATTTCTGGGTTTCCGTACCACAACCGTTTTTCAGCCCAAATACGGTCCCACAATTGTTCACTTCCTTCGCTGCATGGACTTATTACTAACAATTCTTTTAGTGCAGCACTAACAGGATTTAACTTTAACACACTGTCAGGTGGTAGACTGAATAACTAAACAATAAATAATTGTTTGTTAAAATTCTATACTTATTTTGAATTCTTATTTGAAAAGTTTAGGTACCTGACTGTGTTCGCCTAATGCCAATTCATCCTCATGTTCAGTTAGGGATGAGTTTGGAAAAACCTCCTTCACTGTTTGGAAACTCGTCCGTTCCAATTCGTTCTTTTCCCCTAGCTGAGCTTGTATACTCAAAATTTGAGCTACAAAACACAAATGAATAAAAGCAAATAAATAGAATCATTATGTATTAGGTCTTACCATCCTTAGCTTTGCTGTTATCTAATATTTTGTGTTGTTCCAATAATTGGGCCTGCAGCTTCATAATTTGATCTAATAAACAATAATTAATAATTGAAAACCAATATAATAATCTTAATACTTACCATCCTTTTGTTGTATTATCTTATCCATTTTTCATTTGTTCCTCCAGCCACGCGTTATTCTCCATCCACACTACTGAACTAACTGCGAATGGCATCCAATGGACTGAAATTGCCTACGCCAGTAATAACGAGTCTGAGCGGTAGATGGCTACGTGTCGGAAAAAAAGAAAAAAGTGCGATTTTTTTTTTTTTTTTTCCGACAATTTTTTTTTTTTTATGTAAAACGGATTGCCATATAGATTCCGGAAAAATTTCTATTTTTATCCTTAAGTTATTTTATTTGATTTTTTTGCAAAACGGATTGCCATATAATTTACGACCATTCCATTCACGTTTTGAAAAATGGATCCCTAGCGCACTCTGGAGACATCTTGCGAAATTGCTTGTTCCTTACCGAATTCTTTGACTGCTTATGTTATCTAAAACAAAAATTGTGATTTGTGACAGCTCTGGCACACCCTATACAATCAAAACCAGCAGAGGATTTGAATAATAAGGCCCGGCTTTATCGTTGCCCTGGTTTCTTAGAATTTTTAACAATTTCAGACTACAAAAATGGTGGGTTTGCTGTTTATTGGTGGTGTAGAAACCATATCCCTCAATTAAATTGAAGACAGCTCTCAGTTAAATTGTATCCAAAACTAATAAATGTGACTACCACTTTATCCACATTATCATGATTAGTTATTGCTATGCTTTAACCATCACCTTTGTTAAACTAGCTTGATCAGTTTTGAATTTTTCTATGTAGTCTGCAACTTTGAGGCCTTATTTGTCAGCTGTTCGGAGCACTCTGGAAGCTGCCATGTGTCTCGAAAACTTCTCATCTCAAGTAGTTGAAAGACACAACAAACCAGAAGTGGAAGTTCGGTAAGATGATATTCAAGGTTTCTTTAAAACATTAACCATCATACTATTCTATTTTCATAGCACAAGCAAGGAACTGTTACTTAACCCAGTAGTCATATCACGAAACGAGAAGGAAAAAGTCTTGATTGAAGCCTCCATCAATTCAGTTCGAATCAGTATTTCCATCAAACAAGCTGATGAAATTGAAAAAATTCTCTGCCACAAATTTATGAGGTTCATGATGATGAGAGCAGAAAATTTTATTGTTTTAAGGCGGAAGCCTGTGGAGGTGAAGTACTTCCAGTATTAGTTTTAGTGATGTTTCATATTCATTGATTGCTATGCGTTTAGGGGTATGACATTAGTTTTCTGATAACAAATTTCCACACTGAAGCTATGTACAAGCATAAATTAGTTGACTTTGTCATTCACTTTATGGAAGAGATAGACAAAGAAATCAGTGAAATGAAATTGGCCGTAAACGCACGGGCCCGTGTATGTGCTGAAGAATTTTTGAAGCGGGTATGTTAAACTCTTTTTGTCTTCCTTACTGTTACTTAATTTTATTGTTTCTTTAGTTTTAAATCCATGAGCTTTTTTTGGAGGAGGAACAAAAGAATTCAATAAGAGAATTCCCAACTTTATTTGCATAAACCTATTTGCAAGCAAGCTTATTCAAAATTCTTAACTTGTGTACAATCAAGTAACTCTTTGCGTGAGTTCATGCACAAGACCAAAGAATAAACCAGAACATTACCAAAAACTATTATATATTTTGAAAAGCTGGAGTGTGCATGTTTCTTGATAATATCTACTGTAAACAGTTTCACACCTCAATCAGAGGGACGGCGCTAGCCAGTTCAAAAACTTGAGAGCCATTTCGAAACCTAGGAAGCATACGGCATTGGCAGGGAAGGCTCTGTGGATAAAAGGTAAAAGTACATGTAGATATTCGACAATAAATTGCTTTCTGCAGTTTCCGCTTACCGAAGAAAAACGGGAACAGCTCCTTTATAAAGTGCCCGAACTCCTTCTTCACGCATTAACACTTTGAACACATCTCGTACTCCATTGGGGTAAGTTCCTTCGGGCGCTTTATTTTTTGAAAAAAAGAAGGTAGCGCTTTAAACTTTTCTGAAGGATAAGTGACATTTATTTACCTGTTTGTAATCTACTCTTCAACACATCCGGTGGAATAGCAATAATCCAATTTGCGATTCCTGCCATACCTCCAGCAAACATTGTCCGAAGAGGGCTTAATTTGCCCTCCGAGTTTTCGGGTGCAAGTGTATTCTGGAGCCATTCGTATGTCATGAAATAGATTCCACTGGCTGGCACGTCTATTTTTAACACAATGCAATTAGTAGATCTTTACGAAGATTCTGTTTAGGAATATATCCTACACTTACCTCTGAGCAAAGTCGCTCCTGTCCCACGATAGATGCTGCGAATACCTCCTTGTTTATATAACTGTCGAATACAGTCGATTGGCCCTGCATACTTTGCTGGGCCAGTACTTGCTTGTTGTACCTAAACCAATGAGATGGTAGAGAAAGCTTTGTTAGTATCTGATTCATTACCAGCAATTCTTCACTATTACCTGAAGTAAACATTTAATTCTTTCACCAGGAGCCATAATGCTTTAACATTAAAAAAAGTAAGTATGATCTGTTCAAACTTTAACAAAAGCTAATCTTACATGGTTGTGCCAATAGCAGAAAAGGCTCCTGCATTGAAGAGTTGTAGCAATGTCAGTTTTTCATTAGGATGACTTTGTTGAAGCTTTTTCCCAATACCAAAGCCAAGAAAACTTATAGCAAAAATAGGTGCAACACCAGTAATAGGGGCAGCCATACCTAATTATGTATTTTTTTATATAGTATTTGAAATACCTTTCACAAGACTATGACTATTAGGCAAGTAGTAATCATGGCTTATTCATTTACCTTTGTAAAGGCCTCTTATCCCTTCGTGTTTTATTGTTTTCGTTAAGCAATCCCATGTTCCCCTGTAGAGTGGGGCCTGTCCTGGTACAATTGGCATCGTTTGAAGACGAACCTAGAGCATGTATATGTTTACACCTGTTTTATTTTCAAAAATAATTTGCAGGAGTTACCTTTAATGTATCAAACGGGTGGCCCACAAATATGGTACATACACCGCCAAATCCACCGGCGAAAAAATTTTTGATCGGGCTTACTTTGTTAGCTTCACCCATTTTTCGAAAAAAAAAGATTACTGCCGAAAAACTGCAATTTGGGAGGGTATAACAATAGAAATCCTGGTAAAAACTGGAGGTACTTTGCAAATGACCGACAACTGACGTAAAAGATAACAGATGAAATCTCACGATGAAGACGTTCTATCTGATTACTGTTTCCCTTCCCTGCATATCAAAAGCAGCATGTTTTAGCAGTCGATGTTTTTAGACTTTAGACTGTATTCCTCTAGCGTTAAGCGCCATTAACGCCCATTGTCGCAACATGAAAATTTAAAAACTCAAAAAGAAATACTGAAATTGTATTTTTATGAAGATTCTATTATTTCATTGTTCTTATTTTTTAAGTATTCTTTTTGGAGGAGGAAGGAAGGACTCAACGTATATGTTTGGTGGGAAATTAACCACCACCTAGTGGCCAAAGTATCTTTGCCTAAGCATCGATATTGTCTGAATCGGATGTTTGTTAGGAAATCCACTAGAACAAATGTGAAATATCGATATATCATTGGAAATCATTAGAAGTTGCCAACAGAACAAGCGTGGGGTGTGCGTAGTCCTGCTGTTTGATTTATTCAACAGATAATACTTTTCTTTGAATTCATTTTATTGTAACAGCTAATGGTTTTGCATACATAACTCTTTGCCAACCAATACATTGGAAATGGCTCACTCCAACAATTATACTGGACAGCATTCATTCGGATATTGGTAAGTAAAGGCCGTTGTGCAATAGACTAGTAAAAATGTACAATCCCTTTTGTAACTCCTAATTGTCTGCTTTGAGCATTATGTCTATTAAAAACTATGCTTTCTAATATGGATGTGTTTTTTTTTTGTTATTATTTGTAGTGATGATCTTATTTACACCAATTTATATTTCAATTTTTCCCTAGGATGAATCATGAGGGTTCAATTGTTCAAGAAGATGGGGAGATAAGCCCTCCTGGTGAACACTATAGTATAAACACAGAATCCAGGAGAGAAAGTGAAAAAGAGTGGGAAAGAAATAGAGATAGAAACAGAGATAGAATCAAAAGACGATCCAGGTAATTCAATCATGTAGTTGTTTGTTGCTCATATTAAATAATCTTTTTGAATAGGTCTAGATCAAAATCAACAGAAAGGAGACGACGTAGAGAGAGAAACAAAAAAAGAGACTGGAGTAGTGATTCGGGGTCAAGTCGTAGTCGAAGCCGAAGCCGTGCTGACAGACGAAGAAGTCGAAGCCGTGATCGCAGTAAAAGGGATCGTGATAGATCGTCGTATGAGTAATGAAAATAGTGCCTCTTTTTTTCAAAAACTTTTGTTTTTCTTTAGTATTAACACGTTTTTTAAAATTATTCTGTAGTGATCATCGAGAAAGGGAATATGAACGAACGGACAACTGGAGAGCTGTGGCTCCCAACAGTACCATTATGGTCAGCAATTTGCCGCTTCACATTGCTGAAACCGAGGTACGTGACCTCTATTCTTGGTCACTTTTCGCCGTTGTTTGATTTTTGTCTTTCTTTTTTGCCAGATTCGCGCAAATATCATGATGTATGGACTCGTTGCCAAAGACATTCGGCTGATACGGAGAAAAGATACGGGTAGGGTACCAACGATACATGTTCGAAGTAGTCGAAGTAGGGAGTCTCAGGTGTTAAAACCTTGGAACGCACGATCATACACAGGACTATCATCCAAATTATTCGAGTGCGCCCATGGAAGGGGATTCCAGTTTAATGATGGAGAAATGGCTTGGACTGTATACAAATGCAATAATAGAGCACTTGTTATTGGATATTTCTGGGTGCTGTTGCCCAACTTTTAGGTACTTCACGTGGATTCGCGTTCGTTGAGTTTAATCGTCTTCCCGAAGCTGAACGTTGGATGGAAGTCAATCAGGTAGCATCAACCCCCCACTTCACGACAAAGCGCTAACCGCGTTTGTGGGGACAAGTTCACGGTTGGCTGCTCCAGCAGTCCCGTGGGATGTCATCTGCTAGAACCAAATATTACTCAATATTCGTGACCAAGTTCAAATGGGGGCTTCTAGTGTTTTTTATGATCCAACTAATTTGCTGTATTTATTTGTTTTTGCAGGGATGTCTTGTGTTGGAAAACCAGTTTCAAGCTACTCTTCAATACAGCATCTCAAAAGATTCTTTCAACGATAAGGCTGCCAAGGCGGCTCAAGATTGGTTTTGTATTCATGTAATTGTTCATCTATCCATTACCTTAATTTTCGTTCCACTGATTGTACTACTTTTTCTGTTGCAGTGTGGCGAACACAATTTCAAGCGCCGTGAAGTATGCTTCAAATGTCAATCACCACGCAGTGAGTCTGAATTAATGAATGATGTCCAGAGAGAAATCTCTCATTTTCCCACAAGCAGTAAGGAAAAGTACTATTCCGTTACGTGGATGTTAACTTAAACTTTTATATTTGGTAGCCGTCTTGTTACGCAACATGGATGTGTTAACGAACGAAGATCGCGTTTTAAGTATTTTACAAAGTGTCCCAGGAGTCGCCACATTACCCATAAAGTCGGTTCGTATCGGTCGTGATCCATTGAATAACATTTCACGGGGAGTTTGCTACCTTGAAATGAACAACACCAACGATGCTATGCGTCTGTTTGCTGGTTTATCGGATGTCGGACGCCTCGAAATCGATGGTCGAGAAGGTAGCATTTATGGCATATTAGTACATTGCAAATTGTAATCTAACTATTTATTCGTCAGTCATGGTGTCATACTGCAAACAAGGAAATACATCTTTGCCAGTCGCCTCGGTGTCTAATGCCACTAATTCTTTAGCACCGGCAGGTGTAACTGCTGTCGCAGCGGCGCAATGGTCTGTAAGCAATGCGAACAATGGCTCACAGGTCGCTACGCCTAGCAGCAATGGTGAAGTAAACTTCACTGCCTCAGAAATTCCGCGATTGGCGGAATACTCGGCTTCCCTTTACGCAAAAACAGCAGAAGAGCACGCCTCTTATTTACAGTACGTTTTGCAGCATATATGGATTGGAAAAATTTTGAATAATTTTTTGACCTTATTTTTCTTTCTCATTCTCTACTAGGTACTATACGCAATACTACACGAATCAATTGCAATCTAGTTCGGATAAATCGCAGAAGAGTTTAGCGCCAGATTTAAGCAAATACGTTTACGATGAAAAATCTGGTTACTATTATGACACGGCTTCCAATTTGTACTATGATTCTAAAACCCAATACTTTTACAATCCGCAAACACAACAATTCTGTTATTGGGACAACGATAAAAATTGTTTTGTTCCCGTTTCGGCGGATGAGAACAAAATGGGAACGTTAAATAATACCCAAGAGGAAAAGAAGGAAAAAACGGAAAAGCAGGACAAAGTAATAATAGAATATTCATCGTGCTATTCACTTGAGTTAACTTTCAATCATGATTTTTAAAAGGTTACCGTTGCAAAAAAGATAGCCAAAGATATGGAGAAATGGGCTAAAACTCTTAACCAGCGAAAGGAGTCAACGAAAGTGGCAGTTCCAGCTCCGGCTTTCGAACCAGAACCAGAACGACGAAAAGAACCTGAACCAGCATCAACAACGGACAAGTCGAGTCTGAATGAAGTACTTCAAGTGCTGCAGAGAAAACAATTGGCTGAAAAGAAACCATTAGGAGCGTCAGCTCTTGTAGCATACGGCAGTGATAGCGATAGTGATGGTCACGATGAAAAGAAAACTGCAGAACTCTTAGAGAGTTTGATTGATTGGAGCAAACTCGCTTGTCTTTTGTGCAAGAGGCAGTTTTCCAACCGAGAAACTTTGGTCAAACACCAACAGTTGTCGGATTTGCACCGACAGAATCTTGAAGCTTGGAAAAAACAGAACACTCCAGTTGCCTATCGTGACCGGGCTAAAGAGAGAAGGAAGAAGCATGGCGACAGTGAACCCAACAACCAACGCAAGAAACAAGTTTGTTAACACAGCCGCTATATTTGAAAACCCATCTACACGTTTTTTCCTGCGCTCTGCTAACTTAAATGACCATTTATCCGTCATAAGGAGTCGGTCTCGAGATCCCGGACAGAATCGGTTCCATCCGACTACGAGCGTCCATCGCAGAGTGGAGCCTCGCTAACCAGTAACAATGTTGGCAATAAACTGTTGCAAAAAATGGGCTGGCAGGAAGGACAAGGCCTAGGCAAATCAAATCAAGGAAGAACCACCATCATAGAGGTTATCACAAGTGTGACGTAGTAATAATCGGCTATTTTAATTCGAGTTTTCTATTCGCAGGCCGACCGTCGCAGTGCCCAAGCTGGTTTAGGTATGAAAACTTACGCGGTTGCAGGAGATGATTATCGCCAAAGCGTCAAGAAATTGGCAATGATGAGGTTCAAAGAACTAAACGATGATTGAGCTACCAGTTTTCTTTCTGCCTTTTTACCGTAGTGTAACAGTAACACTCCATTAATTACTTGTTAACCAGGTCGCTACTGAATCCCATGTCCATGAAATACATCCTACTTCAAATCCAAGATAAATATGTATTTTAAATTTGCATTATTCATGGCATCTTTTTCAATTATAGGAAATAACGCGAAGATGAGCTGTCGCAGCGGAAGCTCACTCATTAAGGTTGCATACAGGGAAAAGAGGCTGGTATTTCCATTTTCACTTAGTAGTTAAACAGCAGCACTAAATGCTATGGCGTTAGGAATCGAGCTTAATGGCGAAGGAACACAGTTTCGAGGAAAAATAACTAATAGTGCAAAACGTTCCGAGACTAGTGGTACACGATATATGGGACGATGTTGTTATAGAGCTATGCTGTCAATGCATTATTTCTTGCCACAATGTTATGCCAAAAACAATGATACCATTGATGAGACCAAGTAAATACCCGAGATGAAAGGTATGGCCAGATTGCAACCTAAACATGAAGTTGGCTTTTAGAATCGTAACTGTTTTTGACGTTCATACTGTCGATTAATTTACCTGTGCTTTTTCGGTGAAACAGGAGTAGGAGGGAAAACTCCAGGGATTGTGCTATCATAATAAACAAGCAGCCAAGAGAAAAGCACCATTGATAAGCCATAAAAACACGGAAGAACCAATACTGCAAGTTGCTTAAATAAAATACTCTGAAGGTAGCTGGCAGGCATAATAGCACAGTAGTGCAATACATCATAAACACTGCAAATGGTGAAACTCATGATGGAATACATATATTTAAACAACAAGAAAAACTGCTGTGGAATAATTAATAGGTTGGCCACAATATTCTCCATATTAAATTCAAGCTTCACGTTTGTGGCATTCCACCAATAATTTTCCTCTGTCACTTTTGCTGGAACAGACTCTGACACCTCAGATGGAGATTGAATACCTAAAGGGCCACACTCTGAAGGTGAATGAAAATTGTTTGGTGACAGGCAAAGCTGACTACCACCACCTATATGTGTGTTGCAAACAATCCTATACATTAAAAAGACTTTCAGCACAATACCACTTTAGTTAAAATTACCAAGTACGGTGCCAAACAACTGGGAAAATGACACTTGAAAAATGAACGCCTGGAAACAAAAAGATGATAATCCACACTGATGCATCTTATTTCAATCTGAGATTTTATTTAAAAACACTATAGAAGTAAAATGTCTGCGAGGTTCGGGGGGGTGCGGCAGACTCACCCTGAATGCTGTGTGTACAAATTTAGAAAATTCAGTGATCGTACCTCGGCAGATCGGCCTTACCCTCAGGCTCAAAATTACTTGCAAAAGGTAGACCACTAGACAGACTATACTACAGACGTGCATTCACGTACCTTACTGTAGGATGCTGTGTTCAACAATCTGAAGAGCTAGGGGTTACTAAATACTAACGATAACCCATAATACTAACCATTGAAAACCATAGTCTATGGTCCATAGCGCTTCCAAGTATCCTTTCTTTTATTTGCCATAACACACTCATGTTTGTCCTGCTAATCTGTCATTTGGTAATCGATTTTTTGCCGATAGTATTTATTCCACGCCCGACTACATCGTGGAAATAAATGCAGGAACCAAATGGATTTTCCGCACTTTATCACTTAGCGGACTAATAAAAGCGACATACTGTTTTAGAGTCTTTGAATTCTAGAATAATACACCTCCCATAAACTTCTTTGGCAAATCATGCTAGAAATCTTGTGTTGTTTAAAGTAATTTCATCTCTGAAACTGAACTGGGTAAAGAATGAGAACCTTGCTTTCCTATTGGAAGTGTGGTGCGGCATACACTGAAGAAACCCACAGATTAGTTGGAGATTATTTACCAACGCCAAGGATACTGCCAATTGCAATATACAGTTTTTGTATAATTAACATAATTGATGTAACATTAGTCGTTTTGCTCTAAGAGGAGAATATCCTTTGATTCTGAAACACCAGCTTACTCTCTGTGTCATAAAATGAATTCAAATTGAATGCTCAAAAGTGAAGCAGATTTGTTTACTGAGATTTTGCTACATCTAATTATGATTCCAAATGGCAAACAAGGGTAAATGTGCCAAACATGCTTGCAAAATCATTTGATTCTGATGCTAACTGCAGCCCTTTTCTCCCTGCTTCATTTCCAACTGACCTGTTGGCTCATATCACAGCGAGCAAATTCCAGGTGCCCTTTAAAGCAAGACATGTTTATATGTTATCTATAGTTTATTTTGTTAAATGCTTGATCTAGTATACCAGGTATTTTCCTCTCTGGTTTTCTTTTCCCTTCGAAGTTGCAGCATGCTTTCATTTGCATTCTTAGGCGATTTGCATTTAAGACTAGGCAGAATATTGTTCTCTTATTAAACAACTGGAAATGGTTGGAGATGGTACTCTCTAGCAACCATACAAGAGTAAAAACAATTCTCAATCCAAGAAAACTTCACTTGCATCTGACGATGATGATCCCTTCTTTCTACATGTGTAACTCGTAATTTTTTTCCGTTTTACAGAAGTTCCATCTATTCATGACACGGGCATCGAGAGCTTTGTTGTCTTCGGCGGGGTCGAAGATCCTAAGTTGTTCATCGAGTCGTGAAGCTTTAAAACGCCTGAATACTAATGTAAATCAACTTTAAAAAGTTGCTTAAGTAATGGTAGCGAATTTTCCACAAGTTTAATGTATCTTAAACAGAAAAAAAAATCATGCAAAATACACATCAAGGAAGGGAAAACAAATCAACTGATGTGACATATGGAAGCAATATTAAAGGATCAATTACTTCAGGTAGCAAAACAGCAGTAGCTTTAAATTGGAATAGGAAGTTTAAGGATGTTCTACAAATAACCAAACTTCTTGCATCAAAGTCCCTAGCTATTTTGGTTTCACAAACTAGTTTCCAATAACAGTTATCCTATTTAGTACAACAAAGGATTCATTAGAAGAGTTTCTATATTATATTAAATCAAGGTAGGAGGCTCTGAGCTGTCATAAATATCTGAATCACATAGGGGGGGATAGTTAAAACCATCACTGAACTTCCTTCAGTGTTAGGATCCCTTGTAATTTTGGTTTCACGATCTAGTTTCCAGCACAAAAATTATGCCATTTAGTGTAAAAGAAACATTCATAGGGAGATAAAACCTCGTCAGTAAGAAATAAAATGATGTAAAGAGGTTGTCCATAAATTTTTGGTTCAAAACATTTGTATGGCTCATGATAATGAAAATGTTATTCGGAAAAAGTGCAGTCTGATAATTCATCTGAAATGCTATCTTTTCATTATGTTAATCGTTTTTTAAGTATACCGAATATTTGACACAATGCTAGGCGCCAGTACGCTACAGCGCTAGCGCAATGCAGCAGAATTGTATGGCATATGGCAATCCGTTTTACACAGAAACAAAAATTTCGCCAAAAAAAAAAAAAATCACACTTTTTTCTTTTTTTTCGATCCGTAGACATCTACCGGTCAGAATCGTTATTACTGGCATGTCAATTTGAGTCCATTGGATCCCATTGCCAGTTAGTCGAGTAGCGTGGCTGGAGAAAAACGCGTGGCTGTACAAAAATATGTTAAAATGGATAAGATAATACAACAAAAGGATGGTAAGTATAAAGATTATTATATTGGTTTTCAATTATTAATTATTGTTTATTAGATCAAATTATGAAGCTGCAGGCCCAATTATTGGAACAACACAAAATATTAGATAACAGCAAAGCTAAGGATGGTAAGACCTAATACGTAATGATTCTATTTATTTGCTTTTATTCATTTGTGTTTTGTAGCTCAAATTTTGAGTATACAAGCTCAGCTAGGGGAAAAGAACGAATTGGAACGGACGAGTTTCCAAACAGTGAAGGAGGTTTTTCCAAACTCATCCCTAACTGAACATGAGGATGAATTGGCATTAGGCGAACACAGTCAGGTACCTAAACTTTTCAAATAAGAATTCAAAATAAGTATAGAATTTTAACAAACAATTATTTATTGTTTAGTTATTCAGTCTACCACCTGACAGTGTGTTAAAGTTAAATCCTGTTAGTGCTGCACTAAAAGAATTGTTAGTAATAAGTCCATGCAGCGAAGGAAGTGAACAATTGTGGGACCGTATTTGGGCTGAAAAACGGTTGTGGTACGGAAACCCAGAAATAGCACGAGTTCAACATAAAACATGAATTAGGTACTTTTCGGTTTTTTGTCTATCGAAAAAGTATTTTTAATGCTATTATTTTGCATTCACAGAATTTTAGTGGGGGATCAAGTCAAGTCTGGAAGTGTTACAGGATGGAAGAGTGAGCCTACAGTTGAAAAACACAGAGTGCATTACCATTAAGGTATGAGGTAAAGTAATAGAGTATGCAAATTGTCTAATGAGAAGTACCATTTTGTGTGAATGAATCCTGTGTAACAGCAATCCCTTATAGTTCTGTCACAGCTAGAAGCCTCAAATAATTCTGCTTCTCTTGCTAAAGAACAACTTGTCCTTTACATTCAGAGTGTTGGTGAAGCTGGGTACTTAAGTGGCCCTAAAGATGTTTCACTTCGCTGGCATTGCAGCGATGAACATCATACATGGACTCTTTAGGTATGAAAGGAATTTTCTTGAAAAATTTTTGAATTTATGATGAAACTTTTCTCCTCCTTTTTGCCAACCATGTCTAATCTACAAAAAAAAATTTTATCCAATAGGAAAGGATTTTCAGCATACTGGGAACATAACTATCAACAATGCAACATTCTAGGGGTGCTATTTTATCATTCAAGAGCCTTATATGTTGATGTTCATCTGCAATTTGTATGGCCTTTCCCAAGCTTCTGCCAGAAGTTGAATCTATGAGTCATGTAAGTCACATGAGCAACAATTGAGATGCTTAATGGTGTTGTTTTTCTTTTCTCAGCATAGGTTAATAGTAACATTGGATCTGAAAAGATTCTTGGTTGGGGCAAGACACTGAATAAATTGTAATGATTGGATGGATGACATGACATTTCTATACTTAATTCGGATTCCCGAGACGGTATTTTATATTTTAAAAATTGAAGTGCATATCTGGGCTCCCTTCCTTTCCGTAGCCCCGTTTCCCCTTGACTCATAATAAGCCCGTAGGGGGTCATGCCCCTACTGTACGGTATATATAAAAACAACATATACCGAGGTTTGGAGGGCTCTGGCCGGAAAGGGGACGTGGGGGTCCGCTTAGTCCGATGATGTGTTCACGGAGGGCGAAGTGGCTACCCACAAATCCGAACTAAAGGTTAATCGCTCCTGTAAAAATGTTCCAAATCTTCAGCTCTTCTTCCGGCTTCTCTTAGCCAATCACCGGGTAATCTCCCCGGTGGGTCAACAAGGCAGTGTCTCCCCCTGCTTGGGTTGACGGCAACTTTTGAAAGGGCTATTATGCGTTTTTAAAGTTGCAAAAATAATTGTAGTGTGTAGAGAATTGTCAATAAAATTTTTTTTATAACATATTTTTTGCAAAAATTGTTTCTTTCATTGTCTGTGTTAGCATTGTTCATTACATTTATCAACTCTTTTTTTTCTTTGCATTATTTGTTTTTGTCACCTTTGATGGTAAGCATTGTTTCCATTGGTTTATCGTTTATCTGTAAACATTCCATTATTATCCAGGGATCGAACCCTGAATGTTCGGCATACCGCTCCGATGCTCTACCAATGAGCCATGAATCATATGATGTCAAGTTGGCTTTTTTCTAGTTACTTGTGGACTTGCATTTACACTTAGAATAAAACTGAAATGCAATTCTGCAATATACTCTTCTACATATATTCTACTTCATTTTTACACATCTACTGAGGTTTGATCCCAGGGTAACAGGTATCGCAGCTAAAGCCTCTACCACAGAGCTTTGAACCTATTGAAAGAAATAGAAAGATAAACATATAGTTGTGAAAGACTGCATAAACATCCTAGACGATAACATATAATATGCGATAATAAAATATTTAGATATATCTCGTAGCTCAATTTTAGAGCATCGGCGTTGCACGCTGAATGTCTGGGGATCGGTTCCCATACGGGTAAAATAAAATACAAAATTACTTCAAAAAATATCCAGATACTACACGTTGTTCCTTGAATCTAAGTTGAAGAATTCAAAGAGTGTAATAAATAATAATTGAATACTTACAGATAAATGATAAACCAATGGATACAATGCTTACCATCAAAGGTGACAAAAACAAATAAAGCAAAGAAAAAAAAAAGTTGATAAATGTAATGTGTGAATACAGCTAACACAGACAATGAAAGAAACAAATTTTTCAAAAAAAATTTTATAAAAAAAATTTTATTAACAATTCTCTGCACATTACAATTATTTTTGCAACTTTAAAAAGGCATAATAGCCCTTTCAAAAGTTGCCGTCAACCCAGGCAGGGGGAGACACTGCCTTGTTGACCCACCGGGGAGATTACCCGGTGATTGGCTAAGAGAAGCCGGAAGAAGAGCTGAAGATTTGGAACATTTTTACAGGAGCGATTAACCTTTAGTTCGGATTTGTGGGTAGCCACTTCGCCCTCCGTGAATACATCATCGGACTAAGCGGACCCCCACGTCCCCTTTCCGGCCAGAGCCCTCCAAACCTCGGTATATGTTGTTTTTATATATACCGTACAGTAGGGGCATGACCCCCTACGGGCTTATTATGAGTCAAGGGGAAACGGGGCTACGGAAAGGAAGGGAGCCCAGATATGCACTTCAATTTTTAAAATATAAAATACCGTCTCGGGAATCCGAATTAAGTATAGAAATGTCATGTCATCCATCCAATCATTACAATTTATTCAGTGTCTTGCCCCAACCAAGAATCTTTTCAGATCCAATGTTACTATTAACCTATGCTGAGAAAAGAAAAACAACACCATTAAGCATCTCAATTGTTGCTCATGTGACTTACATGACTCATAGATTCAACTTCTGGCAGAAGCTTGGGAAAGGCCATACAAATTGCAGATGAACATCAACATATAAGGCTCTTGAATGATAAAATAGCACCTGTGGAATGTTGCATTGTTGATAGTTATGTTCCCAGTATGCTGAAAATCCTTTCCTATTGGATAATTTTTTTTTGTAGATTAGACATGGTTGGCAAAAAGGAGGAGAAATGCTTCGTCATAAATTCAAAATTTTTTCAAGAAAATTCCTTTCATACCTAAAGAGTCCATGTATGATGTTCATCACTGCAATGCCAGCGAAGTGAAACATCTTTAGGGCCATTTAAGTACCCAGCTTCACCAACACTCTGAACGTAAAGGACAAGTTGTTCTTTAGCAAGAGAAGCAGAATTATTTGAGGCTTCTAGCTGTGACAGAACTATGAAGGATTCTATGAGGATTGTACCGGATTTATTAACACAAGATGATACTTCTCATTAGACAATTTGCATTGCTCTATTACTTTACCCTATACCTTAACAGTAATGCACTCTCAGTGTTTTTTACAACTACAGACCAACTCTTCCATCTTGTAACACTTCCAGATTTGACTTGATCCCCTGCTAAAATTCTGTGAATGCAAAATAATAGCATTAAAAATACTTTTTCGATAGACAAAAAACCGAGAAGTACCTAATCCATGTTTGATGTTGAACTCATGCCATTTCTGGGTTTCTGTACCACACCCATTTTCAGCAGTCTTTATGGTAATATTAATCAAAGCCATATGTACCACTATGAAATGGGTGTTGAAAAGCAAATAAAAACCTGTTGAGATGGATACCAGGAGAATCAGAATAGATCTCAATCAACTTCAGTTATTCTTTTCCCTATAGTACTTAGTGACATAGCATAATAGATATACCTGCCTCAATTCAGAACCATAGACCAACGGAAAAGAACACAGAAATGTAGCTGCTGTGAAAGCAGATCACTTTAGAACACATGATCAGGTATAGATCATCTAAGAGGAAACCTAAAATGCAAAGACAAAAATATTGGACATAATTGCAGTTTACCAAACATAGTAGCAAAATAAAATAATTGTCCAAGAAAGACATATGCACACTTGGGTTGGCGAATGGGATGCATGGCCTACTATAATAACGGCCAGCAACCGCGCAATACCCCCTGCGCCTAATACTAAATTGCCAGAGGGGCCTAATACCCCAAACCGAGCTCCACTTTCCACTGTTTGGTAACTAATACAGAATTGAAATGAGTGGAAAAACCAGTGGAAAGTGGAATTCTGTTTGAGGTACTACGACAGTAGTACCTCTCCACCATTGCCAATCAGTGGAAAAAGTAAAAGAAATTGGAATGGGTGGTATGAAGCTGTAGAAAGTGCACTTCGATTTGGGGTATTAGGCCCCTCTGGCAATTCAGTTTTAGGCGCAGGGGGTATTGCGCGCTTGCTGGCCGTTATTATAGTAGGCCATGGTCTGATGCAATGTATGGCAACCCGTTTTCCTCCCACCCCCCCCCCCCCCTATAAAATATAAATATCAGCCTTACTTTCTGTTTTACTCCTACCAACCGATAGATGGCGGTAGCAGTGAAATAGAAAAAAAGGCCGATATTTTTTTTTTTTTTTTGGGGGTAAAACGGATTGCCATACCGTATTACAGTAATGGTACGAACTGTAGCAACTAAGTTGACAAACATTTTGGCGAACGCAATCGCAAATGGCAGATTAAAAAAAAAAAAAAAAAAAAAAACTGCTTAAGAACGATACGACGACCAAAAAAGTTAAGGAAATTTATGCCATCCGTCGCAAATTGTCTTTATTGTTACGAGTCAATTCGACAGCCATTGGGTAATCAAGTTCCTCTCATCGCTAATGTTGTGACTTCTCGCTCCCCTTCTCGCTCGCTCTTTTCAATAATCAATAGCATTCGTAACCAGATGGCTAATTCCAACGACTCAGTTCTGCATTATTGTACGGGTCTGCAAGGCCAAGACTACCTCCCCCCCATACCACATCTTTCTTTTATGCTGCATTTATACAGGGCAGCCAATGCCTGTCAAATATGTCGACCAATACTATGGCTGCGAACAGATGGCATAGAATAAATGACTTGATCGGTTCAAGAGCTTGATAAATTCATTCACCGATTCCCCAATGGCTGGTTGATCTAGCACGGCAACATGTCGCATATATGTCCTTCGCCACGTTAGATTGTAAGGTCTGACAGCAAACACACTGCCAGAACAGGCGGCCCATATTACTTATCCTATTTGTGACTGTGTACGGAATGTCAAAATAGATATGAAGAAATCTGTTGTTGCTTTACTTTAGCTGTGGTGTTCAGAAAACGCCCCAGATGTGAGCCGAGCGCGATATTGTGCTTGACGACAGAAACGCGCAGGGAAATCTAAACTTATCATTTATGCATACAATCTGCGTGGATTCCAAACAGCACGAGCCGATAGTTCATCACTTCACGGCAGCAGGAGCCAGCGCTGACTGAAACGAAGGCCGAAATTGACCTTTATTTTTTCTTCTTCTTTTCGTTCATTCAAAATTCAAATAAATAGTACACTTCAATCTTTCATTTGAAAATTTGCAGCCACCCACTGGTGGCTATTTAATACGAATCTTGTACTACGTCACGCGCTGCCTAGTAGAAGATGCGCGCAGGTTGCACAATTTGCATACACGCCGCGGCTGAATCTCATTACAATATTTTTTGGCCTCCATCCCATTTACAAGGATGAGGAGCAGAGAAGCATAAAAGTATAAGAAAAGGAAGAAAAATCTGCCTCGGTAGTTGGCGACAATCTCAGATGCCGTCAAAATTTTTTTTTTTTTTTCAAAGGCGACCAAGACGAGGGGCGGTAAGGGGGTTGAAAGATGTTGACGGCCGTTAACAGGAGCTCGCACGCCGACAGTGACGAGAGACATTTCGAGCATCGTAAAAATAAGAAGCAAAAAGAGGAAGAAAATCAAATAAAATCCATAGGCGGAAAAAAGCAAAAGAAGGGCGAGCAAAGTCAGACGAGTTCCGTGTATCCCAAACAGCCCCATTATCATCGAGCAGAGAGGTCGGATTAGTTGAGCTCCAAAAAGCACTTGTATATATATCTACCATATATATATGGGGCTCGAAACAGCCGAAAGGTGTGTACAGTTGAGTCTCTCCGTAAGGGCTGTGTGTATATTGTGCTAGTAATGTAGCTGCTGACGGATGGAGTCCAGACCCACGATGTGCGACGTCAGAAAAAGAGGCACGTATGGTGAGCGCGTCAGCCGTTCGACGATTTACTGCCGCCCGATTGGCAATGAATCCTACTTAAGGAGCGACGAGTTAGACAGTTGCCAACCTCTTACTACTCTTCTGCTCTCGCTGTTAGTCTCACACCGCGAGGACTACCAACCCCCCCTACAAATTACACCGAAAATGGCCTTGCAATCAGTAAAAGAGAGTAAGAAACTTACAACGGATAAATATACACAGTGAACCTAAACACGCTGTTTTGCGCTATAAATAATACAGTGTTATTCTAGCGTTATTTCGTCCTCTAAGCCATCAGTTAGCTGACTGGCAGGCAAACGAAGGAACTTCCGTCGAAAACGAGTATTAGCTTGAGGATGTGCTTGCGGCTGTTGCTGGCTGTCGGCGTCTTCCTCTTCCGGATTGCCACTTTACGTAGGAAACGAGCATATTAAGGCACACGTAGAGAAACATGTACCAAATAAATACTGCTCGTAAAAAGAAAGAATAAAAAAAAAAAAAAAAAAAAGAAAAGAGATGGAAAAATGAACGTGAAGACATAATGCGCTCAATGGTCGATCACTATAGAACGGAAAATCTAGTATTTACAGTGTGTGGGAGGAGGGGAGGTGGAAAGAAGAAGCTCTCCTACACCCCCGACTGGATACTCTCTTTTGCTTTTATTTCCAGGGCTCCTGTTGGCATAGCTAGATAGACGTGGAAAACATAAAAGCTGGATCAAGGACGCAAGCGAACGAAGAGAAGAGAACTGAAGGATCTAAAGAGGATCTCATTATGTCCTCGATAGCTTTTACTGATGAGCCGGGAGCAGCAGTCCGTGTGTGTGTGGGGGGGGGGGGGGGGAAGATGCGTAAGGCACCAGAAAATGGAATGGAAGTAGAAAGAAAGTTAGGGAAGGGGGGGGGGGGAAACCCCTTTGATATCTGAGAGTGCTTATAATGCATCAAGAATTCAGATGCGCAGTCGGACTTGACCTCAACCCTTAGTTCTCACCGGGCCTCGTCACACGCTCCTTTTTTTTTTTTTTTTATATATATTTTTGCCCAGCTCTCTCAGATAGGGAGAAGACTGTCACTGCTATATCCATCCGCAAATGGCTCCCTCCAGTTTACAAAGGGAGGTGTCGAATGGATAGAAATGGAGGCGAAAAACGGGCTTGCCTATTGATGGGGGAAGTGAGGTCTTTACGGGATCGATCGATTCACATCACAGCTCGGATGCATGAAACTGGAATCGAGTTAAAGACTGGGTTTGGTCCTCTCCGTCCCGATTGGCCTGCCCCTCCTTTTCCTCCCATTTGATGCGATCTCGCTATTTTAGGCCATCGCTTTTTTTTCTCTTCTTCCCTTTCCATTTCTAACATGTGATCAATAAAAAAAAAAAAAAAAAAAAAAAAGTTTCCAAGCTATAAATCTTCCATTTCTTCGGCCTTTTTTCGATTAACCTTCCTCCACCCCCGAGAGCTTGTACAAGAAGACCAAAGACTGAACGCAGCAGATTGAATTTCCCGCTGGAAAGTCTTGGCCATCGTTTTCGTCGCCCGCCGGAAATATTACATGCTTCTCTGCGTCACAACATTGGCTATTGTTTGATGTATGGACCGTTCATATCCGTTAGCCATCATCAACGTTCAATTATGTCCATTCTTGATGTGACGGGTGAGTACTTTCTCGCCAGTTTTCGCTCCCATTAGTTCGACCTCCTCTCGCTATTGGCCCCTGTAATAGCTGTGTCGTGTTTTCCTACGAAAGCTCTACTAACAACAAAGATCTTGTGAGCTACACACACACACACACGGGCGAGTCGTATATAACATCTCGAGTCAACTGAATCAACATTGTCCCACGGCCAAAACCATAGAGCTCGCCGAAAATCCCATCTATTTATTTAGAGAGACTGGAAATCTAGAAGGGCTCCTATTGACTTGGACTGTTCTCCTCGTAAATACGGTGCCTTTAAAGGCCCCGTTTCTATGAGCCGGGGCTGCCTTTTGAAACGAGACCGTGATCAATTGTAAAAGAAGAAGAAAAAAAGAGGAGCGGCGGGCCGATTACGTTCACGCCATCTCAGTTTAAGATCTTTGAAAAGTCTGGCGCAGGGATAAAAAAAAGGGGCCGATAGTATTTAAGATTTTTTGGGGCTGCATGTGCATATGCAGTGGTACCCGGCGGCTGCTCTGTCTCACAACTTTAGGCCAACTAAAAAAAAAAAAAAAAAAAAAAAAAAAATGCCCGTCCGGTCGGTAGAGGTAGGTAGCCCTAAAGCCGTGGAACGAATAATTAGACGCTCGATAGCTCGGTCGAGATAAGACGCCCTACTTTTTAATATAATTCCACGAGCTTTTCACTCCACTTGGTTCCACTCTCACGCACAAAGGGAACTAATGTTGAAATAGTTCAGAGTGAAAATAGCCTTTTGCCTTTTGCTCATATGCGGGGAGGAATTAAGAACCGTGGCTTTCACAAGCCTTAATGTAAGGTGATAGCATTGGCCAAATTGCTCTCACCTCATTGATCATTCGTCGTGCTCACAACTGTCTCGACTTTGTTTTTTGTTTCTCTTCTGAGTTTCGCCCAAACAACCCCGGCAGCTCTCCCTTTCGCTGTTGTTTTTTTTGTTGTTGTTGTTGTTGTTAAATTTTTCATTACGCTTTTAACTGACTCTGAATTCCCACACGAAAATGGTGAATGGCATGCAAGGTTATTATACATCACATCCTGAAACGGAGAGAAATAAAAGAACCGGCTCTGAGTGTTTGACTTTCGTCACTTATCATTTGAAAAAAAAAACAAAAAAAAACGTGCCTTTTTTTGATCAATGCTTTTTGGTGGGAGGGGGACTGCCGCTGCGGGCTACTGTCAAACTCTCACGTTCAAAAGACCTTCCAGCTCACGACAAAAAAATGCGGCAAAAACAAAAAAAAAAACACCTGCATTTCTTTACTGTTGCGGTAACATTTCGTTGACATATTTCTTCCTTTTCGGCAAAAACTCGCTCTCCCATAGTTCTTAATTGCCAACTGACATTGCTTTGTTACCCCTGTCACTGTGCAACTACACTCTGGTCTTGTACGAGACAACTTTCAAAGCGAAAGGTCATTAAATTAAAACGAAAAAAAAAAAAAAAAAAAAAAAAGAGATGAAGTAAACCCCCAAGAACAAGCTCGAAGCAATTTTCTAAATGTTCAATTACCCTCTCGTCTCGCTGTTGTACAAGATGCATAAGACAAGTTGTTCTATTGGCCTATGGTCATCTGTCTTAAACGCAGAATAATTGATGGAAACCACCCGGTTAGTCAAGGGCAGCCATCCGTAAAAATGGGGCCTCTTATGCATTTAAGATAACACATAAAGCGCAATTTTCTCGGGGCCTCGTCTTGCACACATCTCGTTTCAAGTTCCTCGTGTGTTGTCTGTTTGTTGTTGTTTTGATTGAACGGAGCCGAGCAACTCGAAAATCGACCCCGAATCGGCTGCTCAGAAACACGAACAAGAGAGGCAGAGAGAGGGCAGGGAATTAGATCCTTCCGTTTGTGATGTTCAACAGATAACCTACAAGCTGAAGTGATGAGCCGGCATCGAAGACTACATGGGTTGTAGCCGTGGCTACCTTTGCCGCACACATCGGCTTCGTTGGCCAAAAAAAAAAAAAAAATGAAAAAGACGATCCCTCTATTTTGTCTTCTTTCGTTTTTTTTCTGTTTTTTTTTGCCAGAAAAGAAAAAGGAAAAATAAAAAAATCCCAAAGGAAAAGTAGGTTCTTCGTCGATACCAGGGATGATGGATGATTACAGGCACATCATCCATTTTAAAGGAACAATTCTTTTTTCTGTTTTTCTTTTCTTTAAACTGGTCAGAAAGTTTCGATTAATTACATCTAACGCCCGATGAAGTGCTAATAAAACAGGTGGAACACATGATGAATAGCTATACCGAATGAAATACGGAGAGTGTCAATGTCCGCCGTCTTACAAATTCTAGCACCAGTCAGGGCAACGCAAAAAAAAAAAAAAAGATTGTCCAAATGAAGAGAATAATCAGGGGAACGGTATGCTTACTTGAAACGCAACGAAATACATGGGATGCTGTCTGTCTACATGGATACGTGGAACTGGTTTGCCTAGTCAAAGCAACGAGTGCACACCACATTAGTCACGATTCCTTAGGTTCTCAATGTAAGATCAATGCATCCAATGTGCGACTCACCTAATGCACGTCGTTGGGTTTTCTTTATTGAAGACGACAAAACATCGAGCCCCACACAGTTTCTGTCTGCTTTTGTAAACAACACTTTGGAATGCAAAAAAAAAAAAAAAAAAAAAAAAAAAAAAAAAATGGCCAAGGTGCTCGCAAGGTGATCTGTACTCTACTGTCCCGATGATGCAAATAAACGTAATAAGGGATAATGGGAGGAAGTGTTGTTTACCAAAACGAAGCCTCATCTGTCACGGAGAAAGGGATAGAGCTGTTCGGCACAAACGTGATCGTAGTCGTAGCCATGGGTACCTTTGCGGCTCTAAGAAAAAGAAGACGATCCCTCTAATTTATCTTTTTTTTTTGCCAGAAAAAAAAAGGTAAAAAACAAAAAAAATCAAAATGAAAAAAGCATGTGTTCTTCGTCGATACCAGGGATGATGGATGATGAACGGACACGTCATCTCCTACATCTTTAGAAGCCCATAAGTTAAGGTTACAGCAATTAACTTTTTTTTTTCGTATTTTTTTCAGAGGGGGTAGTTGTTGTTTTGCCTTGTTTTTTTCGATTGTAAATTTGAAAAAAAAAAAAGAGAGCAAACTAGAAACAACATTTTTCCATGATTACTTGTAGGACCTGGCGGTTAGAGAGCCTCTAACGAAGTGGAGTGGATAACTGCGGGGCCTCGATCGACGAATGAGGCCCGAAGGGAAATAAAAAAAAAGAAAAGAAAAGAAACGAACAAGAAAGAGCCAGAGACTCTTTGATGATTTGGTACTTATTATTATAGATAACGGTGACGGTGTCGGGAGATTGGGAGAGTTTTCCAGGCCGACTAACGCGAGTCGCTAAGACGCTCGAAAGCTGCCGAAAATAGAATAGGGAATAAAAAAACAAAAAAATAAGGCAAAGAGTGGTAAAAGGGCGGCTGCTGCTAAACCACACTTCTATTCATCATCGACAAAAACTATTGTGTGCTGATGCTGGATAGTTGTACGAGGCCGCTGGCTCCTGCACGTGGAAAAAAGCCGCCGTCGTAGTTGGCCGTCGGATGAATCGACGGAATCTCGTATGAGATCTTAATTACTCTCTCGTTTCTCTCTCTCTTCGCGCTCGCGCCACCGTCCCCCATAGGAGCTTAAAAAGCCCTTTTCTATTTCAACCGGTAGACACCACACCAATGTCTTTACAATATAAAATATATGACGTGAATATACGGACAAGTAGAGTAGCCCCTTTTTATTTATTTTTTTTTTCGCAGCTGAAACAGGGCCTTCCGTGTGTGTGCGTGCGTGCGAGGCAATTGGAAACGATGATGATGATGATGGTGCACACTTCTTTCTTCTTAACGTTTTCGAATTTTCGGTGAAAGAAAAAAAAAAAAAAATTGTTGAACAGCATCACAACTCGAACGGTCGTGTCGTTTTTTTCGGTTGTTGTTACTACCGCACGCGCATAAGCTATAGCACGCCCCAATAACAAACACACAGACGCATCTGCGGCGCCCCCTCAACGGGCGATCGGGTACGTTTTCGGAGATGTGTGCTTCGATTTGAATGCAAATGAGATGGGAAGTTTTGTGGAAGCCGAACACGAGCAGAAGTCAAATGCGAGACGCACGACGCCATCTATTCCTCCTTTTCTTTTTTTTTTGTGTGTGTGTGTGTGTGTGCGTGTGTGTGTGTGTGTGTGTTAAGTTTTTACCTTTCAAAACGGATTTGATGCATCGGAAAGTCATGCAACGAATGGCAAAACGAAGACGAGGAGGCCTCCCGTAAAGATGGCAGTGTACCCGAAATTTCGCTTGGCCTCACAATCAGGACGTTGTAATGTAAACCTTTTGGAATTGCATCGCTTTTGTAATCTAGTCTCTGCGCTGCAAGATGGGGAGACTCGCCCAAAAGGAGAGCCGCCACTTTACAGAATAGCAGGTCACCGTTGAAACTCAAGCCTTGCGAGATGATGGGCGAAAGTATGATAATGGATAGTTGATGCGTATTTCAATTAGATTCGAACGAATGGCCGGTGATGTTCACGTCAACGCCTTTCTCTTTGATGGCTGGCCAAATGAACGAACACGCATTCACTTCCAGCAGCGCACGACAGAGAGAGAGAGTGAGAGAGAGACAGCGTCCCAGACACACATGGAGCAGAGCGAAGAAGAGTTATAGAACATTTTCAACGTTCCATCAACTTGAAAAGCGACCGGCACTTCTTCCGGCGTGCTAGGGGGGTTAGTAGTTGCGATTGAGTCGTCAACCAACGGATGGTCCCATCGGGGGAGAAGACTCGCGGAATTTTTGCTTCCTCCTCCACTCCGTTTTTTTAATTTTTTTGTTTTTCAAATAATATTCAACGGCAGTCATGGCGCGGGGTCCTCCTTTGACGGATCCACGATGACGCCATCATCGTTTGTGTGCCAAATGTTCTATACGAAGAATGACGTCTAGCAGCCGGTCCTTTTTTTTTTTTTTTTTATAAAGAGCCAGACGAACTGGCTGGTCGGCAGGCAGCAATCACGGAAGGAATTCCTCGCGCGTTCGCACCAAGCCCAGCACACAATCGCAGCGCTAATTCATGCTGTCATTGGGCCGCGCGCGTAGGGGTTGGTTTGTCTCGTCTTTTTCCGTTACCGCCGTCACCCATATATATTATTCATCTCGTCGACAGGACCTTATTGTGTTTTAAAAAGAAAATCCAACCTCCCCCCCCCCCCGCCCTTGTCGCCAAATAATGAAATTTCTCATCTGCCATCCGATTGCCCTCGCTCTCCTACCCTCATTGTCCGCCCCCCCCCCCCCCCCCTGTGCACATTATTGCGCTCTTTGTCGTGTGTGATTTTTAGTTGTGAAATTATACAAGTCCGAGTTAATCTTGTATTCTTATATCTCATTTCACAGGTCTATTGGCATAGTTTATGTATATGTATAATATGTATAGGAAGGGAGAGCGAAAAAGAAATAAAACGACTTTGGGAGTGACAGAGTTGGGAGGGCAGAATAACGCACAAATAAAAGACATGGGGCGACATTGAAAAATACAAACAACAATTTCATGTTTTTAATAATTCCAGTGCGAGCATAAAAATCTTAATCTTTTCTTTTTTTTTTTTTTTTTCACTCTTTTTTCTTTTACGTACATTTACATTGCTTACTGTGTGACAGTCAATACAATAACTATTGACATTTTCAAAGGATGACAGTGTCGAGATTTTTCCACGAGGGGCATCAGTTTTCTTTTTGTCAGTGGAGGGGGAGGGTCTAGTATAAAATAAGGAACACGCCAATCAAGAGCGAATAGCTAATAGTTATTATTAGAATGATCAAAAATCAATCCAAAAAAAAAAAAAAAAAAAGGGAGCCAACGGTGCATCATTACGTGTCTCTCATACGAGGCTTTCTCTCTCTTTCTATATCTATATACAAATATGAACAGTATGGCACTTGGCATTTAACCTTTTCTTTTTTTTTTTTTTTTTGTTATAGTACTATGGTCACTTATTCTCTTCTTCTTTTTTTTGAATGTCGAACGCCGAGTGGGGGACACACAACACGAGAGATGCGGGGTGGGGCGTGGTTCGGGTTACACGCGGACGTCCAACACAATAAAAAAAACTAGGGACGAACAAGGAAGGCAAGAGGAGTGAGAGGGAGTAGGTGGGAGGGAGGGAGTAGAAGAATATAACGTATGGCAAAAGCGGGAGGAGGGGATAGTTTTGGGGGGAGGGGGGAAGTTTGTTGTTACATATATGTACGTGTATGATTAGATATAACTCTTGTGTCGTGTACTAACTGCGTGTGTCCTTCTTGTTTGCGTGCTCTATGATTTTCTTCTTCCTTTTGTCCAACTTGGCCAGCCACTCTCCTTCGCTTCCAGACTCGACTTATTGGTAGCGGACCCCTTCATACTTGGCCGCTATTTGCATTACGCCTTCACGTAACGACGAATAAATAGCCAAGCGCAAACATACACCGTCTACACACAAACACACAGACAGACACACACACACACAAATCGCGAGAGAGAGGGAGATAGACAGGGCACAATACAAAAGACATGACAACCGACACAGGGTCCAGCTTGTCTCCTTTTTCGGGCCGTCTTTTTTTAACCTACCCCCTTTCAAACTAAACCCAGGGACAGTCCGTTTCTCTTTCTATAAGAGTCAGAGTAGTAATCGTAGTCGCAATACTAAGAAGCAACCAAGAGGAGCCAAGTTTATAAGCTTCTGCTGCTGCTGCTGGAACAGCTGCAGCTGGCCCATACACTGTTGTGCAAGTATGTACAACACAAGGCAATTAGGATAATGGTGAAGGAGCCTAGTCGGGGGGCCGTCGACTCGGACGAACTCTGCATCACTGAGGCTCGACGGCTACTTAACTCCTGGCTGGCCGTTGTCTCCTGGGTGGCTGCTGGTGAGTTGTGCAAATGAACGACGTCGTTCAACGGCGTCTCGATCATCACCGACGATGGCGGCGGGCCAAGTTTCTCGTGGTTCAACGAAGCGCCCTGACCCCAAACAGAGGCCACGTGGCCGTTGTTCACTTGACCGTTACTTTCGTGCGATAACGAAGGCCGGCCAGCCGTGATGGATGGCACGCGGCTGTTCGCTGTTGTTGTTGTTGTCATAGCTGGAACTGTCACCGGCGCGCTGGTCGTTGTGACTGTTCGATTCCGCTGGACGCCCGGCTGGCCAGCTGCTCCGCCGTTGACGTTCTTTCTGTGCGGCGTCTTGGCCACCGTGGCCGGTCGCGGAGGAAGCGTTCCACGAGGAGCACATACTGCTGGATCGGCTTCCGGTAAAGGTTGGGTGGCGTTGGGTGCGTAATAGTCAGGCGCTGTCGATCCCTAAAAAATTGGAAACATTCCATTTTAGCCTTTCTGATTGCGATTCAATTCAAATGGGACGGTAAAAAAAGAAAATGAAAACTTACGTCGATAAGAGCTTGAGTTTTGCCCCAGCAAAGGGGGCGGAACGCTCCACGCCTAGTGGCTTCCTGGAACGTGTGAAAATTTTTATCCCAGTCAAAAGTGATGAGCCTCTCTTCAACCGTCTGGTCAGCCAATTCTGGCGGCGATTTAATCCTCACAGGATCCGATCCGCTGTTATTCCGAAACGAAAGTCAAATAAAATTTTTTTTAAAAACATTCCGCTTTACTATGACGGACACACGTAGCAATAAAAAAAAAAAAAAAACAGGCGGTGGCGGTATGGTTGTAGCGGCGGCGTCAGTGGTGCGCATCGGAAATTCAGTAATGGAACTCGATGTCTACCCCACCGACGATCGCTGTCCCCGCAATAAAAAAAACAAAAAAAAAAAAAACGTAAATAGAAACAGTTTTGAATTTCTTACGGGTGCAATTCCTGGATGCCGAGTGAGTGCAATATAGTGGCCAATGAGGGTAGGCTGTAGCAGAGGGAGAGGTCGACGCGGGGCCAATAGAGCAGATAGGCGAGGCAAGTTTCCTCTCTTGTTGACAATCCACCCAATGTGATGGTACTCCTCGACTCGGAATTGTACGTGCACTGGCTGATCAAATGGTCACCCTGTAGAAAGAAGAGAAAAAGACAAAAATTCAAATAAAAAAATTATTTTTTTTTTTTTTGGCTGCTGATGGGGAAGGTCAAAAGAGGAGCGACAATGAAACATCCACACGGAACATGTCTCACAGTCTATTTTCGGGGTCCAATAACAAACTGGCCGCGACTCGGCTTTCAATGTTGTTTGTTTTTTTCCGACCGCTGTTACAAGGGAAAAAAAAAAAGCCGAAGGATGGAACACGGTAGAAGAGAGAAAAAACATGACAACAACAACAGCCCCGCAAAAAAAAAAAAAAAAAAAGAAAAACCCAAGGAAGACAGCTATCGATCGGCTTAGTTAGAAGGCGGCACGACTCCTCCACATGAATGAGCCGTGCCACTTATCGTCGGATGAAACGGACTCGCACACACACACACACATGTATAAAAATAAAGTGGGGAAAAGAAGCACGCGCACATTTCGACGAGGGAGCCATGAAAAATAGCGAGAAGGAAAGAAAAGAAAAAAAAAAAATGGGAAGGCAAACAGAATGTAAAGGTACTGTATTATTCATACCGGCAGAACGTTGACCGGCTTCTGGAACTGTCGATATTCTTGGTAGTGAACGTCGTAATTGGCGTCGTCCACCAGCGGGGGCAGCTCCTTATCGCCGCGAATGTGACGCAGCTGCACCTGACGACCTGCGAAATAAAAAATAAAAAACGGCACAAAACCAAGAAAAAAAAAAAAGAAAAAAAAAGAAAAGGACATTAGGTTAAATCGATCACCCACCAACATTTTATATTTGAAATCATTTCGCGTAGTAACTTCGAAAAACGAAAAAAAAAAAATAAAAATAAAAATGAAAATAAAATTCAATGGCCGATTTAATTTTTTTGCTTTTATTGAGGACGCAGGCGGGGGCGCAATGGAATCCGGCGGCCGTTCATGAATAAGCTATCCTTCACGCAACACGCAACGGCTAGTTCTCTTTCTTTTGTTCTCTTTCTTTCTCCTTTTTTTTTTTTTTTTTTTTTTTTTTTTTTTTAGATTCATAAAGAAAAGGAAATTAAATTTCTTTTTTTTTTTTTCCGACGTAGAGGTGGGCGGACGAGTTGATGAGTTGGCATCCATTGCGGAAGCTCAAGCGGTAGCAGCCGCAACAAACGCGTCCCTTATTTGTTTTGTTATTTATTTATTTTTTGAGGGATACAAGACCCCCCCCAACAAAAAAAAAAAATGTTCCTATCTATCTTGGGAGAAGAGGGCGTCGATGTTGTCCGTCGAAAAAAAAAAAACCTATGTTGCAAACGTCCCCCACCCTCACATCTATACATATTTGTATGTGTTTACGGTAGCGGAAGTCGTTTGTCAATAAATCAGTAACATTAAGTTGGGAGAAAAAAAACCTGGTGCGACGAACGAAGGGGACGGAAACTGGCCGGCAGTCGACACGGCCGATATCAGAGACGATGAAGATGAACTGCTATCTGTGTGTGTGTATGTGTGTTGTTGCTTTAACCTATTTCCAACCGACGTGATTTTTTTTTTTTTCAAAGGCATAACGGTTGAAAAAAAAAAAAAAGGAAAAAAAAAGCTCCTCCGCCAAGATGTTCCATGTTCCGCATCGCTGTTTTAAAAGCCTTTTTGTATGCGTGTGAGCGCGCGCTGAGCGGCTAGTGGGAGGGTGGCACTCATAACTCAAAAAAAAAAAGAAGAGCCCCAACATTCCACATGATTCATTTTTAAAAATTTAATTTTCTTTGAGCTGTTGATCAACCCAATAGCTGACACGTCTTTTCTTTTCCCAGCCGATTTGTCAAACAGATTGAACCAGAACAAATTTCAAACATCTTTTTTTTTTTTTTTTAAGCTTTCTTCGATTTAAAAATTTTTATTTTTCTTCCTTTGAAATCGAAGGAGATTTATTTTTTTATTTTTAGCTATTAAAAAAAAAAAGGGGCTCGTTTTTTTTTGGAATGCGAGTGTGACGATCCGCCGTCAAACACCCCAAGTGCTTTCTACGGATACGGATCGAATATTATCACGCGTTCCGATCACGTTTCAAACGATGTGTGGCAAGCTCGTAACCTTTCAGCATCTCATATGGTTCCAGGCCATCGTGTAGCGATCGAGTGCCAAACCCACCTACTGCGTTACGTGGCCATATTTCACGCTGTGGAACGGATGGGAAACGCGCGGGTCCCCGCTTCGGCTCCATCACGGATCACGGGTACCCACCATTCACACACACACACACACACGAGAGAGAGCGCTCGCACACATCAGTATTTACGTTTTATGATATAACACAGAGCGTGTAGGAGTACGTATAAATTGCAGGCCTAGTTAATAATATGAATAGAATAACAAGCATACCGAGGAGGTGAGTGTGCTGGTTGACGGCAAAGACGTTGATGCCGCGAGAAGGCAGGGCCTGTTGAGTGCAGTCGGCAACGCAGTGAGCTTCGGAGACGACCTTACGTTGGCCGGGCGGTACGATATGCTTCCAATTCGGATCGATGCCGACACTCAGCACGCCCGCGTCGTGATGTCTGTAAAGGAGGAAGCGAGAACGATGATGTTAGCATTTTTTTTTGTTGTTGTTGTTGTTGTTTTGTTTTTTCTTTAATTCACCCGTGAAACAAAACAATTTGCCACCGTCTGATGGTGTTGGACAAAACAAAAAACAACGTCATCGAAATTGGGAACGGAAGGCAAAAGAAAAAAAAAAAAAAAAAAAAAAAAAAAAAAAAAAGAGGGATATGGTTGAGCGGTCATCTCGTCCGCATTATTCTCGGTGTCCGATGACATGCCCATCTGGGGTACTTTTAAATTTTGGCTGATAGACGTCATACATTGACCGCAAAAGAAGAAGAAAAAAAATAAATAAGAGATTTGAAGTCATAAACAAAAGAGCAGTGAAAAGGATGAAAGTGTAACAGTAGCAGAGTAGACGGAACAGATGACAATGAGACCATCTGTTCCAAAATGAAACTGGATCTTTTTCTTATTTCGATAGTAGTCCTCGTTTTTTTTTTTTTTTTTTTTTAAGCGCAAAAAAACTGGGCGCCAGTCTCTTCTTCTTTTTTTTTTTTTTTAATGAGAAGAACAGAAGGGCTTATTCGTGTTACGACCCTCAACTCTTTTTTTTTTTTTTTTTTTTCTATTGGGACGTCGGCTTCAAACGATGACGAAGCCGAAGGATAGAGATCTAAAAGAAAGCACAAAAAATCGGCTCAAGAGAAAAAAAAAAAAAGACAAACGACTTGTTTCGTTTCTCCCGTGGCTGATGTTTTTGATTGGACCCACCCGCCGCATTTAGTGAAGCAGAAGAGAAACGATATACGTACACACAAAATCCCCCCGTAGTATACAAAATATAAGTACTACATATATCTATCTGCTCTCTCTCTCTCTCTCTCTCTATATATATATATACACCGTGTATACAATATAATAAAGTGAAGGCAGAACAAGAGAGATCAAAAACATTCCGGTCGGATGAAGTGGTTGAGTGTACTCTAGTAGAAAAATAGCAAAGGAGGAGGACCTTTTTTTTTATTATTATTATTTTCGCCCCTTCTACTCTGGTTGACGATAGAATGTGGAAGAATATCAAATAAAAAAGGGGGCAGGCCAATTGTCTTTTCGCCTTCTTTTGTTTTTTTTCTTTTTTTCTTCTTCATCTTTGATGTCTTCAAGAAGAAGAAGAAGAAGAAAAAAACACAACACCACTCTTTTTTTTTTTTTTTTTTGCCTTCTCGGTTGTTCTTGGATGTTTGTGTGTGTGTGTGTGTGTTGGGGAGGTATTTTTAAATTTTATTTTGGTGGCGGAATAAATTGTTCGTCGCTTTCCACAAAGTAAGGGAACATGGAGAAAAAGAATGCCAGTCGTACCTGAGTTGGGAAGTGTAGAAGAGTCGAAGGCCCGAGTGATCGACGATGCCGCTCTGCAGGTTCGGGTTGTCGTAGTGCGTCTCGAGCATGAAAAACTTGGCGCCGCCGGCCCGATTCATCGGATAGCCAGCCTCGGATGGGAACGTGAAACCCTTATTTGGTCAACAGCGAAAAGGCAACAAGGAAACGACGTACAACACAAAAGAAAAAAAAAAAAAAAGAGGAAAGATAAAAAGATTAATTTCTTTCTGGTTCTATCGACATTTGTCAATCTCTTATCGGATAATGCGAAACAACAATTTTTTGTTCTTTCTTATTACTAATGAAATAAATGGTCGGAACGGGATTTGAGTTAATCAACCACTAGCAAACCGGATATCTAATTTATATATATATACGTATATATATATATATTTTTTGTGAAGTAGGTATGCGTGTTGTTTTTATCACATACCTCGGAACCGGCTGTCCAGGCAACTACGACGTTGTTGCAGTTGAAAAACAAAGGCGGCATTGAAGGCTGATAGCATCGTGATCCCTCCGTGGCGGCCAGCACTTCGAAGACGCTCGGATCTCCCACGCATTCGTACACGTTCATGTGATGAACAAAAGGTTGGCTGCCTGCCGTGAACACGGGTTCGTACTGCCAATTACAAAAGAAAACGAAACAAGAAAAAAAAAAAAAATAAATAAATAAAGACTACGAGTTAGACAATCATCAATCACCGGCACTAATACAACACACAATAGCCAAAAAGTAAATGATTTTCGTGCGTCTTTTGTTTTTTTTTTTTGTTTTTTTTTTTTTTACTTACCCGAATCATGTGATGTTTACGATCGAGGGGCGGTAATTTAAAGATGCGACACCAGTGCAACGTGTCCTCATTCTCCGGAACGGAGACCTACACACGTTTCAAAGAATAAAAGGGGAAAAAAAAAAGGACAAACAATGAGTCAAGGAGTTAAGACACATTTGAATGATTCCCAATCACGAACGTCAAGGTTTTGTGGTAGAGATAACGACCCTTTTTCTTTCATCCTTTCTTTTTCAGTTTGTCCCATTGTGTTTCATTTGCGGTTGATGTAAAGATAAAAAAAAAAAAATGTCAAGAGTCAACGGGACTTAGGCCTACGGAATGGAGCCCTGAAAAACAAATTCAACGACCCACTACAAAAAAAAAACAAACAAACAACCCATCGTAAAATCGAAAGGAACGACTTCGGACCCCGACAAATAAAACACACGGCAAAGTAAGAAACGGAGTGAGGATGGCGGGAGTCCAAAATTTACACACAGACACACAGAGAGAAAAGAAAGAGAGTAATGCCATATAGTTTCAGCTGAAATCGATAGACATTGACGTAGGAAAATAGTCCTCTCTCCTTTTCGTCCGCTAGTTTCGTTTTCGCCCCCTTCAATCCCGTTGCTAAGACGGACGCCGGGGTCAAGAAAAAAACAAAAAAAGGCTATTCACTTCGTGATTGATGAGCGTTCAAACGTCAGGTTTATACAAGAGACTCGAAGAAGTAAAAAGAAAAAAAAAAAAAAAAACTTAAACTCACTGAAAACAAACTGAAATGGACTTTCTTCTTTTTCTCCTCCCCCCCCCCCCCCCCACTCAATTCGTTGACCTTATTTTACTCCCCTCTATACAAAACAAGACCGTGTTCTTTTGCACTCTCCATCGTATTGGAAAGGAAAAAAAAAAAAAAGAGCAAAAAGCAGCAGCAGTCCGGTTTTTTTTTCTTTTTTCTTTTGTACAAATCTTTAGCTCAATTTTCTATCACTATCCGCCTCATTTGCCTTTTTATCTGTCCTATTCTTTTGTGTCTGCGTGCGTGAGTTCGTGCACCGTGGTGCCCTATTGCTCCATGCTAATGTGGCCGTCTGTCTCTTTTTTTTTCTTTTCTTCCCCCCGTGCGTGACGACTGACGAGACCCCCATGAGTAATAGATTTTTAATTCATTTTATTTATTTATTTTTTTTTTTTTTTTTACCTGGTAGTTCCTTAAGTCCCAGACTTTGACGTCGGACGGTAGCTCGTCGTCGGCGAATTGCGAGCGATGCATCAGGTAGACGGGCTTGGAGCCGTGCGGGTTATTGGAGAAGGAAATGTCAGCATCCGACAGTGGATCGTTGGGTGAATAAGCGTACATCAACCACGACGTTGACACCTTTATGAAGTGGTTTAAATAATAATAAAAGAAAAAAGAAAAAGGGCTATGATTACACACCAATCGCTTTAGTAGGGATACACACACACATAGGAATTTTATTTAAAAAAAAAAAAAGGGGGGAGAGATCTTGTGTAATCGTTTTGCTTACCGTGATGTTAAGATCCTTGTCGTCGCAGGTGACGAGCTTGCGGCGGAATCGCATAACAGTGTGTGTCTCGTTCTCGTGAGCGCCGATCAAGTCGTAATCCTGTTGGGGATCCAATGAACTCCCGCCGTTGGGCAATCCGTGTCGATCCTATTAACCAAAGAGAAAACAAATGAAGGTCAATCAGACGACTATAAATAAACGTAACAGTTATTTTTTTTTATTTATTTTTTTTTTTTTGTTGTTGCTGTTGTTGATTGAAATGAAATGTTCGCTCGTGCTCGCTGGCAACAAGAAGACGATGGTAATTCGTGACGATGAGCCAATTAATCGAATCAAAAGTACTGATACGAAGCTTAGAGAAAAACCTATCAAGGTCTGAGATGTTTCTCTTGTACACACAGACACGCGAACTCGTAAGGTCATTAACTGTCTTAAGTCGGTGTAATACGATCTTCGTTAAGAGAACCTATCAGTTGTGATTTCAATGGCGGTGTGGTGCGGCCGCACGCACGTTCGTGATGGCGCCGGATGAAAGGCAATTCAAATAAGAAAAAAAGACAAAAAAAAAACAAAAATAGGCTCAATCAATGCGTTTTCTGTGTGTGTGTGTGTGTACGTGTCTTAGTTGAAGCCGACCGTGTGCGCTTTAGTCATTAGACTGCATAATACGCATTGAATGCCTTCCGGCTGTGACCTAACAATGGCCACCTTTTCTTTTTATTTATTTTTTTTTCTATTCCGCCGCACCCGCACCGCCCGTCAGAGCGCAAAGGCCGTGCGTTCTCGTTTTCTTTTCTTCTCTTCAATCAACGTTGAAAACTCTTTTGTCAACTTCAGGCTGACAAATTGATTGAAACGGACGTCAACGAGTCAAACGACCCCTTTGCATTATTTATAGTTCTTCTTTTGTATACGAAACTCTTGAGTGTGCGCGTGTGTGTGTGTGTGTGTTTCTGTTTGTGCATTCACTTTCAAAACTGGCTGTTAGCCAAATGTATTCACATAAGCTTCACTGTTTTCATCCGGATAGCTCCGGTAGGTCCTTATACATTTTTTTTTTTTGTCCAAAAAAAAAAAAAAATGCGTGTGGGAACAAAAACAGACTCCCTTATTTTTTATTTTGGCTTATTGCTTATATGTCTAACTACGAAATAGAAAAAAAAAAAAAAAATCTCTGTTTGAATCAGTCTCCTGGAAATAATAAAATGTTCGTCATTGAAATTTGTGTGGCCACCCAGGTTTCGCCCTTATTATTACTTATTTCCTCTCCTTTTTTTTTTTTTTTTATTTTTAAATGCCCACCCCATAGTTGAGATTGTATATTTTATATGACACGCAGAGACAGTAGTAATAGCAAGGGGGAGGGGGGGGGGTTAACAAAATTTCTCAAATAGAAATCAACTAGCTATATTGTAGATATACAATGTCTATACATTGCATAACTAGAATTCAATGCGCTTCGCCGGAGTTTGACGTAACTACAACGTAACGCAGCAGGAGCAAAACCTTTTACATGAACGGAGGGGAGGAAAAAGAAAAAGATAAAAAAAAAAAGAAAAGAAAAAAGGAGGGAGGCTGCTGGTGGATTTGTCACAATTGAGAAAGACTGACTGGTATATATATATATATATATATATATATGTATATATGTGTGTATGTCCTGCGGATCTAACACGATAACAAGCCGGGGCTTTTCTTGTTTCTTGACTGGCCACCCTGCAGGCCCCTCTGCAAGCCACGAACATCGACGAAGGGGATTCGTGTTCTTTTCTCCCCTCAAGGCTCTAATGTCGTCGTCATCTTCGTCATCCATTCGTTCCCTCAGAACAACTCCCTCCCCCCTCTCCCGAAAAAAAAAAAAAATAAATAAAATGACGTCGTCGGTCGTCAACGATCCCGAGTCGCCCGTCACCCGCGCTCAACTCTAATCATCTTATCCCTTATATCCTATATATCATATTCTTTCTTTCTTTTTTTTGTTCAAAGTCTCCCACTGGGCGTGCACATACACTCGAGAAAGAAGAAGAAGAAGAAGAGGAAACGACATAATGTTATTGAATGTAAAAGGACAGTAAGAACCCTAGTGGTCCGTGCTCGTGGCATCAGATCATCAACGACAGATAGATATATACGGCAGAACGGAGAAACGATGGTGCGTTCGTGACGTTGTGGGCCAAACTGGAAGGCAAACGCCATGGGGGAGGTAACAATGTGAAATTGTTAAAAAAAAATACATTTTTTTTTTTTTTTTTTGATTTCTTATCTAGATTATATTTTTGATAATAGCCCTAACGTTTAGATTTGATATTTTGAAATTGAATAGATTTTTTTTTTTTTTTTTTTTTTTCCTACTTTCAAATTGACGAGCGCACTTGGAAAATAAGAATTCGTTGGGGTGGAAATGATTCGTCCACATGGTCGGATGCATCCAACAACTTGGGCATGTGAACGAGAGCTGGATGGCGTTGATGCGGTCAGCACGCCGCCCTTCCCAACGTCCGCGCGCTAATACACATAACCCTCCCCCGCTTGAGATTTCGAGTGTTTAAAGCTGATTCGGAATTGATGGCAACTTACTAAGAATCTGGGAATACAATAATAAAAAAAAAAAAAAAAAAAAAAAGAGGGAGAAGTCACAGCAACTGAGAGATAACTAAAGGCCCCCATGCTGAATTTATTTAAGATTATTTTTTCCCAAAATAAAAAAAAAAAAAAAAAAAACCCCGGCCAGTTGTAGTGTGGTGGCCGCGCTATCAGCGATCAACCGAGGTCAGTCGTAAAGTCCATCAAACCCAATCTATGGGTGGTATATTATTTAGATAGGAGCGGTCGGGTTTGAATAAAGCAATCACCAGGGGCCATCTTTAACCTCTCTCCGACTATCTCCTTTTTTTTTTCTTCTTCTCTCCCTGCAGTGAGGACCTAAGAGAAGTCTGCCTTCCTTTTTTTTTTCCCCAACAAAATATTATAGTGTATATATCCGAGAGAGAGAGAGAGAGAGACAGAGGGACGGTGGTGCCGTCATAACAGTGGCTCACACACAGCATCAGACCAAGAGACTCGGGCGTAGAAACTCATTTCGGTTAAGGCATTTTTTTTTTTTTTTTAAAGCAAGAAAAGAAAAAAAAAATAAAAAATAAGAAGCTCTTAGGGTCGTTGTAAGCGCTCCGTGGTGTAAAGGCCTCACTTTCATTTCATTTTCGACTCTCCCATGAGTTAGAGTTCGTCTTTGCTAACCGGTGCCCTTCGTCGTTGCACACACACACACACACACACATAACCAGAGCCCTTCTCTTACCAATCTCCGGTGTGTGTGTGTGTGTGTGTATGTTTGTTAGCTAGGAGACGCGTTTCTAGCATCACCTCCTGCTGCTTATTTACGAGCCATGCTATGTATGTGCGTCGGTTCCGTTCGTTTGGCTAGTCGTCCGTTGCCCCGTTTCTAAAAATATTAAAAAAACACCCACCTTATTCCCCCCTCTCTCTCTCTCTCTCTCTCAAAAAAAAAAAAAAAGGAGACTCTTTGCTTTTCATCCTTGATGAGATGGCCCTTTTCTTACCCAACACCCACCACAGTTCCTTGTTGGTTACTACGTATGTATATATATGTTTTCTTCTTCTTCTTCTTCCCCTTTTTTTTTTTTCATTGTACAAGCATTCGTAACGCTTCCAAGGAGTCGGAGAATGAGAGCTAACGATTAGACTCGACTAATAAGAAAACGGCCCAGCCAGTTTCTCTGTGTGAAATGTTCTGCGTGAAATGAAGTCGTAAACATGGAACACTTGCAATGTCTTCTCTTCTTTTTCTTCAGGGAAAAAAATTTTGTTTCTTTTTTTTTTTATACTCGTGTCATCAATCAATAATGACGAGTGTTTTTCTTCTTTACGTATGGAAATAAAATTTTAAAAAAAAGAGAGGGAAGGCGAAAGCGTCACACGGTGAAGTGCGTATTGTTAATGCGAATGATATGTATATAACATCTGTTCCACGGCTAAGGCGTAAAATTCACAAAAAAAAATAAAATAAAATGAGAAGAAAAAAAAAAACAAAAAAAAAAAACGTTTCATCCAATTTTGGAGTGGAGAGAGAAAAATGAAATCGGAGCTGCTGCCACGTGACGCCAAGTCGTGCGGGCTGCTAATCAACTCCGCAAGGAGCTGATCTCAATTTTTCTTTTTTTTTTTTTTTTTTTTACTCCTCACATTTCTGCATTTCTCGCCTTTCACAGTTTTTCTTTCCTCCCCATTTCTTGTGTTTTTTTTTTTTTTTGCGACAGAGATTGCCATAACAATCAACGTTAAACAAAAAACAAAAAAAAAATACGCCTCAGGTTTAATCTTTCCGTGTCGACCGAGATTTGTTTTTTTAAAAATGTCGGCTTCAAACCGAATGTCATGAAGTACGTTTACGAGCATGTAATTTTTTTTTTTTTTTTTTTTTTTGCCTTTCCCCCCGTGTTGAATTGTCGAAAATTTGGAGAGCCTCGAGAACCTTAAAAAAAAAAAAAAAAAAAAAAAAGGAGAAGCATCCAGTCTAACAAAGGGATTTTTGGACGTGAACGTTAAGTTACTATGTCGACAAAAAAAAAAAGAAAAAAGAAAGAGACCTGAGAAAAGAGCGAAGCTAATTGAGTATATCTACTTACTCCTGTGAAGCGTTTTTTTTTTTTTTTTGAGCCAGGACAAAATGCCAAAAGTAAAAAAAAAAAAAAAAAAAAAAGGCACAACAGGCCGTGAAAAAGAAAATCGAATAGAAAAAAAACCTATTTTTTTTTTTACTTTCGTCTGCGTGAATGTGAAAGGCACAAAAGAGACGAACGGAAAAGGAAAAAAAAAAAGAAAAAAAAAGGGGGTTCGATAGTTGAAAATAGAAAGCGCACGTCTCTATGCTCAACAAGTACCTCATTACATTCGGAGGCTACATCCAATTATAGAGGCGGATCCTTGTCAGCCTCTTATAGACACACTCTTAAGAGCGCTGGCAAAGATATCCGTGAAGAGTTCGGATAGTATACCAAAAAAAAAAATAAAATAAAAATAAAAAACTGTTATCCGAAAGGAAAAGAGATGTGCCACTATATTCTCCGAAATAGCCTTCAGCAAAACGTCTGAATTATCAATCTGTATCGCTCCTATTTACGTGGGCATCTCAACTTCTTTCCCTCATTCTTGTCTAACTTTCAGCTTCATCAGTTATTCATCTCGTGCGCACGCCAAAGTGGCGAAACATCAGCAAAAGGGGGAAGTAAAGAAAAAAAAAAAAAAAAAAAAAGTAGTATAGGACAAGCGACAGCCGACTGATGGGCGACGGCCATCACAATCCTAACAGCTCTTCTATATGGCACTCGAGTGTCTCCTCATCCATCTCTTTTTCTATTTTTTTTTTTTCTTTTTGGTGCTGCTGCTGCTGCTGCTGCTGCAAACTCGTCGTTTATTGACAGCTGCTCTACAGATACACAACAACACACGGCTATCAGTGGACAGGCCTCTTCACTTCATCTTCACTTTGGAGAGAGAGAGAGAGAGAGAGAGAGAGAAAGCTCTGCAGGATCCCCCTCCGTGCACGTATCCGTCTACACCTGGGACTGCGCTGGGCGAAAGGAAGAGGAGCAATGATTTCGTAACTCATCGTCAGATGTGCACTCACTTATTCTAATTCTCTTTTTTGCAATCTGGCCGTGCACTCCAGCCGGTTCTTTTTTTTTTCAGCATGTTAAACGTTTTTGAAAGCCTACGCTGGTTGCGCTATTCGATCCGCGCCGTTTTTATTCTACTCAATTAAGAATGATATCCCCCCCCCCCCTCTTATTTCTTTGTTCTTTTGAAACTCTTAAAGCTATTGATGATTTACGAGGATCAATCTCTTTTTTTCCCTTCATCCCCCCTCTTTTTCTTTCTAGATAAAATGAGACTTGACGGGGGACCAGGTATATATATATATATATATATATATACCGTATACACATAACTCTTTAAATGAAAGGGTGTGCGCGCACGCTGAACGGGGGGTCTCTCTCTCTCTCTCTCTCTCTCTCTCTACTCCGTTGTGTTTTCTTTCTTCTTTTAAAAGATAAAGCAAATGAGAAAAGTGGCAAGACGAAGGGTAAACAATGGATGCATTTCCCCTCCATATACAGTGGGAAATGATGATGAGGAAAACCATCATGCCGTCATGTTCTCGTACATCCTTATTCAAGCGCAAAAAAAAAAAAGATATTTATACCTGTCTTCTTATTGTCTGTCTATTCCATTTATTTTTCCCTTTTTCATACGACGAATGAAAAAAAAAAAAAAAAAAAAAAGGAGCGGAAATAACAAAATGGGCAAGTGGCTTCTTGTTTAAATTGTTGGTACATCACTCGCTAGAACGGCGTTTGTTGTGAGGGGCGTGTTATAATGTAACGTGGATCCCGTGTTTTGACGACACATCATGCGATCCCTTTTCAAGTGTATACAAAACACATGCCGGTAACTTATATACGCAGGTATAATTACTTTTGTTTTTTTTTTTTACCCCCCCCCCCCCCCCCAACTCAGGCTCTTACTGGCGGATGGAAACGAAATGGGCACGTCCGGAAATGCTCCATTCCTCGTTTTGGTGTGTGTGTGTGTGTGTGTGTGTCGCGCCTGATATACGTTATATATACAACGTACAAAATGCCGAGAAGAGTCTAGTGCCATCAGCGCAACATCCTCCAAACCAGCCCCCAAATTCGTTCTGTTTGGCTTAATGACTCGTCTCATTTTCCTTCCCTATTTTTTATATACGTATATATTTTGTCTTATTGTTATTTTTTGCTTGTCTCTTCCGTTTCTTTTTTTTTTTTTCGCTTTGGCTCCATCCCACCCTCGCCCTTTGTCATCCGCATCACATAATGGTGTACATATACTGTATATATATTTTTTTTTCCTGTTTACTCTGCGAGAAAACAGGAGCTTCTTATGATTATTTGTCTTTATTTCGTTTTTGCGTCCCTTCTCATTTGTTGTTAAAAGAGGGGGGGGGGACAATGGGCGGAGTAAAATAGAAGGGGGGGGGGGTTCGTTAATGATGATGAAATGAGACGCGCCAGGCCCGCTGACATTCGTGTCGCCGTTGTTGACAAACGGAACACAATGTCTAAGCGGGAAAAAAAAAAAAAAAAAAAAAAATATGTCGAGAGAGGGGCAAAGCTTTTAAGCCGTGAAGAAAAGAAAAAAAAAAAAAAAATTAGTGTGACGCATTATAGAGAATTCAGAAGATTGGCTCGTTAATTGTGCTTGGCATTGTTTCCTTCTCTCATCTCGGTGATATTGATAGCGTAGACAACGTTAGGCGTAGAAAACGAAGCAGACCGGGCCAGAACGATCAAATTGGAGGTAACATAAACAAGCCACCAACATGTATAATGAGCGCCTGCGAGCAAAACGTTTGATAAACATGGCGAATCACGGGTGTACGTTCGATGGCAATCATTGACCCCTATCTGCACGACTCGAGATAAGAAAAAAAAAAAAAAAAAAGATATACAAGAATTTTGTCGGTTTTTTTTTTTTTTTTTTTTTTTTTTTTTAATGAAGTTCTTTGGGTGTGTACTTCAGCCAGCTCCAATCGCCGTTCTGCGAGCTCTTTAAATGAGTACTATTGACGAGAACGAACGAGCTATCTAGTCTCTCCGCGAAGTTTCATTTTTTTAATGGCCGGTCATCACCGCGGCCATGATCGAAACATTAAAGAAAAAAAAAAAAAAAAAAAAAAAAAAAAAGGGGGAAAAAAAAACAAACATTGGGCGAATCAATACGTTCCTTTATGATTTAACGCCGAGTCCCGCGTTCGCTAACAAAAATAAATGAGCAGATCAGATGACGTAAGAGTACGGATTCATTCCGTTTTTGTTTTTGTTTTTTCCTCAAAGTAATTAAGTCAAAATGAATAACAAAATGCGTTTCGCAATGTCTGATTTTTCAAGCCAAACATGATTTTCTCTAGTGGCCTCGCTCTCCATCGACATTTCTGCGCTAACACTTGTCCGTTTTCTTTTTATTAAAATGAGTGGTTTAGTATTACGTTCGGGCAAAATTACAAGTCGAGCGGGAGCTGCGTTCAATGCAGGGCACGTCCCAAGTTCCCCCCTAAAAAAAAAAAAAAAAAAAGCCGAGTGAAGTCGGCCGCTCAATGGCGTCGGCTAGTGTCTATATGGCGGCAGCTGCAGTCGATTAGCACATATGAATGACAATAGGTTTGGAGGAGATGTAGAAAAAAAAGTGGGGAAAAAACAAAACAAAACAAAAACAAAATAGTAAGGGTCCCTGTTATTTTGGTGTTTCCATCGTTTACGTCCGAGATGCTGCGGGCCTCGTGTACCGCTAAGTCAAAAACGAACATGCAAAGAACAACAACACGGCAACCAATATATAAGAGAAAATGCTTAAAAGTCGGTGCTTTCGATGCTGTAGAAGGGATGGCGCGCGCGCGTGTGTGTGTGTGTGTGTGTGCAGACGTCACACACACACACACACACACATAGACGTAGATTTCATAGAGCTATTTAGGAGATTTGAACGATGAGCCGATGGCAAATCGAGCATGCAGCCCGCGTGTCTCGTTCCATCATCATCAACGGCGCTGATTGTTGCTGATGTGTGTTTGCGTGAGAAGGTGAGCGGCGACCTTTTTCGGGACGGCCGGTTCGGCATTTGCCAGACGGACGTTTTGTTTTGTTTTTCTTCCAACAACGGACAAACAATCGATGTTCGTAAATTCTTTCTTTTGGGGGCCCCCACTCGAGGGCTTAACGTGAGCAAAATAGCAAACCCCCAAAATGTCGGGAAAGAGCGGCCAAAAAGGAGACAGGTGCTCTTTGCGTGTGCGCCTTTTTTGTTTTAAAAATAAAGAAGAAAAAAAAAACGTGACCGTGAGTCTCGTTGTTTTTTTGTTTTTGTTTTGTATAGCGTACAACTGCACATAGCCCTCGGACTGCTGGTTTATAAAAAGAGAGGGATAAACGAGAGGAGGAGGGGGGAGACCCTTCTCTTATTTATTTATTTATTTTTTTTTTTTCCAATCGCCGTAGGAAAATAATCAGATGCAAATCAGATGCAAATGATGATGCCGGAGCGCCCCCAAAGTGATTTTTCAATCACTCCCGCCCCGTGTTCGCTTGCCTCAACTTGTAAACCGTTCACGCGTGTGCACCCACCTTTCTATCGCTTCCTCCTATTTGAATATTACCAGCTCTTTTTTTTTTTTCTTCTTATTCTTAATGTAATTTTTTTCTCTCTCTTTTTTGGTCTTCCACTTTCCTATTTATTTATTTATCTATTTTTTTTTTTTTTTTTACTCTCGTTTCTCTTCGTTTTTTTTTTGTCTGTGTTCGTCTAACCCCCTAAATAACAATACCAAGTTCGTGTTTCTGTTTGCTGGCTCCAAACAACAAAGGCTAATTAAGAATGGGGTCCCTATATAGCTATTGGCTTTCGTGGGTCTCCACGTAGATATCCGTCTTCTAGCGCGCACAAAACTGTTCTCTCTCCCCCCCCCCCCCCCCTCCCTTTCGTTTTATCTCGTCTTCGTTAAAGGTTGCACCGGCAGCAGCAAAAGACCAACAACAACAAAAAAAAAATAAATGCAAATGATCTCTTTGCTTGGATGTCGAAAGGTAAGCCAAAAAAAAAAAAAAAAAAGAAAATGAAAAGAAAAAAAAAAGAGAAAAAACCAATCAACCTCCGCTCCGGAGGGGGGCTTTCGACTTCATATTGCCTTTAAGGGCCTTCATTTTAAATGAATCTGTTAAGAAAGAAACAAAAAGGAAAACATCGTAATACCCCGCCTATTCTAACCTTCTTCTCTCCCAATCATTCCCGCTATTTTTTTTTTTTTTTTTGCTTTCCGTGTGTGTGTGTGTGTGTGTGTGTTACACTCACCTGAGTTTACAATCAGCCTTCTAGCCCCCCCCCCCCTTCAATTTCTTCTTTCTCTTTTTCTTTTTTTTTTTTTTTGTTTTCTTCTTTTGACTTGTTGGCTGTGTGTGGGTTAACAAGAAACGCCGATCAAAGAGGAAAAAGAGCCAATTTGTTAAAGCAAAGCGAACGAGATGGAGAGATCGATATCGACTGCATCGACACACACACACACAACGATAGCGACAGAGAGATTGAACAAGAGCGGCCCTGTTTGTTTATTTCAATTCTGCGCTCCCAAATTGCCAAGATTGGCGCTGTTCGCGTGTGCGCGTCTGTCGAGCTATTTAGTGCACATTTCGGCCCAAGAGTTCACGATCACGAATTCACGGTGCGGTGCGCACGAGTTGCCCCCGAGACGGCCGATATTCAAAAAAAAAAAAAAAAAAAAAAAAAAAGCGTTACCATGGACTACTATGCAAAACAGATGACGTCCTTTCCACTTGTCTTATGCGTGCTGAAAGAAAAAAAAAAAGGGGTAGAGCGAGGAGAGAAGAGAGCGAAGAGACGCGAGGGAGGGGAAGAGATATTAACATTACAGCGTGAATCAGCGCTTAGTGGCATCGCTCCCGATAGATCGGGTACAGAGGCAAAAAGGCAAACACGGTGGGACTTTGTTATGTACAACATTCCTGCTCATTTATTTTCTGCTTCATCTTGTTGTTGTTGTTGATGTTGTCGTGTTATAGGTTTTCTCGTTGTTTGTCAACTTCAAAAAAAAGGTAGAGAAGGCGACCATCTATCCGTTGTGTGTGTCTTTTCACGTTGAAATAGAAAAAAAAAAAAGAAGAAAATTTCAAAGTCAAAGTCAAAAAAAGATAAAGGATCTGTACGATATAGCCGGTGCACCCCCTCCTTAAAAAAAAAAAAAAAAAGAATAACGAGGATAAGAGCCGAAAAGACACGACCATGTTTCAGGTCTGCTACAAAACCTGGGCCGTCGCTATCAATTGGTCTGATCCATCTGTCACGAGGAATTTCTACATTTTTTTTTTTTTTCTTTTAAAAAACTAAGTCCGTCGTCAACCTCTTCTATTTGAATGAAGAGGACAAAAGGAACGAGAGAGAAAGAGAGAGAGAGATGCATTCCCTCACCAAAAAATAAAAGAGAGAGAGACACGGGTCTTGTTGTCGTCGTCTCAGGGCCGGTGTATGTATGTGTGTGTGTGACAGCTGGATCTGATATATTCAACAGATTTCGTGCCTCGTTCCTTTTTCTTTTCTCTCTCTCTCTCTCTCTCTCTCTCCAATGAATTGTTTCGCCCTTTTTTTCCCCTACGCTCAAGCCCTTAGCTAAAGAAACATTTAACTGGATACACGTAGGTGTGTGTTGCTTTTGCCTGGGATCTCTTAACTCTCCAACGATTTATTTTGTTTTATTTTTTGTTTTGTTTTTTGTTTTGTTTTTTATCTGGACGTGATCTGACTTGATGGGACGAGAAGAAAAAAGACGAAAACAAAAGACCCCATTCCTCCCCGTCAAAAGAAACCCCCTTCCAAAAAAAACAAAAAAACTTTTGTAGATCCCTTGACTGGACCTACCTGGACCAACTGATTAGGATCTGCACACATCCCTCTCATTCCAAACGAATTTTTTTCACTGACACGGAATTTTCCCAGATTTTTTTTTTTTTTTTTTTTTTTCAATGTTTTGTTCAGGTGTGTATATATAGATTTTTTAAATAGCGTAACATTTTTTTTTTCCCCCTTTATATATAAAAAAAAAACAACAAATTTAGCCTAAGAAAAGTAAATATCGCCTCGCATACCTCTCTCTGTGTGTATATATAGATTACAGGTTAAAATAATAATAATAAAAAAATAAATAGCCGTTTACGAGTCACCACAGGGAAGCTGCTAGACATTTGTTATTTTTTTTTTTTTATGAATATTACACGCACACACAAAAAAAATGTGTTTTTTTCCCCCTTTATATATAAAAAAAAAACAACAAATTCTAGGCACCCAGGGCGAGCAATAAGAAAAGTAGAAGAACAACCCCCCCCTCTTCTTTGATCGCCTTCGTTGGCTACTATCAACTTGTGAGCCGTGCTATTATGGGTCGATACGCTTTTACGTTTCTCAAAGCCACAGCGAAAATTACGTAACACAAAAAGACACAACCGAAAATCGGAAGAATAAAAAAAAAAAAAAAAAAAAAAAAAGGGGGGGGGGGCACCTATTGACGAATAGGGGCGGAGCACTTGATACAATCCAAGTAAAGACGAGTTCTTTTTTTTTTTTTTTTTTTTTAACTTGTACATGAAAACGGATCAAGCGAATAAACAGTGCCACAAGGATTCGCCGCCATAATAGAAAAAAAAAAAAAAGAAGAAAGAAAGCCGACCATTTGATGCTATTCTTTTTTTTTCTCATTCTCTTTCGACTCTGTTGTTCTATTTTATATCTATATAGTAACCTCTGAATGTATACAAAAAAAAAAAAAAGAAAAAAAAAAATAGGTATATATTTATACAGGCGGTGCCCGCTCCCAACGGGAAGCGTGGAGACTGTATATAGAAGCCGAAGCAGATCGCATCAGAGCCGCTGGATGGGGGGGGGGGGATGTAATACGCCAAGAAGGGTTTCTTCTTCTTCTTCTTTCTTTTTTTTTTTTTTTTTTTTTTTTTTTTCTCGGTTAGTTTCGTTCGCTGAGCCGGAGCGCGAAATTGCTTCGTTAGAACCTATGCAGGACGGAAGGCTACACTGATGGTTAGTCTATATCCTCCCCCCCCCCCCCCCTAAATTCTAACCTTTTTCTTTTTCTATTCCCTTTTTTTTTTTTTTGTGTGTGTGTATGTGTTGTTATTGTTTTGTTTCTATATATATATATACGTTTTTTTTTTGGTTTTGCTGGCTATAATCGCCATCTGCCCGCTTTTGGCTTCAATTCCGGATCAATCACACGGTCGATTACGCATCAGCCGGCAGAATGCAGCGCCAATGGCGAGCAGTTCTCCAAGACAACGGCGACAACAATCGCTAGAGGAACATGATGACAAACTTTAAAAACTAAAAATTCGAGTTTGGGAAAAAAAAAAAAAAAAAAAAAATTCTGTTAAGCGACGCGTTTTTTTTTTGGGGGGGGGGGGGGGGGGAGGGGGGAAATAACGATGGTGACAGCCCACTCGTCTTTCTTTTTTTTTTCAAAAACATAGAAAGCGAGACATTTTCGGGGTGAAATCATTTGTGGAAATGAGACGACAGCGTCGCGTCATCAACTGTTTGTGTTGGACGGGCTGATGATGATGACGTCCCGACGTTGGGGAAGTGAAAAAAAAAAATAAAAATAAAGGAGGAAATAAACATTAAGAGAATGGGGTGACTGTTTTGGAATTCGAAACTGTCATTATACCAAATGTTTATTCGGTTCTTCCATCACGTTTGTTTTGTTTCGTTTTCTTGTTGTCTCTTTCCGTTTCCTTATTTATTTTTTTTTTTTTGTACGTCGGAGAAAAAAAAAAAAAAAAGGACGAAGAGAGTCTGATTCATCGACCAGCAGGCCCATCCCGCATTCGTCAAGAAAAAAAAAAAAAATACACGAGCAAGACAGAGATAGAAAAATCATCTGAAAATACATTTTTTTTTTTTTAAATACTGTATATACGGAATTTCTTTTTTTTTTTTCCCCTGTTGGATGAGACGACGCCCCGCTTGGATGATGAGGGTCTCGATCGCGACACACACTCTTTACCCATCAATGGTGCAGCTTCTCGAGAGAAAAAAAAAAGAAGAAAAAGATGGAAGAAAACGAGGGAAAAAAAAAAAAAAGTTTTTTAAGGACAACAATACACAACACCCCTCACATCTTCTCGCAAGGGCTAGTAATGTATTCTAGTGATCGTCTCAAGTAAAAAAAAAAAGAAAAAGGATGACTGAACAGGTCTCTCTCTCTCTCTTTCTCAGCTATTTATTTATATATATATATATATATTTTTTTTCTCTTTGACTTATCCTCGATTTTCTTTTTTTTTTTCGTCTTCTTGTACAAATTCTTTGCCTTCCTGTGTGACGTCTTAACATATTCAAATACGGCCTATCTTTCTCTTCATATAGATATATATACATATCTATCTGTGCGTTATTTTCTTCTCTACATGGCGTTGAATAAAGAATGTTTTAATGTCGCTGGATGGCACTTTCCTAGCGGTCACCATTTTTTTTTTTTTTTTTTTTTTTGTACATAAAAAAAAAAAAAAAAAAAAAAAAAACGAGCCCGAAGATGGAAGACGACACACGGTGCCCTTGCCACTAAGGTTCTAACCAAGCGTTCGCTATTGGAGGGGCCTTGTGCGTTACTGCTCACTACATCTAGCATCTCTATCTAATAACAAAAAAAAAAAAACGTAACATCGTAGTGTCGCTCTGCTGGAAGGCAAAAGTGGAGAGAGAGAGAGAGAGAGAGAGAGAGAGTCGCCGGCCCATTTGAGTATTTAAAGCGCGTGAGTCCACTCGACAATGTCGAGTATTTTTTTTTTTTTTTCCCTTCCATCGCATTCTGCCGTGTTATTCGTTCGTCTAAACGCGCAGACACGTTCACAAATGCAAAGCGACAGCAACAACAACAACAATGAAATTGAAGGGGAAGAAGAAAGAAAGAAAATACAGAAAAGTTCAAAGTTCAGTCGACATCGATTAGCGTTTGTAGACGAGAAAAAAAAAAAAAAAAGAGTTCCAGCGGGGGGAGGAAAAGATTTTTTCTCCACCGCTACTTGGAATTTTCACGCGTCGTGCCCGTTACGGCGGATAGATTCTTTTTTTTGTTTTTTTTTTTCGAAAATTGTACGAGTATGAACGTTGTACTGTAACATTTCTTCTCCTTGGCTAAGGTCACCAATGGGGTGAAGCCCCGACACAACCATTAAAAATGGATTTAAACCCGACAACTTTTCTTCATTTTTTTTTTTTTTTTGTTTTTTTGTTTTTTTTTTTCTCTTTGATGGTATTTATTTTAAAAAGCAAAATTCTATATTCAGAAATAAAAATGGATCTTTTCAGCTTTTCTGCGGCATCTCTTTCGCGCTCAGATTTAGAAGAATTTCGAGAACACTTGCACTGATTCTGGTGCGCTGCTGAAATTCTGAAGCCGTGATATGGTAGGGAAAACATAACCAGCTCTTAAAAGCACGTGAAAGATGCACGAAGAAAGGCAGAATTCAAACACAAAAAAAAAAAAAAAAAAAAAAAAAAACGGACGTGAAAATAACAAAAAGGAAGATGAGAAACCAAACAAAAAAAAAAAAACGATGGCCAAGTTGCGTATGCATGGTGGAATGCTCGGTGCCGGCTTTTCGTGTCGAATCCCCGTCTATTGCGTAATAACAAACAGATACTATATCTACTCGAGTGGTGTGAAACAACAACAACAACACAAGCGCGCCAGGTAAAGAGAAAAGAGAAAAAAAAAAGGATTGGGGAGACGATGGCGAAGACCCTGAGAAGTTGGGAAGGAAGGAACGGGAAGAACCAAAACAAAGTGAACCCGGAGAGGCTGAGGTAATCACGACCTTGAGTCACGCACAAGTAACGAGCAACCGCATCTTGCTCTTGAGACGAACCTTTAACTCAACCTCATCATACCAGAAGAAACGACAAAGACGCACACAACAACATTTTTCTCAAATCTTTCCGACCCCCAAACGAAAAAAAAAGAATAAGGAAATTAAACAACAGATTTGAGTTGCTCATGTGTGTGGTTACGTTTCACCTTACACACACACACACGTACAAAATGTTCACAGCGGGGGGAAATTTGAATTCATTTCAACATTTTTTTTTTTTTTTTTTTTTCAAACTAAAGGTTCTTATGTACACGGCCCTTAAGCGGCCCCGCCCCGCCTTACAAGAGGCTCTCTCTCTGTGCGGGTAATGCCCTGTCTAATTATACACGTAACAGCTGATGATATAAACCCCCTCCCACCCCACCCCCCCACCCCCCTCCAGTGTATTTATACACATAACATGGGGAGGCTGTCGTACTAGGCCCACACATTTTCCCTTTCGGTGAATGATCGGTTTCCTCTTTTTTTTTTATTCCAACTTTACTTTCGAATTCCCGCCTTTTGTGTGGGTGAGATCTCTCCGCCCTGTCGATCGATTGAATTAACCAGCCGGTACTTGTATGTTAAAAAAAAAAAAAAAAAAGAAAAACGATGCGTAATATAAATAAATGTAGAGGGAAAAAAAAAAAAATAAAATAAAGTACAAGCGCGATGCAACCATGTCTCCCAGCCAACATATATCACAAGCGTGTCGTGAATCGTTAGTGAAATGATGATGAATCACGTCTGTACATTTGGCTTTTTGAGTGGTCGCAATCACAGCGAGAGATGATTCACGAGCGTCGATCACGGACCGTCGACTGTTACATCTTCCTTCAACTCCGTCGCCCCAAGTCAAGCAACCAAAAGAAAAGAAAATGAAGAGCTCCGAAAAGAGATATATACATATATATATACACCTAATCATTGATGGAAATTGCAACTCATTCCACGATGTTTATATATGTACACAACAACTTGGGAACGCCATCATCCACAAAAAAAAAAAAAAAGAAAGAAAAGAAAAGGAGAAAAAAATAAAAGACGATAGCTGGCCACGATCCCGTAGTGTTGGCACCCCCCTGCCGGGCCAGAGGATTGACACAAGAACTTCCGCCTTTTGTCACTTCTCCGCGTCCGCACGGCCCAGCACAGAATACAATATACAAACGCATACAATGTATATAAGAAAAAGAGAAAAAAAAAAAAATAATAATAAAAAATACACAACTTCTTTCATGATAGAAAGATCCGACATCTTCATCAAGGCCTCCCTTCTTTCTATTTTTTTTTTTTTTTTTTCTATATCATTATATATTATTATATCGTCGCCCTCGATAATTCACCGTGTCCGCCATTATGTCTCGGAGTATCGACAATGGTCGGTCGGAGAGTCAGAGCAGAAGAATTGAATGAGAGTTTTTATTTTATTTTTAAAAAACATTTTTTTTTGCCGATTCATTTCGAAGGGAACAAGTCGTGGCGCGCCATCAGCGCATCTGATTCTTACTAACTGACCGTGAATTTCCGTTGATAATGACACACAAAAAAGAAATCAAAAAAATGTTATAATGAAGTTGGGAAAGAAAGAAAAAAACAAAAAAAAAAAACTGGTCGGCTGGAAAATGATCACTTTCTGGGAAGTCGACTCATTAAGATATACACAAGCCGACTGCACCGGTCACCAACCCAAAGTTTTGGACTCTATACAAAAAGTAGCCATTTCCGATTTCCATCTGGTTCCAACCAGTAAGAAACCCACCGTTTGAAAAAAACGAAAAAAAAAAAAAAAAAAACGCTCGAAAAGAAACGATCCATATCATCATCATCATCATAATAAGCGTTAATGATGCTCGTTATGCAAGAGACTGGAAAAAAAAAAAACCCACCCTCTGCAAAAGAAAACAAAAATTGTATCTATTTACCATTTCTTTTGAAAGCTATACGGCCGCTTCAGACGTAAATAAATTAAAGGGGCGAGTTTTGCTTCCCAAAAAAAAAAAAAAATGTAGTGAGGTCCCGGTGTCGAAGAAAAACATTTTTGCTACGTAATAAGAACGTCTAACGCCATGAATAGGAAAAGAAAAAAAAAAAAAAAAGAGAGAACCTTCTTATTTTTTGTTTGTCGTCCTATCTTCTCGGATGAACATCATCTCTACCTGAGCAAAGTTGTCTTTTTACTCTCTGATGATCGCGGGCACTGAATGAAAAGCGGGCACCACAAAAAAAAAAGCTGGGCCATCGCCCGACACACAGAACAGGTTTCTTTTTTTCTAAGCGTGGACCAACGTGTGTGATGAGGGGCCCTCTATAAATCATCAAAAAGCGTCACCTTTTTTTAAAAGTCGTGTGGCCCCTCTCCACATTTTCATACTTCGATGATGTCCACAGGTGGAAGAAAAAGATGGCCGTTTTCTTTTTCCTTTTTGACATGTTTACTACCGCACTCGAGATTCTTACCCTACCACGACACACACGCACACACAAGAGGCTTGTAAGCATTCCATCTATCAGTTTTCCCCTCACGTGCCCACCGCTAAAGCCCCAACAGTATTTTTTTTTCCTTTTTTATTTATTCGCTTCGTTTCTTTGATGATCAGGTCAAATGGTAACCAACGACTCAAAAAAAAAAAAAAAAAAAAAAAAAAGGAAGGTTTATATTTCTTTTTTTTTTTTTTTTTTTCTGGAGGGGGGAAAAGATATCAACGGGGGGAGGTGTAGTCGTTACAGCTGATTGCCATTCCGGATAAATCAATTGTTGAATGTGATCGTATGAGCAAAGGAGAAGGGAAAAAAAAAAAAAAAAAAAGAGGCGGAGAGTTGACGTGAATACCGCACACCATCTGTAATAGAGTTGGTGTCGGTATAAATTCTGGTGAAATGGAGAAACGGACTGGAACGAGGTGGAAAGACGCATCCAAAGACGAGAGCTCATTCATACAAAATATTTTTAATGAATTGCTGCTCTTCCATCAGACGCCTACTTTCTTCAAGAAAAAAAAAATATATATGTCTGATATTCCTCCGCTGCGCACGTCGCAGCCATTTTTTTTTTTTTGAAAAGAAAACATGTCGCATGATTCAAACGGCCCAACCCGTTAAGTTGCAAGTGCATAATTGATCAAAATCAGCGTCCTATTCATCGAAAAATGATTCCAACTTGGACCTCTTCCATACAACATGTGCGCCCTGTGCATGACGGCACACGTGAGAACACACATCCTCATTCCGAAAAGCTCTTATATATATATATATATATACAGTATATATCTAGAAATAAATTGGCCTATACGCTTGAACGTACCTGGAATCGAGGGCGTCCGTTATGGATCCAACCGACGATGAGATCGGCGTCATGGAAGTGTCCACTTGGTGATAGGCCGAAAACCAGGTAGCCGAGGGTGCGCACCTGCACCTCAAAAGTGACTTCACTGTCGCTGATTGACCAGTACACATCGTAGTTGGCGTCTAGTCGCATCCGGTGCATCCATCCGGGGTTAGGTATATTGGTCGAAGTCGGACCGGCCGCCGGGTTGTTGGCCGGTCTCCAGCATTCAGTGTGACCAGTCAAGAAGACTAACAAAAGCAGCTGGATTGCAACGGAGAAGCACCGGAACCCCCACCTCGAAGTTGGTGCATCCGCCCCCATTCTTCCGTTTCAATAAATAAATTGAATATCAAATCAAAAATCTTGCAGAATCTGTAAATAAGAAAATAAATAAGAAATTATTCAATTGTGAAACACATCCATCGGAATTATAGTTTGAATAAGATTTCGAATTGATTTGTGTTTTATTTTTTTTTTTTTGAGGATAAACGACAAGGAAACTGGATACTCGGAAAATGAATACATAAGTGCATGGCGCTTTTGTGTTGTTTTTATCAATAGCGATTCAAACTATTTCAAAAGCGACCTTTTCGAATGCCAAAACCAAAAGGAAGATCGTTAAATAGTATTATTTCTCCATCAACTATCGCCACCCTACTTCCCTTCCCCCCCATCCCCACCGATTGGGTTGGTTTCTGGTTATTTCATGTTGTTTATTTGTTGTTGTTATGGCAGCGCATTTTCGAAATCCCATTTGAAACGCTACGATGAGATTTTCATGTTGTGAGTCATGCCAAAGTTAGTAGAAAAAAACAAAAAAAAAAGAGGAAGCGATGATTGGGAAAAAAACAAAAACAAAAAATAACCGAACGACATGGGTCAGAAGGCAGTAGCCGAACGCAGCAGAGCTATATCGCCGTCGCGCCCAGACATTTACGACCCCACAGTGCCATATAATAATCATCTCATCAGCATATTATTAAATCAAACAATAACTTGACCCAAACACAGAACGCTTCTCTCTCTATACGCTATATCCCCACTGTTTGTGTGTATGTGTAAATCTCCCCCCCCCCCCCTCCATTCAACGTACAACCATCATATACATTGTTTGTACACACACACACACAAATCCGAGTGCACACACACACACACACACATATATATATATATTTATTTAACTTTTTATGATTATTTTCGGTTGGAGGAAAGCGGCGTGACGGCGTGACCGCGCCCGGGATCCGATTACTTTTTTTTTTTTTTAAACAATTTCGACTCAGTTGTGTGGCTTTCTCTTTTCTTCTAGATATACATGTGTAGGCTTCGAATAATAGTTTTGTTTTTGGAAAGGGGGGGGGGGGGGGGAGCTGTGCGCGATTTGATTATAGAGCTGCAACAACATAGAAACGTAACCAACACCCTGAATTGAATGTCAGATTCTGGTTTCGGTTTATTCACGGTATCTTGCTCACCGTTTATAGTGGCCCTATTTATACGTTTCCCCTTCACCTCTCCGCATATCCATACATTTTTATGGATGGATGGAACGAAAGCGGGGGTGAAAATATTACAAGAGAGACAGTTAAAAAAAAAAAAAAGAAAAAGAGATACAGCCGCCATCATTGATCACAATAGCTGCATATCAAAAATTGGAAAGGAAAAAAAAAAAAAAAAAGAAAAATGAATGGTAAGAGTTGGTCTGTAAAGTGTTCGATGTCAATCAGACTAAAAGACTTTGGATTTACACTACGCCAAGGAAGAAAAAAAATCTGGAGGGACGAAGAAAAGCAAAGTGATTTCTTAGAGTGCTGTCTGTGTGTGTGTGTGTGTGTGTGTGTGTGTGTGTGTGTGCACGATGCAAACACATCTACTTCGCTTTCGGATAGGGAAGGAAGGAGAACAATTCCCATCCGAACGGCTAAAACAAATAAATTAGAATAAACATTGTGTATGAAATGATCCAACATGGTTCAAGAAAAGCGTTTGTCTTACAAGCGGCAGCGGTGCGGTAACTCCGGCTATTGTCTCTGTTTGAAACTAGTGCAACTTACGACAACTAGTACATTCTGGATTCATAAGAGAAAACTTATTCATCGCTCCTGCTCAACTACAAACTCTGGTTTTTATACAAACAGTTCCCCCCCCCCCCCACCCAAAGTCAGACACAGAGGGAAACAAACCACGCCCTTCAGCATCGCCAAAACTTCATAGAGAGATCTATGCAAATCAAACTAATGAAAAACCAACAGACACGACATGCTGCACAAGATCTCGCAGCTATAACAAATATATGGGAGAGTTTTTTTTTTGTTTTTTTTTTTTAGTGAGAAAGCTTTCAGTTTTCTTTCGTGCAAACATCTTTGTTGGTTCAGCATTTCAATCGGAAACTGAAGGCGGAAACAAACAAAACCATCCGAAAATGAGATGGAGATTTCAGAAGAAAAAAAAACAAGGGGGAAAAAACAGTCCCGTTTCAATCGTTTCGTCTTGAAATTTTTGTTCAGCTTTTCGGATATCGATATGCGCATCGGATATTGTAAGGTTGCTTTCATTTAAATTTTGTTAGTTCTTTCCTAACTTTTCCTCTTTTTTTTTCATTATTCAAAGAACCCCCCCCCCCCCCCCCCAAAAAAAAACAACAACAACAAAAATCTGGCCGGTTGTTGGTAATGGATATGGAAAAAGGGAAGTCGACCTAGTCGTCTACGACAAACACAGTCTCTCTTTTCTTTTTTTTCTAGCATAAACATTATTTTTGTTTAAAAAAAATAATAAAAAATAAATGGATGAGAGAGAGAGAGGATCCGTGACAGGAAAACCACACTCACCGCAACATCGGGTGAAGAAAAGGGGGGGGGGGTTGGTCGGGTGCGTCATAGAAACCCTCCTATTTTTCTCTTCGGTTGTCAGAGTCAACACAGACAGAGAGAGAAGAAGAAGGGGGGGGGCGACGAAAGACAATAATAATGGGGTAGCAAAAGGGAAATAAGAGGGCGACATCGAAGAGAAAAAGAAGAGGAGTAAAGCGTCAATATTATATTACCATGCACAAAAAGAGAAATGTACGGGTACCAACAAGTCATGGGCGCCTTCATCTCATAAGAGTCGCTACATACGTGTGTGTGGGTGGGCTCTTTCGGGAATCTAATGTGTGTGTGTGTGTTGGGACTGCTGGAAGCCAAGGCCACCGGAGGCAAAAGACTCATCATCACTTGCACACATAATCATCTGAAGCTTTGTAACCAACAGTCCCCCCCCCCTCCTTGCTCGCCACTCCTTCACGATGTGTGTAAAAAAAAAAAAAAATCTATTTACTATCGTCTGGTGTGGTAGGTTTTTAGACGGGAATGAATACGAACCACCAAGTTGTTCTCACCCTCGTCACGACTATCAATAAAGATTATTAGATACAGAGATGCCTCAACGAGAACGGGGGGATTTAGAGCTGGGAAGTCATCAACAACAAACGGATAAAAGTCTCTTTTTTGAAAGTTTGCGCTAATGCAGACATGGGCCAGCAGTTAACGCTTGACCCAAACGCATAAAGTTCGAATGAAAAAGACCACAACGACGATGGCAATCTGTTTTCCCATACGTCCCGTTTTTCTTCTTCTTTTTTTTTTTTAATGGAAAAGCCACTTATTTTATAGACGTTCCATGACGTGAAGAAGGGGGAGGAAGAAATCCCGTCAAAATGTTGGCTACTAAACGTTGATTAGGGGGTGGTGTGTGCGATGTGACGATTAGTCGACGAGACGATAAAAAAAAAAAGTCCGGCAGCTGTAAAAAAAAAAAAAAAAAAAAAAAGGGCCGAGTGAATGATGACCGTGTCTTTTTATGTCGACGGTCGTGAAATTGTATTCGACCAAAGTCCGTCAACGGAGATGTTCCTTCGTGTGACGAGACATTGTTATGTTTATAAGCGTATAACTATGTCTCTGGCAAAAATAATAGCTGCTTCGGGTTGAAAAAGAAAGACGTAAATCAAGTCTTTCCTCAGTGTGTGTGTGTGTGTGTGTGTGATGTTCCAAGAGATTAATCCAGTAGTGTTGAGATACTCGATGTTGAAAAACGCGAAAGAGATTGGACAATACGTGTTGACATTATCGACCACTTCCGGGCTAAGACATTTGATCTCTTTTACCATCTAAACATTATATATATATTTTTTTTTACGCCGCAGTCTTGAGGTCTCTCAATATCAACATTCAACTAACCCCCCTCTGAAAATCGGGGCCAATCTGACGTTTTTTTTTTCTTTCTATATATCCCCACTGCTTTTCGATGGAGGTGTCATCTTCAATGAATGGCCTTTTTTTTTTGTATATATATTTTTCATAAGGAAGAAAGGGAGACTTCTTTTCAATTGTATTTTCTTCTTTCTAGTCCCTTTTCTTTTGTCACAAGAGAATAAAGAAATAAAGAAGAATTTTCCGGCCCACACTTGTCAGTGGCCGCTATTGATTAAGCGATGGTTGGCATCGGTTCTAGTGGCAAAAGTTTCTTTTCCTCCTAGTCCTGTGCTCTTCATGTTACATTGCCATTTCTTACCGGGGGCCTCTGTTGTTGTAGTTGAAAATGAAAGGTGGGGACCCCCGCCCCATGCTGAGAGAAAAAGGACACACAAGAAAAAAAAAGATAGAAAACTTGCAGCAGCAGCAGCAGCAGCAGCAGCTGGGCTAGTCTCAGCTACTTCATCCGCTCCGGGGGTAAAGTGCCGGACATTCTCTCAAGTTCAATATTTTTGCAGCCGGCCCTCTACGGTCCCTTTTTTTTTTTTTTTTCATCGTTTTTAATGACGTTTTCCTGCCCTTTTCTCGACCGACTCTTTTTATTTTGTAGACCTACCAGAAAAAAAAGTCACTACTGTCTGCCTCTGTGTCGGATCAATGCCGCCAGACTTGATATACAGGGCCAGCAGACGTGTACACAACAAGAAAAGTTGATTAGACCATATAGACATCCTCCCTTTTTTTTTTCTTTTTTTTCAAGAGAAAGAATCACCTGGACAACGAATGAAGACCTTCAACACACTTGTTTTCTTTTCTTTCTTTCACTCTGATATTATCCAGGTGTAAAATATCCGTGAAGCCGCTAGACAAGTAGCTTTCGTTTTGGCCAGAAAATGAGATTCATTCATTGTTATTTCATGCAAATGTCAATGTCTCTCACATGAATAAGGCATAAGGCTAAAGAGGGGCACGAGTGAAGAGCTACGTCCAAAAAAAATAAATTCGAAAGCAAGTCACACCGTCGTTAATTGTGTCTGCGCAAGCGGAACAGAGATTCTCGAAAAAAAAAATAAATAAAATACCTTACATCCAGCGTTGGTATTAATTTTTTTTTTTTTATATCGTTGTGCGTGCGCTTTCAATTCTTTTAATGAGACAAGTCGAGAAGTCTGTGCATTGATTGAAAATTAGCATTTGGTTGAGGTGTGCTTAAAACGTCCTCATCAACCCCAAAATAAAAAAAAATCTGTTCCAGCAAATAAAACAAATAAAAGAGGATCTTCTCCTTAAGATTGAACCCGTTGAGTGATGCAAGATTCGGTTGATTTTTAAAAAAATATATACAACAGGAATAAGAGTAAGAATTAAAAAAAAAAAAAAAGAGATCTAGAGGGGAAGTTGGCATTGCGTGACGTGAACAATGGACGACATTTGACACTCGATACGTCTTGCACATACATGAAAAGAGGAGTACAATACCTCGCCATACACAAGAAAACAAATATGAAAATATCAAATACTGAAGTTTTTTTTTTTTTTTTTTTTTTGGGGGGGGGGGGGGGGGCTTTTAACGAAACAAAAAAAAAAGAGACTTGAACACGACTCGGATGGTAGCACGCTACCACCAGAGCTCATGCATCACGGCGCGGTCTATTCAAATCTTGGGGCCTCTATTTCAAAAGAGAAAATTTGACGTTTTCCCTTTAAAAAACAAAAAAAAAAAAAAAGGAAAATTTCATGATGTTTGATGGCGTGCTGGTTTCAATGTCTCTTTTGTTTTGTGCTAGTGTGTTGCCTCTGTTGAGGAATGTCTAGAGAGATCAGTGTGATCTGAACAAAAAGAGCTAGACACGTAGAGGGTGGTCCTATCTCTTGTTTCTCCGGCTCCTCCATCTATATTCTCTAACGTAAACACAAGATCGTCAAACTGTCAGGTGAATCGCTGCGACTGCAAGAGGTCAGCCTTTTTTTTTTCTCTCTCTCTCTCTCTCTTTCTAGACACCCTCCGATATGTGTACAAGTTAAGATCAAGATGTCATATAAGAACCTCGTTATGCAGACGGATTTCTTTCCTTTTCCCAAAAATCATTCCAACACGCGACTATATAACTTTCTTTCGACAACACTAACACTAACAGAATCAAAAGATAATAAAACAAACTCCAAAGGCGTGTCGAAAAGAAGCAAGGACGTCGCCTCTTTTTATGTACCTTTTTTTTTAGGTCAAACTGACGTGATGTTGAGGCAGGTGCGAGGATTTCTCAACGTATATATATATATATACCTGGGACCAACGCCTATCTAAAATCCTAATCTGCGTTTGGTGTGTATGTAACGAAAAACTTGTCGGCAAACGCGGAGACTGTCGAAGAAAATCAACGGATCGAAAATCAATACGAAAAAAAAAAAAAAAAAAAAAAAAAAAAGACGGGGACATTGTGCCGTCTTTTGCGTCCCCTTTTTTATTTTTACGGATGAATCAGTTTCGATTGTAACGTCCCAATAGCCATTGGGAATCCAAAAAGTACTGCGTTGGCTTAATTCTTTTCACCACTGCAGCCTTTCTTTCGATCCAGCAGAAACACTCTTTATTTTTATTTATATTTTTTTTTTTTTTTTAAACAGAGCAATCAATAAAATTAAAGAAATGCCTACAAGACGGTAAAGAAGGCCAAGCGGTCAACGATCGATTAGATTCTTTCGGCTGCCATTAATAGTTAGGATTTCAAAGCTTTCCTCTTATTGTTAGTACGGAAAAAAAAAGTGATACGGAGAGAACCGTTTTGAAGTAAGAATACGTGCCACGCCTTTGTCCGCTATCCGCAGCTATTAACAACGCCCCTGTCGCATGTAAGTTGGCGGATCGTATAACAGGCGCCTTGAGAGAGGTATACGCGCCAAGTGGAGAGACAGAAAGGAGAGATGGGGGGGGGGGGGGGACCATCGATCTCGAGAAATCGTTGACGTTGATTGGATCGGTAATTATTGACGTTCGTTACCGTTAAAGCCACAGACAAGTCGCGAAAAAAAAAGGGCGGAAAAGAGGATTCCAGAAGCCACGGCCTGTCGCCAAAAAGTTTAGCTGTCGCTTTCCGTCCCGAGTGTTTTCAAGTGTTATTGAGAGAATGAAAACAAAGCCACTGAATGTTCAGAGTTTCTCCTAAACTGAGTTACACATTTTCTGTCTCTCGACGATGTATGAAAGGTGTTGCTGTTCAAACAAAAAAGAAGGGACACGGCCAGTTTTCGGCCGAGGGCCTACTCTATTATCAAACACACGTACGTAGGCTGCACGCCCGTTGGTGCCATGTTTCTCGTGTTTGTCTTTTGACCTGTCAAACTCGTTGGCGTTCTCAAACTGTCTCCCCCCCCCCCCACCCCCTCAGTACAAAGCGCGCACACACACGTAAACGCGGAGTCAAGGTGCTGCTTTGTGGAGAACATGTCAAAAACAAACGTTGAAATTCCTGACTTTGCCTCAAGTTCCTTGTTTAAACAAAACGAGTTGGAGACTTGCCCTAAAATTGTACGAGGCATTTACGGTGAGTGCATGCTTCTGCAGCCTCAAGAAGACCGAGAAGATGGAACTTTACTTCAAGAAGAGAGGAGGGGGGGGGAAGAATTGGTTGTGGGTGGGCCGAGCTATTGGCGATGGCCATCTCTTTTTGGCACCTCGCTGTGCCCCCGCAAGAAAGGTGTGCTTCGTGTACACACAAAACGTGCCCCGAGGTGAACCCCAACGAAAAAAGAAAAAAAAATAATACACTACCGGGGGGTTGTGGTGAACGGAGAAGTTATTTGGGTAAAAAAAAAAAAAAAAAAAAAAAAAAGAGGGTAGAGGGGAGGAGGAGGCGGACTATGAAGTTAGGTTAAATGCTGTCTACGTGCACCGGCCGTAAGCAGCTCGGCGTGAAAGAGAATTGCCTCTAGGGGCTGCGTAGGCTTTCACCCCACGGTCGTTTGAGTTGCCTCTTTTGTTCCTGCCTTTCCTTTTAAGAAAAAAAAAAAAAAGGGGGAAAATTCCATCAAGAGCAGCAGCAGCAGCAGCAGCAGCAGCCTAGGTATTTATTTAAAATAGTCGGTAGCAGCTTCCAATCTCTTGCCTCTCGCTCATCTTACGAGCTACCTGATGCAGCGCACTCTTGTCTGTCTCGTGTAACACGATTAGTACCGAAATCGACCAACCTTTTCCCCCTAAGAGAACAGTGGCCCCACTCCAACGGGAGCAATCGAATCAGTGGAACAGACGATATCAAATTAGATTTGGCCAGTTCTACGGATCAGCGTCCTCCACGTGTTCCACTCCCTCTCTGTCTCTCTCGTGTTCCTATAATAACACAACAGCTGTATGTACGCAAGCAATCCTCATTTCTTCACACAGCTTTTACATTTTGGGTTACACAAAACAACACGAGTTGGTCGAGACTTCTATTCGATGCTTCAGCGAATTCACGTTGTAACGCACGTCATTTACTTTTCGCGTCCTACTGCGGAAGAGTTATTTTAAACTCGAGTCAGAAAAGACGTTCGCGTACGTCATTTCTCACCTGCGACTTCACGTACACCCACGAAATAGCTCGATCGATATCTTGCACCGTTTCAACGGAGACATGTTATCAACTATATTATGTACATTTTTGTTTAGTTTGCAGCTCGCGCGCCCGACGTTGTACCACGCACGCAATCTCGATCAAACTGATTTAGTGAGACGCCCTTTTTTCCCCCCTCCATCACTTGAAAGAAATGCCCGTTGAATAATTTGTGTGAATGATTCCACTTTGGTTCCAAAAAAAAAAAAGAAAAGAAAGGGGAATAAGAAAAACAAGCGTAATGCAATTCCTCGAGATAAACCAGTTACGATAGAAATAAAAAGCAAAACAATTTTCGTTTGTTAATTTCTAGGGCCGATTATCAACTTGATTCTTCTGTTTGCTTTATTTTTCGTTTAATTTTATTATGGGACTGACACCATAGCTGGTGGGAAATGACAAGTCCTAAGCACGGGGACTGAGAGTAACCTCCACCCCATCTTGTCATATCACGGTAGATAATCATCGATCTGACGGCGTGTTGAAGCCAATCGTGCGTCACAATTTCTAAAATAGACGGCCCCTTGCTGCAATCGGACTCAATTTGTCTTGACAGTGTCAAGAGTTAGGCAAGAACGGGCACACGATTGCACTGGGGGGACCGTCACGAAAGAGACCTCAGTAAGATTGTGTCTATTCGAATCACGCTATCATTATCATTTGGGTTTTCTCTCTCTCTCGCTCTCTCCTTCCGCTTGGCTGAAAAAAAAAGGGCCCCGCTATTTTGGTTCACACACGACACCTACTACAATAGCTAAAAGGAAAAAATGGCCGTTTGACACGAACGAGTTCATAACTAGTTTTTTTTTCTCTTGCCTTTTTCGTAAGTCTTTTAAATCAGATACAAAAAAAAAATGATAAAAAGAAGTTTAAAAAAAAAAATGTTTGGAAACATCTTGGGTTTAAAGACGAAGAATAAGAAAAGAGAAAAGAGGCCGAGTCATGACGGCGGCGTGAACCCCCTTGTTGGCTACGGAGATGGCAGCGTAAAGAATAAAAGCAAAGTCATGATGTGATGGCTTCCTCATTCTGACCAGGGCTTCTATTCACGTCCCCCTGGCCACGTTTCTTGAACATCGGTTTCAAACACACACGTGCGCCCCCATGATTAAAGTGCGACGAGCAATTTAAATATATTAGACGTTGGGATTCTCTCTCTCTCTCTCCGCCATCTGATTTTCGAGCAACCAATAGAAAAAAAAAATCAAATGAGGAACTATTATTATAATGAACATTCGTGAAATATTTTTTTTTCTCTCTCTTTCTCCAGCCCCCATCGTGACCGCGCGTAAATCATTACAGGCCGTAGCTCAACATCTACTCAAATAAAAAGATTTCAACTGCTCTGTTGGTAGAAGCACGTAGTTATTTAGTGGTGGTGCAAATCAAACTCCCACTTGCTCGCTATCTCTACCGTGTTATTACGTGATAAGGACACAACACCCACTTTAAAAAAAAATATGCAACGTTCTAAAAAAGAAAAAAAAATCTAATATTTACAATGTTCTAGCCCGTCCGACCAAAAGACATGGGCGGCGCCAATGAGAAAGTTGAAATGGCTGGCAATCCACTAACACCAAGTTCTACATCGAAATGGATATTGATCATCTGCTTGTAAATATTTTTTTTTTTTTGTCACTTGATTTGTTTGGCTTCTAAAAACATTCTTTTTTATGTGTTGCTTTTTGGACGAGAGAGAGAGAGACACAGAGATTTTGTGAGCTTGTTATTTTTTTTAAATTTCGCCTTCGTGGAATAACACAACAACAAGTGGGTGGTGGTGTTGGCGGCGGCAAGTGGAGATGAAAACAACCTTGAAAAAAAAACGGCCCTTTTGATTTGTCACAGTTCTTTCCCGTTGGAGACGCCAGCCGTTGCGTGATTTATCTACACGGAACCCGTCGCATTCCTCTCGATAGCCGCGCGTGTGTCTGCCGTCTGAATTTATGACCGACCAAATACGAAACGATTCGGCCGAGGTAAAAAATAAAATACAAGAAACTTCTGCCAATATCTAAGACGCAGTTTCGAGAAAAAAAAAAATGATAATCACACGGTTTTCCCTTTTTTTTTCTCACGCTTAAAAGACACGTTTGATGGCTAAATCCCGACCGGCAGGTATATATATATATATATATATAAACCATTACAAACACAAACCACATACGTAAAAGAGATGCGGAGCGAATCTGCTTCCTCCGGTTATGATGGATCTCCTTCCCTTTTTTTCTCCCTTATTCCCGTTTTTTTTTTGTTTGATGGATCTACATCGATGACGACGACGACGGCGGCGGTCCGTTTTAGAATAAGACTTGAGGCCATCATCCCCCCCCCCCCCACTTTCAACGCACACAATGTCTACAGGGCCTCTGCGGGATCTTAGCCTTCGAGACGTCGTATTCAACAACACGAAAAATGTCTCTTCCATCATCGACGCTTACAGTCCCTAGCGGATCCTTCAAATCTAGCAGAGCGCGTGTGAAACGTTTGCGGAAATAACAAGGTTACATGGGAATTTGTGTCGGCTGAAAAATTTTTCCGTCTTCTTCTTCTTTTCCGATCGATTAGACCTTCCTCGCGCTGGCAATTGTCGATAAAAAAAGAAAAGGAAAAAAGCGAACTGTTTTGGAAGGAGTGAGATTACCGTACCCCAAACAACACACCTGGACGACACAACAAACCCCGCATTTCGACTGAATAAAAAAGGGAAGAAACGGGCCCTCTTTTATTTTCTTCCGCTTGCATTTGCCAACACAATGAATTGTCGTTATGGTGGACCGGGGGCAAAGGGACGGGGATCTAGCGCCATCATCAAACAAAACAAAAATCCGGGCAATGAATGAAAAAGGTAAAAGAAGTAACAGTATAGTGCAGCAGTAGAGTACAACAGTCTGTGTGACAAAGTGAATGGTCCCAGCTCAAAGAAGAAAAGGGGGTGAAGGTTTTTGGGACCGCTAAATAATTCCAGCTTGAAATCGAGGGGAGGGAGAAAGAAAACCCTAAACACAATCCGCCCCGAAGATCTTCTTTCCCCTCCACCTCCTCTCTTTGACCGAAAAAGTTTGGTCGCCACCTACACCCCGTGGCGCGCACGTTGTCCGCTCTCTACGCTCGGCTACATTTGAATGACCGGACTATCATTCCATGGTCTCTCTTTTTTTTTTCTCTATCCTTTCACTCGATTCTACGCATATCCGCTGGAACTAGAGCTCGACTTGCAGCCTCGTCAACACAGCACCCAATATAAAAAAAAAATGGAAGAAGAAATCAAATGCCCAAAGTTCCAACGCGCGCGCCCTAGTTTATTGTATTATAGTACCTTTAAAAAAAAAAAAAATTGTATCCTCGTAAAAATGAAAAGAATATGTACACCCCCCAATTGCGGATAGAAAAGAAGGTATTCTTTTTTTCCGGCTGAGTGGTAACTCAGGCACGTAGCAAAATGTCTAACGAAAGAGGGGTCGGACATTTTCTTTTTTTTTTCTGTTTGAAAATGAAAACCCCAAAAGTTGACATTGAGGTCTGACACTCGACCAAAAAAAAAATTCAGCATCTTGTGTTACCATCCTTCAAGTCATCTTCCTTGCCCCGGTCCCCCTCGCTTATTTTTTTTTTTAAAGGCTCTCTTGCACAATGACGATGCCATAAATTACGCTATCCACCCTCCCACCTTATTGTACAATAAAAGCTTTATTTAGAAAGAAAATGCGGCCATCAATGGTAACAGTTTGACGATTCAATCCGGATTTGATGCCTAGCATGCGTTTTCCTTCCTCTCTGTGCGAGATTCGGAAATCCGTTTTTTTTTTTAAGGAAAAAAAAAATGTAACAGACAGCGACGACGTAAGGGGATTACTCGACGTTTTTTTTTTGTTGTTGTTGCTGACACCTCGTTAAGATTTGGCAGGTATGCATGCACAGAATGTGACGCGAGTAACGTGGAATTGACAGATCTATCGGCTTTATTGTTGCTCGAATGCCTTTGTGCATACGAGAAGAGCAAGTCAACGGGAAAAAAAAAAGCTGTTTGATGCAACTGCATGCAAGTCGTGATTTTTAAGGCCCCTCAGTCTGGCATATGTCTTGTGGGGGCCAAAGAATAAAAAGGGCTTCATAACGAGGAGGCAACGCAGTTGAAACCCGAGCCGACTCAAATGTATGAAAGACAAAAAGCAGGGGGGCTTTTTTTTTGTTTCCCTTTGAGGGTTAAAGAGACTGTGTGACTGACTGCAATGAAATAACCTTACATAGTTGGCTAGTTTTACTTGTTACATTCTTCAAGTTTGTATGCATTTTTTTCTCACGGTGTTTTTCAAGTCTGTACAGGAACCGATTGAAATCATCATCATTATCATCATCATCACGAACGAGGTTTTGCCCTCATTGTCTCTGATGTTCTACACCACCCCGCCTCTAAAGAGAGCGAGAAAGAGGTAAAAAGAAAAAAAAAAAATGGTTCGAGCATTGACCATGTGAGCGGGCGAGATGGGCCAAGCTTATTGTTGAACGAAAGAAAAAATGGGAGGAAAACACACAGAAGAGATACACACGCAAAAGTGAGGTTCATATTACGCCGGAGGAGAGAGCAACTGTCTAACTTTTCGTGATGAATGAACAAACAATTACCGGGCGATGGAACTTGGAACTCGAGTAAATCCAAAAGAGAGAAAAGTGGTGGATCCACCCATTTGGTTCGAGACAAAAAAAAACGGGGTAATAATAACACAAAAACAACAAGTGAACGAACGACACTCACATGAAATGAGTGGGCAAACGGAAAAGCCCACAACAAAAAAACCAGCTGAGAGATAAAGACTCGTACAGAAAAAAGCATTAGAAGAAAAGAAAAAAAAAGAAAAGAATTCAGTCTGACTTACCTAATTATTTATCGTCCAGAGGGGGTTTTGGAAGAAAAGTTGTTTCTCAAGCAAAAAACACAAAAAAAAAACAGCGATGAGTTTGTTTCTTCTTTTGGGTGATTATATCTACCCTGACTGACTGTGGCAATCACAAACGTAACGAAAGAAACGTATAGAACAACACTGGATATAGAACACACTCGGACTGAGAAACACTGCTGATGTATACGCCACGCGGTGTAGGCACAAAAGACACAACCGACACGAAGCACACAGACACGCAAAAAAGACACTAAGCAATTTTTTTTTTTAGGGGGAGGGGGTTCTTTCTTCTCTCACTTTTCGTTGCTGACTATGTAATTATGAAAAGCAAAATGTCTCTCGTCTTCTTGTCTGACTCTAATGGCCACTGAACGAGGTACAGACAAATGTTCTGACTCGAATAACACTCGAAGGATTTGAAGGTTTTCAACTTGTTACGGACAAGACGAGATGCAGGAGACACTTGGATAAAAATGTCGGATCAAATTTCTTTCAGAGTTGACTCGATGTCGATTAAAAATTCTCAGAATGCACACTCGGTGTTGTAAATCGTCAGCAATAAATCACGAATGAGCTTCTATTTGTGATGAAGAGAATAAAATAAATGTAATGTAGAAACCGATAACGAAAACTTCGAAGTTAAAATGAATTGGTTGCAACACGTGGCCTGTACGAACTCTACGGCGGCGTGTAGTCGACTGATGGAACTTCTGGCATGGGCAGGAGAGTAACAAGAGTTCCCTAGTCAGTCCATGCAAGCGTGGTCGTCTAGTGGACTTGTTCGGGCCTGCCTGGGAAAATGGTGGGGGAGAGAAACGATGCGCGCGCCATCTCTGGACAACAACGGCGGCGCTATAAAGAAGGAAAGAAAAACAACACGCACAAAAAAAGGCAACTTGAAACGTGAGAACCTCTAGATGGGTTATGTTTTCGTTTGTTTTGTTGTTTTTTTTTGTTTATGTAGCCTTAAATTTCATCTTGTTAGGGCGGTTTTCGTTGGCCTATAACATCCTGGAATTAAAGAAAAAAAAAAAAACTAGATCACAAACAAATTTTCTCACTGGATTTGTGGATCGATCGGGAAACATGTCAAACTTCCTCTTTCCAAACTTGAACAGCCGTTTGGTGATTCTAGTTTTCCCAGTTTTATGTAATAAATAAGAAAACAACAAACTAGGTCTACTAACAAAAAAATATCTTCGTCTGCGTTAGTGTTCCAGAATTGCGTGTTGAATGCGTTCGTGTTTAGCACCAAAGTGCTATGCAGACATGGAAAATGACGATGTGGAATTCCTTTGATTTGGTTGCACTCTCCACCGACTTGTTATTTTCTTTCTCCGGGCAGCAGCCGATAAGCCAAAGAAATTTCCGACCGCTAGCAGCTTCAAGAGTAAACAAACCGTAAATATTTCTCACTCCCTCTCTCCACAATATGCAAGGCGAACGAAACGCCCCCCTACTTCGGTCCCGCACCATTGACGCAAGCGACTGTTTTCTCCATTTTTCACTTTGCCCCCTTTTTGTTCCTCTTATTTCCAGCTCAGTTTTTGAAGAAAAAGAAAAGGATCGTGTCGTGAAAGGGATCAGTCAGACATCCGTAAGAAAAAAAAAAGGGGGGAAAGCGAAAGAAGAAGATCTAGATGGAACATTCCGAAAGATCCGTATGGGTTATTTAAAAGTTACAACATTTGGACATCAGATAGCCAACTCCCTCTATCCGTTAGCTTGAACGCTGGATCGTTTTCCATCAACGACTGGGCTGCACAAGTTGAAGCCAACTCTTTGGAACATTCCCCCTCTTCAACGTGCACACATCTGCATACTTTCGTTTTATTTATTTTTTAAATCTAATATCAGAAGGGACGCGAGGAGGGTCGGACAACTGTCTCATCTTCTCACCCCGTCCCCTACCGACGTTGGCATCGTCACTGATTTCGGTTTAATTAGTTCGTCGTCCAGGGCAATGGGCGTTTCGTGACACGGCATCGTCTCGTTGTCAATGGCACGTCAATCTCGGTTTTTGCGTCTGATTGTTAAAACACGAAGAAAAAATAAAGCCAACCGGCTTTGAGTGTTTCGTTCCGGCCATTTCACTTTCGAAATTTCAAAGGAGATCCAATGAGAAATAACGAACGCAAGTATTTGGTCCCGGCTGTTTAAAAAAGGCCGATTTCGTGACGAAATGTCGACACAAAACAAAGAAAAGAAGTTGGACAACGAGATTCCAGGCCAATGCGAAGGAACCAAATACACTATGGGTAACAAAAAACGGAGGATCACACGGGAAAAAAGAACGAGATGGTATTTGGTGCTGTCCCACCCAATTTGGGTACTGCCGGAAGAATTTTCATAGCCGAGTGTACAGGGGGGGGGGAGGGGAAATGGTTGTGACCCATCCGAACGAATCCGTTCCCAGTCGTACTTCTTATTTCGAGTATTTCAGGAATGAGAGGCAAACAAACAATGCGCAAGTTTCTTTTCCTACTGATCGAAATGATACTGTCTGACTCCTCTGGCTTGAAAACTACTGCCGAATTGGGTATAGATTCTAACCCGTCTTTTTTTCATTATTCACACAAGAATTTTTTTATTTGTATTAAATAAAAGAGATACATATTTCTTTTATTTTGGTCAAAATGATTGAAGAACTAATAAAAATGAACCAATGCATACACTTTTTGCGTATAGAAAGTGTCAAGATGAGGAACGTGCCAAAGAGAATAGCGAACAAGAGACGCGTTTTAAAAAGAGAAATCGCTATCGATGTCTTATATTTGTTTTTCCCGGAACCGGAAGCAAATATTGAGAGACTCTCTGCTCATCTGGAAAAATTCTTCGATATATATTCGTTGGCGATGTGTATCTAAAGACTAGAAGGGTTTAAAAAAAAAAAACCCATTCGTTTCTCAGGTTTGTCTGCTCTTTTTTTCGCAGCCGGTCGTGTGGCCCCCGTTGTGTGTAAACAACGCACACGGGTTGATCCTCCTCCCGCGAGATCAAATAGATATGCGTACACATCCTATGCTTTTTTTCCTCTTCATCTGGGTCTGCTGATATTGTTGATGCGCAGCGTATATATATGTATATATTTATGCAGGAGCGAAGTGAGAGTTGAAGGCATAGAAGAAAAGAGGACCTCTTTCTCAATCTCCTTCCCCCCCCCCCTTTTTTTTCCTTTTAAATGGAATAATCATTCACAGTGTCAACAAAAGGGCGACAAGCTGGAAAAGAGAAATAAGTTGGGATGCCTATCGAAGAGCTTTCATTTATACTTGTAAATACTTTGCTGTTTCTTGAACGTGGCGTTCGGGATTACAGCCGTGACAAAAGATATGAGGATGGCTTATAGTACACAGACGCATTATGCAAATTAAACGAAACTCCATCGATCCGTATCCGACCAAGAGTTTCCCCCTTCGTTCAATTGGGGCCTCGTTTCTCTTCCACCCTGCCAAGATCAATTAACAAGGCGGCATTTCTTCGTATTTTAACCCGTTGTTAAAACCAGTGTTTCTTTTACTCTATTTCGCGGTTTGCTTTTTTTTTTTGCGAACAGAAGAACTGGATGAACAAGAACAAAAGGCAGGAGGGTACAATCGGGCGAGTAGCTTTGTTCGAAACACCTGAACTTGAACATGTTTTCTGGCACTGATTCAAAAGAGAACAGTTCAAGGAATGTATCCTCCCCCGCCCCGGTCCGGATTGCACGTCATTGTTCTGGTTTGCGGGACCGTTTCCAACAGTTGTCCACAATGTCTCCCTTATTCTTTGATGCTAACCTGGGGCAGGCGGCGCCCTCTAGGTACCCAATTAAAATGTCGACTATGATGTTGGGGCATCGATCGCATGATTGGATTTAACAATTCAAAGGAAAAAATGTCATCGCAATTTGCGGTCAACATCAACGCAGATCTTGTAGTGAAACAAGGAGATAGAGAGAAAGCGTTAATAGTTTCATCGACTTTATGCAAATAAGCTCATCAGAGGCTGTAATGAGTTTGATTTACTGTGGAAAAAGAGGTTGGCCTTTTTTTTTTTCATTTTCTTTCTCCTCATTATTTTTGATGGCGGTCGCTACAATATATTCAGCTGATTAATAACAAACGGAGAGGGGTTGATATTAGGAAAAGCCAAAGAATTGAAACTCAAACGGAAATGCCAGTGAGAGAAGAACATTTTCTCTTTCTGGCATATCTTTGGGATGAACACCGCGGGATATCCATCCCACCTCCCCCACGTATCTTTTATACAACCAGTATCTCCTTATTTCTTTCTTTTTTTTCGACCCCTTTTTTGGCCCGTAGGAACGGAATTTTTGCGACCGATGGAAATGAATCTTCGTCTGTGCCCCGGACAAATAATGCGCGCACAGGTAAGACGTTGGTCCCAATCCCACGCCCTGCCAAACTCACCAACAAAAACTTTTCATATTATTATTTTTTGTTTTGTTTTGTTTTTTGTTTTTTTTTTCCACCAGCATGCACTCGAATTCCTCATCATTTCTCATCTCAATTTATAATAGAAGCAACGTGTGTGTGTTTCTCTCTCGGTTACTTCGCTCGTGTATAAGTGAAAAGTACAAGAGTTGTTTTTATTTGTTTGTTCTATTTTACAACTTTAAGTAATTTTTTTTTTTTTTTTTTATTATGGCACGTATTTGAGATTTGGACATCTTTTTCCTCGCTGCTGCACAAGAAGGGGCCGCGCTGTGAGAGAGATAAAGAGAAAATAAGCTGATGGATTCGCTCTACCGTGTACGGATTTATAAATAATTCAACAAGAAAAAAAAAAAAAAGAAGAGGGATTTTCGGGATGTGAAAATTGAAGTGAAAAAAAGAATCAGGAGAAACGGTCAAACACTCCCCTTCGTTCATCTCACACCATCGTACAACTCCACTGAGCACGATGCCTTATAGCATTAAACATTTATCAAATCAATTTATTTTTTTTTGTTGCTTTTGGTATTTTCTAGTTTTGGCTAAACTGGTTTTTTTTTTTTTTTCTTGTCGTTGCTTCTCCCCTCCTACCTCGTCTCGCTTGTTGAACAGGAAATCCCTGATGAGGAAAAGCGTTGAACCGGTAACAAAGAATATTTATTTGTATGTATATAGCCATCGTTATATTTCCTATCCACGAGACCTGTATTCATTTTTTTTTCTAATGCCTTACCGTCGGATTATGTCAAACAATTGTTTGGAATTTATTTTCTCTATTTTTTTTCGTTGTTGTCCCGATGTGTTAAAAATTCCAACACTCTACGTCCGCTTATCCTCTTGTGTTATGTACACAGCCTATGGGTGGGAGGGCGGTACACACACCTTTAGCCTGTCTTAACGAATGGCAAACAAAGTAAATTTCGTTTTATTTTTTTTATCGACCTTTTCTCACACCGTCTTTTTTCCAAATGAGAGCGCAAACTGTTAACATTATAAATGAGATATATACGTAGCCTATATATATACCGCGTAGATTTAGCCTTCCAACTGGCTGCTGGGAGCAGTAACCGCGAATGAAAAGCGTTTTCATTACACTGCACAGCTCCTTCTATTCTTATGTTTTTTTAATGCCTTTGAAGGGCCGAAGAGGGGCGTATAAAATGATGGTAGGGTTGAATTTTTACGATACTAGTTTAAAAAAAAAAAAAGGGCATTCAACACCGCCTACCATCCGGCTTCAATGAGTCGGTTGTTTGCTTTTGTTTTCAACTTTTATTATTTTCCATCTTCCTCTTAATTTTTATTTCCATTATCAAAGAGTTTACTATTATATACTGTACATACTTGTTTTTTTTTTGTTTTTTTCTTTGCCTTTGGAGAGTTGGTGAGAAATTTTTAAAGGTGGACACACATGCAACCTGGCTGCCCTATTGATCGCTCACCAGACTAATGAATTAAGTTGCCGCATTAATTGAGAAGTCTTCCCTTTTGATTGTTTTTCATTTTGGTTATCGGCCACCCCTTTTTAAAGGTAGACCAACGGCAGATAAAATTTAACCTGGCCCGATAGGTTTGCCCCGTACGGAACGAAAGATCAGTTTTTGTTGTTGTTCTTCTAATGAGTTGATTTCACGCCAGCGCGGCGACCGCCTGATGTTTTCGCCATCATAAATTGTATTATAATGCTTTAATTGCTACTTAGTTTTTTTTTCTTTTCTTCAAAAGCAAGACAAGCGAGACAAGCGAGCAAGAAGGGGTCCTGTACAAACAACAGCGCCGTTCCCTTTCTAAGAAAAGACGCCGGGGTCAGCAGCGCTATCGTAAAAGTAGAAGGGCGAAAGAATAAGCGGCGCCGCTCACGATTTCCTCCTTTTTCTTTTTTTAAATTTAATTTTATCCTTTTAAAGAAAAAAAGAGGGGGAGCGATAGAGAGAAAAGAAAAAGAGACAAGGGAGTCAAAGAGGGCAAATAAACCAGGCATCTCTCATTTCCTTTCTTCCACGTCGACGTCTTTTCATAATGAAAAGTAAATGAACACGACATCGGCAGCCATTATTACTGACTGCCTTTTTTTTTCTCTTGGAAGGCCCCCCCCCCCCCCCCCTTCTTTTTTTTTCCCCTTGCTCTTTCTGATAGTTGTTTGTTTGTTGTTGTTTTTTTTTATTTATATACGTTCACATTATGGCGTTCTTGAGTAGTCGTTCGTGCCTTCTCTTTTTCAAAAACGTATAGCTCCGGAGGAACTCTCAGGTCTCCATCATTACGAGCAGGAAGAAGAAAAAAAAAAGGTTCCACTTGGCTTATTTGTTGGTTTCCTTCGCCTTTTCCTTATTTACCTCGTTTAAACGAATAGCAAAAAGCCCCCTAAACTAATTTTCTAGTTCACCATCAAAAAGAAAGAAAATACCTTGTATGTGTACCTCAGGTAGATTGCAGGTGTGTGTTGGCTGTAAGACATGCGTTTCAAAAAAAAAAAAAAAATAGAGGGAACACATACACACGCAATCAGTCGAGATAGTTTGACTGAAAGGAGGGTGGAGACGGTAAGAAAAAAAGGGATTTCTTTTTTTTGCCTGAGTCGAAAGAGAAGGAAAGATCGAGGGAGAGAATTACGGCCGATTGCGGTGTTTAACGACAGTTTGAAGAGGCAACTCAAAGGCAAAAAAGGGTTGGGCTAAGTTACAACTTCCAATTAATTACAAGAAAGGACTGGCCGCTTCTCTCAAGGCGAACTGAAAAAAGGGGGAAACATCTGCCAGAGCAGCAGCTCTTTGTTGGAACTATCAACCTGTTAAAACTTTGATATTGTGTTATATAAATACATACATTGTATGTAGCACTATATCTGTATGTATATACACACATATTAAATGCGCTTGTTGTGTGAACACACGCACAAGCCGATCGTACAGCAATTCACCTTCGTTTGTTTTGACCTGTTTGATGTTTTTTTACGGGTGGGCCCCTCTTTTTTTTCCCTTCGTATCATCAACTAATACGATCGTCGGCAGAGCGGCCTAACAAACCAGCGCTTCTATAAGAGATCAAAAAAAAAAAAATAAGGAGGGTATGAATAGAAAAAGAGAGAGAGAGAGAGAGAGAGAGATCTTTTCGAGAGGCTATTCAATCGGCTAGTTACCTAGACGGCCGAGCCACCTGTCAGCCATCACGGCCAGAAGACCAGAGAGTCATAATCAAGGTTCTCAAGTCTTTGCCCGTTTCAGGAGGGAACGTGGGCTTGGAATGGCCATTGAATTTTCATCTTCTTTCTTTTTCTTTATAGATTTTTTTTTTTTTGCTAAAAGGTAATGGCGAGACATGATGTTTTTTTTTCTTCTTCTTCTTCTTCTAAAATAGCATCACCCTGGCGTTATGGCCGAAGCGCCACCTACCGAGAAAGTTATTCACGGAATTTACGACAGAAGGTAATCTGGCTATATCGCGATGTACACACACACACACACACACACACACAGGGCAAAACAGGCGAGTACGTACGTACACACACCTAGGTCATTCGCAATCAAAACACTCGATGCTCATCCGTGAACCTCGTACCTTCATAATCAAGTGCTAGTGGCCGCTAACTGACATTCCGCTTCTAGCGCAAAACGGGCATAACAAGCTGTCAATGATGCAACCGTAATTAGAAAACATTGCGCCCAAGTGTTTCTCTCTCTCTCTCTCTCTCTCTCTCTCTCTCTCTCTCTCTCTCTCTCTCTCTCTCTCTCTTTGCTCTTCGTCTTTGTTTGTGTTTTTTTAATATGTTATCGGCCGTTGTCTTCTTCCTGCGTACGTAACCCACTTTGAAATGCCATCGAAAGAAAGCGGCCGGATTCTTCGTTTCCATCGCTCAGATGCTCGGTCATCAGCGGGTTCGAAATAATTCGTCATAACCCTCCTAACGGATGCTGAAGTCATTAAGACACCCAAAATGATAACCATGCTTTGACATTTTTACGGGATCAGAGAGATTGATGATGTGTATTCATTATAAAATTTTTTTTTCTTTTATCTCAGAGTAGAAGAGAAACCAGTTTGGTTTCTCATCCGCCCTCCAGGATGTTCGGAATTGGAGGTGGAATGGCCACCTAGCGCCCTTGTTATAAACTGTATCCATCGCTTGGAGCGGAATAGAAGTGGGCGGAATGATGATCATTTCTTCTTCGTGTTGTACAAATCTAATCGAGCGGATGAACAGATGCGCTACGCGATGAAAATTGCTGCTGCAATTCGTAGAAAAGAAGCACGAATGGTTGAGAAACGATGGCCGTTTCAGCGTTCAAGAACTGTTCAAATAAAGAAAAAGACTGATAACAAATTGGAATTTGCAGAATAGGGAATGGGGGTAACAAATCGTTCGGCTCACAATCTTATTGACGGTAGCCGTAATAGTAATACCGTAGACGAGACGAGAGGCAATAAATAAATGGTGATGTTATCTCCGGACGGGGAATGCCAAGCAGGTTAATAAAATGCAAAGCAGCTAGCGCTTATTGATTCAACAATAAATTTAAAAAAAACGGCACATATTGTACACATTTGGGTATGTCTGTGTCGAGGAAATTGTTTTTTGTGACATTATTTTGCATACAATTGGAAGAGATTGTTAAAAATCCTCGGTTATTACTTCTTTTTTTAGGAAATAAAAGTTTTGACAGCCGACCATGCGTATGTTCAATTGTTGCACATTTCATAATTCAAATAAAACAGCTGTGAGAAAACTAATGACTTAAGACTATGTAAAGCACATCCATTAAAGACTCCAACCACTTTAACTATGTACCACCTCAATAGATAGTCACGCAATTTACTTTAAGCCGCAAAAAAGGGGGGAATCCTTGAGCAAACAAAATGTTCAAAGCTTTCATGTGGGAAATGCATCGCTTGGATTTTTATGTATTACGCGTCTAGCATTAACGGATGGATGCGTAAGTCCATTCAAAACATGTATTTATGGGTACCACCTACGAAAATTGAGATACTCCACGACATAGGAGCTGTCAGAGAGAGATGAGCGCCGAGATGGCCATCGACATGCCACAAATAGGCGTCCCTTAAAAAAGGATTTTTTATTTTGAACTTTTTTTTTGTTTCATCAAGTTTTAAAAAGACCGTCACTCCCGCATGATTGAACACTTTCACTCCACCCGCTTCCGCATCGTAGTTGCGACCGATTGTATGGCTAAATACTCGGCTTGCTCGTACTCATCCATCACTGTGTGATGATACACATCCGTGGCGTCAGACGTATCCGCAGTCCGCGTGCACGGTGTGTGAGAATAGTGAAAGTGGTAAGACGATCTCAACCCCCGATAAGGTAGACGTTCGAAGGTCATACTCTGGCTTCCATCAGCACGTCACAATCCATGCCATCGTTATACATCTCGACTACACCGCATTAAAACGTCAGTCTTATAACAGCAACAAACGCGGGGGGATAAGAAATATTTCAAAAATATACACCCCTTTAAAAAGAAAAAAAAAACAAGAGAATAACGATGAACGTGGAGAGTGAAAAAAAAAAAGAAGAAGAAACAAATTTTTTGGTTTCTTCCAGCCCTTTGATGTTGTTTCGGTATTGGTCTTGTTCTGCGATTAATAGCCACAATCAGCATGGGGTATAACATGCCTTCTATACTGCCTCCAAGCTACTGATGCATTCCCATCGAGAAGTTAAGAACGACAGAAGAAAACAAAAAACAAAAAGGAGCAACAAATTATCTCCTGTTTCCCTCTGGTATAGCAGTTAGCACCCCCCTGGTTTCTAGTTTATTACATAAAATACACACACACACACACAATAAACTTAATATTTTGGCGAAACACAATCCTCTTTTTTGTGTGTTCGTTTAAAACGATAATTAACTGAACTCTTTTTTTCTTTTTAAATATCCATTTATCTAGAAAAAGAAAAACACAGTCCTGTATTAATGGCGATCTTAAGCCGATTATTAAAAACGCCATAACCTTTTGTGTATGTGAAGATTTGAATAATTAGCACCGATACAAAAAAAAATGGTACGATAAATTATACATTAGGTTATTGAAATATCAATAATCATTGGTTTAAGACTAGAGTGTGATTCCGTTCACGTCATTTCGCTCCAGGATAGGAAATCCGAGATTTTGGCTTTTTGCCACAAGGGCGTTTAAGAAATTGCTCGCCGCTATGAAACCACTTGTTGCAAACTAACCGGAGAAAAAGAAAAAAAAAAAAAACAAAAGAAAACAAAACAGAAAGGCGTGAATTTGCAATTGATGATGACATTGAATTATGAAAATTCTTTTACTCCATTTCGATCCGTGAAGCACGGGACATCCACCGTGACGAGTTAACATGTCACCGCTCAAATCCGACATGAGATTCCACCAAAAGACGGCCATTCCTTTCTTGGGCCAGACGGTCACTCCCGCGCGAGTGAAAACAGTCGCTCCGCCTTCTTCCACGTCATCCAACTTAATGGAGAAGAGAGAAAAAAAAAGAAGAAATACCACGAACACAAGATCAAAAGGAAAACTGTTGATTCATCAGTCGGCATGTATCTTATCATGTCTACAAAAAGGATTACGTAAGTCATGAAGGTAAGGATGCGATCGCCGCGCATCAGCTCAAACTCAGTGGGTTGGCCTCCAGATTGGAAAAGAACACCATGATCACTGTGCGGAGTATATCTTCCACCGATGCCGTAATTGGCCACCTGTCAAAAAATAATCGGAGTTCCAATGAACATGTAACCCGTACACACGAAATGATATACGACGTGAAGAGAGAACAAGGGAGAGAGATACTTGATAATGTTCGGATCCGACATCAGAAGGCTGGCTGTTGAGGCCGACAGAGTCGCTGATCCTCTTTGAGATTTTATCAACCGCATGATGGCTGCCATCCTGCACCCACGACCTGACGTTTCCAAGACGAAATCATTTTGAACTCAATGGGGCCGGAGTAACAACACGATAGAGGCCTTTCGCAAGACACAGAAAGACAGAGTATATCATACTGTTTGGACGTGCGCTTATCGCTAGTAGCTCCCTGACGTCCTGAACGTTTGCTCCCGTGCGCCGACCTTTCTAAATTCTCGATGGCCAACGATTTGAATAGCTCTGTCTCTGCGTCGGACATGAAGTCGTGAAAGACTGCAATATAAGGCACTAGAGAATGCTCTTCCAGTTTTAATGGCCGCACCATGAAGTACGGACCAGTGTGGCTGATGTGACGGCACTTTAACTTGCTCGTCAGACGTGTCGGCTTCACCAATAACAAAAAGGAAAGCCATCGACATTTTTTTTTCCAACTTGGAAATTTACTGTTTATGGACACAAGATTGTTAAAAAAAAAAAAATAAATACCCGAGATTGCTCTCCTCGACAAAGTCTGAAAAAGATTTCCGTTTCTTCCCAAACGGGTGATTTGTCTGTCGCCAATCTGTGCGCATTGTTTTTCGCATCGACAATCCGTTGGCGTTGTGATTGATTGCCTCCGCGGACCGTCTTGACGCGCGGCTTAAACGGCTCCGGATTAGTCCGCCAGTTGTCTCCGAGGGGACCTTTTTTCTCTAGAACATCGTCGTGCTTTTGTTTGTGTTTTTTTCATAGTAAAAAAATACGTAGCAATTATTCCGCAGGATAAAGTCGAAGGGTTTTTACTTCGATAAATTGTTAGCAAATGAAGGAAGTACCACACGGATTGCAGTCGATAGAAAAGGCTTGATTTCAGCGACAGTTGCTGATTGATTGCTCTCGGATTGGGCAACTTCCGCGGCGGTAGATATCCAATCAACGGCCTGATCGTAAAGCCCTTTGTTGAAAGCATGCTTGCCGATGAAAAGACAATCTCGAGCTATTGAAAAAAAAGCAAAACAAGAAGAAAATACCTAATGAATAATCAACGTAAAAAAATAAAATGTTTTGGCTTAGTCTATGTATACCATTTAGTCCTTTCAAGCTGGGAAAAGAGATTCGATCGAACATTTGGACATTACCGCTCGCAAGTTGGCTGACGTTCAATCGATAGGCTCCCTGCAAGTCAGCTAAAGAAAATGCCGCTCCTGACAGATCGTCTTCACTTGGGAAACTCTTCGACATGTTCAGAACTTCTTGAACAATGTCTATTTATGATTTTTTATGATTTAAAAAGCTCGTCCTCGGTGATGTTTTAATAATTATTATTTTTACCAGTCACATTGACTTGAGATTCCAGTGCTGTTTTGACTGATTGCCAAGAGATTGTTAGACGTTTCATCATGTGGAAAGCGTTGATTGGGTTACTAATCACTGCCCTCGAATCTAAATGAGCCGAATGAATTTCTCTAAATTCTGTTAGGTACCTGTGCAAAAGAAAAGAATTCAACTCTAATCCTAAATTTTAAGTTAAATAACGCAGTGGTGTACTGATCGATGGCGGCCGTTTGCTGTTTGATGATGAGGAGGAAATGTTCAAGTCGTTGGCCAACGTGTTGCTCCTTTTCGTAAAGTCGTTCTAACTCAGCCACAGATGAGTACATGTCACTAGTTGACACGATATCGACCATCAACGTAAAGATCACAAGCCAGGAGACTAAACAGTTCATTTTCTGCGTCTAGAAAAGCTCGTCGTCTTAACAAACCGGCTTCAAGGAACAAACTGGGACGTCAGATTTTTCTTTCGTTGACAAGAGGACGAGATGAAAGGACCTTGACGACACTTCCTTCCTCAATCTATCCGCCACTCTGTTTCAATTTCCTTTTTTTTCCTTTCGACGTAAGCGGCAGGTGTAGCCGACCTTTTCTAACAACCGGGTCATTAACACGAAGAACAGCAATTATGGAGAAGAAGCCTTAAGAATTAAAAAAAAAAGGCCGGTAGTTCTCTGATTGGAAGAAGAACAATCAGGATTGGTTTTGGATGTTTCAGAAATGTTGAACACGGTAAGAAACAGCATGTGGTCTGGAAAAAAAAAAAAATGCCGCGCCTCGTAAGAAATAAAAGTTAGGTCGGCTATATGCGCTGCTGGTCGACGTGAAGCGTACAAATAGGGAAAGATTGATTCTTAATGCTTTGTTTTTATATAGGTGAGCTGACTTTATTGTGCAGCTCGTCCGCTCTCCGACATTTTCATAAGGAAATGCGCAAGGATTCATTTTTTACGATGAGAATCTATTGGGAGATTTAATGTTTTTTGATGGCGCTAAGATATTAAAGGGCATCCATAAAAGGTCGATATTTTTCGATCTTATCGTCCACGAATAAAATGAGTGGAAGAGAGTTTTTGAAGAAAAAAAAATACATTTGTACATTGTAAATCTTCAAAAAAGAAATGTAAATGTAATTGGATATTATTCATATTGATGGGTGGCCTGGACTAATGCATAAACTGGTTTTGAAATACTGTAGTATTTTTTTGTTGTTGTCATTTCTTTTCATAATAAAGAAAATATGAAAAAGAAAAAAAAAAATGAACGACTCGTTTGAATATATCAGATTCGAATCTCGATCGCTTACAAACAGTTTTGGCGTTACACGTGTGTTATTGGGCTTTGGTGACTCGCCCTGGCTACTGTGTAAACACAGGCTCACGTGTAAGTTGAGTAGTCGTGCCGACCGCGCGAAGGCCGTCCAGCAGGAAAAACGAAACATATGCGGCCAACCAGAAACGGCTATAACCCATTGCTAATACACACCAATTTTGGATATTTGTTGCTCATTATGCATATCCTTCTCTTTTTTTCGTCGATGTGCTTTATAATAAGAGGAAATTCAAACAATAAAGTGGCTAATCTGTCTGGCCCTGAGCTTAAAATATCCAGGGTCATTAGCCGTCGATTGCCGTCAGGTATGGTATGCGTTAATTACTCAGTTTTTTTTTACTTTTTTCTTTCTTTTTTTTTAGTATCAAATTAAAATAATATTTGATGGTAGGACTTTGAAGCAATGGTTTTTGCTGGTTTCGTCAGTTTTGACGGTTGCCTTTGTTTCGGGAATATGATTCCCCACGAGCTAAACGAAATTGACTTTGACAGACGAAACGCATGTCGAAATAATAAAGAAAACCGGAGGAGAAGAAAAGAAAAAGAAAAACAACAGCGTTCTCGCCTGCCTGGGGCCGCTGTTATTCACGCCACGGCAAAGCTTTTCGGCAAAGACTTGGTGGGTGGTCCTGAAAATTATTGCGAGCTTTACTAATTTAATTTCTTTTTTTTTTTATGGTGGGTCTTCGTGTTTAATCTGTTTTTCCATTTCACTTTTGATTCATTGTCCGTGCGGGATTGGCAGAATCTGGAATATTCAAAAATCAAAAGCAGTATGCCCATCTAGCGAGCCTTATTGGAACTGTTTCTTGCGAACCAGGTGAAAATCTCAAAGGTAAAAAAAAACAATGCACAAAGGAAAAATGACAAAAATAATTATATTCTGGTTGAGCTACTTCATATCTTTAATTAGTCGACTAATGTCACCTAACTGGGATTTATAATTAATGAAATATTCAAATTAAAAATTTTTCACAAAAAAGTTGGACTTAAAAATAAGCCCGACAAAATAAGCCCGACTTTTTTTTTTAAATACAGATGTTGCCATATAAACACATGATTGAGGTTTTAAATTTTATGGAGATATCGAAATCAAATTCATTTTGACTTGGGAGTTATATTGTAGTTTACGAGTTATTGGTTGTGATAAAACCACTTCAATTCCGTTTACTTAATCGGAGGGCAAACTAATATTTTATTCGTTTAATGTTGGTTATCGCCAGTTAGATTTAATCGAATTCCTGGATAACTTTTTTTTCTACGTATTTTGCACGAAAATCCGGGCTTATATCGACCGTCTAATGCCAGATTCCTTTCATTTCATACAAGAACCTCATCCATGTTACCGAAAGTAAAACGTAGTGTTTATTTTTGAGTTTAGTTAAAATATCTTGCTATAGACCTAGAAAATTGATTAACGCGCAAATGAGCAAAATGAAATTGAAAACTCATTGACGGATTTTTCTTTTTGATTTCTTCTCGATCCCCGTTACCACAAGGTATGCAAAATTACAACACGTGACATGGCATCGTATTTGTTTCACTTATTTTTATATAACTTCAGTTTCAGTTTTAGTTACAAGAAAAACAACATAAACAAAACAAAAACAAAGATTTGCTGTGGTATAAGGATCGTAATACATAATGATGATGACTGTTTGACTTGTATAACAAAAAAGAAAGAGAAAGGTAAAAGAACATAAACAAAGGAATAAATTCAAATCGATTCTTTTCGTATGCAAAATATGACGGTTTGTAGTGTATATGCGGTCATCATACGAAATAAAAAATTCCTAAACATCACCTTCCCGAACAAATGCATCACATCTTTCGTATATTTCGAGATTGAACTAATCTAACTTTAACTGGGCTTTTTTTTTTTAAACGGGCGGGGAGCGGCGGGAAGGATTCACGGTGTAAAGTTCTTGATCGATGACATTAGCGCAACAAAGTGACAACAAAATATGATTTAAAAAAAAATTAGGATACAAGACACACCGGTATGACCTCTGGAGAGAACTGTCGTCGTTCTATCGTCAAAATCAGTGACATAAAAAAAAATGTAGAAAACAACTCTAGGCGTTGAAAAATTCGGTCATTTCGTTATATCGCGCCATGAGAAAAGAGGAACCAAAACTTAGAGCAGGAAGAAAACTAGACGTATATATATGTATAAAATATGTGTGTTCTGTATATACCATCGGTTTTTTTTTCTGAAGCGGTAGAGGAACGGGCACATGGATTAGGAAGATCAAATCCAATATGAATATGTATATCGTTATATGTTTTTATATACTTAATAGGACTCGCGACTCTTTGTCAAGGCGCCATTTGTTTCTTGTGTGTTGATGATCTTCGCATTTTGTAATTTTCCAGTTTGATTCACTTTTTTTTTGTTCGTTTTTTTTCTTTTAAATTTCCATAGGAATATTTCAGTAATGACAAACAGCAAACGAAACACGATGATGATGATGCCCTTTCATTGAAAATTAAAAAGGCATACCTGAAATAGAACGTTGTTATCAGGAACCCCCCCCACCCTATGTTCCTTCCCCTCCCACCGGAAGAGCTCGATATCATTCTCGTCCGGAAGCTGGACACTGCTATGACATTAAAACACTGTATGTTTGTGAGCAGATGTTAGGAAGAGAAAGAGCGAGAGAGAGTAGAAAGACACACACAAACACACATGGTTCTCTTTGGTTTGTTTTGCTGTTGGTTTGGAAGAAACAAACATGCACACACACGCACACAGATCAACGTGTTTCCTCAATCATAACGAAGGTGAGATTATCGAATAAAGATCAGTATTTTAAAAATAAAGAAACAGCCGGGGAAACACAGCAAATGTGAGAACTTCTTGTTAATGGGAGGGAAAATTGAATGAAAAAAAAAAAAAAAAGATATAGCGGACGGAATCGAGATTCAAAATGGAAGTATAAAATAAAGGAAGAAAGAAATACCGAAACCGCTGGAAGAGGTGGAAATTTAAAAAAATGAACAGAAATTGTTGTCGATGTCGGAAGAAAAGAAACAAATGGAAGTCAAAATATAGAAGGTCAGGACTGTGTGCTGTTTTCGTTTGTCATTGTCCCTCCAAAACAGTCAACCAAACGCGCGACCACATGTGTTTTTACGAATGCTCATGTGTGTGTGTGTGTGTATGTGTGTGCGCCAAATGTTAAAAAGGTGAGGAGGGAAAGATAAGGTCACTGTATGAAGTAATCGGGGTGGTCGGAATCGGTCTCAAATCGCTTGGCTTCCTCCTGCATGCTTTCCTTGATTTTCAAGATGGCCGCCGACTCCGTTTGATCCTGCAAACGATGAACAAACCAGAGTGGCTCAAAAATAAAATTTCGAAATGTTTCCCTCTCTTTCTTTTTCCTCTTCTCATTTTGTTTCAAATTAATTAAAATTAAGGAATTTGATTTTAAAAAAGGTTTCTCTTTCGCTCGCAGGACAATCAAAACGAAAAGCTTTGGCACTTCGTCGAACCATACGAAAACAACAAGCTGGTGAAAACCATAACAATATTTTTCGTTATTGTACCATTATGTATGTACAAGATCTTCAAACGATCAAAGTTTGGAATCTTTATGTAAATGGACAAAAAAAAAAATACAAGAAATGGACTGAACTTTCGACTGGTGTGACGGGCCGATTGAGCTGAATTGCGACATGGTAAAAAAAAAATGGCAGCTGTAACTGGAACTTTTGTTTTATTTCATTTTTCTTTCGTGTTTATAAAAACGAGAGTTTTCGCTATCTTATCTATTGTACAAGAGCTCTGTGTGAAAATTTAAACGCTTGTGTTCTGCTGCGCAAGTGGAACAAACGCTTGATTCCTAAATCCGCGGCAAAATGAAATGCATGAATTGGTTTAAAAATGATCTTTTTTTATTGACTTCGCGCGTCTTGTGTTCAAGATCCAATGAATTTGTACGTCGTGTCGTTCAAGCTGACTGACGGCTGGAATGAAAATTAATGTAAATAAAACACCGCCACCACACACAAAAAATAGGGGAAAAAATAAAAACCACGTAAATTAGAAATTAGAAAAGGATCTGTGAATTGTGTGAGGGATGAGCAAAAATGTCGGAAGTTAAAAAAAATAAAAATAAAACAAGACCGTCCACGAAAAGCACACACACACACATACACAGAGGAACACAGAGGAACACACCTGTTCTTTTGCTTCTTCCAATCGGCAGCAAAACATTTTTTTCCTTAGATATCTTACATTTTAAAGGCATCTCTCTCTCTCTCTCTCTCTCTCTCTCTCTAGTTCACGAAACGTACCACGTCAAATAAAAACTGAAGTAGGAAATAGTGAAAGAACATCACATCCAGCCGCCCCCTCGAGTTAAGTTTTTAAAAAATAAAAATAAATGAAGAAAAATGAGAGATAGGTAGGACCAGGTGTGAATGAGCGCTACCGAGTTATATACGGAGGGATTGCTTTTGTTGTCCGTCACACCAATGAGAGCCAGAATTATTTGAAGGTAAAAAGAAAATAAGGATAAAAAATAAATAGAAGCAGTAGGTATGAAAATAACAAAAATTAAACAAATAATAATAAAAAATCAAATCAAACGTTTGATTTTCTTATTATTTTTCAAACTGAATGGTATGTTTGTTGTTCTTTTGTTTGTTTTTTTTTGCTTTGTGGATAGTTTTCAATAGCTTTGTTGTTTGTTTTTTTCGTTTCTTTGAAGATTCAAATCAATACAACATTACGTTCATGCAGCCGCCAAAATTTTCGTCCATTCACTCCACAACATTCGCACGTATTACACAAACAAAAAGGATATCCGTAATTATTACATATCATATCATTGTTTTGTTTAGAGAGAGACGTTTCTATTTAAGACTGAATGGCTCGTTACAGGCAAGTAAAAATGAAAAGAACACGCCATAATGAAATCAATTGAAAAGCACGTTCGAGTATTTATTGAATGTTTTCCTCCCCTCCCCCGCAGAATAAAAAGAAAAAGACAGTCGGTTCCCCAGTTGGTGGGTGGGGAAAAAAAATATCATGGCCAATAAGAATTTTAGGAGAGAGTGGGGGAAAGAAAAGTTAAGTCTTGCTGATTCAAAAAATATACCACTTAATTACATTATTTTTTTTAAGTAAAAAAAGTGAGAGTGGGAATTTTTTTTCGAAAACAACGTAAATAAGAGAATAGTGAAAGAACGAGTTAAAGAGAGATTACTTATATTTTGTTTACAGACTGACGGCTAAAAACACGGGTCGTAAAATAAGTTGCAATTCGTGGTGGTGAGGGAGGTCATTTTGCGTCAAAAATGGGAGGGAGGAGGAGGAAGAGCGGGTAAAATATATATCAGATGGTTTCGGGATGATGATTCACTTGTATCTCACAATAATTCACGCACACCCCTCGCCCTCCCCTCTCCAGACAAGGAAAAATTAAAAAATTCCAATCATAATGCGGTTACAGAGAAATTAAAAACGAGTAATGGTCATCCAGTCATCAGTAAAGATAACAGGGTACGGGTGCAATGAGCTGTTGTGGTTAAATCACGTTTTTTTTTTGCTTTTTTTTGTAATTAAAAAAGTGGGGGAAAGAATAAAAACAAACAAGCAAAGAAAAAAAAAATTATTTTCAATGGAAAAGGAGAAACGGTTTGATGCCAATTACAAATACAATGTCCCTCCCATAATCTTTGCAAGTTCTTTCCGCTCAAAAATTACTTTTTTTAAAACTGAAACAAGAAGCTACTAATTCATTTGAGCAGCATCGTGGAGAGGCTGAAAGAGAAAGAATATAACTTAAATTATCCGGGCAAAAAAAAAGGAGAGAATGACGAACAACACACGGATTCAAATATTAGGTAATGTAAAAAAAAAAGATTTAAAAATGTGGGGGGTAAAGGGAGGATGGATGTATACGGCCAATGAAATAAGAGAGTAGAGGGGAATGGTGGACGGTAAACGGCCATGTAAAATATAGCAATTTTTTTTTTTTTTTTTCTAAAATGGGTTTGTCTCGTGACAGTTTTTGTTTCTTCTTCTTACTGCCGGAGACCAACTACATTTTTCTTTTCTATTTTTCTCGATTTCCCTTCCCGCCCTTTGACCCGCGATATCCTCTCTCGTTTCAAAAATCAGAAACAACCGTTCTTCTCTCAGTTATTCCTCTCTGTTCGTTTCGTTTTTCTTATTTTGTCGGACGTTTCAATTTTTCACGAGCCGAAGAAGCTGCCGGTCATACTCACATTCTCATTGGGACCCCCGAAGCCTCCGAGGTTGTAGTCACCCATTCCTCCGCCACCTCCTCCACCGCCGTTTCCACCGGCATCATCGCGTGGCGTTCCCGGGCCACCGTTAGCTGGTGAACTCTTCATACCATCCAGGCCGTCCCCACCGTTCATAACCGGGCCCATAGCTGAAGGACCCATTGGCCCCATAGGACCTCCTTCAGGTCCACCACCCATTGGGAAGTCCTGCTTTTGATTTTGAAAATAAAACACAAACAATTAGTATGCCAACTGATTACGATTTAAACTATTCAAATTTGTGCCAAAAATAAATAGAGAGAGAGAGATAAGACAGAAGCAAAGAACGACTTTTTTTTTCTAGAAGTTATCAAGGTGACCAAACCAGATAAGAACTACGTTTAAAAAAAAAAGAGTGGGGAGTTAGTGTTTCTTATTTTTGTGAAGGAAATAATAAAAGAAGAAAGAAAGTGTAAGATGGGAGAAATTAAGAAAGGAGGAAGATTAGAAATATCGCGTACTCCTGGCATGGCTCCACCCGGCACAGACTTCATCATCGTGTACATGCCGTCCCCTCCTGAACTAGACGAATCTGGTTTGATGACAATAGAAAACAAAAACACACACACGTCGACATCAGTCAATCAGTGCCCGTTAAGCTTCGTAAAGCTGTGCTGTTGTTTTGGCAAGAGAATTTTCCTTGTTTTTTTTTGTTTTTTTTGTTCCGACCGGCCGGAATTGAAAGGACAAACTCACCTTGTGGGCTAGGCATGATGGGTGTGCCGGGACCTGGAGGTCCAGCAGAGCCGGGTGGACCCTGTTCGAAAATGACCGAACCACAAGAAATAGGTACAGATAGAACAGAAGAGATAGAAAAACACAAAGATGTCAAAATAAATAGTCGTTAGTTTTTAGTTTGTTTTGGTCGAAAAAAAAAGAATGGGTGAAAAAAAATAAATAAAAAGTATAGTAAATAAAAAAAAACTGTTAACGGTTAAAAACTGAAAGATAAAAATAAGTTATGTATCAATATGTATATGACGGGGTTAGCTCCTTCCATATTTTTCAACTAACTTGTCTCCACTTACCCCGTAGTTGCCAGGCGATGACGATGGATAATTCATTGGCTACATGTGAAATGAAACACAACAAACATGGATTTTAGATAATTTCTGATTAATTTAGCCTTTAATAAAATGGTATTTACCGTAGATGAATTGGGCTGCCACTGTGGCCGGGGACCTCCTGGCCCACCCATGCCTCCCATGTTTGGTAGAGGTCCACCGGGCCCGCCCGGGACACCGCCTCCAGGGCCCATAGGACCGCCAGGACCCATCATTCCGGGACCTGGTCCTCTCATTCCTGGACCAGGACCATAACCTCCTGGGACTCCGCCAGGCCCACCTGGGCCCATCGGACCCATACCACCCGGACCTCTCGGACCACCGAGTCTGGGACCCATGCCGGACATCGGAGGACCTAAACGAAAAACAAATTCGAATAAGATACTTGACGCGATTTAACATTAAAAAGAAGAAACCAACATAAAACAGTCACAACAAAAATAATAAAGCAGGGCCAGCGGAAATAAGAAAGTGCAACACAAAGCCGCTAAACGTAACACAAACCAAAACAATACAAAGAAAAAAGGAGATAGAACGCTTGACGGCCAAAAAAAAAAAGGGCAAAGCGATCTGTCATCTGATCGCCGGCACTTTTCAACACGAGCCGCTTAGAAAACAACTACAGTTTCAATAGAGTGCGTAGCCGTCCGCGTGGATCGGTAACGAAAAGGAACTAATTCTTTTTTTTTTTTTTAATTAATTTCCGAACAAAAAAAAACAAAAAGATAGGGAGATTAAGAGTTTTCAATACAAAAAGCGTTAAATACTAGGGTAGGAAAAAAAATTAAAAAAATAATAATAAAACAACTGAATTAATGGATAAATGAAAATTCAAAAATAAAACAGAAATAGACACACACAGAGGCTTTGCTGAATAATCTGTACCTTGCCAACCTACGAACTCGCCGTCACCTGAGTCGAAGGAGTTTCAAAGATAATATCAATAAACATCATCTGTGTTACTTGTATGTATATATATATACATAATATTCACTGATTGAATGTAATCAAAGTTTGAATGATCAAAAACAAACAAAAGATACAGAAAGAAAAAGAGGTGTGGAATTTCATCTGTTTTTTAAATATTACGCATAAGGGATAAGACGCTAAATCTTTATGGGTGTTCAATATCTACCTTGCCGAGTGGGATCCAGACTGTTGGGCATCATCGGTTGGCCAGGAGGCTAGAAGAAGAAACCACAGACAACAGTATCGTTTATCAATCCGTGCACGGGTTTTAAATTCAAAGCCAAAAATTGGCTTTGTTTTCATTTTCAAGTTACCCCGCCGAATTCAGGTCCCATTTGAGGCATTCGAACGCCTGGTCTCGGTCCGCCTGGATAACGTGGTCCCATAAACGGCTACAAAAAGATGTGTATGAGAAGATAAGATGTAAGCAAACAAACACCTTTATCATCTATTGAACATACCTGTCCTGGCATCATCTGCGAGTGTGGTGTAGGCGGCTGAGGGTGTGGCGAGGGCTGCGAGGCGGGGTGAGTAGGCGGAGACGGTCTCATAGCCGAATTCTGCAATAACGAAAAATTTAATTTCTTTTTAAATTAAGATCTTTAGAAATTATATCCCAAAACTTTTAGCTGATGATTTTCTGTTTTGTACAACTTAAATGAAACCCTAACCTAATGGTTTATTCAGTGAGACAACCCATCATTACCCACAGAATAGTATTTCGTTCTTTTTTTTGCTTTTTTGCAACGGATGGACTTACTGGAAAGAATCCATGCGGCATCGGGCCTCCTGGCATGCCGTCTCCTGGCGCCATCTGGCCCAGCGGGCTCGGCACTGGACCGGCATTCTAACATGTGGGCATCGAGCACGCACACACACATTACATACACAACCAAGCAAATAAAAAGAGAATAAACAAATAAACAAACAAATAAGCAAAAACTGTCCTTTTTTTTTTAGGGAGGACTGGGTTTGCGCTATGTTTCAATCACAAATAAAAAAAACAAATTATAAAAAAAGGGAACAAATAAGGCGCTCGCCCGCACACTGCCTCAATAAGTCAAAAATCGATATTTCGGATCTAAAGAATAGATGGGAGAGTAAAAGGGAAATAAAATACAGATAAAATGTATAAGGAAAAGGAGGGACTAATAATTCCCCTCCTTTCCACCTTTTTCTAGGAGCGTCTCCAACCTTCCACCCAACGACGCTGTCCCTCTCCCCGCCCATCGAAAGGGGTTGCCATAGCAACGGGGACTTACTGAAAGGGGATGAAATGCTGCGCATTGGGAGGCAACAGAGACGAGAAAAAAAAAAAAAAAATTGGAAATAAAAAAAAAAGAAGAACGAACGCCGATAAGGTCAAGAGGTAAAATACGTCATAATGAAGCGAGGGGATGAAAACAAATCACGTCTTCACGTCGCTTTCTGTCTCATCGGTTCCGCCCCACAGATAAGGATCCACATCTTCAAAATTGAAATATCAAAGATGAAGCACATTTGTTCTTTTTTTTTTTTGGTATGTGTGTGTGTTGCCTTTTCGTATGCATCGTCAAGACATGCGCATGACCTCACGTAGCGGATCGATTGGCGGATGCGGATGCCAAGTCTGTTCGGTCTCGTAGTCTCCTACACGTAGCCGATCTGCCCCGAAATCTTTAAGCGCTTTATTTTCGCGACATATAACGAAATTAAGAAACACCGAGCCCCATTGAATTCGTTATGGAATTCTGCGAATCCTCGAGATTACAAAACCGGAGTGAGTGAGTGTGTGTGTGTGTGTGTGTAACAATCAACGAGAATAGGGTGTCCGGTAGTGGACCGCCTGTTTCTCAGGTTCATGCCCTTGAGCGTCAAATTTCAAAATCTTTTTCAAGGTACACACTCAGGTAGCCCTTTTCTCTCTCTCTCTCTCTCTCTCTCTCTCTTCCAGCTCTTTTTATCTAGTTCTCTTTTCTTCTCCGTTTCCTGCATTGATTCGTCGTCTCTTTCTTCTTCATTTCACAGCATCCGATGTACGAACCTTCTACACATCCATTCTTTTCTCCCACTATGCGCGTTAGTTATCGGAATAATTCCGGGTATCTAGCAACTTCTCTCTCTTTCTCTTTCCCATTTAAAAAAAAAGGAACGAGACCGTTGGAAATATCACACATCCGACGAAATCCAAAATGAAAGATCCCCCAATTTTGAGTCTCCCCTTCTGGATTCAAACAATAGCTGTATCTCTCCTCCCCTATGCACCAACTAAAAGAGAATCCGAGTTCCCTATTGGTTCTTCACACACATTCCTGCTTGGAGGGTTCCACACACACACACACACACGAAATGTAAACTAGAAGAACCTTTAAATAAAAAAAAAAGGAGAAATCCTCATCCCTCTCCCCTGAACGAGAGTCTACCTGTAAGTTTTCCCACAAAGAGAGGGTCAAATTAACCCACTTTGATTGCCTTCCCCAGACTTCTTTGTCTTGACCTGATTTAATTTGAAAAATAAAATAATTGAAGAGAGTAAAACAAAAACAAAAAAAATGACTCTACGTGTTAAATGAAAACGGTGTGGTGGATTATGCTGATACACGTGTGTCGGAACGATGAGGATATCTAATATGGTTGGGGCAGTTAAACAAACAATTACGGTACACCTGTTGCCCTGCACCTGAATGAAACGTTGAAGTTAAAAGCGCCCGCCTTATTTGAATCGCCACATGTTATTTGGGAGAGAGCGCACGTTCACTTAATTCGGAAATGTGGCCAGTTCTACTTACGTGTGCGATGCCATTGACGCCATAGCCGGAATTGACGAAACCCTACAAAACGAGAAAATAAAATAAAATAAATCACTTGTGTTAAACAAACTTTAATTAAATTAAAGAGCTTAAAAGGAGACTGACAATCAGGGACTAAAGGTCGACTAATAAACAAACTATTTTGACAATTAATTAACTAGAGTGTGATAAATTAAAATATGAATGACATAAAAAAAATTATTGGCAGATGTGAAGGATCCTCTTACATAGTCATGAAAGGCTTTGGCTTCACTGGAGTGATCGCATGTGTCTCGACGCTCCGGCGCCGCGCAATATAAATCCCAAAATACACTACCAAATCGAAAAAGAAGAGATTAATGCATTTAATTATAATTGTTAATTTCTTTTTATGTTGTACTTACCACCACCACGAATGAAGGAAACCGGGTGGCTCTCCTAAGGTGATGTTTTTCTCCCACCGAATCTTAAAATTAAAAATAGACCAATTAAAGATGATTGAAAATTAATTGTTTTCAGAACGTCAAGCAGAATGCTAACACGTAGGTTCACATGTTGACTGAACGTCGAAAACGTTGTCACACAATAAAAAAGACGTTGAGATAGATGTTGGACAAAAGTATCGATCTATCAGTCAACATCCATCCAGTTTCACAAAGCAGCCCTTAAGACAACATCTCCAACCACTTCCAAATGCTGGCAAGAGATGCCGCTCATTGAAAAGTGTACTTAACAGTCTGCCAATGAACAACAACTCTTTAGAAATTTCAAAAAAGAAAATATATTTTACCTCGGATAGAAATGTCTGTGCGGCTTTCTGGGCTCCCACATGCAGCAGGTACTCGTAGACATATAATGCTAACCTGTTAAGAGAGAGAAATCATTCAAAAACAACAAAAACGTGTTAAAATGGCGGGCGTGGAACCGGTCGAATGTTTTTTATTTTTATTTTTCGTCTCCTTTATTTTCCCCAACTGTACTGCAGTCCTGTCATTCTGCCAAAAAAGCTTGGGACATGCAAGAACTATTAGGACAACACACACGGCAGCCATCTTGGCAGCTTTTTATAACACACACTGGTACACAAGGGAACTAGCGAGTCAAACGCCAGGCCGCTACAGCATGAATACTGGACAATATTAGTCCATGTGGAAATGTGCCTTGGCATCTATTTCGGAATTGTTTAAAACGAAGTTCGTCACTAACATTATGTAAAAAATAACTCGAAAAAAGAACAAGAACCCATGATGGAATTGAAACACGCTGCTGCTATTGTCGTTTGGCGCGTAGTCCTTTTTTCCGATCTTCCCTCCAACTAACCATACATTCACATACACACACATAGGCCCCCCACAAGAAAACATATCAGCGGCATATAACCACGTCGAAATAAAGGAGATAAATAAAGACTTACTTCTCCCTAGCTTGGGCGTCCGAGGGTACCGTCGACCCTTTGCCTTTCGCGTACATATTGTCAATTTTCGTCGTTTTCGCTACTTTGGGGGCACGGCCGGCCAGACTGGCTCACGCACATCACAGTCGTCGCGAAATAATGTTTAGGTTTCTCCTCGTTACTTGTTTTTGTCAGGCGCACTGAATCTGTCGGGAAAGCATGTTAACTTCCCAAAACAGAAATAAAACAGAAATCCCTCTCTTTCTCTCTCTTTGATGTGTACGTAAACTCAAGGTATACACACATACACACAGACACTAACACTCACTCACACACACACACACACACACACTCGGTAGGTCTCGCTTGGGAGAGGGAAGTGTCACGCGCGACGCCACACACTTTCTAACTCATGGCCGCGACGCGTACACACATTGGCTGTCGAATTTCACCCACAACTCTACAGTAGACTAACCGGCACATAAGACACATGCACGACAAATGAAAGAGAGAATGACACCCTCGGAATTTGTCTGTCTGTTTCAAGAGGCGGGATGTCTAATCAGATACACAGCAGCGTCGGATCAGCGAGAGGACGCACAAGGCTGACTGGGTGACTGGCGCAATACTGCCTGTGTGGTAGTCTAGTGATAGTGCCGTGTTACTGGGGCCTGCTGCATTCGCCCTCGCTGTCATATGGCGCCCTCTTAGATATTACCCGAAGGGCACAAACTGAAGCGCGATGCACAGGAGAACCCGCAGGCACGCGCGCCGGCTGTTGGCACATAGTACGTTTGGCGCAGAGTATCATCAACGTGATGTCTATGTGCGCGCTTTTCTTTCTTCCCTTCTTTGCTCTCATCGAAATCCGGGTATCTGACAGCGCCTCTAGCGACAGCGTGCTCTGCAGCGCTCACCGCTCTCTAGCGGTGATTTGTTAATTTTGAGTATTTATAGAAATATTTGCTGATTGCATATTTTCAGGAAATTAGTAAACGAAGTAACTAAAAATAATTTTTAAAAACTCACAAATTAAGAACGTTAAGCTTGGAATTATTATGTTTAAGACAACAGGAGAATGAGATTGACCGGCCTTGGCCATATTGATTTGACAGCTTGCGTCAACCTCGAATAAAAAGCTTACGGAATATCGAAGTTTCTCTTTTCAAAAAAACTAAAAATAAAACTTCATCAGACTTTAAACAGAAATGAATGTCATTAAGCCAGTAAGTCTTAAAGAACTGGATATGATGTTGCACATCCTCCCTCTTTTTCCTTTCCTTTTGCCATCCTCCGACCAATCAACCGGCTTTTCCCCTTCCCCTGTTATTCCCCTTCTCTCCCCATCTTGTCATTCCTTCATTCCACCACCATTCATCCAGTTCACTTTCAATTTGGCCATTCGCCGGTTCCATTAGTATTTTTTTGTCTGTTTTCTGCTTTCCTCGAAATAAAACTTAAAGAACGTTGTCTCATCTCATCCTATCATTTAGATGGTGAGTGTTTCATGTCATTTAACTTTCAACCAAAATATCGCCATTGTGTTGTTTTCCGTTTACCATTATACATGCGATAGTCAAGCCAAAGGAGGTTTGGATTGTATGCAATTGCCACTGCATCTCTGCTCAAACGAAATGTCTACGTATGTACGTGTGTTTGTTGCTGGCTTACTGCTGCGAGAAATATCGGAAAATCAATGCCTTCCACCTCGTGCCGGTTCCCGCTAGGCCAGGCAGTCGGCCTTCCACCTGGTGGCCAAAAATGCACTTGCACAGCGCTGCCACGTTGCGGCAAAAAAGAAAAGTGCTACGTAAAAATGAAATAAGAAAGAAATGAGAAAACTTGCAATGGAGCCAAGTGAAATGGGCGTAGTTAGTCCAAGCAAGGGTTCAAACACCTCGTCGAGCTAATGCAGCAGAGAAACGAGTTTCACGGCGCTGACACACGACAATGTGTAACAAATTTATAGATAATGGAACTGATTACGGTCAAAAGTAGTTAGACTAGTTTTCTAGAGACATTTCGAATCCCATATTTCACAGTTGGTTAATGGTGATCTTAACTTTTTAGCGATGTGCAGAATAACAATTTGATCATTTGTACAAGGGTACCATAACATGGGAAGAGTTCGTGGTTGGAGTTCGTCACATGTTGGCAGTGTCCGACTCGATCGGTGATGGATGGCATTTTCGTGGATCACTGGTAAGTCTCCATCTTTGTGCACGTGTTTCTTCAAATAGTACTTGCCATCTGCAACGTTTCGTTGTAAACTAGTCTTTCTTCATGCTTTTACCATTTAAGTCGATCACGTGAATTTATGCTGTCTGTTTTTGTAAAATGACCTTCGAATTTCCGTTGTGTATATTCGGCCAAGGTTTTTCAGATTTTTTATTCCACTGATCTTTTTTTTTTTTGCTCTGCTCACTGGCCATAGCTCCGGGCAAAGCAAGTATAAAAATTTTAGAAACAAACAAAAAAAGACAGAAAGGTAAAATCGTGTTAGCCTAGTATGAAGATGTTGAGGGATTGTCTACGATGATGCTTGATTTTAACAAATTTGCTAGTAAATATCAAGAATGTAATTCAAACAGCAGTTTCACATGGTTTCGCGCCATGATGTGGGTTTCGTAAGAGATAATTCACTATTTGGGTAAATTATTTATGCTTCATTGACGGTTCCATAGCGAGTGAATGTGAAGGGGAAAGGCCACAGCGGTAGTCATGGCGCTGCTGATGACAACGGCCGGAAACGTGGGAGAACGAAAAATTTTGTATTCGTATCGTGTCCCTTTGCTCTCGATTCACAGACCGTGAATGTACTACATGAGTGTCGTGTGAACGTGCTGTTCAACAACGAAATGAAATTCAGGACATCTCACCCGTCACTCTAAGCGTGTTTTTATTAATGAGCTATTCCTACGAGGAGCTTTCGATAACCATGTTCCGATCCTGCAAAGACCTGAAGATTTAATCGTTTGGCGATAGATGGCATCAAATATTCACGTTTAAATTTTTTTTCCCTATTGCATAGTATCTAGTGTTAAATAAAGAATAGCATTTGTCACACTATTTTGAACAGGTATTGAAAATTCAGGCTTTGCATTTTTGAAACTATTCTATTTTGGATATACGTACCGTTGTTTACGGGAGAGCGGATGAGAGAACTTCGACCATCTGTTACAATGTAACACCATGGCAATCAATACGAATGTCATGCTAACATTAGCTTGAAATAGAAAACTTTCTACAACTTCTGCAAAGATCGTACCAGAATCTGTAACAAATGTAGGATTAGATGTGCAAGTAAAATTGTAATTATGTCTAACTTAACTGAGATCACTGGTTTACACTGAATAGAAGCGAGCGCATAGCCGTTAGAGTTGTTCAATCGTAACGTAATTACGCTAAATTCTGTTCGTTAATGTGGCACTGATTAGAGAGAACACTGCGCCCTTGGGTCTAATTCGATTATCGTTGAAACGTATTCGTTGAAGGAAAAAACAAAACGTGGTTTGTATCTAAATCAAACGTATCCAGTGACATCGGACTCCATGACGCACAAGGCGACTAGCAAAGTGAATTGCAATGTCTATTTTAGTCCACACATTCGACCACACCATAAGTAATTTACTTTTTTTTTCCGTTTGTTGCCTTGGATCTGAACATGACTTGCACTATTATCCCCCGCACCTCATGTCCGTCTTTTGCCATTCCGCTGTCTTTCATCTCGACTAATTAGCCATCAGACCTGTGACGCCAAACTACTGTTTCAATTCTAAAGACGCCGAGAATGCATACGCCTTTGCAGTAGATTGAAAAGGCGGATGCAAGATTGGAGACGCAGGCCGAGCTGAGAGTTTCTCTATTGTAATGTCACGCTTCCAACATCGAAGTAAGATAAGAATGGGTTAGGCAGGATTTCCCTGCGTCATCGTTATAGTCAATCTATAGTTTCAATTTTGCGACTAACTTGGCTAGACTAACAAATAATGAGCCGTCTAGATCTTGGGTGATGGATGCAAATTCAAACTAAACTGATTGACATAGTTCTCCAGCGCCAGAGTGAAGACAAAGTACGGTTGCATGATCCTTTTTATAGACTAAACTTTAGAAATTGAGTGACAAGCTAAAGAACAAAGTGTTGGGAAAGTTCTTTTTTTTTGTATCGTTAAAACCTTTAGACGTTATTGTCAATAATCTGCATAACTAGCGTAACCGAACCAACGCCCAAAAACCTTTTTAAAGTTGTCCTACATTAAACAAAAAACTACATCAAAAATTCAATGAAAGTCTTCCGCACATAAATTTTTATTAAGTTCTTATTTACATTTTTTATTTTGAGTGAGCAAGCCATTCAGTTGCTATTGTTAATCTTGATGTATTGCATAGCAAAGCCCCAGTTCAGTAGAAAAATCGATCGAATCAAATTAGAATGGAACCAAATCCCACAATTAGTCTAGTTAGTCCAAGTTTAGGGAACGTAATAAATCACGAAGCCTTTGTCTTTTGGGCCAAGCTGGTTAACCAACTGGTGAAACAACTGCATTAGAAATGAGAATTACGCTGTAAAGTGCCCTCGGTGCTCGAGGGCCCTTTGTACACAAAGTTTAGTAGCATTGCTTGTGGCTCCTTCACATCATCTAATCGGTTTTTCTTGTTATTTTTTTTTTAAATATTATCCCATTTTTTTTTGTTTCAAGGAGGAGCACGGAGGTGGTTATCTGGTCAAAAGGATGGACTACCCTGTAGCCATTGGAGAGACGCCGGAGAGAACTGTATCCGCACGGATGGAAGATGCGACGGTCGATCACGATTCGATGACGGAACTTTATGAAAATGTAATTCGCAATCGCTATTTGTTAGATGAGAAAAATGGTTAATTTGCATATTTACATTGTCACTATCGGTGTACGTAGGATCCATGCAGCATTGATGCCGATTCTTCTTTCCGTCAAGTCTATGGCGAATTTCACGTGCTGTACAGTCTAGCACACGCCGTGCCTACACTCTATTTGAGAGCCTGGAGACGAGGTTTATTTTAATTGATTTAGTACCGTGTAATATCCACTTTATCCGCGAATGCAGTTTCTATTTAGAGTGGCACATTTTTCTATTTCACGCTTCATATTTGCGTTTTCATTTTTTAGATGGAAGCTGCCTTGAAGTTGAAGAATTATGGAGGGATTTAACTGCTGCCGAACGACGTCCTTCATCTGACGAATCCGAACGACTTCGTTCGTTGACGCAACAGGTTTTTTCTTTCCCCATTACAAAGAAGTCGAATCCAAACAAGTTTTGCAAATCTAGACATTGTCAAATCTTGTTCAATATTTCACTTGGTTTGCTACGCCAGGCTGTAATTGTCAAAAAGAAGAGTTTCTAAAAATGTTCATTTTCCACGCGTTTGGTGTTGTCAAGCAGTTGCCGTGTTGTGCAACAGTACGATAGCAATTAAAATAGAGCCACGCTCAAAAGCATTTTAATGTGATGTTATATGCTTAGGAGCACCCTTTCCTCGGGGAGCCGTGGTACCATCTGCATCCGTGCCGGACGGCCGACCTGATGGATCAGATCGCGGGCAACGACGTCGACCGAATTGACGCAAAGTGAGTTATATCGTTTACGTATTACATCTGATTTCCTTTATGGAGGAGGATGTCTTCCTACCTGCTGGTTGCTCCGGTGATGGCAAAGTTGGCTGAGAAGCAGTTTCTGATTATAGAAACCCTCCTCCCCCCTCACGTGCATTTCACGTCTCTTCCCAATTAAAAATCATCAGCCCTAGTAGTCTTTTAAAACATTATTTGCTGGTTGAGTAAATTTTGCCCTTTCTGTTGACGTAGGCGATATTTTATCCGCTGGATGTCAACAGTGGCTCCTTTAGTCGGCTGTCCCGTCTCTCATCATTACGCATCCTTCCGGTAAACGCCCCAGAGCCGTTTGCAACAGGTACGGCGGCTATCATCAACAACCTCGTGGACTCTATTTGTCCTCTGTCAACCCAGAAATTTACTAATCGATTTTTACAGTAATAAAAAAAAAATTTCGAATTCGTTATTTCTATGCGTTCGGGTAAGAAAACAATTAGATTTCATGCAATCCGACAATGGCTGTGGAATGATCAATAACTGTCGGCAAAGTTCCTCTATTGGAATGATGTACCATTTTGTCAAGGAAATGATGTTTGCGTGTCGCCACGTTCGGACATCATCATCATGGTTGCGATGACAACGACGCATACCTTAATATAGTTTCGAGCTACTATTGTTGTTTCCCTCCTGTTCTTCACAACACGCGCTCGTCACGGCCGTGTTATGACGAGAGGAACATACGGACGTTACCAATAAAACCCTGGATGATTGCTTTCGCGGTCCTGATTGTCCGACCCACTCACAGGTCTAGTTCATCATATTTTTCTTCCGCATCCTTGTTTTGCCTGTTGCCGGATTATTGATCAATTTCTTTTCGTCCCACAGTTCGCGTCTGAGCAACCCGAGAGAAAAGAAAAGCGAAAACATGAAAAGAAACAAGGCCATCTGGCAGTCCAGTGAGCTATGAATGTTTTCCTGGTATTTTAATGATGCCATAATTCGCCCACTGGTCTTTTTATCCAACATGTACGTGCGAAACGCTGCAAGTGACAACGGTATTTAAATTCAGAAAATTTAAATGTCAACTCGCTTGTCTAACGGCCCTTGAATTCAATGTAACTATATATTTTTTTTAAATTTGTTTTTAGGGAAGAGGTCAATATCGAGTGCAAAATCCTTTCTCTACTTTGGTACATCCCTTTTCTTGTTAAAACACAAAATAAAAGACGTCGATAGAGCGGCATTGTTGAGTCTGCGCGCTTGCGTTGCACGCGCAAAACTTGTCGTTTCGTCCATGTTCCAGCTCTCGGAGACTACAGGTGTCTTGTACGCACGGTCGTGGACTACACACGAGACCTGCCAAGAGGTGCCGAGTCTTGATCGTGCGACGGATGCAACAGCAGCCAGTTAAAGAAGAGATTACTCCGCCGACGGTTCTTTTACATCAGTGTCTCCCTGCGCAACGTAATCCATAACTTCATCGTCAGAAGACTCTTTTGCTTCCTTTTCCTGATGGTAAGTTTCTATTTCCTGTTTATTTAATTGAGAGCGGGGTGGGGGTGGGTGTTATCTAGAATATCCGCAATTTTCTTTTTTAAATTCGTCGAGTTATTTAGCTATGCGCGCAAGTAATTTTGTGTGCATTTATGGTAGTGTGAGGTACAGAAGCGAGTCTTAGAAAAAGATGGGGAATAGGAACCTAAAGAAGCGGATTAAAACTGCTGGCGAATGAATATACGATAAGAAGAACAAGTAAGGATTGGGGGGGGGGGGAATAATGCATTGGGTTTCCTGAAGGAACAATGGGGGGGGGGATGTCGGTCCCGCGGGATAATGCGCTATGACACTAGATATGCTAATACTTTTTGCCAACTCTTGGGTTGCTACTCCATTTGTAGCTTACGGCTTGTATTTCAAATATCGCCTTCACGTGATACTTTTTGAATTTAAATAAGACAAACTTCTGAAGGAAGTAAAAGACCTCTAACCTACTCAGCCACAGTCTATTCGCTTGTTTTATTCGCTTCGCCGTTTTTCATCAAGATCTTGTAAACCCTACACAAAGCCAATAATTGCCTGTCGTTGTCCGCTGATAAAAGCCAAAGAAAAATTGTTTTTCCTTTATGATATTCTTTACGTATATACACGGGAAGAAAAAGGGGATTACACAGAAATACACACTGAGCGAGGTATACCATCCGTTTGCGTAATTGATCCATCTCTCTTCGCTTCGCTTAGAAAAACGGGTAGTCCTCGTCTTTTGCGGCAAAAGACAAATCGCAAACTCCAGCTCGTTAATGCCTTCTGCGTTACCTTGCACAAAATGTACGTTTTCATGTAGACCTTTGATGCATAATAGAAGCTAGACTATCGTATTATGCTCCCCCTTCTGATGAACGTAATTGAAATGCGCTGACATTTTGTTATGTATTAAAGGTCGCGATGTTGGCTCAGCGTTTCGGCTTATGTAAGAGTCCGTAGGTGAAAGCGTAACTGTAACGCTTTTAAATAAATCATTACCGCATAAAATATCCTTAATGGAGGCGTTCGTAAATGCTAATGTCGCTGATTGAACCAAGTGTGGAATCTCATTTTTTTCCAGCTTTCTTTTGCTTATGATGAGCGCAAAAGAGTTCGCCGAAAAACTGCTTAATTTTATATCTTGTTAAGTTTATCTTAGACCCACTCTATAGCGAAGTCATTAGCATTAGCACGGTATCACTATTGAACATAAACGCTTCCTGACGGGGTGTGTTTTTTTTTTTTTATTATTTAAGCCGAAAATTTGTGTGTCTAGTGAAACATGGAACAAAAAAAAATTAAAATTAATGGCTCGTTTTTGATCGATGTGTAGAGTGGCGCCGCCAAGATCGCGTGATGAAGTTTATTCTCGCATTGTTCGTCTACCCGAAATGGAAATGGTCCGAGCTTTCACCACCAGACTGCCGGTGAGTTAACCCTTTATTTGTTTTATGCAATTGCTATGGGTAACGCTATGTTATACATGAATAGTTTAATCTTGCAAAGTTCCGCCAAAGTGTAGTAGCGGAGAGAGTGAAACGCGGATCTAAGGCTTGATCCCAATTCAGATCAAATGTATAAACAGATCTAACATGAATTTCAACATTTCTCTTCGGAGAGTGGTTTTTTTTTAAAGTATTCTATAGAAGATACAGGTTCTATATTGATTTCTTGTTAGGCCAAGTGTTTGATATTCCCTCAGTTACGTCTGTGTGTTGTGTTAGCGGCAAAATGGCGAGTATTGAACCAGAAATGTTTTCTAGAACTAGTTGATTCACTTGAAAGCGTACAACTTCTCAATGGCTTCTTATTGAGTTGCGTAAAACTATGAGGCGCCCCTCATTAGGCCATTATAACATTGTCTCTTGTGATGAAATACGGTGACAGACGTAACAAGCTTTTGTTTTTGCCCGGCAACGAGTAGATCTAGTGGCCCACATTTCGTCTCGTTGGTATGACGTGGTAGGCATCCGAAGGTATAGAATGACCAGCTATCATCAGCTAGAAACACGAGAAAGGGCAAGCAAATGTCAAATAAAGAACCCCCGCCCCACCAAAAGAAAAAAAAATAGGGAAGCTAACGAATCTTAAAATAAGTTATCCAATTTTCTCTTTTTATGTCGAGTATCCCCTCGTAAGACGTACAAGAGATGAATAAGACATGTTGTTCCATCATTTCGTAAAAGAGATAATGATATCGCATGTATCATTTGCCGACTGTGTGCGTGGTACGTCGATGACGTCGAATCTGCGAGGCGTATATTTCTAAACTCGATATCTTCCACGCGCTATGTAGTTTCTTGTCTCTAGAAAAACTTAAAAAAAAATAATAATAAAACGTGCTGATAATGTCAAAACGTGAATTAGCTGGATTGTGCGTGTCCACCATCGACACTGTTCTATATTTAAGTTTTTTCTTTCTTTATTTCTATACATGGCACGTTTTCTTTTCTTTTTTTTTTTTTTTTGGCGATGACTGATTTTTATATCCTTTTGTATAGTCGGTCGTTATTTTGGTGGGGAGGCCCCTGCCGGTCAGAATAATGGCTTTTGGGCACGCTTTGCAAGAACGTTTGATCCTTCGGGAACAATAGCTGTACATTGTGTGGTGTGCACAAGAAAAGTAAAAGAACAGCTGTCTCATTTGATCCGAGATTTATTTCGGCTTCAAAATGAACCCGGTAAACTCGCCACCTTGATTTTGGGTTACGGGTGAAAGATTTCGTTTAAAAAAATACAGATTCGCAAAACCACTGGAAAAGGATTTAACATTGTTCCTCATGCAAAAAAAAAAAAAATGAAATTGCAAAAATAGGTTCACGACGTTCTTCATCCGATTTAAATCCCGCGTGGATATCAGATTTATTTGATATTCTAGTGGGCAATCCTATTCCTTGTTTTCTGATCTCATATAGTGCACTTTGGATTTTTATCTTTATTGAAGGAATTTTTTGTTTTTTTAAAGGAATTGAATTATCTATACTTTTATGTCTCGTTTTCCTAACAAAACTGGGTAGGAGAGCATCTATTCGCTTCGAAGATGTGTTTTTCTAAAAAGATCGGGAAAAAAAAGAACAAACGAATTCCTGGAACGAGCCAAAATAAATGGAAAGTGGGGTCGTAATTGGATCGCACGATCGTGCGTGTACTATACCTGCGCTATTATAGACTACACTACCTACGAGGCTGCACAATACCTAGCGCAGCTGTTCATGACAGACATGTCTGATGCGTACCTCATTATTCAGATGATTCGGTATAGTGGTATATTTCATTTATACGATGATGCCCTTTAAATTTTAAACGCCAATGCCGTGAAAAACCGACAAAAAAAAAGCTATAATTCTACACGTCTCTCTTGTTGTTAATCAAATATTGAACCATATCTATTTCCACAATTTCGTGAAAGGTATCATTTTGGTTAATTTATTTTAAATATTGTTTTTTTTTTTTAAATAGGTGGTAGGGACGACGGGAACGACGTTACAGAGAAACATTACCATCTACGTTCTAGTGGCGGGCATAGCAGGTGGGCTGCTTCTTATCCTCGCCATTTTGCTCCTGTGCAAATATTGTTCTCGTTTGCGGTCACGGACCAATAGCGGAGGAAACACGTCAAATCCTGTTGTGAGGTAAGCTTTTTATTTTTTTTTTACTGTTGCATGTACTCGACAAATTTTTTTATGTTTGTTTTGCGTTGCTGGTGGGGGAAACTATGATTACCCTACCCGCCCCTCCAAAAAGGAAATATGGCGTGTGTGGGGTATACGACTCCCGTTTTTTCTATAGTACATTGGCGTATGTAAGCGCTAACTTTCTCCCGCGAGAGTGGAAGACCGAAATCCCTCGGAACAAAGTTCCGTCCGCACTTCGCGTTCCTGCATCTTTCTCTTCTTTTTTTTCGCCCACAAGTTGCACACTTTGGGAAATGCACCGGCAATGTATTAAAGTACACGTCGTACTCGATAGTTGGGTTGGCCTTTTGCGCGTTATGTATTCACATTTGTTTCTTCTTTCTGTTGATAAAATGAAAAGGGAAACATATTAACGTCGTAAATGGTACCAGCGATGAAGAGAGAGCGTCGAGTCAACAATAGAACGCGTTCGTTAATTGAGGCATCGACATCACGCCTTCTATAAAATATGTTTTATCGTGGCTCTCCGTAATGAGCCACTTTTAATCGAATATTTAAGAAGAGATAAGAGCGCGACAGTTTTGAGTTTGACTACCCTCTTAAAAAGGCTTCAGGGTGCGATGACGTGCGGATACGAAGCGTTTTAAAAAATTCTTAAATCAATCGCCCGGGATGATGAGTGCAGACAGTCGGGAATAGTTCGCAAGGGTCTTGTTGAATAGCAAGTTTGATGGTTATCTTCTACCGAGTTTCATCAGACATTTGCTTCTATGCATCAGACAAAAGGATAAAAAGGAAACACTCTTGTTCGTTGAAAGGCATGGAGTCAATCGGAACGGATAACTCTTCGTCCATTGTCTTTCCAAGCTGTTAACGACCAACAGTTAGATGGCTAGACAGTCTCGGATTAGGCGGTGACCAAGTGTCACACGAGTGTTCCAGAAAAAAATAAATGACGTGGTTAAAAAGTAGGGCTTGTTGTTGATAAGTTCTTGATCGAACCTATTGACCTACAAGTAGGCTGCGTGTACAACACGCGTTACAGCAATAAAACGGGATGGCGAAACGTGCGTTCCGCTTAATTAGGTGCCTGTGTTCATTCTTTATTTTCTTAGATGGCACCATAGCCGTTCGTTCGGGGTATTCTCATCGATTTTCTAGCCAGAAGTTTTCCTTTTTTTTTTATTTCTCCAGCAGTTTAAAAAACGCGGGCTACAATTGTGCCATCTAGCGAGTATTGATGCAAGTAAGATCTGAGCGAGTAGATGATTTAATTTTTTAAAAAATCTAATTAAATTAGAAATAACCAATCGTATTTTTCATTGATCCATAATTCACAGTGATATCGTTTGCGTTCCAGAATAACATAAAGCCGTTTTTCTCCGAGATAGTGCCAATCAACGATACGGCAGATAGAATAAGCTCGGAGAAAGGCCATGCTTTTATTGGTTTCTTGAACTGCATTAGGCTACACGTAACAAAAGAGAGTAGAAAGCCTTTCTTGTTGAATGCATTCACGCATATCATCTGCGCTATAGCAAAAGTAAGAAGAAGACGATGGCATTAAAACGTTAAGATTTTCTAATCATTGAGATGAAGAAAATTATAAAAGTATTTCCTTTTTTCCTTCTCCCAAGTGCTGCAAAAGCCAGACATCTTGGCTGACACGACTACTTTCACAGCTGACTGCAGTGGAATAGGATCGATGCGTTTGGATGCGAAGGACCCGCACAGATAGCCACTATGGCTAGTGGTTCTACAACTGCGCAAAAGAGATACTCCTTTGTAAAAAAAAAAAGAAAAGAAACAAAAAAAAAAGACCTTGTTTTTGATTCGTCAGTTTCATCGGATGCTGCGGATGTTGTTGAAAGAGGATGCGGATAAATAGGGCGATATGGAGGAAGCAACGACAAGTAACAAGGTTGAGTATCCGATCGATTGCAAGAGCTGCTCGTAGCGCTGACGTCATTCGAACCTCGTTTATGATTCGACGCAGCTGTCTACGACGTCGCAGTACGTCCTTCTCAGTCCCTTCTTTTTTGTTGCTCACTTTTTTTTTCTTTCGTTTGTTTTTGTTTCCTCCTTCACCATCTGGAGATATGTACATACTCAGAGCTCATTCATTGAAGGACGCTGCCGTGTGCGTTGAGGGTTCCCGTCGTCTTCCATTATTTCTAGTTCAAGAGTAAATAGCAGTTAGCAGTCGATTTATCATCACATCAGTTTTGTGTGCTATGAGTCTTCTTCTATTATTGGTGAGGTGTTTGTGATTGGGCACGCGCCATGATGTTTTACTATTGCCCATCTTTGGAGGCTGTCAAAGAACTGCTGGACATGGCCATCCATCATGTTTGTCCGTGCACGTCCGATGACGTGTTCGACAATGCATGGAGCCAATGGATCCAGCTCATGTTCAAATCGCATCAAAGTAAAGGAACGCCGATAGAATCTGTCGGCTCTACCGGCGAACAGACGGAACAGAATTCCAGGACGAGCATGTCTTCATCCATCACAGCAGATACGGTTGTTAGAGTCCTTCCTGCCTGGTATTTTTTTAAAATTTAAATCGTATTATTTCTTAATGGGTTTTGCATAATCAATTGAATTAAAGGCTATTGTAATGCTGAAAGTGACTGTTTATGGCCATTTTTAATTAAGTGTTAATTTAATTTGCAGTGGCTGGGGAACTGAAGTATCGGTGGCCTTAACGAGTAGTGGAATAAGCAAAGTTCAACATCGTCTAACTAGTGGCAATAATAACAACAAATCGAGCACAACGTCAAACACGACCGGCGCAGTCTTAACAACGACGTTATCACCGGCCAGTTCGTCGCCGGGTCCACTAGCGTCCTCGATTGCCGGACACCAACATCTCGCTAATACTGGAAGCAGCGCCAGCATTGGAACGAGCCCTTCACCAATCATCAAAGACGATCTTAGCGATTCTTACATCATTCAGGTACCAATTATTCAGCATCTATTAAAATTTCGTATTACTAATGGCCACGCCCTTTTTTAAAACCTACTATATACTCAGAGGAGAATTAAAGTTAAAAAGCATTGATTGATTTTGACGGGTTCAATAGTTTAAAATTGTAACCCGGTTAGATATCGATACAGTTATGACCTTAGTCACGCAATAAAGTCCAACGTATGTGGCTCTATTTGTGTTAAGTCGATAAAGTCCATTTCATTTTCGTGTCATAATCGACAAGGTGGAACCAATCCGCGTTATGGCAACATCACCGTCATCGATACTGGGCGGAGCCGATTCTTGGGCGTCGGACGAGTCGCCGCGTCGCGGATTGCTGACCGTCAATGAGGAACTCGATGGATGGAGTCGTCGCATGCAAGGTGCCGAAGAGTCTGCCGCTGCTGGAACTAACGACAGTCTCAGTGTATCACCGGTGGCCTCGAAATCGACGGAGGGTCACCGCAGGAGTTTACGGCACGCCGCAACGCATGACGACGGTTCGGCCAACTCGTCAGCCGTCAGCAAGCGACGTCTTGATTGGCGTAATTCCCATCGCAATTACCGGTCGGCACCGACGGCCGCCGCCAGCCGAGATTCCTACGCGCTCAACTACGACACGCGACGGGCACTCCGCAATTATCACCAGCGCAGCATCGAGGCTACATCCGCCTATCCGGCCGCTCCTGCCAACCGTCGTGTGTTGCATAAACGAGGCGGAAGCATGAGAGAGCCATTGACTGATAGTCTAGACGCATCTCGTTCGTCTTCTACCGCAGCCTTTGTCGAGCTAACAAGCACCGGAAGTTGTTTAGCGTCGACGGGTGTTGCGCAACAACAGCATCCGCGCTGCCAAATGATGGCCAGCCCGGCTACCAAACGATGGCGATGTCACACGGTCGACTGCCCTTGTTCCAACAATGTGACCGCCTCCTCCGCCGTCAACAAAGATTTGATATTGGTCGATGGCTCTCTGACGGTACATCGCCATTCCTTTCCTAGCAGCGGAGATCTACTGGCCAGCCCGTCATCTTCTTCTTCCAGCCGCCGTCGTAATTATCAGCAGCACCGGAGTGAAGATCAACACAGGTATGTTTTGTTGCGTATAACTACGTTTAAGTTGCAATTGTTTAATGCTAATGAACATTGATTTTTGTTATGGAATATGCACAAAAAAAAACTATAGACGGACCAAAGAGTCATTGTATGATGGCTACTTGAACCGATCGGAGAGTCTCGATTGGGCCGGCTTCCGAACTAGAAACAAAGCAATGACGAGCTCCAAAAGAGACGAAGCGACATCCGTCATTGATGACATTGATGGAACGGGTAGTCAGTTGCAATCAGCGTCTGCTGGCCAGGTTCCGCGCATTACTATTCGCTACAACGATCCTGGCAGTCTAGAAAGCGTAAGTATTATATTTTTTGTTATCGGCTATAGCTGATTGGCATCGAAATGATTTATTCTTTTCGTTTGATTTCAGGTCAATGAAGATAATCTATTTTTCTGCTTGGAAGCCGGAAGCAAAAATGAATTCCGTCAACGTTTAGAAAAGACCATTGACGTATAAACTGATAATTAAATCATTGTTTTGCAATAATTAATTTTATAACTTCATAATTAATCGTTGCAGGCTCAATATCGCCAAGTTTGGGAATTAAGAGCCAACCTGGAGGAACATAATGGTTTTTACGAACCGTCTTCCCCCGAACCGGAAGCGATAGCCAATGCCGGTACGATTATCTATTTCTTCCCGGTTCAACGTTCTATCTCCGATCGTCATTAATTACAAAGCTTTTATATCTTAAATGTTTAGTGGCGAGCGATGTGGAATCCTTTGATTCCAATTCAGAGAGCTTGGCCAGCGAAGAAGAAGAAATTCGAACGCGGAATACGTACGCGATGAATCCACCGAACCAGGACGTATCAACAACTTGTGAGACGAAATTACCGTCTCCAACGCCAATGTTACATCCGCCGATGTCGAGCGGGTCGTGGAAAAGGCATTCGTACCGTAGTGTTTCCATGAATTCCCGATTGCCACGCCAAACAGGCCCACTAAGTCCGTTGCAGAAGTCACCCCAACAGCATCCGCAAAGCAGTTTTGATTCGATTGACACGATTGAAACGTCTTCCACTGAACCCAGCCGGATGGATCACGTAACCACGAGTTTCGAAAGCTCTGCCACGGACAGCACTAACGGCCTAGAAGTGACGTCCATCCAGCCGTCAGTCAGCCATCACAGAATGCTAGCCCTCCGCAATGATAGCGGCTACCGCAGTCTCGAATCTGCGGTTGTTCCGGCGTCCGGATCGACCAAGACGGCGACCAATGCAAGGATAAGTGCTAGCGAAGACGATTTAATTGATACACAAGCGACGGATGCAGGCTGTCAATGCCGGAGTCAAGTGCTGCACGACGAAATGTGCGAACGTCAGAAGCCCATCGTTTTCGCGCGTTGCACACGCTACGGAATGAAAGTGCGGTCCGCTTCGACATCCGCCCCGCACTCTTCATCGCAATCGCTAGGATGGAAACATCAGCAACGGCTTCACCAACATCATTCGCATCAATCGTTGACTAGAGATTACAGCATTGATGAACGCACTGACGCTTTATTCCGGGAATTTAGCCGATGCGATCCTGTTTTTGATACTAGTTGTATGAGAAACGTTGGCGGTGGTAGCCGTCCGGAGTTGCAAACAACGGGACTTGGGCACCGGAGTCGTTGGATCAACCAACATCAACGGCACGATGCCCAGCATCACTATCAGCATCGATTCATTTCATCGGACGCTAGCGAATCTCTGCTGCAGCATTGCAGCCTTAAAGAATAATTTGATATTTAACTCATTTTCACAACCCATTTGTTTTGTTTTTTTCACCCTGTTGAAATTGCGCTTCAATTACGCTTCATATCAAATTTCATATTCTAGTCCAATTTTTTAATCTGCTACTTAACTACCCTTTTCGGAATTCGAACATTTTTTTCTATATATGCCGTATATATATATATATAATGTTTACAATTATTACCAGTTGATTAAAAAATCTCATATCTAATTATATATTCACACACAAAAATGACATAACAGAATTTTTTTTTTCAAGCAAAATTTTATTCATAGTCCTTAGGCGGTACAAGATAATACAAACAGTAAAGAGGTATCAATCTTTTCTGTTATTTAATTATTTCGTGATTGCCATTTTGCAGATAAAGGGCAGACCGGTGAGTTCCTTTTGCTCCGGGCCAAGTGCTTCTAGGTCAGCCATGGGAAATTGGAGCCTCCAACAACCCATAGTTGGTTCCATGATGTGGCCCCGCCTGAAATCCATGACGATGTTTAAATTCCGGGTGGGTGCAGTTTCCCAAAGTCCTTGGAAGCCTGCGGCGTAATTGGGGCAAAAGTTTTTGTAACCTGTTTTTGAACTGTCCGGTCTACCCCGCCAAGACCATTTGTAATTAAGCAATGATGGATTCGAATTTAGGCTAAATCCCCCTGTCCAATAGTGGCCCGCGCGTGAGTAAGGAAGTTTGTCTGTGACATTGAATCTGATCCAGTGACTGATGGATTCCATTTCATCATCATCGTCTATGTAAATCAGAAGGCCATTACGTCGTCGACAGATACTAATCGCAACCTCAAGCGTCCACGTGTGTTTGAAAAACTCGTATCTGTAGTTACCTTTCGTGAGAACAGCAGACGGTTCGACTTCACCAGCACTCGGTTTCTTCGTTGAAGGCGTCTGGATTGGACGTACGGTCGTAGTGGTAATCCAGCTCTCTACCCACGCGGGTGGCTGTTCTTCAACGATGATATTTCCCAAAGCGTCCGTGTCGTTTAAGGGCTGCTCAAACCAGTTGGAGATGAGGTTTCCGCTCGATTGCATCGATTCGCGGATGGTAGACGCAAGCAGACGGTCGCCAGTTGATAGAACGATTAGGGTTACAACGATGCCAATGAACAGAACAAAGATGCCGATTTTGCACGCTGAACGACAGCTTTTCTCATGAGGTTCAGCTTTACGTTTAATAGGGCTTGCGTAAGTCTTCTTGCGAGGCTGTGCTAATTCTTCATCAATGTCACTGTTGGCGGATTCGATTTTGTCTATCGACGTCATTGTGAACGTTCAGAACCAAAGCTTTTTTCGAACATATTGTTCCGGGTTGGCTTCTACTTTTATACGCATCGGTTTAGAGTGTTCACTAGTAAACAGTTTGCATTGAATTGAGGGGTTTAGCATTACGTATGGGCAATTTTAGTCATCCACGATTAAATTACGGAAATGGCATGGTTTTAAAAAACACTGTTCAGCATAAAGGATGTACTTATTATTAAAAATTACTGCATTTCACGCCAAAAATCAAAGGCACCATGACTTTTACGTTTCTTCGATGGTTCTTTACTTTTACTGCCTCAAAATTTGTAAATATAAGATCCCTGGTTGTAGAAAATCACATAGTAGCTTTTAGAGTTGACGATCTTAGACGAAACATTGCAGAAAACATCTATAACGGCATGAGTGTGATGTCGATGAGGCAGCCAGTGTCATCGTGTAACAATTGGCACACCTCTGTCAACACTCTTCAAAAAGAAGGTAGGGTATCTGACTTCATCTGTTGATTTTTACACCTTTCTCTTTTGCATGTTTTTCCTGTCTTTTGTGTGTGAATTCTCGCATTCCTTCCTCCAACTGCTGAAGATCCAGTTGCTGTGCAGACGATAATTCACGAGCAGACGACGCAAATTTCCATATGTGGGTGCCATGCGCCATGCTTGCTTTCGCGTTATTCAAACTAACTGAATCTTGCTCACGTGTATATAGAAAGTATATTCGAGTTTATATGTCGTAGCTCAAAAAGTTGAAGTTTCAACAATGGTTAGGGTAAATAATTTAAAGAGAGTAGTGTGTGGGGTGTCTGGTGGAGTGGATTCATCTGTGACTGCGTTATTACTCAAGAGAAAAGGTACGGCGATTGAATTATTTACAAAGGATACTTTTGGTAAAACGTTATGATCAGGTTATGATGTTGTTGGAGCATTTATGAAAAATTGGGATGGAAAGGATGAACTAGGAGTCTGTCAAGCTGATAAAGATGCTGAAGATGCTGAGCAAACTTGTAAGGCACTCAGTATTCCATTCGTTGAAGTAAACTTTGTTAAAGAGTATTGGAACCATGTGTTTGAGTACGTCTCACTTTTGAAAATAATTATGCTTCAGTAAAATTATTCAAATCATTTTAGGAATCTTCTGCAAGACTATCAAACAGGTCTAACTCCCAATCCTGACATTCTTTGTAATTACCACATCAAATTTGACTTGTTTTTTGACTATGCCAAAGTAAAACTGGGTGCTGATTATGTAGCTACTGGACACTATGCAAGATCATCATTAAGAATGGATTCTTGTGATTCAGAAGTTGAAAGTAAATGCTGCTTAAAACTTTTTTTTATTAGTATCTAGCATTAAAATTGTGTTTTTACTATCACTGTTTTTCAGATACAAAATTACTCACTGCCCATGATAGTTTCAAAGATCAAACATTTTTCCTAAGCCATATCAAACAAACTTCACTCAGAAAAACCTTTTTCCCTATTGGACATTTACTGAAGAGTCAGGTACGCAACATAGCCAGTGACAATGACCTGAATCATGTAGCTAATAGGCCAGACAGCACTGGTATTTGCTTCATCGGCCGGCGAAATTTTCAAGATTTCATTTGTGAAGTACGGTATAGCCACATGGGAAGGCCTCATATTTATTGCTCATAATCCCTTTTGCAGTATATTCCAGATAACCCTGGACCGTTTGTCGATGTTGATACCGGCAAAGAGGTTGGACGACATCAAGGAATACACATGTGGACGGTTGGACAACGATGTAGAATAGGAGGCTGTCTTCAGCCGTATTTTGTTGCATCCAAGCAACCGGAAACGCGTACAATATTTGTGGTAAGAAGACTGATATGAAGGTGAAAATGAAACCGCCAATACCTTCTTGTTTTTATTAGGCCTCTGGTACGAATCACCCGGCTTTGTATTCAAACGTGTTCATTACCGATACTCCACACTGGATTTGTTCCACTCCCAAGGACTTACTTGAAAAAGGCACCTTTGATTGCTATTTCAGATTTCAGCATACGAAACCCTTAACAGCTGCGCAAATCGCATTTAATCAATCTGGTCTCATCGTGACACTAAAGCAACCTTTACGTGCACTAACTCCTGGCCAGTATGCTGTCTTTTATTCCGGCCAGGAATGCCTAGGATGTGCTCGCATAACCCAAAACGTGGACAATGCACAACACCTTCATAAAACCGACGTATGTTCTTCAACTGCATAGTAACTCGTCTGAAGGGAAAATCCCATTTCGTCAATAGTTCCCGAGGCGATACTCGTGTAATTCCTATTTTTCGAGCCAAAAAAAAACACATATAGTAGTGTAAACTAAATGAAAATCTTAAGTAGGCGGGAGAACAGCGATGGCGCGGAGTATTCACATCTCTGAACAGTGGCTTCGTACCTGGCGGTGCCTTGTCATACTAAGAGATACTTGAATATCGTGCGGGATATAAAGAAACAACCGTTGCTGCGCCTCGGGGGTAAAGTCTGAAGTTAAAGTAGTGAAGGGAACCTATAGCAAGAAGCGAGTGACTGAACAGGTTAGTCAGCCGGATACAAGGCCGCTAAACACACAGCGCAGCGAGATCTAAATTCAGAAAAAAAACAGTGGTGTTTAAACGATTACGCAAAATATGTATTTTTTTTTTAACATTTTGAAGAGTGTTAATTTGGACAATGTCGTAGTGCAACATTGGCGACGACAGTTGCATGGCGAGTGGTGACATGGTGCCAAAGAAGTCATATTGTCCTTGATTTGGGCTACGTCGCTGCAAGCTGTAGTTGCATAACGTCACCTTCGGAATTCCCCATTTCACGTGTCTAATGGATCCGTAAGAAAATAGAGAAGACGGCACAAAAGAAGTTCATGTCCGAAAAGTTTATCAGTGAAGAAACCTGCGTAGATCTGCACTGTCCTGGTGAAACGTGAAAGCCACGGAATGCGCTGTGAAACATTTTTTTTCTGACCCGAAATGGCGTTCTCTTTACAAGGTGACAGTGACCTGAACACCGATAGGGATTTCGAATACGTAGCAGACGCTGAACCCATTTTAGATAAAAATGTGCCCGCCAACGACAGCAACAAATCGAAGGATCGAGTAGCTGGAGCTGATTTTGATGCTAAAGACGCGTTGATTGATGGACAAGTTGATTGCGATGATTTGCTTAGCAATTGCGGGATGCCGTCAAACCCTGGCGAATTTAAAATCGAAAACAGTGCTGTTGAAATCGCTAATTCTTCAAGTGTTCATATCGGCAACAGTTTCCATCAGAAGACGGATATAAAGTTCGACAGAGCTACATCAGTCATTGTTGATCGACGCCAATGGAATTATATAAACTGTTCGGATACCAAAAAAGTAATTTCACATTAATCGATTCATTGCATTAAAATTTAATTTTGGTTTTATTTTAGATCCCATTTCAAAGATCGGAGAGTCAGATGGTTATTGTTAGCAAAGTTCAAACTTTTAACCAAGACCGATACCGCAATCGATTAGCTTATTTCACGCCTTTGCCGTGGTGTACCTGGTTCAGTCCACACCTGGACAATCTTTACACGGCGCTACAGCTTGTCACAACTGATCGCTTCGATGGACGATCAGGCCCAACTGTTATATCCCTTGAACAGATTGTGCAGGAAAAACAGGTTTATTATTTAAAATTTAACGACCACCCAAGCGACATAATGATCGCTAATTAATTTTTCCATTTTTTCCTAGAGTGAATTTCCCCTAAACAATGGGACTCGTCCGTGTCGTGTGCTCATTGAAGGCAATCCCGGATACGGGAAAACCACGCTGACATTGAAAATGGCCTCAGACTGGGCTGCTAAAAAGGAGTATATTGACAATTTTCATCTTGTTTTTCTTATCCCACTCAGGGATTTCCAGGTAAATTGTTGGGCATTACTTCGCACTGTTTAAGTCACGTGACGTGTTTGTTATTAACAGGGAGACTTACAGAGTTATCTCTTTAATGAATTCTTTCCACAACACGAATCGTCGCAAGACCGGGATGATTGGTGGAACTACATCAAAGAAAATCATAAAAGCATTCTTTTTATCCTAGATGGGCTCGACGAATTATCACCAGATCACCGTGCACCTATCGATATGTTACTCAAGGGCAACATATTTGATAAGGTAGTATACTTTTTTTTTAGTTGGCGAAAGTCACGTAACGATTAACCTGTTTGTTCTATTAAGGTTAGTGTCGTGGTGACCTCGAGATCCATTTCGTCGGACGATAATATTCTGAGTTACTTCAATCGGCGCATTGAAATCCGCGGTTTTGGCACTGGACAAACTGAACAGTTTATTCAGAATTATTTCCAAATTAAACAGAAGCCGAATTTAGGCACCGAGTTGATTAATCTGCTCGATGGGCCTTATTCAAGTAGCCGTCACTTGGCATCTTGCCCGTTGACCTGCCTTTTCCTATGTGTCGTCTTCGAAGATGAAGGCAACGAGAATGAAGAAAAGGGCTTAAAAACCAACGGTGTCTTGCACAAAATGACCCAAATCTACCAAGGAATTGTTAATTGGCTTATTCGGAGGGCTCTTAACAAGAAACAGGTCTCTGTAGTGCAAGATGGACCATCTACAGTGTCTCCGGTGTTATTTCCTACACAGCACGATTACGAAAAAGCCTTATCGAATTTCGGTCTTCTTTGCCTCCACGCTTTGGCCCGAGGTGGCACACAGTTCACGCACGAGCAGTTAAAGGAACTGCCTGACAACAGCTGTGAATTGGTGCTGGAATTGGGACTGATGGTCCCTAGGAATTCACCCCGTAACACTACGCTTTGCATCCCTAAAAATCCATCGTACCAACCGATACATAAAGCATTCCTGGAATACCTGGCTGCAGTGTACCTTTCCGGTTCACTTGAACAACGATTTGCTGAACATATTAACTTCTTGCAATCACCGTCCATATCGCGTGAAAGCATAAACTTGATCTTCAAATTCTTGGCGGGATTGTTGCAAGAAAACGCTGCCATTTTCTTTCGTTTACATCATCTTTCTGCGTTTGAGTTGCCGGTTATCACGCTCTTTGAGCTGCTACGCGAGAGTGGTGCCACCACGGAGAATGTACGCGCCTTATCAACGATCCTTGACAGCGAAATCGTTGTTGTTCGATCTAATCAGATTGAACTGGATGGGTGGGCAGGTCTTCTTGCTGAGCCCGACTGTCCTATCCGTTCCATAAAATTCGTTTGGGCTGACGCCCCATTCAACAGTGCCGCCCTGGATCGCTTTTTTACAGCTTTTCAGACCAACCGTTCTGTTATTTGTTTGGTTATGAGTGGAGCCTGTGGGCTCGCACCAGACGAGAATGACGTTGTTGCCATGGGAGCCTTTACCGTCCAGGCATTGAAGAAAACCCAACTGCGCCACTTCAGTCTGCACTTGGTCGGCGACACATGGGCCCCTAAAGTTGTTACGGCTGTCAACAACATGCTCAACTATCGCTATGTTGCCTTTTCGTTGACGTCTATAAAGATAAGCGTCGATATTGGCACTCAGCAAGTCGTCGCTCTCAGCCAGGGTCTGCGCCAATCAAATGTTAAATCTCTGGTATTGTCAAAACTCTCGTGCGAGCCAGAAGGATATGCTTCCATTGCATTACTTTTAAAATCACTCCAGCATCTTTCAGGTAATCTTTTCAACGTAAATTTGGTTGTCTTGCATTGATTTCACACGTTTTTTTGTTCTGTTTTCAGTATCCCTGAATTTACTGAAAACGTTACCTCCGTCCAGAGTAGACAATCGTTACGAAGAAGGCTCACCAGGAGACTTGCAAACTTTGGAGTCTTACTTTAAAGCTGCAGCCCGGCAACGCGCGGGAATTAACGTTCTGGAACCTGTTGGTTCAAGAAAGTCTATTGATACGACCGCTGTCTCGTCAAGCTCAGTGAAACGTGATGACGAAAGTGCTTACAACGAAGCAAACCTATTGGCCTTGATTTTGTCGGTGTTGGAATCCAGCAATCATAATGATTTCAAACTTCAAGACGGACTGAGATTGCCAGGCACGTTTTATATTTACTTTTTCATTTGGTGTTATTTTGTAATATTTCTGACATGAGCATTATCATATTTCTAAAAAGGTATCGTGGCGCCAAATGCACTTGGGTTCTTCAAATTAAATGAACCTGAATGCCAACTTGGCACCCATGCAAGCGGATTTCATTCCCTTTTTATCGCCCTCCAAGAACCCGAGTGCCAATTATCAAAGTTGGATTTGACGGGGTGTTTTCTGGAACCGATGGATTTGCATTGTTTAGGACAAGCCACACGTCGCAGTCACAGTTTGAAGTCACTACGCTTAGCAAAACTAAAAAAGTACTTTAGTTAACACAAAACTAAAGGTTCTGTCATTAAATTTTTTTTTTTTTTTTTTCGTTTGATTCAGATTTGAAGAAGTTCTTCCCATCTTAATAAACACAAATCTGACCTGGTTAGATGTGTCCTCAGGATATATTAATATTGATAAAGGATGCATAATCAAACTAATTTATGCGCTTTCAACTGCCTCTAAACTGGTATCACTTTCTTTGGCCGGATGGAAATTTACGATCGAAGTAACTTGAGGATTTTATACTGTGAATGAATTGAACTTAACAATTTTATTGGTTCTACAGAATAATTCCGTTCTTAGGATAGTGGATCGATTGATGAGATCTAGTCAACTGGAAGAATTGAACTTGACCGGTTGTCGGTTTCTCCTGCACATGTCCTTGCACACTGTACCATCTGCGGGAGCTTCGTGCATGTCCTTGATCAGCCAAATTGCAACATATCAAAATGACGAACGTACGCCAAGGTCGAATTTATCGCAGATGCTAAGCGCTTTGCGTCTCAAACTGCCCACAACAAGTTCTCGTCCAACGTCTTCAAACGTTCCCGTCATCACCGCCAGGTATGTTCTTTAAGCAAAATATGTTGGGAGAAAGCATTCTTCAAACATCTGTATTGCTATTCAGATTTCCCGAGGACTGCGCAGAAATGCTGGGAAATGAATCGATCTTTGTCAAACCAGAAACGGATTTTCACAGTGAAAGCCTCAATGGCAAAAGTCAATGGCCCAACTTGACCAAGCTCTCTCTGACAGAAACTGTTGCAACATTCCAGGTAAGCAACATTCGCCAAGAAACTAATCAATTCTACCTCCTGCATTCTTTCCTTACAGGGGTTGAATAAGAAGGATGTCGAAACAGTGGCTGGACCAGAACTTTTCGTTTTACTCGATCAACTGAGGAATTTGACGGAACTGTCAGTCAGTATGAAACCAAAGATGCCAGAAAGCGCCACGCCTACCCCTTGCATATCACCACTCAACGACATCAAAACAAAGAAATTCTTCCGTGCTATTCAGCGTCGGCTGGGCCGGCAATTGGAGAGATTGTGCATGTCGTTTTGCTCCATCGCTTGGCAGCGACCTTCGCAAACAGCTTGCACGCTTATTCGTCGATTGCTGAAATGCGAGAAACTCGTTGAACTGGAATTGAATTTCGTTCAGTTTTGTGCAGCTGCAGAGTCATCGTGGTCAGCATGTCCAGCGACAGCAACCCAGAAAGTGAATCAGCAGCCACATAGTACTGGTCAAGGTGACCCGATTCATTGGCTTCTGTACGCAGTAGTCGCTGGTTGTCCGCGTTTAAAAGAGCTGTCCCTAATTGGAACGACATTGACCTCAACGCAAGCTTATAATTTGGGCTTACAGATTCGTGACAAGTGGAAAGGCGTCTCCCTACGTATTCACATATGGCGTACTAGTAGTGATGATCATCACACTGCCGAAATCATCTCGATGAACTTACTGCATGAACTGAAGAAAGATAGCAAATTCGAAACGGATTTTATTGGTGGTTACAGAGCCACTGTTTTGATCCGACGTCGGAAGCATCTGTGTGGTCTGGTTTCAAAGCTTAATGAAATTAAAACCGGAATACCCAAGCTACTGCCATTCTTTTGCCCTTCAAGTAGCGATCTGTTCAGCTTTCGGGCGAATGGAACTAACATTCTCGAAGAACACTTGGAAAATGATAATATGGAAGAACTTTGTTCTACATTACCACCTGGCCTGCGATCACTCTTCGGACTAACGCCGTTCGATTATTCGATTATGCTCGCTCACAACTGGGATTCGTACAAAGAATGACTTTGTCCAAAGGCTAAGTGTATTATTTCTTCTATTTAAAGGAACGTTACGATTCTCCATGTGTCCTCTGCAAACTCTTCCACATCTTGTTAATTTTGGCAAAACCATATCGGATGGATTTGATGAATCCAGCCGTTGGTATTCCTTTCAGACTTTGCGTCCAACTTGAAGCTTTCACCGTTTTCTGTACAGCTGCAAATAAATAATAAGATTTATCTCAGCTTCTACGTGTCCTCGTCGCTCCCGGAAGAAAATATTTAATGGTATTGCGTATTGAAATAACGTACCCTCTTTAACGAGCTCCGGGCATTCGGTGTCGTGGGCGGCAGCGCGGAAAACATCTTCCACATCTTGCCATCGACCATTGCGGTTCCACTCGTGCACGATTGTTTGCTGAAAACAAATAAACAAAGTGAGGCATGAAAAAACATTTCGTCATAGGAACTAAAAACCAAAGGCTTTTCCATACGTTCAAATCGTATTTCAGTCAAGGCCGTTGGAAATTGTTTCACCCATAGACTGGCGAAAACGAAAGCCTCGTTTCTCTATCCTTGGTATAGTTTTGTGGTGCTTAGCTACTAACGGGCTACTCACAATGGCTCTTCTGCCGCTCAATGGGATAATTGTCGTTATCAAAATTTCACATGATACACAATGTTTGAGTGTTGTAGCCTCACATTGAGGGCACACGCATTCTGAGAAATGTGGGAAGCTAGTTTTTTTGTGTGTGACGAGGACTACTTTCCCGGAATGCATATGCTTAGAAATTTTGGGTGTTTTCTTTTACCTGAATCTTTTTCGGCAATAGGTTGAGGTGAAATATTCTTGCAGCAGGGCTTGTGTCCTGTTCGCATCTGCCTGTCGTGCTATTGAACTCAGCATAGGCCGCAAGTCCGGGCCAAAATGAAGCGTACAAATTGCGAAATCTTTCGATTTGTGGTCGGACGATGTTCTTGACTTTATTGCGATCCTCACCGAAGCTCATTCTAAAATCACCTGGGAAGAAAATGAATAAGACCACATTGAAATATTGACTGAAATGTTTGCATATTCTTATTTTGAAAGCTTGCTTTATAATTGCCAACATTTCCTCTTGGAATAAAGACATCTGCACCTCTCGCTTTTTTTTTTAATTTACAAGGACAAACAACTTTCTTCTCCACTACTTTCACATTTTCCATAGGCGCGACGTGGTAGTCGACCGCAAATAGAAACTGCGTAGGTACCGGTTTGTTCACATTTTTAGCGCCATATTTTTACAGAGGGTTTCCTCGTCAGATAATATGAGGAGCTCTTAAACATAAGTTGACAATAAATAAGTAAACTTTAAAAAAATCAAAGGCATATAACCTGAGTAGGAAAGGCCGGCTAGGGTATGATAAAGATGTTCTTCTTGGAAAGAATCGGGAAGGAGGAGGAGCGCCGTGTGCATTGCGTTTTGCAGGTTATGCTTTAGGGCAGAGCGTATTGGGTGATTCGCATCCGGCAGAACAAGAGGCATGACAGGCTTATGTAGACGTCCACTGATATACCTAAAATAGAAACAGATGACTTGGATACTTCGACTATGAATAATTGCATATGTTTTCGTACATCCATTCCCAGTCGAGGAGATCTGCAATTATGGCAGAAGACGATACCACTCCATATTTGAGCAGCTGTAAGACAACACATCGACTGTTATTGAGGAATACATCTAAATAATAATATGAAAAATGTATAATTAAATACTGACGCCGTGTTTGTATGGGACGAGCGTGTTGAAGTAAACTCTAGCTCCCCATTTTTCTTGAAAAGACGCCAACGCGTGCGGGCCCAGGTATTTTATGGAAGAATAATGTTTCCAATTGTGTTTCAAATTCAATCGGTGGAAGGCTTCGGCATCGTCTACCACCAAAATGAGATCCACTACGTTTTCCTTGAATGAGAACATAAAAACAACTTGTTAGTGAGTGCGACCAGTTGAACGCTTTCTCCTTATACTCAGAATTAGGTAACTATTCTATGAACACAATTTTTACCTAAAAAAAAAGAACAATTGGGAATGGAGGGCTTAATCCATAACAGTTCTGTATTATTGGAATTATAGTAAACAGGTAAAAAAAAATTTATCGCAGCAGCAGATGAGAAACAAAATCGGAATTGCTCTAATATATTAATCGCAATGTGGTGCTCCGTACTTTTCATGAAGACTTTTGACAGTGACGTTCTCAATTTCGGCCAATCGACCCATGACGATTTGGGCAACATCTTTTATATCATTATAGCGATGAAGAAGATCCATTTGGCGATCGAGCTCTTCAACGGAGAGGCTTTCCGTTTGAAGTTCGGCAATTTCACGATCAAGCTGGGCTTCCCTTTCGCGCAAATCATCCACTGATACGGTCGACAATCTAGCTCGTTTAGCTCGAACAGAGTGGTAAGGAGTGCCATTAGAGTTCCTTCCTGAACGGCTGCTCAGTGGGCTCTGTACAGGGCTTCTCACTCGTTTGTCTTCGTTGCTTAAACAAGGTGTTTTTGGTGTGCTTGGAGAAGACCCTTCGCTATTACGGGGTGAGCCCTTCATCCCCGTAAAGGGTGACTTGAACGGACGATTGAGTCTACTGCTATCAGTGGATCTTCTCAGCATCACGTTCGGTCGTGGACTTTCATTGGTACTAGAAAATATAGTACACAATTTAGGTAGCATTTAGCGCTTCGTACGGTAAGTGCTCGGTTGGTCAATAGACACTAGCCTATAGGACCACTATGGCAGCAAAGGTACTGATAAATCGTGTTCATATGCAAGGATTACATCATACGTAAGATTTTTGGGTGGGAGTTCAGTCATATTGATTCATCCGAATTGAGAAGTATACATTCCTAATGTCATCTACATGTAAGAACTTGTCAGGCTACAGTTGAATGAACAATTCAAAACACAACAACTCAAAAGCTAGCCAGCTGGGAGAAAACTCTTGTGAATTGCTGTACAAATGAAGAAACCTGTGTTCTAAGACTTCTAAATTGAAAATGTTTTTTATGTTAAGTGACATCGCGACCTATTTTGATCCTTTCTCCAGACTTTTGTGGGGTCCTTCTTATGCAAACACCTATCATTTTTATATGTAGATGGGAAAGTAAACCACCCAACATGCTTCATGAACACAAGCAAGTTTTATCAATGGCCTACTTTGCGCGTTCATTCTTACCTCGGTAGATTTATGTCCATGTTGTTGGAAAGCACCCGATCCGTAGGCAAAAGCAAACACAAGATTTTGTGGAAAAAGAGAAAGAATGTACTGGAATTTCTCAGTCAAGGCTGAATGTTTATCACAAAACAGACGGACTGACGACAGCCTGGAGGTAGCCATCTTAATTCATCAATGCTATAGTTTGGAAAAGTAGAAGTAAACGCTACAATTTAAAAGATTTATTTATTTATTTATTATATTTTTCTTTCTTGGAGTTGACTTTTGTTCTATATATATATTGTTTCCGTTTAATGTGAGCAGGCTCGATTGTCACCCACAGTGTGTCGCTGAAATTGAATGTTGTATTCTTTGGAGGTCGCCCATTACGTAACATTCATATCCTAAGGGTACGCGAATGTATCTATCTTTGGTGCTTCTGGAACTGATGACTTTTGTTTAATAGACCTCGTTGATTTTCCTCGTAAGGACCAGTGCAGGGTCTCACTGTCATATGAATCCGGTTAAGTTACTTTAGGGAAGTTCCATGTAAAATCGTTGACCTACAACCGCCTTAAAACAAGAAACGCCTTCTATTTGCCGAGAGCCGAAGAAAAGCCCAAAGGCATTAAGAAAGAAAATAAAAAGATGCAAGCAACTACAAAAGCTTACGAAATGTAAAACCGGTCTTGCTTACACTGCATGTGATGGCATATCTGTGTATATACCCCGAGGAGTGGAGCTACTAGTAGCGTCAGTTTGAGCCGAGCCGTGAGACGCAGTGGAAGGGGGATAGAGTGCATAGACCACCATCCCGGGAAGACGACGGAGTCGCACGTGTTGCATTTTCATTCGAGTGGTGCTATTTCTCCAATGCCTCTTGGTGTCTTGTGACAGTGAATTCATTATCTGTTTGGAATACGAATTTTAAAGAATAGTCCATTCATCTATACGAACATGAAGTATACTCTGTTGGAACTCATCGGGCTGGCGTCGATTGGCACAGTCTCGTGGTTTGTGTTAAGGGGTGTATGGAAGTTTCTTTACTCCACCTTTATAGGTCATGCTTTAGGCCATTCGCTTTCGCTGAAAAACATCGGACAATGGGCCGGTAGGTCAAGGACTTTCTTTTTTCAATATTTTGATTTGCCTAGTGACAATATGAATTTCCCTCACTTCCTGTCCTTTCTCAAGTTGTGACCGGCGCCACCGATGGAATTGGCCGAGCGTACGCAGAAGAGGTATCGTCCAGAGCGATTATAGACAATATTTTGTGAAAACGCTGATCTATTTTTTCTTCTTTATACGAAATCTAGTTGGCTTCACGTGGTATGAATATTGTCTTGATTAGTCGCTCACCTTATAAACTACAGAATGTAGCAGCTGAAATCGGTATTATTTGTTGATACATAAACACATAGGTTTCTTTTCGAATTCAAAATTTTTCGACAGAGTCCGAATACAAGGTGAAAACGAAAATCATCGACGTGGATTTCACCAATGGAATTGAGATATATGATCGTATCAAAAAAGAAATCGAAGGCCTTGAAATCGGCGTTCTTGTCAACAATGTCGGCATGTCATACGCTTATCCAGAATACCTAGCTGAGGTGATTTTATTTTGATTAATGGTTATTAGACATAAATACGTGAACCATAGATAGCAAGAATGTGTTAAAAGTGGAAATGTATACCCCTTGGGGAAAAGTGAAAGCGGAAAATGTTTTGAACGGGGAATGTGGTGGGCTTCCTTAACCTTCACCAGATGGCAGCTTAGATCATTTTCCTTTTTTTATTTAATGCATCTGTTACAAAACACGAAAAATAGGACGAGAGAATATTGCCCTTTGCGGTTTACCTGTGCTGAAATTGTTTGAATCACTTTCTCACTACTCAGCCGAGATTGCATTTTATTTTATCAATTATTTTTACAACGTGCGTACTTTTAGGTTCCCAATGCAGCTGAATTTTCCTTATCCCTCATCAACTGCAACGTTGTTTCTGTTACGCAAATGTGCATTCTAGTGCTGGGACAAATGGTGGAACGCAAGAAGGGATTGATTTTAAATGTTTCCTCAGCATCAGCTGTTCTCCCTACTCCTCTCATGACCATGTATTCTAGCACGAAGGTAAACATCGTTGTACACAAGAAAACGAGAAACGTAATTTTCAAATCTTATGACTTTAGGCGTACGTGTACAAGTTTAGTGAAGATTTGGCATTGGAGTATGCCCCGCTTGGCATCACGATCCAATGCGTGTTACCTGGTTTCGTGGTATCTAAAATGAGTCGGTACAAGAAACCGGCTTTCAGAATTCCTCTACCTAGAGATTTCGTTCGTGGCCACATGAGATCCTTGGGTCTGGAATTCGCTTCAGCTGGTTTTTGGGTCCACAAAATTCTGGTAACTATTATTTTTTATTTTCTTGTTTAAATTTCTGGTACTAGGTGGTTGTGACCCACTTCTTTCTTTCCCCTGGTGTAGTTTCGTTAATTACCGGTCTATGGTTCATTCCTCCCCTTGGTCTATACAGCTGTTTAGTTCACAAGAAAAAAATGATAATTAAGATGCTTTTTGTTTTGTATGCATACAGTTGGGCTACTACACAAAGCTGAATATGATTTCGCCATCCACCGTGGTTAATGTGACGTTCAACAATTTAAACGGCACTCGTCAACGTGCCCTAAAACGAATCCAATTGCAGAAGGAGCAACAACAACAAAACGGGGTCGAAAACGCCAAGGACAAATAAAGTGATCCAATGGGATTTCATATAGAAAAAAAAGCCTAATGTTGCTCTACTAACGAATCAAAAAGTCTAGCAAAAAAATCGAAAATATTTTCAATGTTGATATCGCCATTGTTCTGCATTTCGTTGACATTTTCAGATAGCTGTCTTCCTTTTGTGTTAATCTACCCTTTTTTTCCTTCATGTCCGCGTCCAGTTACTGCTGATTAGATCGTTTGTAATTGACGCATACTCAATCGTAGCGGGACCTGTCGTCACGACATGTTTGACAATTCACATAATAAAAACGTGTATGACGCCAATTTTACGTTTTTTCTAGAAGGAAGCCAATAAAAGGAAGCAGAGAGGATTTTGAGTGTGTGTGTGTGTGTCTCGTTCTCTTCTGTTTCGCTTCGTATTTTATGCAAATCGTAAAATTTCATATGCACTTCATGATTAAAGCATGCTTTGTAGAAAATCTAGTTTCTAGTCTATTGTTGTACGAAGTGGATTGACTACATTCCACGTAAAGGTCCTGTTTTAGTATGCGGATGCATCCACCATGAAAATAAAGAAAACCCGGGAGCGTTTCTTAGAAAAGGGGTTAGTTTGCCTCAGGCATCTAAATGGAACTTTAAAAAAAATACATAGCACTTGATAGATCTGGTTTGAAAAATGCTAAATTATGCTTAAATACTTTACTCGGTCTTCACTGTAGGGAAACGACGATGTTTTCGTATAAGGTGAATGAAAGAAAGTTCAAGTACAGCTGGAAAACAAAGAAGGTCCTCCGGAATGATACAAGTGAAATTTTTGGAACTTAGGGAGGGTGAACAAAATGGCATTTCTTTCCAACAGAATAACTTGGTATACACGACACGTAGCTAATTGCCTGCTGATAACTTTGGGATTGCGTATGTTTGTGCAGTTCACTGAATGCTAAAGACGCGGGCTTGGTCTCGTTGCCGGAGCGCTGCGGATTTTTTCAAGTGGACCAACATATACTTTCACCTCAGTCCCCTCTCGTATGCATTTTTGGTGGATTTTTCTTTGTATGTCTGGTGCCTCCAGCGACATTCGGAAACAAGGGAAGATAGGGGAGAGACGATACAAATCTTGAAATGTTTCGTTGTAAAAAAAAAAATAAATTTCGAAGTTTCCCTCTTTCACGTAAAAGACTGTGTGTTTTTTTCCCTTCATTTTGTTCTCCAATATCACGTGACCGAGATCTTCAATTTTATCCGTATCCGACGAATATTATCCATTTTATGAATTACCTTCAGTTTTACGGGACCTATCATGCCGAGCTAACCTTGCAGAAAACGAGCCATATTTAGTTATCTCCTTTTTTAATTTTTCATGGCTAAAGATGTTACCTATAATGTTGAATTCCAATATGGCAAGATTCGTAGATTAATCTTGTGCCGTTTTTTTCGTGGTAGCTACGATACGATTGCTTCGGGGCAATCGTCGGTCTACGTGGTTTAAAAGCCTATCCCATCTTGGCAGACACTCTTTGACCTGGTCCTGATTAGATCCTCCTTTCTATGCATATACCTTCTTGCTGGTCTCATCGGAAGGTATCAGTCGTTCTCTGGTCATTCTTCAGCAAAGAGAGCCGGAGGACTTGCCGAAAAAAAATATATAGATATCAGGCGTAGGAGGCTATTAGGTAGTGAAATCGTTTTAATTGTTTCGGAGCTAGGTGTAGAAACAAGTTTGTAAAAGAGAGGGAGAAAAAAAAACCAGTTTGCTTGTCTGCCCTAGTTTTTCTGAACAAGTAGACGCTTTGCCCTTATGATGTGGAGGTACACAGTTCTGGAGGTGGTTGGTATACTGTCCCTTCTTGTTTTTTGGGGATTGATTGTGAAGGAACTCTGGATAATCCTCTACACCTGCTATCTGGGTCATTTACTGGGTCACAATATCAAGCCGAGAAAGCTAGGAAAATGGGCCGGCAAGTTTTTTTCTTTTGAATTTGTTGGACTTTTTTTTTTTTATTAATCATTCGTTTGAATTGAATTATTTTAATGCATTTTGTAACAGTGATCACTGGTGCTACTGATGGAATAGGCCGAGCTTACGCCGAAGAGGTATAATTTTTCATAATGACCATGTTTTTATCATGCCCATCATTAACGTATACCATTACGTGTTACGAATGTTTAGTTGGCCTCTAATGGAATTAATATCGTGCTGATTAGCCGATCGCGAGACAAATTGCAAGCTGTCGCCACTGCCATTGGTGAGGCTACATTTATGTTTCCTTATAATAGGCTCTTTTCCAACAAGTCATCTAAAATAACAATAGTTATACTAATAATAACAAAATATTGTTATTGAAGAATGCCGGTATCACGTCGAAACCCGCATTATCGACGTCGATTTTACACAAGGAGCCGAGATTTATGAACGCATCGCTAAGGAAATTAGCGGACTCGAAATTGGCATTCTCATAAACAATGTCGGCATGTCCTACAAATATCCGGAATACCTTGATCAGGTATCGAAAAACATTCTCTCGCCTTTGTTTAATTTTATTCTTGTTTAAAAGGCATGTGTTGTTCATGAAATCAGCCGTTCAGCGTTTTACCTCCTTCAACGATTTGGAAGACCTCCTTTTTTTCCATTCTTATTCGAAAGCTAATACTCACAGCCGCGGAAAAGTGAAAGTTCCCTTGACGTCCATGTTAAGCATGTCAAAACCACTCTCTTCTTTGAGAAGCAGTGAATTCCATCCCATCTCAATTTCTCTTTTCAAAACAGAAAAAAACTAGTCATTATTCAAGTGTTTATTCATTCTTTGGGCGCTTTAAATGTTCCGACGAATGCCATCAAACAGACGGTGCACATAATTTTAACGCGTTGTCATTAAACTGTAGATACCAGATGCATCGGGTTTTGCCCAACGTGTCGTCAACTGCAACGTTGTTTCGGTGACTCGCATGTCCATCTTGGTCCTCGGCCAAATGGCGGAGCGCAAGAAAGGACTCATCTTGAACGTGGCCTCATGTTCGGCCGTTGTGCCGACTCCACTCATGTCCCTTTACTCCAGCACAAAGGTTTATAAAAAAAAATTAGATGTATGATTAAATGTAGAAATAATGTTTTTGTCTGTAATCCATCAAGGCATTTGTCTACAAATTCAGCGAAGATTTGGCTCTTGAGTACAAACCGTTTGGTATCCGGGTTCAGTGCGTTCTACCTTGTTTTGTGGCCACCAAGATGAGTGGCATCAAAAACTCTAGTATAATGGCTCCAAGTCCCGCGGATTTCGCCCGCGGGAACATGAATTCGTGGGGACTAGAAGTCTCTTCGGCTGGTTATTGGTTTCATAAATTACAGGTGCGGTTGAACATGGAGTCGTTTCTTTTCCTCTTGATATCTAAATAGGCGGGAGTTGTTCCGTAACTGACACATCAATCAATCCAAATTGGTGTACCACCAATGTTGGGCAACAGTTCTTAAGGCATGTTTCTTACCGCTTTGTTTCAGTGGATTTACTATCGGCGGTTGAACCAGATTTCCCCCTCTACCATGGCAAATGTGACGTACAACATTATGATGGGACTGAGGAAACGCGCCTTCGAAAGACGTGCTCAGCAAAAGAAAGGTACCAGTCTTTATGCGTCCTTTGCAATTAGTAGTACAATGCTAATATGTTCGTGTTTTTGCTTTCCTAGCCGTTGCTCCAACGACAGTCGTTAATCCTCCTGTTGCCCCAGTGGATCGTCATTCATTAGCGCGAGTGGATCGCGATTTAAACGATATGTGGCCGTCGTTGTCACAAATTCCTCGTTATGGCATTACGCTACATGCTCAAACTGGTTTTTAAGTTTAGTGTTATTGTTTCTGCATGATGGAGGACATTTTGGTTGTCTATGATTTCATTATTACTTGAGATTCAGTCCTTTTTCACTTGTTTTTTTTCCTTACGTAAAGGCTATGAATCTTTACCTCTAGAAGAAATGCTTGTTCTTTTAAATAGTGTTACGGGCCCGATACAATGTATTGAAAGCATCACTGCATTATTTCCTGTTTTATTTAGAGGGGATAGGGGAGGTGATTGAATAGAGTTTCATTTAGACAAGCAACACAGATGACCATGCCGAAATATCCAGTATTTCTTTCACCATTCTCTTGCTACACATTTCCATATGTGTAGTTAGTCGGTCTGGCTGAATCGGGTCACGTACATAGAAAGGATCGGTCAAATTAGAAAGTTAAAGAGGTTAAAAAGGGCTAACGGGGAAGGAGAAATCAACTGGTCTATCCTGTTTGCTTGTCGTGAAGAGGTACAAAAGATTCTTGTTCTTTGGCTTCTGCAAGGAAGAAATTCGACGAAATTTCAATGACATTGTCACCTTGATGTAGTTTATGTCACGGTCATCCATGTTCAGGACAATGACTTTGCGTTGCCTATTCATACATCGTCCACGTAGTACAAGTCTAACAAGAATAATTCGATAAAAAAAGAAAAGTAGGGGATACGCCCAGAATGTTGCCATGTTCGGGTTTTCTAATACGAACGTTCCGTTATTTTGATTGTGTAAAGTCTTACTTTGGTACACATATTATGCATTTTACTCTAGCCAGACACGCAATTTTATTATCAGAGTAATGCCCATGCATTATTTAGATTGTGTTAGTTAATCATTATTTGATGACATGAATCTGTATATTAACAATGTTTTGCTCGGTTTTAAGATAGCGTCTCACGTTTAATTGAATTATGTAAGTTTTTTAGAGGTGTTTAATCGCTAATGAACGATATACCTATCGCCTGAAAGCTGTATTTTAAATCATCGTTCTAAAAAAAAATGTATCTAGTATTTGTTTCTCTGCATGCTTACGGTTTCCGTTGCTAATGTATTCTTCGACCTAAAATTCCAGCGCTTGTGAAAAAATACAGTTCCTAAATCGATATAAAAACGCCCCATTCTGTAGACATGAAAACGACGGAGTTCATCGAACTGGCTACCGGTATAACCGGTATTATAGGGCAGCAGAAAGTACGAAGTAAGCCAACAAAATTGGGCAATGCGCCACGGAAAATGGGTTACGTCGGTGTCGGAATTTTACGCACAATTCTTCAAAGTGACAACTAATTTTTCGAACTATCAAACAAGAGCATGCACAATCTTCGTTCAACATCCTTCTAGATACCCGGAGAACTACCATCAAATAGACTCGAATAGCAAAATTGGTAAACCCGTTGGCGGACTTAAACATCTGAAACCTCCTGATCAACACTTTCGCTTGACTATAAGAAAGGTAGGACGGCGCTGTTTAACGATAATGAAGAGGTTGAATCAGAAAAACGAGGGAAAACACCCAATAAAGGACTTGTCCGTTTGCAATTAGTTGCTGAACCTTTCACCGTGTGGTAACTGAATGCTTTGTTGGCGAGACTTGTTGCCATGCGATGTGGAAGTTTCTCCAAAAGGGATACGTGCATAAAATGTTTAATCTCCGAAGTGCAACGGTATCATTTTTTGGACACTACCCAAGCAAGTGGCCTACGTGATCACTGGAAGGGTCAAATTATTTATTTTTTTTTTTCTTACTTATACATTACCCTTTCCATTTTTTTCTTTCTTTTTTTAAATAAATGGTGAATTGGCTTTTCTCTTTTGGTTTCGAGTTGTGTAGAAAGTTTCGAGGTCTTCTTACGTCAATTTTATATTCATTATACTGACATTGTATAGGTCAGCTCAATTTACATTTTGACGTCGTGGCGATGGCAAAAGATAGCCACGTGAAATGATCCGTTTTCAAACACGAGAGGGACGAACGAAATGATTAAGTGAAACGCGTGTTCGAAAACGTGAACTCGTGTTTTTTCTGAATGTCTAGCCCAACGTGTTTGTGAAACACTAGTCGCCATTTGCTTTCACGCATCAAGCAACTCATTTGGGTAGCACGTTGCAGATGCCATGAATCATACGCACACATTACTTATTGGATTTCTGCTCGCTAAAAGAGGCGTTGCCCTGGATTTCCGTTTAAAATGCTTGAACAGCCCGAAAGAAGTCCTCAAAGTTCATTTAACTATCGGAATGCAAGAAACCCGACAGAAAAAAGAGGGTCCTCTCCAAATGCATAAAGAAGCAGAAGCCCGTGTTCGTTTTTTTTTTTTGCAGCGTGGGAGCATTAAAATTAAGTCACGTGGGCAATCCGATTACGTCTTCTACCCAAAAGACCCCAAAAAATACGTTATGAATAGTGACGGGAGATGAGCAGCAAGTCTCAGTATTGTCCTGGAACCTTGAAAACTAGGGTCGCTGCTGCATACGTCGAGGCAGCAATTCTTGTCATTCTTTTATCTTTGTGAAACAAACATAAATAAGAAAGAAAATGAATAGTTTCGCTTGGCTTCACGTTTTGTGCTCTCTGCTCTGCGGCTGCAACCTTGCCGGCTGCTTCCCTATCCACCAGTTGACCGATGGCGATGGAATAGACGGCAACCTTCATCGCGATAAACGACTCTTCAAATCGCCTGAAGTATGTACAATGACAATAAGCAGTCAACATTAATGTTCACGAGATTAGGAAACTTGTTAGTTTTAACTTGTTTGATTGCTGCGTGTGTGGTACAGGTGTCATCTGGAATCACTGGGATAACGAGTTCCATTTCCTCACATCCCTGGCAACTAATGCCCCCTATGAGAAGCAGTCGCCATCATCCACTATACTGGAAGGCATCCGACGACGAAGAACTCTTCCTGCGTAACAAGCGTAAGCCTATCAACGACCAATCAAATGACCCAATGTCCGATGTTGAGACATCCACCGTCGCGTCAAACAAGGAGGATTACATAACGCAACTTCTTGGCGGAAGAAATCTGATTAATCGGCCCTCGAGTTGGGACCCTAATTTCAAAGGATTTAAAAACGATGAAACGTCCACTTCTCAGGGGGATACATCCAAGCTGTTTAATAAATTCTGGAACGCCGTATACAATCCGCTGCCGTACGGCGCTCCACGATCCGTTCAAACAGGTGACGAGGTGGATGCCGGTTATCGCCAGATGCAGGCCTCTGGGTTGCCGGTTGCCCGGACCGCGTCGCGGGAGAAAGAAAGGGAAAGGTCTGAGCTTCGGTTGCCTATTCCGGATTCAGAGATCCATTATCGACAACCGGTCAACAAGTTACTGTTACAAGCGTCCTACAATCCGCAAAACCGAACCAAGTCAGCGGTGATTAACTCGAGAAATCTTACCGAAAGACCAGTCAACGTGGAAGCCTTTCGAATTTTGATGGAAATCATTAAATCTCTGAGAAGTATGGATATCTATTCGACCACTACATCGCCTTCTTTGTCAATGGAAGAATTGAAAACGAGTACCTCTCCATAGTCTTCGACAAATTGATTGCGATTGCATGCATGTAGGTTAGCATTTCATCTTACATTGTATGACTTTTTCTTGTAAATATTCATTTCCCCAATTAACGTTCCCTTTGACGAGAAATGAGATCTGGGAAAACTAGTTTGGCATTTATATTATACATCACTTGTGACCATATGTAGCGTCTTTAAATTTCTCAATACGGCAAATGATCCCTCCCTGCGAAGATTGTAGACTTAATTTTGGTTTGGCCAAATTAAAAAGGAATACTTAATTCACATTTATTTTTCGGTGAAGAATTGGTTCTGTTGCTGCCCTATTTGTGTCGTGGCTCTGCTCCTTCTTTTACATGGACATAAGATTTATGACCAAACAAGGCCGGATAACGTTTCAGAAAGGCGGCTATTGTCTCAGCTCATGCCGTTAGCGATTTATAGAAAGGGCCACTGTTGTCGAAAGCCGATCATAATCGCAACTAGCTTGTTATTCTTCCATTTCACGCCACGCGTGTTTCTCTTATTTAATTTTGTATAGCCTTTTTTCTAGGTAGTGTCACGAAAAATATTTTAAGCAAAACTGTTTGGTCACTGGTGTTGTCAAAAAAATTGAGACAACAGAGACACGGCCAAGAAGTTAGTCACTTAGTCTGCTGGCCGTGTCACAAAGATAATAGGGTATACTTAGATATTACCATAGAAACTCTTTAAAGCGGTTCGAACAAGGACCGCTCAAAGTGGTATAGGCCGACAACTCGAAAAGAAAAATAGAACCGATATAGGGAAATAAAAAAAAATAGTTATTATACGATTGACGTGAATAACAATAAATTCAACTGAAAAAGACAAACAATATAAATAAATAAAATGGGTGAAATTTCCATGGATGATGGTATTCATCAAGCACTATGGCACTCGGTAATTAGGAAAAATTTTTGGTCGAAGATTTTACTTGTTGTAAAAAAGAAAGTCAATGCGGATCTCGTCCAAGTGCCACACGATATAGACTAGTTGTTTGACTCTTGACGTTTGGAATCAACATGATGACATAATACCATATGTGTATTTGGTAGGCTATTTCTCTTTTTTTCAACATATCAAGTTTATACGAGAATGAGGAAATTTTTTGAATTGATTAACTAGAAACCAGAAAATTAACATATGCAAGCAATACCCGCAGAACGAAAATCAAAACAGGAAGTTTTGATGAATTGTTCAAAGTTCAACGCCATCTCAAGGAATTTATTCATATATAAAGGGACTTGTATCGTCTATATCATCGTCCAAATAAAAATCGTGATCTTCAATTACTGACACTAGAATTCGAAAATTTCAACATAATTGTTTGGTGGGTTAGAATTGCTGCGTGCAAACGGGATACAGGACATTGTGCATTTGTGTCACAAGGTACACAAAGCTACAGCTTCTTGATTTTATATGTAATTGTACATCGATTATTTTTGTTACTACTTCTGTATGCTCATAACAAAAAAAAAGTGGTGCAATTTTTATGCGTCCAGCTTTAGTCGTTTTCATTCTCGTCTTATTTAGTTTTTTTTTCTGGCTACTATTTTAACCAGAGTGGTTTCCGTAGATAATGCAACTCCGCTTCAGATTTGTGTTCCGTAAATCTGCAGACGAAATGGCAAATCCCTCGTTCATATCTGTGCGATGTGCGCCTGTCCTGTGCTCTTTATTGAAAATTTGATCTTGTTAACATATTACTTCTGTTAAATTTCATTTTCACGAGTATTTATTTGATGGTAAGTCTTAAGTATTTGCTATTTATCACCAAAAATAATCTAAGGATGAATTATCTAAGAACCACATCCCATAACTGTCTATATGGATTACTTTTATATTGTACTTATGACAAGTTGCCAACAAAATTTGGGGAGGCCATGTGACGTAAAAAATTAACGTGCACGATTAGTTATCTTCGTGATTCATATGTCTCAATTACGGTAAATAATGGGTAGTATTTTTTAACATCTAGTTTAGTTTCGATGCCAAGAAGGGATCCATGCAAAAAAACAGCTTGTGAGATTCAAAAGTGTTTACAAGGCAAGTGCTATATTAAACACATAATTGAAAATGTTACTAACAGTGTTCCGACAAAAGCTAGCAATTATCAAGAATCTGCTTGCCAGCTTGTAATTCAGCAAATGCTCGACTGTTGTAAACAGTGGGAACATCTTCATACTGTTTCGTGTTCTGGATTTTCTGCGCAGCCTAGAGAAGATAATACTGTTTCAAAGGGTATAATGTTATATGTGTAAGTCATTAACCTAATTATAACCTCCCAACTGTTTTGCAGAAAATGGGCAATAAAAAACTGTTTGCTCCATCGGCAGACCGTAATAAGGACCCGATTTTGGAAATTTTACAAAAATATTATCCTTACGAAAAAAACAAGGATAATCGTCTCGTTTGCTTAGAAATTTCTTCTGGAACCGGGCAGCACGTTGTTCACTTTGCAAAGAGTTTGCCTTTTATGACATTTCAGCCTTCAGAATTTACCATTTCCAATTTACCGAGCATACGAGAGTATGTAGTACAATCGGGTTTAACAAATGTATTATCTCCTTTAGCCATCGATGTAACAGATCCCATTGATCGCTGGAATTTGGCTCGAGAAAATTTTGATTTAATTCTAAATATCAACATGATGCACATTAGCCCTTGGGAGTGCACGTTATCCTTGTTTGAGAAAGCCGGCAAATTATTAAGTTCCAATGGCTTGCTCATAACCTACGGACCTTATGCGCATCACGGATTGATAAGTCCTGAGAGCAATATTATTTTTGACCAATCCCTGAAAGCCCGAGATGTCCAATGGGGTTTGCGAGACATTGATGAATTGCAAAGTGTTGCTAATCGAAACGGATTAGAACTGATGGGCATTGAAAATATGCCATCGAACAATAAAACCCTTGTTTGGAAAAATATTTTAAATCAAAGTGAAAGGGATGTGATGTGAAACGTGTGTAAATGGTAGTGTGGCGTGATTTTGTAAACTATGATCGCGATTGATTGTTTAATATTCAAAGTTTACGTTTTAACTCGTAAAATATATTCTACAAAAAGCGTAATTTTCTGTTAACAAAAGCGTTTTCATCCACGCTCAGATTTCAAATCTTTATGGCATGTTTTGTGGTCACTAGATGACGGTTACTTTACTGCACATTTCCGCGGTTAATAGATGTCAGAATTTCTCCGAAAGGCCATAACCAAAAAATAAATAACAATTTAATTGCAAATGGCTATAAACTATGGCACATGGAAATCCGTTTTACCCCCCCCCCCCCAAAAAAAAAAAAAGAAACCGGCCTTTTTTTCTTTTTTACAGCTATGGCCATCTATCGGCCAGATTCCTATTTAATTCTCTAAATACAACTTTACGCATTCTAGCCATATAAATATAAAATTTTTTAAATTACTAACTTTGTTTGATTAAAGATAACTATACAGTAATTATTTTTGTTATATTCTACTCGCGTAACTTAATTATTATTACTATTAACTATTAACTTTCCATTTTGTGCTGCAGCAATTCTAATGAATGTAATCCTAATAACAATGAGAATGATTGCGTGTTTTAGGTATAAATAATTTGTTTGCGTAATATAAAGTCGTTATTGGTTGTTGTGGTGTGAAAATAGTACACATTATTTTCGCTATTCCAAATATGTTTTTCATTATTCATAGATGGCCATGGAGGTAACGATAACTTCATTTGCGTTTGAAATGGTATATAAATTTGTTCATATTGGGAATGGTACGCATGCTTGTTCATAGATGACGTTGAGAATGGTTGTTCATAGATGGCATTTGGAATGATCTTCATGTTTGTTCATAGGTGGCGTTGGAAGGTCTGCAGACTTGTTCATAGATGGCGTCAGAATGGTTTGCATTTTTGTTGATGGCGCAGGAATAGTTTGCATTGGGATCATCGATGGCGTTGTAATAGTACGTATAAATGTTCATAGATGGTGGCAAAATCGTGCGAATGCCTGTTCATAGATGGCGTGGGATGGTACATATCCCTGTTCATAGATGGCGTGGACATTGTACGCATGTCTGTGAAAACGGTTGCCATAGGTGTTGGTTAACTAAAAAGTTTGTGAAGTGAAACATTTAAGAAGCTACTGCCATCTAACAAACATGAAATGAGTTCCACCTGTTTTCTATAATAACAAATGCTCGACGAACGAAGAAAAGAGTCTCAGTTTATCAGTAGCTACGTGCAGTGGCAAAATAACTTTTATGCCAGATTTTGTATGCCAATTTAATCGATGTTACGAATGAATACTCCTACCTTTGTTGTGGTTAATTTGATAATTTATTCGTAAAATGACTTCGATTGGCCTTGTACAGGCAAGAATTGTGATCCTAGGCAAATAGTGTACTTGTTCAAGTTAGTATTTACCATTTTTGTGTTAGATTTTGTAACATTTCTTTATATAAAAACTTTGATGTCTCAATTCAGGATGAGCCACTTAAAGAGTTGAGCTACGACTGAATCTCATGATTTGTGTTGCCCTGTTAATAGTTTGGGGCTAACTAATCTACTATATGGTTTGTCTGGCTGCCGTAACTTAGTAGTACTTTATTGTGATCACCGAACCATTATTGAAAATGGCAAGTAATTTATCTGATGAGAAGCACATCCTTTTGTTAAAAATCGAAAGAAAGGTTTTTCAACACCAAGAACAGTTTGATGACAATTTCCAGAAAACTGAAACACCACCTGTTAAAAATAGTGGTATTTAAAAATTTATTACGTTTTTGGGCATATTCATGTATTCATATTTTAATGCATGTTTGCTGACACAGGAAAGCTTCACCAATTCAAGACTAGTTGTTTTGATCACTATACAGCGATGTTGTCGAGAGATTTTTGGGATGGATTGTTTCCAATCATAAATTGGATGTCCAAGTACTCATGGAAGGAACAGTTTTTGGGTGATTTCATGGCAGGTTGCACAGTTGCAATCATGCACATACCTCAAGGTAATTTTTCCCAGTGGTTTGCTTTTTCTTAAAGTTATTCTGACACATTTTTAACAAATGTTCATCATTTTCAGGCATGGGATATGCTCTTTTAGGTGGTGTTTCACCTATAGTTGGCTTGTACATGGCTTTTTTCCCTGTATTAGTTTATGTGTGCCTTGGAACTTCTCATCATATATCACTTGGTATGTTTTTTATTAAAAAAACTATAATCCTTCAGATTTTTTTTTTATTTTCTATATTTGTTAGGTACCTTTGCCGTGACTACTTTGATGACTGGTAAAATTGTAGACCAGTATAGTAATCCTGAAATAGCCAATGTTTCAAGTGGACCTTTATTGAAAACTGAAAACATTAGCAGTAATCACTTTACTAGTCTGGAAGTGGCAACTGCAGTGTGTCTTATGGTTGGACTCTGGCAAATTTTAATGGGCATTCTCAGGTTAGGAGTTTTGGGAATAATCTTGTCAGACCACCTCGTTAGTGGATTTACAACAGCTGCTGCAATTCACGTTGTCGTCTCCCAAACGAAAAACCTGTTGGGATTAAAGATACCTCGATTCAATGGACCATTTAGGCTTATTCGTTCGGTAATCGCAATATTTGGTGCCCTTCCTTCAGCCAATCCTGCAGAAGTTATTACGTCTTGCATCGCGATAACCGTAATGGCCGTTCACAACGACTGGTTCAAGCCCTGGTATGGAAAGAAAATCAAATTTCCTATTCCAACCGAACTTTTTATCCTGGTAATTGGAACGATAGCTTCGCATTTTGGTGATTTGACAAGCAACTATGATATTAAAACTCTCAATCATATCCCAACTGGATTCCCCGAACCACGGGTTCCACCGTACGAATTATTACCTCGGATCATGATAGACACTATTGCCGTCGCCATCGTAGCCTATGCTGTGAGCTTGTCTATGGCCAAAATCTTTGCCCGTAAACGAGGATACGAAATTTCAAATAATCAAGAATTGCTAGCCCAGGGGACAGCCAATATCGTGGGCTCTTTTTTCTCCTGTATGCCAGTTTCGGCATCCCTTTCTCGAAGCATGTTACAAGAATCTGTTGGAGGAGAAACTCAACTAGCCAGCGTCGTTTCCTGTTTTTTCTTACTGATCATCCTTCTTTGGATTGGTCCGTTTTTCGAGTCTCTGCCATTAGCCGTCCTATCCTCTGTCATTGTCGTTGCTCTTAAAGGAATGTTTGTACAATTTCGAGATTTCACGTCTACACTGAAATCCTCACCGTTAGACTCGGCTGTCTGGATGGCTACATTCTTAGCAGTCGTCATTGTGGATATTGATATTGGGCTTGGCTTGGGAATTGTCGCTTCAATTTCGGTTCTAATCTATCGTGGACATCGCCCATATGCTGCAACTCTCGGTCATTTACACGGCACTGAAATGCATGTCGACATAAAATATTTCCCATCCGCCGTAGAGGTTCCCGGAATCAAGATATTCCGCTGGGTATTAAATTGTCACATCACTTAAACATTTTCCGTTAGATCGTAACATTTCTATTATTTTTTTTTTTAGGCTGGGGCCATTCATTTTTCCAATGCCGAAACTTTCCGGCATGTGGTAGAAAGTCATTTGGATCCTTACAAATCTGCCACATTGACATCAGGAATCGCCTCAGCCGCAGAGAAAGAGTCATTAAGTATCCAAGCAGCGCATGTAAAATACGGGACACTGGACCCGCTTGCCAGCACTTCGCTAAACAGCGGAGCAATATTGACACCGGACGTCTCAGTCGTGATTATCGAGTACCTGATCCTCGACTGCTCTGCCATGTCGTACGTCGATCTTAGTGGTACAAAAGTCTTATCGTCTCTGCACAACGACCTGATGAACAATCGAGGTATTACCTTAATTTTGGCCAACTGTTCTGAACCGTTGATCAAACAGCTTGATCGCTGTAACTATTTTCAAACGTTTCCTAAGTCACAGATCTATCCTTCAATCATGGATGCAGTCATGACAATCGAAAGTTCAAATCAATTTGCATTTGAGGGTTCCATTAATTCTCCAATAGTTCCCTAGTCATTAAGTTACTATATCAAACGTGACAATTAGGCATTGTAGACATAAAATTGGAGAATTTCACGAACCTGTCATAGGTATTACTAGTATAGTAGGTATTACACATTTTGTTTGTTGTCTTGTTCCCATCGGTTGTGCCATCTCTTATTCACCAAAGACTTGTCTTTTCAAGCCCTAGATACAAATGCCATATTGTGAGTGCACATGTACCGTATTTTCTGGAAAGACGTATTTTAAAAATTCAGTTTAACATCTAGAAAATGATTAACGATGCGCTATAGTTTACTCGCATAAAACAATTATCAATGTTGATTTTTGGGAAATGTTTTGAAAAATAGTTCTTTCGTATTAGACAACCTGTTGAAATCGAAAAATTAGTATTCGTGATGAACAAGAATAAATAATAGTTTTCTGCCTCGTTCGACTTCCTTCCAACTGCATTTTTCTTGGTTAATCCTAGTCCAAATCTAAATAAATTATGACCAGGATTAATCCCGTAGGTTTCTCCATGGAAACCCATGCATCAGGTATGTGCCTGGCGCAGGTGTAATGCGATGCGATGCGAAGATGATGCTGGAAACGGGTACCCCATTAATGAGATCTAGTTGTAAAGGTGAATCATATTGCTACACGAATTATTAGAAAATGCTGGAAAAAACAATTTTTTGGGTAGTAAATTTCCTGCTTTTTGTTTTTCCTTAAATAATCAATAAATAGGGATAACTACATCATTCAGATTCAAAATTGAACGAGAATCCCGAAAATGAATTTTGTTTTGGCGTGGAATTTATGGATTTTGAGTAACCTAAAACATAAAAGTAGTTGCGATACAAATTTTAAGCCCGACTTTTTCTTTAAAAATGTTTTACACAATAATAATCAATAATGTATACGATTTAGATTCAAAATTTAATGAGAATAACGAAAATGATACTTGATTTGGCGTGGAATTTATGGTTTTTGACTAATCTAAAATATTAAAGTAGTTGTGCTATAACAACTTTTTTTGCGCATAATTCAAAAAATTCATAGGTAAAGGCAAAACTAACATGCCAGTTAGAATAAGCGTTCAATTTTGAGCCTAATGTGAAATTTTTATTTAATTCTGAAAGATGTCGCTTCTTAATGATTTTCGCCAAAATGTATGGCAATCCGTTTTACATAAAAAAAAAAAAAAAATGGCGGAAAAAAAATTAAAAATCGCACTTTTTTCTTTTTTTCCGACACGTAGCCATCTACCGCTCAGACTCATTATTACTGGCGTAGGCAATTTCAGTCCATTGGATGCCATTCGCAGTTAGTTCAGTAGCGTGGATGGAGAATAACGCGTGGCTGGAGGAACAATTGATAAATGGATAAGATAATACAACAAAAGGATGGTAAGTATAAACATTATTATATTTGTTTTGAATTATTAATTATTGTTTATTAGATCAAATTATGGACCTGCAGGCTCAATTATTGCAACAGCACAAAATATTAGATAACAGCAAAGCTAAGGATGGTAAGGCCTAATACATAATGATTCTATTTATTTGCTTTTATTCATTTGTGTTTTGTAGCTCAAAGTTTGAGTCTACAAGCTCAGCTAGGGGAAAAGAACAAATTGGAACGGAACAGTTTCCAAACAGTGAAGGAGGTTTTTCCAAACTCAAACCTAACTGAACATGAGGATGAATTGGCATTAGGCGAACACAGTCAGGTACCTAAACTTTTCAAATAAGAATTCCAAATAAGTATAGAATTTTAACAAACAATTATTTATTGTTTAGTTATTCAGTCTACCACCTGACAGTGTGTTAAATTTAAATTCTGTTAGTGCTGCACAAAAAGAATCGTTAGTAATAAGCCCATGCAGTGAAGGAAGTGAACAATTGTGGGACCGTATTTGGGCCGAAAATGGGTGTGGTACGGAAACCAAGATATGGCACAAGTTCAACATGAAACATGGATTAGGTACTTTTCGGTTTTATGTCCATTGAAAAAGTATTTTTAATGCTATTATTTTGCATTCACAGAATTTAATGGGGGATCAAATCAAGTCTGGAAGTGTTACAGGATGGAAGAGTCAGCCTACAGATGAAAAAACACTGAGAGTGCATTACCATTAAGGTATGAGGTAAAGTAATAGAGTATGCACATTGTCTAATGAGAAGTACCATCTTGTGTTAATAAATCCAGTACAACAGCAATCCTTTATAGTTCTGTCACAGCTAGAAACCTCAAATAATTCTGCTTCTCTGTCTAAAGAACAACTTGTCCTTTACGTTCAGAGTGTTGGGGAAACTGGGTACTTAAATGGCCCTAAAGATGTTTTAATTTTGCTGCCATTGCAGAGATGAACATCATACATGGACTCTTTAGGTATGAAAGGATTTTTCTTCAGATAATTTTGAATTTATGACGAAGAATTTCTCCTCCTTTTTGCCAACCAGGTCTAATCTACCAAAAAAAATTTTATCCAAAAGGAAAGGATTTTCATGTACTGGGAACACAACTATCAACAATGCAACATTGTACAGGTGCTAGTTTATCATTCAAGAGCCTTATACAATGATGTTAATCTGCAATTTGTATGTCCTTCCCCAAGCTTCCACCAGAAGTTGAATCTATGAGTCATGTAAGTTACATGATCAACAGTTGATATGTTTAACGGTGTTGTTTTTCTTTTCTCAATATAGGTTAATAGTAACATTGGATCTGAAAAAATTCTTGGTTGGGGCAAGACACTGAATAAATTGTATTGATTGGATGGATGACATGACATTTCTATACTTAATTCGGATTCCCCAGACGGTATTTGATATTAAAAAATTGAAGTGCATATCTGGGCTCCCTTCTTTTCTGAAGCCCCGTTTCCCCTTGACTCGTAATAAGCCCGTAGGGGGTCATGCCCCTACTGTACGGTATATATAAAAACAACATATACCGAGGTTTGGAGGGCTCTGGCCGGAAAGGGGACGTGGGGTGCCGCTTAGTCCGATGATGTGTTCACGGAGGGCGATGTGGCTACCCACAAATCCGAACTAAAGGTTAATCGCTCCTGTAAAAATGTTCCAAATCTTCAGCTCTTCTTCCGGCTTCTCTTAGCCAATCACCGGGTAATCTCCCCGGTGGGTCAACAAGGCAGTGTCTCCCCCTGCCTGGGTTGACGGCAACTTTTGAAAGGGCTATTGTGCCTTTTTAAAGTTGCAAAAATAATTGTAATGTGCGGAGAATTGTCAATAAATTTTTTTTTATAAAATTTTTTTGCAAAATATGTCTCTTTCATTGTCATTCTTCATTTTTATTTAGCTTGCTCAATTCACTTATATTGTTTTATGCTAGCTTTGTTGGTAAGCATTGTTTCCATTGGTTTTTCGTTTATCTGTAAGTATTCAATTATTATCCAGGGATCGAACGCTAGATATTCGGCATACCGCGCCGATGCTCTACCAATGAGCCATGAATCATATGATGTCTAGTTGGCTTTTTTCTAGTCAGTTGCGGACTTGCATTTACACTTTGAATAAAACTGAAATGCATTACTGCAATATTCTTTTCTCCATTTAGATGTAAATCTTTATACATCTAGTAAGGTTTGAACCCAGGGTAACAGTTATCGCAGCTGAATGCTCTACCACAGAGCTATGGACCTTACGAAAGAAATAGAAAGATAATCATATAGTTGTGAAAGACTGCATAAACATCCTAGACGATATCATATGATATGCGATAATAAAAATTTTAAATATATATCTCGTGGCTCAATGTTAGAGCATCGGCGTTGCACGCTGAATGTCTGGGGATCGATTCCCATGCCAGTAAAACAATACATAATTACAAAATTACTTCAGAAAATATCCAGGTATTACACGTTGTTCCTTGTCTAAGTTCAAGAATTCAAAAAGTGTAATAATAATAATTGAATACTTACAGATAAACGATACAACGGTGGCAAAAACAATAAAGATGAATTGAGCAAGCTAAATAAAAAAAAAAATGGTAATTGTAATGTGTGAACAAAGCGAACACAGGCAATGAAAGAAACAAATTTTGCAAAAAATATTTTATAAAAAAAAATTTATTGACAGTTCTCTGCATATTACAATTATTTTTGCAACTTTAAAAAGGCACAATAGCCCTTTCAGAAGTTGCCGTCAACCCAGGCAGGGGGAGACACTGCCTTGTTGACCCACCGGGGAGATTACCCGGTGATTGGCTAAGAGAAGCCGGAAGAAGAGCTGAAGATTTGGAACATTTTTACAGGAGCGATTAACCTTTAGTTCGGATTTGTGGGTAGCCACATCGCCCTCCGTGAACACATCATCGGACTAAGCGGACATCCACGTCCCCTTTCCGGCCAGAGCCCTCCAAACCTCGGTATATGTTGTTTTTATATATACCGTACAGTAGGGGCATGACCCCCTACGGGCTTATTACGAGTCAAGGGGAAACGGGGCTTCAGAAAAGAAGGGAGCCCAGATATGCACTTCAATTTTTTTAATATCAAATACCGTCTGGGGAATCCGAATTAAGTATAGAAATGTCATGTCATCCATCCAATCAATACAATTTATTCAGTGTCTAGCCCCAACCAAGAATTTTTTCAGATCCAATGTTACTATTAACCTACAATGAGAAAAGAAAAACACCATTAAGCATCTCAATTGTTGCTCATGTGACTTACATGACTCATAGATTCAACTTCTAGCAGAAGCTTGGGAAAGGCCATACAAATTGCAGATGAAAATCATTGTATAAGGCTCTTGAATGATAAAATAAAACCCCTAGAATGTTGCATTGTTGATAGTTGTGTTCCCAGTATGCTGAAATTCCTTTCCTATTGGGTAAAATTTTTTTTTTGTAGATTACACCTGGTTGGCAAAAAGGAGGAGAAAAGCTTCATCATAAAATCAAAAAATTTTCAAGAAAATTCCTTTCATACCTAAAGAGTCCATGTATGATGTTCATCGCTGCAATGCCAGTGAAGTGAAACATCTTTAGGGCCATTTAAGTACCCAGCTTCACCAACACTGAGCGTAAAGGACAAGTTGTTCTTTAGACAGAGAAGCAGAATTATTTGAGGTTTCTAGCTGTGACAGAACTATAAAGGATTGCTGTTATACAGGATTCATTCACACAAGATGGTACTTCTCATTAGACAATGTGCATACCCTATTACTTTACCTCATACCTTAATGGTAATGCACTTTCAGTGTTTTTCAATTGTAGGCTCACTCTTCCATCCTGTAACACTTCCAGACTTTACTTGATCCCCTGCTAATATTCTGTGAATGCAAAATAATAGCATTAAAAATACTTTTTCGATAGACAAAAAACCGAAAAGTACCTAATCCATGTTTAATGTTGAACTTGTGCCATTTCTGGGTTTCTGTACCACACCCATTTTTGGCCCAAATACGGTCCCACAATTGTTCAGTTCCTTCACTGCATGGGCTTATTACTAACAATTCTTTTAGTGCAGCACTAACAGAATTTAACGTTAACACACTGTCAGGTAGTGGACTGAATAACTAAACAATAAATAATTGTTTTTTAAAATTCTATACTTATTTTGAATTCTTATTTGAAAAGTTTAGGTACCTGGCTATGTTCGCCTAATGCCAACTCATCCTCACGTTCAGTTAGGGATGAGTTTTGAAAAACCTCCTTCACTGTTTGGAAACTGTTTCGTTCCAATTTGTTCTTTTCCCCTAGCTGAGCTTGTAGACTCAAAATTTGAGCTACACAACACGAATGAATAAAAGCAAATAAATAGAATCATTACGTATTAGGCCTACGATCCTTAGCTTTGTTGTTATCTAATATTTTGTGTTGTTCCAATAACTGGGCCTGCAGCTTCATAATTTGATCTAATAAACAATAATTAATAATTGAAAACCAATATAATAATGTTTATACTTACCATTTTTTTTGTTTTATTATCTTATCCATTTTTCAATTGTTCCTCCAGTCACGCGTTATTCTCCATCCACGCGTTATTCTCCATCCACGCTACTGAACTAACTGCGAATGGAATCCAATGGACTGAAATTGCCTACGCCAGTCATAACGAGTCTGAGAGGTAGATGGCTACGTGTCGGAAAAAAAGAAAAAAGTGTGATTTTTTTTTTTTTTTAGCGAAATTTTTTTTTTTTTTTGTGTAAAACGGATTGCCATAAAAATGAGACATTTGAAATTTGAAATTTGGCTAAAAATATGGCAATCCGTATGGCAATCCGTTTTACATAAAAAAAAAAAAAAAATGGCGAAAAAAAAAAAAAAAATCGTACTTTTTTCTCTTTTTTCTACCCGTAGCCATCTATTAGTCGGTTTCGTTATTACAGGCATGTAAGGAAATTTCAGTTAATTGTATCCCATTAGCAGTTAATTGAGTAGCGTGGCTGGAGGATCAATTGAAAAATGGATAAGATAATAAAACAAAAAAATGGTAAGTTGATAATAGTTGAGATTGAGAACAACTTGAAGTTGATGAGCAACAATTGAGATGCTTAATGGTTTTGTTTTTCTTTTCTCAAGCATAGGTTAATAGTAACATTGGATCTGAAAAGATTCTTGGTTGGGGCAAGACACTGAATAAATTGTAATGATTGAATGGATGACATGACATTTCTATACTTCATTCGGATTCCCGAGACGGTATTTTATATTTAAAAAATTGAAGTGCATATCTGGGCTCCCTTCCTTTCCGTAGCCCCGTTTCCCCTTGACTCGTAATAAGCCCGTAGGGGGTCATGCCCCTACTGTACGGTATATATAAAAATAACATATACCGAGGTTTGGAGGGCTCTGGCCGGAAAGGGGACGTGGGGGTCCGCTTAGTCCAATGATGTGTTCACGGAGGGCGACGTGGTTACCCACAAATCCGAACTAAAGGTTAATCGCTCCAGTAAAAATGTTCCATATCTTCGGCTCTTCTTCCGGCTTCTCTTAGCCAATCACTTAGCCATCAAAAAAAAAGTAGATAAATGTAATGTGTGAACAAAGCGAACACAGATAGTGAAAGAAACAAATTTTCCAAAAAAATATTTTATAAAAAATTTTTATTGACAATCCTCTGCACATTACAATTATTTTTGCAACTTTAAAAAGGCACAATAGCCCTTTCAAAAGATGCCGTCAACCCAGGCATGGGGAGACACTGCCTTGTTGACCCACCGGGGAGATTACCCGGTGATTGGCTAAGAGAAGCCGGAAGAAGAGCATAAGATTTGGAACATTTTTACAGGAGCGATTAACCTTCAGTTCGGATTTGTGGGTAGCCACGTCGCCCTCCGTGAACACATCATCGGACTAAGCGGACCCCCACGTCCCCTTTCCGGCCAGAGCCCTCCAAACCTCGGTATATGTTGTTTTTATATATACCGTACAATAGGGGCATGACCCCCTACGGGCTTATTACGAGTCAAGGGGAAACGGGGCTACGGAAAGGAAGGGAGCCCAGATATGCACTTCAATTTTTTAAATATAAAATACCGTCTCGGGAATCCGAATGAAGTATAGAAATATCATGTCATCCATCCAATCATTACAATTTATTCAGTGTCTTGCCCCAACCAAGAATCTTTTCAGATCCAATGTTACTATTAACCTACACTGAGAAAAGAAAAACAACACCATTAAGCATCTCAATTGTTGCTCATGTGACTCACATGACTCATAGATTCAACTTCTGACAGAAGCTTGGGAAAGGCCATACAAATTGTAGATGAAAATCATTGTATAAGGCTCTTGAATGATAAAATAACACCCCTAGAATGTTGCATTGTTGATAGTTGTGTTCCCAGTATGCTGAAAATCCTTTCCTATTGGGTAAATTTTTTTTTGTAGATTAGACATGGTTGGCAAAAAGGAGGAGAAAAGCTTCATCATAAATTCAAAAAATTTTCAAGAAAATTCCTTTCATACCTAAAGAGTCCATGTATGATGTTCATTGCTGCAATGCCAGTGAAGTGAAACATCTTTAGGGCCATTTAAGTACCCAGCTTCACCAACACTCTGAGCGTAAAGGACAAGTTGTTCTTTAGCAAGGGAAGCAGAATTATTTGAGGCTTCTAGCTGTGACAGAACTATAAAGGATTGCTGTTGTACCGGATTCATTAACACAAGATGGTACTTCTCATTAGACAATTTGCATTACTCTATTACTTTACCTCACACCTTAACGGTAATGCACTCTCAGTGTTTTTTCAACTACAGGCTGACTCTTCCATCCTGTAACACTTCCAGACTTGACTTGATCCCCCCGCTAAAATTCTGTGAATGCAAAATAATAGCATTAAAAATACTTTTTCGATAGACAAAAAACCGAAAAGTACCTAATTCATGTTTTATGTTGAACTCGTGCCATTTCTGGGTTTCCGTACCACTCCCATTTTTGGCCCAAATACAGTCCCACAATTGTTCAGTTTCATCGCTGCATGGACTGATTACGAACAATAATTGAGCCTGCAGGTTCATAATTAGAGCTAAAAAACAATAATTAATAATTGAAAACTAATATAATAATCTTTGTACTTACCATCCTTATCCATTATAACATATTTTTCTCCAGCCACACGTTATTCTCCATCCACGCTACTCAAGTAACTGCGAATGGCATCCAATGGACTGAAATTGCCTACATGCCAGTAATAACGAGTCTGAGCGGTAGATGGCTAGGTGTCGGAAAAAAAGAAAAAGTGTGATTTTTTTTTTTTTTGGCGAATTTTTTTTTTTTTTTTTGGGGTAAAACGGATTGCCATATCAAATTCTAAATTTGGTTAAAAATACATTATTTTGATTCGAAATTGATCGCTGATCACGAAAATCGGGTATATTTTTATATTGGGCTTATGGATTTTGAATTAACCGTAAAAAACAGAAAGCCGGACTTATTTTGTTGGGCGTATTTTGTCGGGCTTAAAATTTTATACTATTAAAAAATAATATCATTAAATCTAGATAACTATATATGATTCTGATTCAAAATTTTACAAGGACCACGATAATGAAATTTTTTTTTACGTAGTTATGGTTTTTGAATAATCAAAGAAGTTTTATGTGTCAGATTCGCACACACACTAATTTTATATTTTAGATAACTCAAAGCTATAAAATCTACGTAAAAACAAATTCCATTTTCGTGTTCCTTGGTTAATTTTGAATCAGAATCATATATAGTTATCTGGATTTAATGATGTTATTTTTTTATAGGACAAAATTTTAAGCCCGACAATATAAGCCCGGCCTTCTGTTTTTTTTTTTTTAAATTCAAAAACTATTAGGCCAATTAAAAAATAAACTTTATATTCGTGATTGGCATTCCATTCTGCATCGAAATCATGTATTTTAAACCAAATTTGAAATTTGGCCAAAAACGAAAAAGTAAGAAGGCTATAGCCTTCCCAATTTTTCAATTTTCGCCAAAATTCTAGATTTACTAAAAAATACATTATTTCGATTCGAAATTGATCGCTGATCACGAAAATCGGGTATATTTTTGGATTGGGCTTATAATTTATGAATTAACCGTAAAAAACAGAAAGCCGGACTTATTTTGTCGGGCGTATTTAGTCAGGCTTAAAATTTTATACTATTAAAAAATAATATCATTAAATCTAGATAACTATATATGATTCTGATTCAAAATTTTACAAGGACCACGATAATGAAATTTTTTTTTACGTAGACCTTATGGTTTTTGAATAATCAAAGAAGTTTGATGTGCCAGGCTAGTTCTGTAGCGTACTGGCGCGCTAGTAATGGTTTCGATTCGCACACACACTAATTTTATATTTTAGATAACTCAAAATCTAGTATACTCAAAATTGAATGATGATTCCGAGAAAGTTGTACTTTTTTCATTAATTCAACCGTTTTAGAAATGCACTGAATCAAAGAAGTTTAATGTGTCATGCTAGCGCTGTACTGTACTGCTGCGCTAGCAAGTTCTTTCGTTCGGATTACTCCCGTGGGTTTCTCCTGGTACGTGCACCTGAAGCAGGTGTAATGCGACCACAGTCTTCTAGATGATGCTGAAAATGGGTACGATAATAATGAGATCGAATTGTAAAGGTGAAACATATCGCTACACGAATTCTTAGAAAATGACGAAAGAAAACAGTTTTTTTGGAGGGATATTCAATAGCTTTGAATATGGAACATAATTGAACGGATGTCACCGATTTGTCGGCTAACGACGTCTGAACAAGCCACTTGAATTTAAAATTTATGAGGGGCAGTAAAAAGAGTTTAAAGAAAACCATTTAAACAGCCTAGCGGAACTCGTACCCAACGCATTGATTGCTACGTTATGATGTAATTTGACAAATTTCTTTTGAGCAGTGGTTGTCCTTTCAAATGTGGAAAAAAAATTATATATTCCCATTTTGTTATGAATTTTACTCCCATTATTTGGATTTCCGGGCCGGATGTATTAGTTATGATGACAACGGTGCTATCGGGCTTTCACTGCTCTTCTATTCACCCTTTAAAAAAAAATTCATATACTTGTTCACAAACATAATACTTCACCTCATCCACTCGCTTTCAGATAGCTTTCAAACGAATCATCCGATCACACGAGTTCATTGGCCGGTCATAAAACAAATGATAGCCGTGCAAGCCAGACTGATTGGGTTTTCAATGAACTTTAATAATGAGCATGAAAGAAATCGGAAATTGATTTGCGCACTTGACCACCGTCCGAAATGAAGGACACTGGCGGCCCTAACCTACAGCAAACCCATACTGTACAAAAGCGTAATTTTTCCAGCGGATGAATTCGTTTTGCTGGTAGGCGATTCCGTCCATTCGAATACGAGTACGTAGGTGCTGGAAACGGGAATTTGAGCTACATGCGTCATTGCCGATGTTGGAAACAGACCGATCTGATCCCTTTTTGCGTGTGCTTGCATCCCGGACCAAAGAAGATCATAAAACTATCCTTTACGTTATAAATGCGTGGGAACGATGCGATCGAATTGGTTGCGTTCGACATCGAAGGTAACGATGCTTGACGAGTGATGTAGCACGGCTAATTGAATCCTAGTAGAATCTGTCATCGAGAGAAGAAATCATGTTGTGATTGTTGGTCGGGCCGATGCATCCATCTCGTTTTTAGCATCTATACATCCGGTCATGATCAAACGGATTTGTCATCAAGACCTTGTACGACGTGCGAAAAGGACACCATCAACGCCATGGGTTCTACAGACCACTTGCTCCGTGTCATTTCCCTATTTCCGACTAGTGCGTTAAACAAGAGCTGTCCACAGGATGTCGGCTCCCGCGTGATTTGTCACGCGAAATTTTTACCGATTCAATTTTTAGCGGATATTCGGTTGTTTCGTCAAAGACATTTGAAAGAAAGATATTTCCTCGCAGGATGGAAAATCGGAAATAATCAAAGAAAAGACAGGACAGAAAGTGTTTTCCGTGAACTCCTTTATTGAAAGTTTATCAACAAGGCATAAATTTAAAAGTTTTTTTTTTGCTGTTGTTCCAGCTCGTTAGTTAAAACTTTTCCTTCCGCCTTTCCCTATCTAGGTCCTCCGTGATGGATCAACCATACGGGTTCGAGCTCTACGCTAGCCGGATGTAAGTTGCCAAGCGCGCTTCAAACTCAACCTCAAGGGCGTGGTTTTCAAAAATATATATTTTTGAACGCAAAAACATAAAAGACCGGTGGGGAATGTTGATGTTTTTGTTTTCTCTATGTGTACGTGCGTGTTATTGTAGCTTTTCTCTGCCGCTTTTTAGTTAACCACCCCAAAATCCTAGCTCCAGTGATTCACTGTGTTCTCATACTGAATCCACTTTGTTTTTGGTACTCAGTTCCCGACAAATCAAACCGTTCTTTCTCCCCCCTTTCTCTCTCTTTTTTTTTTTTGTTCCTCTGCCTATCTCAGTATGAACGAGAAAAAAGACAATGATGACCAACAAATCCCCCTCCCCCTCTTCCATAGTTGAAACTCTGACTAGTTTGCTCTCTCTCTCTCTCTCTGTTTCCCTTTTTTTCCACTCATTTTCTGTCTCTCCTCCCTCACCTACTCTCTGTTATTTTCCTGTCTCTTGTGGTAATTTTTCGTTCTCATCCTGAATCAAAACGTACCTTTTTTTGCCATCGGGACGGCAGTAAGTCTTGCGGACCCGACCCTGTCGTGCCATTCCGTTCCTCCTCCACCTCTCCTTCCGTCCGCCTGCTCAAGATGGATTGCCACCTGAACCACTGGATACGAATGTTCACTGTCAAGCGACGCAGAAAGCTGTTACACACACTTGACAACCGACTAAACGACGTGTTGGCAATGTTATGCTTTTCGAAGAAATGTTACAGTAACAGGACGAAGATGTCATTACTACTTACCATTTTGTTGGTTTTAGTGACCGAAACTCGAGGTACAAATTATTTGATTGTACGTTTCATTCTTGTGTACGGTTACCTTTTTTTATTTAATTGCTTCCTTCTTCACGTGTCTGCAGGTCAGTGTTTCGGTGGCGTAGAAACTTATGAAAAAACAGCCGGAGTCGCATTCGCGTCTGTGTCAAACTTACAAGGATTGATGTCTCAGCCTGGAACTGCAGTTACTAGAGACTGTGCCGCGTTATGCAAACAAACAGCAACTTGCGCTGCGTTCACTGTCGGTTTGTGCACTTTACTTTCATACACAATTAATATGACAGGTTTCCATCAATGGCTGCAGTTAATGTTATGTATTTCCATTTAGATTATTCCACTTCTCGTTGTCAATCGATTGACATTGATGACGTTAAACGAAAAGACCATTTAAAGGATGTTGCTGGCGTGAACTATTTCGAAAAGATTTGCCTCCGTCGTAATCGATATTTTGCCAACATAAACGTATTTAAGTTTATAACGAGTACTCTTTTTTTCTATTTAGTGAGCAATTTCAATTCAATCTGTGGCGATCGTCTTTGGGCTTTCGAACGGGTTATTGGAGCCACACTTCAGGGATTCGATGACTTTGAACAAGCCAGCGTTCAATCACGAGTCGATTGCCAACGTCTCTGTTTAGAACAAACAAATTTTGTCTGCAGGTATTTAAGCTCTTCGTAGTCGTCGATAATTTATTTCTTATTGATCATTCTGTTTTAGGTCGGCTGAATACGATGAGTCTGATAAAACGTGCCGGATGAGCCGAGAGGATCGTCGGACTCAACCACTGGCGTTCCGTCGGGACGGTGGCAGTTGGGATTATCTTGAAAATCAATGCGTCAAAAGTCAGTAGAACGTTTTAAATTATTTGGAAAAACTATAATTGAAATCAAATGTTTCAATAACTATTTTTCAGCATTGCCCGATTGCCGTTACGCTGGCCGATCAGACGGAAGTCTTGCGGTGTCGATGGATCAAGTCGAATTTGCGCAGAGCCAAGGCGAATGTGAGTCTCTCTGCGACCAGGTAAAAATCAATCAAGTTACCAAACACCGAGTACAGTTCATAATGAATTGACGGGTTTTAAAGGCGAGAGTGTTCACTTGCCGCGCTTATTCTTACACTGCTGAAGAGAATCGGTGTTACCTTAGTGGCGATGACTCGGTCAGCCAATCATCTGTCACCGGTACTGTTTTTTTTTTTTTTATCTAAGCTATATTCATTCTAGGTTACAACTAGAATTTATTAATTACGTCGTTGACCATAGTATCGCAATTTGATGGAGGAAATATATCAGGAAGCTCCACGAGATCTACTGTCTATGCGGAAAAGATCTGCAGCGTCAGTAAGTAATGATATTCAAATTACAAACGGACATTGTTTTCTATCGCTGTCACTTCTTTTCAAATTCATAGGTCAATGCGAGAATGGAATTTTTACTTTCGAGAAAGTTACAGGCCATTTCCTTCGATCTGCCAAACAGGACATTTTAAATCGTGTAAAATTCTTGGCCAGTGGTTCTCTCCCCAGTCCAGGCGATTCGGTTGGTGGCGGAATCACGGTCGATTGCGGTCGGGCCTGTTTGGAGATGGGTGCAGATTGTCCAGCTTATAGTGTCGACTATGCCCAGGTGTGTGTTTTCATTTTTTCTTTTTGCTTTTCATTCCGCCCTCCAAACTCCATTTAAACGTGAGCCACTGTTCTCATTCGGGATTGCTAGGGCCGTTGCTTTAAACTCGATCGGAACAGTCAAGGCAGAGCTCAAGAATTAACAATACGCGAGGGAATGTCGTATTTCGAAAAAATATGCCTCAGAGGAAACGTTGGTCCGTGTCGTGACCGTGCCTGGGCGTTTGAGAGGCATCCGGGTAAAGAGTTGCGTGGCATGGAAGAGCGCGTCATTCCGTTAGTGGCAACCCGCCGTGATTGCGAAGAAGCGTGTCTGCGTGAATCTCGATTCGTCTGTCGTTCTGCCCGTTACGATACCATGAATCTGGACTGCAAGTTGAGCTCAAGTGACAAACGGCTTCGGCCGGACGCCTTTGTCGACGCTCCCAGTCAAGTTGAATACCTGGAGAATCAATGCGTTGGCTTAGGTGATTGTCGTTATCCACTCACAAACTTTAACATAAATTTGAATAAAATGATTGGGCCGATTTTTTTTTTTTTTTATAGGGAATACGATGTGTTCTTACGAGACAGTGGTGGACATGTACCCTCGCTATCTGGATTCGTTGGTGGGCAACATCTCGGATGATAATCAGTGTCAGCATCAGTGTAACAGCAATCGAGCATTCGCCTGCCGGGCTTACTCTTTCTACGCTTCCGGCGGCCAGTGCTTCATCAGCAGCGATGATAGAAGTATTGCCCTGCTGAAAATCATGTATTATTTCTAACTAAATTTGATTCGTTTCATTTTTCATGGGAATAGTTTCTGGGGGCCCTTCTGCTTTGCTGAGTCGGCCTGGAACAAATTATACTGAGCGCAACTGCCGAAAAAGATCGCTGGACGACACAAGCAATCGAAACGATTCTTTAGCCGCATTCTTCACCGGAGATGGCGGATTTGGAGTGTTGGGTGATGCCGGCGGAATGCCAGATTTCGTGTCAGCAATCACCCCCACTAGCGGAGGAACTGTACGATTTCCTTCTGCTGCTAATAACAACGATAACAATAGATTCCCATCGTTTAGTTCGTTTGGTGGCGATTCAATGGACAGATTGCCTCCTAAAAACAATCCCCCTGTTCGCATTCCTGCGTGTAAGTCTAAAAACAAAATCCTTTCACTCTTACATTAACATATCTTTGTGTGGTCGTTTATTAGCGTCAAAATGCAGTTCCGGTCGACCGCATTATCAAAAAGTGACCGGATACGAAGCGGTCACGTCACGATTCATGAGCTTGCGACCAGCATCCGCGGCTGCCATCGAACGGACGGGCGTGCTGATTGACTGCCTAGACAAATGTAACATCGATCATCGCTGTTCAGGCATCAATTACAACTCGGTGAAACAGACTTGCGTGGGCATCGAATCCGATGATGGCACGTTGCTTTCTGATCCCTTCGTTCAGCTGGCAATGCCGCGCAGGAATGTCTCTGACAATATTCTGTTAAGACCGAATTCCGGTATCGGATATTTCGAATCTCTCTGCCTACAAGGTAATAGACTGATTCATTTTAAACGAGTAAAAATTTAATATATCAACTGTATACATGTGTGACGGCAGCCAGTGGATGCGACAGCGTTTGGAGCACCGAACGGACTCCTGGTTACTTTATGCGCGGCGCTGAACAAGAAATCATACGTGGTGTCTCCAGGCAGCTGTGTACCGAAAAATGTTTAGATGAACGACGCTTCCTCTGTCGGTAAAGATTGAAATGAAAATACAGAGCTAAAATGAATCACTTGAATAATCATTGTTTGAAATTCCAGTTCTGCGTCGTACGATACCAATCGGCGCGAGTGCTACCTAAGCCCTGACGACCGCTACACCAAACCGAGGGCCTTCCAAACGAATCCGATCTACGACTACATCGAGAATCAATGCGCCCCGACAGGTAAGATAATGAATTCTTTTTAGATAATTTGAATTCTTGCAATGCAATGATGTGGCATTTTTTTTTTCATACATATCGTGATAGATTCGCGCCAGTGTCGCTACGCACCGGTGCAACCCGACCGATACCTTTTATACGCGGATCGAATGGTTTCCGGTTCCAGCCAGACGGCGGCTAGCTGTCAGACGGCCTGTGATTCGGAACGTCATTTCCGTTGCCGCTCTTACTCTGTCTACGTTGTTCTCGGATTGATGCAATGCTCAATGAGCAGCTCAGCCTCGCCCGCTTACGAGGTGTGAAGCAACTGTTTATTTCGACATAGCATCAATGTTTCCATTTTTCCATTGTTCTTTCCCCAGGTTCAACGAGGATCTCAGTCTTCTGAAAAAGAGTGTTCGACCGTAATTACCACCAACGAAATACCCGTATTAGAAACAGCGCACTTGGGCGTAGGTGGCAATAACAGAGGGAACCGGATACTTCCCGGTAAGGCCGTCGGTATACCTCCAGGAGGTGACCCAGGCGGATGGGTCAGTCTGGCCGCTTTATCGCGCACCCAAGTCGCCAATAGGATTAACAACGTCTATACCGCCAGTTCCGGCACGCCGCAACAACATTACAACAATCCAGTACTCAGGGTACCGCCTTTCAGTGTACGGCGTCCAGTCGATCCGTCCGGCTACGATCCGAGCTATCAGTACAACACTGTCTCCGTTCCTAGCCGTCCGTTCTTATCTAGTAATTTATTCATTCGATATTACATTCAAAACTAAATGTTTTAATTTACTGCGGTCAAATGGATTTGATTCTAAACATACATGTATATTAACTAGCGGATAGCAACTTCCCCAGCTCCTCAGATGGCGGCATTGCACGATGCAAAGGCACCGTGACTTACGATAAAATTGTTAATGTCGATTTCGTTGGAGCACGGAGGTATGATCCATAACTTCAATTCAAAATTATGCGATTCTTTTACGTGTGTACAATCATTCAATTAGGCAAGAAGTCCGGACGACTGGTGATGGAAGTCCGACGTTGGAATGTCTGCGAGAATGCGATCGGCTTCGTGAACGGTGTCAGTCCGTTATCATAATGGCCGATCGTTTCTCACCGGACTTCAATCGAAACGGAACAAGTGGTACGCCTAAAATGCGTTGCTACATTCTCGATCGTTCCGCATCCGCTGACTCGGCTGCCCTTTCATTCACACCTAATTCCGTCTACTTTGAAAAAACCTGCATCCCTGGTAAACCTCGTGATTCTAACGCACTTCAAAGACGACTTGTCACATTTCTTTTGTTTGGCAGATGTTAGTTGCGGCAAAAGTTGGACGTTTGTCCGAGTACACGGCTACGAGCTGGACGGTTTCGATAATCACATGTCACGCAATATCGGTTCAAAAGAAGAATGCCAAGCAATTTGTTTACGTACGCCAAATTCTCAATGTCGATCGGCCGAATACTTACCCCGAGAGAAGCTCTGCCGGATCAGTTCGGACAACAGGCGGACGCAAATGCGCAGCTTCCGGGCAACAGCACCCGATGTTGTTTACATGGAGAATCAATGCGCTGGAGGTTGAAAAAAAGCTTAACTTCTCGTCAATGATTATAACTCATTTAAATTTAATGCTTAAAGATCCACCACATTGCGAGTACGCGGACCAGTCTGGAAGGATGTTACCTTGGTATGACCGTGCGATCGCTATCGAAACGCAACAAACACCGGCAATCGCATTAGCTGAATGTCGGCGGATGTGCGACGCTGAAAGAGATTTCCACTGCAAATCCGTCAGCGTTTCGGAGACGAAACGGACGCCCGTCTGTTTACTCAGCGCCGATGACAGCGTCTCGTTCAGCGGAGTCAACGTCGCCAACGTTTTGATTCCCGACCGAGATTACATCTACAGCGAGCGATCTTCCTGCAGCAACAGTATATTATTACAAATAATCTTCAAGTTTCATTACTATTTCAGTTAGACATACTAATTCATTTTAATGTACTTACGAAAAAAAAAAATCCAGTGCGTGTAGAGTGCACCAAAACAGACATGCTAGTCACTTTAGCATTCGGTTATCCGTTCAATGGCCGTGTCTACGTCAACGGGAATTATCAGGTACACGAAAAGCAATATGCAAACTGAAAGAAAGAAAAAAAGAAACATCCGTGTAATTTCTGTTCGTAATCACTGCGAAGGCTTGTTTCGAAATGGGGAATGGACAACAACAAATGGTGATGAGGGTCCCTTTGGTCGGACAATGCGGTACCGTCCAGCAGGTAAACAATTTTGTCACGATTTCGTTAAATATAGCCTGTCGTCTGACAGTATTTTTCGCTTCAAGTCCCGGGGACGTTACGTCAACCACATTGTCGTCCAGCACAGTGCGCTGATTATGCAAGATACGGACAGCAGCGTGCGGGTTGAATGCGCGTTCGAAGCCAGCGAACAAACCATCACATACAATTCGATGGGCAACCGGCGTGACGGAACTGATAACGTGGGTCCCGGCAGCATCGACGTTACGTACGCATTTCGTTTTCTCAGTACCTGATTTATTATCATTTTTTATCGAGTCCTGTATGCTAGATCCCCGTTGAGGCAACTCGGACATAGTGTTGTGACTAACACAGCGCCGACGCCATCTCTCCGGATGCGGATTCTATCTCGGAATGGGCAGGAAAGTCGGGTTGTTGGACTCGGTGAGTTGTTGACCCTTCGAATTGAAATTGACCCCAACTCGGCTTTTGGTATCACAGCCCGCAACGTCGAAGCTCGGACAGACAATGGTGAAGTGCTGACGCTCATTGATGCCACTGGGTATGTTCTACGATTAATTATTTGAAGAGGGTTTTAGAATTTGATTAATACTGTTTCATTATGTTATTTCAAGATGTCCGAGAGATGAAAATGTTTTCCCTCCGTTAGAACTCGATCGCAATACGAAAAGTTTGTTTGCCGAATTCAAAGCTTTCCGGTTCCCTTCAACGGCCACTGTGAATTTCGTCGCTACTGTCGGCTTCTGTCAGGAGCGTTGCGAACCAGTATGGCTATTTACAATCATTTTTAATCACTATAAACATAAGATGAATACTTTAACCTTATTCCCAAGGTTCGCTGCGCCGATGGATTTGAATCTTACGGTCGCCGAAGGAGACAAGTCAATGCCAGTGAACCAGAAATGACAACACTGTCACAACCAAAAGATGTCGAAGAAGATGTTTCAGATGCTCTGTTATCGTTCGAGATTTCCGAGAAACCCACCGTTGATGAGATAGCATCAACAGAGATACCAACCATGAAAATGGAAGGCCTGGCGTCTACAACTACGGCCGCAGAGGTTACCTTAGTTCCTCCAGGAAACGATCTAGCTGTTCCATCTGAAACTACTGAAGAGATGGTGACCGAGACCAAAAAGCCCAGCCCAAATCTTATCCCAGTTGAAGTGCCTTTACAATCACAGCTGATCGTGGCTCCAGAAGCAGATCGTATTGCTATTCTACCATCCGCCCTAGCATCTACCAATAGAGATTATGGATACGAACAAGACTCGTCTGGTCGCCGACGGCCTGGTTGGCGTTCTCCTTCGTTCAACCAATACGAAGAGTCGTCAAACGATGACCAAAGTGATTGCAGTCCGAAATCGACTCTGGTCGCTGTTGCCGTTGTGGCCGTTATACTTCAAGCAATCACGCTGGTTGCTTTTTACATTTTTTACCGGACAAAACAATCGAGCTGGACAAAATATTCGGAAAGCAGAGACATGACTTCCAAAGAGCCGGTTTATGGGATACGACATAGCGGATCAGTTAGCGATGTGGTCAGTTGTTTGTAGCTTTTTTCGCATTCTCTCTTGCCCGTTGATTTTTGGCATTCAAATCGAGAAAATTTCTTCATAATTCTATTCCACAATAACGAAAAATTTATTCTGTGAATTTTCAACAGACTTTCCGTAGTGTTTACGGTCAAAAAAGCGGGCCGGGAACGTTAACCAGAGCTTTTAATCTCGACATGACTTCTAGCCCGAGAGGACCTCATGTGGCTTCGGTCTTCACCACTCCCGACCCTATGTAATACAATAATAAAAAAATAAAATTTTTAGACCTTAGGATTGAAAAGATGCTCCATCTTCGTTAACCGTTTTGATAACCACATGATGACAAGGGTGTTTATGCACGATACACCAGTGGTCATTGCATTATTCTCACGCTTTGCATAATTTTTGGCTTATATTGCACCCAATTTCAGTTGGTTGACGTCCCCAGTCGTTATAATACAAATTTTCATAAATATTATCCTGTATTTCATGTCTGCTTTGTTGTACGAATCATTTCGATGCAAAATTATCATGGCGAGTGTGGAAACAAATAAATAGACGGAGCGTGAGATGCAACTATTAAAACTATTAATACAGCAAAACATGGGAAACGTCTTAATTAAATTGAGGTCATCAAAGATGGGGGGGGGCAGGGGGGGAGAGGAAAAATCAGCAAAACCAAATGCCCAAGACAGTTTCCGTTGTATCCCAAACAGAAAAAGTTTTACATACAATTATTTTTTTTTGTTTCGTTTGTGAAGGAAAAATTAAGGAACGTAAGAGAAGCTTGTGATTGCGTCTTATGTATACACAGCCCAGAGTTAACAATCAAAACATCCTCCATTGGTCCCCCTTTTCCCATATGCTTCTCATCCTTAATGAGTTAAAGAAAAAAAGGATTGGCCATGAACACTTTACTTAAATTGAAATCGTGATTGAGCTTTTCAAACGGGAGTGGGTGGTAGAATTTGATGACTGTGATGATTCGGTCCAATCTCCCAATAGAGAGAATCGTTATGCCCTCTCCGTTGCGGTTCGCTAGGACCGACGACAACGGTGGTCACATTCGGATTGGCCCTTCGCTCTTTCGCTTCTTGTCGATGACGTTTCACCTGCTTAAGACTCGGACGAGGCTCTGACGAGTAGACATTACCAACGGATGGGGTGTCTGACTTAGCCGATTCGGCGGCGGCAGCAGCGGCTCCGTACAGTTTGATAATTTCATCGTGGACGTTTTGTTTTTTCTGTCGGACGGAACGCGACAGGGCGTCCAGCACCTGTAGCTCTGGATAACAAGCTTCCATCATGAGCGTTTCCAGCGCTGTAGTGGCTCCGGCCGAAGCAGTGGGAGGCTGGGCCGCCCGTGAAGAGGCGACGGGGGTGGCGTCTGATTTGTTTCCGCGTCGTCTACAGGTGCAGATGCAATAAATACTGACCAGTAGAGTCGTCACGCCCAGGGCAGTGCCCAAGCCGACCGTCATCATCAAGTACAGGAAGCAGTGGCTTTCCAGGGAATGGAGCGGCACTGCCCTCGCTCCACTATAGAACTCTGCCGTATTAATTAAGCAATTTAATGTGAGGCATCAATCTAATTGGTATAAAGAATGCATTATACCTCCAGGCATGGCCACTCGAAGCGCTAGGTCGGTTTCCCATCCTTTGAGATGTCGGGAGGAGCCGGACGCGATCGTCCCGTTGGGGAAGACAACCTGTTCGATTAGGATTTCGCGGGTCTTACCCGAACCGTCGGTTTGGACGTAATCAGGGATTTGCGTTTGGTTCCAATTGCTGCTCCTTCTCCGACGGCCGAAACCTTGATCGCGATCATCCGAACATAGCGTCTATTTGTAAAATAAGAAGACGAAGGGGTTTTAGCATTGTGCGTTAGTCGAACAGTAATAGAGTTAGTGTTACGGGAGCGCAATCGATGGCTTCGACGCAAGCGAATACGCGGGCAGAAATGACAATGCTGTCTCCATCGTCCATGTCTTGGAATAGGAAAACGCGGAAGTTGAAGTTGTTGAGCAAGGAGGAGCGCGCGTCTCTCTGCGGATGTTGTGACGCTATGGCCTAAAGAATTTGTTTAAAAATGCAATTCGTTTAAAAATCCCGCTACAATAATGGAAAAATTTACTCACCCGATACGCTGGATTGCGACATCCATCTTGCAATACAAGCATGGCAGATCCTCCCGTGCCACTGGCCGATGTCTGTTTTTTTAAACGACGGACGACGACGTCCGTAAGTTTAGAATAGAACCATCCTACGCAGAAGAAACAGTGCGATTACAAAGGAGCAAAGTTAAATGTTAAGTTGAAGATTATACCGTCATTGGAACGCACGATGCTGCGCAATTGAACTTCCTCTCCCAGTTCAACTGCTGATCCCGGTCCTATCCGCTGTGAGAAAAGTGCCGTGCCTGGCAAGCGCCGGAAGAGTCCGATCTCGCAAAGAAATTCCTGTTTACCTCCAGTAAAAGTCAGGGGAGATTTCTGTTCGATTCGCGGACTGAATCTGCTGATACGCGCGGAACGCAGTTACACGGGGGCGATGAAAACAAAACAAAAGAATCAATAAGTCAGATTGTGAAGGGATTTCAAACCAGCCCATTTAAGGAACGATTCAAACATCGGAGTCGATTTACATCTCATCACCATGCATCGCAGGTCAAAGACGGACAAGACAAAAGAAGAACACTTTATGGCTTAAAGAGGTTGCCATATCAGTGCATGCGTATTTCTATGTGTCTGTTGTTACATTACATCGAATACCATGGCGAAATGTTCCTCAACTTTAAACACATACTTCGCCTTACTTGCATATCGCTACGACAATGAATCAGTCAAAAGCTGTCGAAATTCTTTAAAAATGATGCGCCCTCTCAAGAAGACGATGTTCATAAAAAGAAAAGGACAAATAGATGTAAAAAGGGAGCAATGGAATCAGGAACAACATTGTCATGCAAAGAGCACATCGAGAAAAGAATGCTGCGGCCAAAGAATTTGTTCACGAAAAGGTACATACTCTCCATCAAAGTCAATGTCTTTCCTCTCGGCCACTGTTCGGTCCTGCTGCTTGCACCGAATCTCGACGATTTCATCTTCTGGCAGTTTGAGGCCGGCCAAGACTGGGAAGCGGAGAGTCAAGCAGAGCCACGGCTGTTCGGATTCAAACGATCATTGATTGATCTTAAAAACAACAACATTCTGTTGCTGATGCAACAAGAGCTGCATATACCTGCCCGTCTGGCTGGTTACAAGACTTGACTCCGCAAGCGTCCAGATTCGTGACTTCCAGCTGAAAAGTGCCGGTCCTCGATGCCGGTTGAATCTGACAGATTCGCGACGTGATCGGATCGATCGACGGTTTGTCCTCGAAAATTGGATTAGAACCTTGTAGGTCTTCCGGCATGGCAAGAACAGCTGAAAATCGCTCTCTAGATGTCATCTTCAAACATCGAATTTCTGTTCGCCCATACAAAAAGAAAAATTTCTTGTTCCATTTCAGTTGAGATAAGCGACTGCTAAATGAAAACGATCCGTCCATTCCAACGATGGATTGATTATTCACGTTTATATGGGCATCGACCAGTATACGGGCGGAAATAAAGGTCAGTGGGCCTTTGAACTCTCAAAAGATGGTTTTCGACATTTACGTTTATAACAAAGGAGCACACCTACTCAAATGTATGAAAATTACAGTTAACCTGTAAAAACGCTATGGACGATCTTCGCGTCATGATGGGGGATGTAATAAACTATATTGTTTCAAAACCGGATTCCCCGGAGGTAAAAAATAAAACGTTTTACAAGGGACGTGGATGATTTTGCGGAAAAGCTGGAATGGCAAAGGGAAGGACTCACCGGTGACGTCAAGAGGCGGAGCTGGTGGCAAAGGTCCTTCCTCGGCCCCGGGAGGAGGAGCTGGTGGACGTGGTCCAAGATTACGGATGGGACCCTGCGGCGTTCTGATTCCGCTTCCACTAGTGTATGTCGCCACACTCGAACGGTGGGTTTGAACAGGTCCGGACGGTGCTAGTCTTCCTTGGCGCTATGTATAGAATACAATGAAAACTTAACATTTCGCCATCGATTGTGCTCGAAGGAAAGTTAGTCCCCACAACCAGTTTTCATTACTCAACTCCTAAAAGGATTTCATTTGAACATCAAACATCGTTTTTTTTTCTCCATGTCAGATTAAGGGTCATATGTGTCAGTCCCAACATCAAACCAATTCAGTTTAAATAATTGAGGTGGTGAATGTCAAACACAACTGCCTCGTTTCAAAATTGCGTCATAAAACAGTTGGTGGTTGATTGGGATGTTAAAAAAAAAAAATGAATGAAGTACCGATTCAATCTGCGGTGGGCCTTCGACTGGGGTCGGGAGGCTGTCAACGTCGTTGTCAATAAAAAGTCCCGAGTCTCGTCTAAGTTTGTTGAGTTTTGTCGTCGTCGGTGCACTCGTAGAAGTCGAGATACTACCTGTTTCTATCAACGGAGAACTTCCGACTGTCTTAATTTGAACTCCGTTTCCTCGATCGGGGCCTTGCGGTTGATTAGCGGTGACCACAACGATGACAACGACCAACCAAACACATTTTTCAAAACTCACTTTCAGCTTCATCTTTGTTGTCAAATCAGTTTTAATATACGAAACGTCACTGTCTCTAAAGGTAAGCAAATCTAAAAACAAAAAAACGAGCAGAACTTTGTTCAAACAGTCCCGCTGGCTCCGACTTTGGCCGGCGACTGGGAGTTCGACCGTTCCGTACGCCGTTTCTCCGGTGACTTATATACCTTCTGGTTGGCCTCACTGACCCACTGACCCTCACCACTATACGTTACTGCAAACACACTCTAGATACGTACACTTCTATAAGGTTTTATGTGCTATCTGATGTTCACTTGGTCGATCCCACAATTCCGCCACATCCCATTTTGTTTTGTTTGTTTTTTTTTCTGAAAATTTTGCTGACGCCTCCTACTATTCCATTCACTCTGCGAAAAAAAAGAACATTCGCCGTCGACCAATGGCATTCGAATCCTTGGCTGAACGTACCTACGTTGAATTTTCTCGTGGGTTTTCCGCCGAAGTTGGGCGTTCTTGCGGAGGAGGAACTGACGACATTCGTTTTGACGGACAAGGAAGTAAAAAGAAAGAAAAAAACATGCGTCGGATCGTTTCAACAGTCCCTGAAATTCCGGCCTATCCGTCCACGGAATCAGTGAGTTGAGCAGGTGGGGTGAAAGCCATTAAATACATAAGCAAAAATGCTACCTGTTTTTCTTCCCCCCATTTATTTCATCTACGTTCCATTTCAACCCTTCTAATCCAGCTTTGCGAAATGTCTGTATTTTTCACCTTGTACACTTATCTGAGAAAGAAGACCACACCGTTAAGAACAAGAAAGGCACATACGGGTATCGGTTGCTTTGACACATCAAGGGAACCGCCCAATTTTTAACCCAGTTAAAACGACCCTTCTTGCTAAACATTTTTTTTTCCTGCATTATATGTGCGTTGCATTCCAAACATTTGAGGTTTCGCATTAGCTGTTCCAAATACCTTCGATACGAAAAGAGCATAAAAGATGGGGTACCGCTAGGCCAGTGCTAATCCTTACAGAAATTCATATACGCCGAAAATTCTAAAGAGTTTTCCAGTAAAATATTTCCTTTCTTTTTCTTCCTAAATCTTTGCCAATCGCATACGACAAATTGTATTTTTAGTAAAAATAAAAACCGCAACGTTGCATAACGTGTCGATAAAAGTGGCACGTAGACGAACAATGCAACTTCAAACTGATGTACTAAGATGGGGTTATAAATGTTTTTACGTGGATAGAGCGATCACTTCACACCCAGTGAAAAAAGAAATAGCGGGAAAAAATAGGCAATGGACCTGAAGCCAAGAGCAAAAGACAGGCAGCGGGAGCGTGGGAAATCAAAGAGGCGCCTCCGATAAAATTCAACAACGCATCGGTGTGAATCGAAAGAAGTGTGATGGATTCTCGCGTACAGAAAGACGCGCTGGGCCGTCGGAAACCGGTCGACGGCGGCCCCTAAAACAGGCGACAACATTTCGATATTGAAAAAAAATAAAATAAAAGAAAAACAGTGACGAAGAGCGAGGGAAAGATTGGCATCCTGTGCAACGTGAACCGATAGAGGCAAATGCACAACACCAATCATCGGTGGAGATACGGGCGGTCGATAGCTCGAGAAACATACTCGGTGTGTGCGCATAGGAAAAACAACAGGCGTTGGTGGGGGGTACACGTCCAACGGGGTCGCATCGCATTTTTCTAAACCGGAATTCATTCTTAGTTATAGCACGCATTTATATATTGAGCATGGCCTATTCAGAAAAGTCAATACTGTTCCCTATCCAAAACGTTGAGATTAATCGATAGGGAAACAAACAAAAATTAGCACGAAAGGTATCGCACATTTCAATCGGATAACAAATAAATAAATAAATAAAGAGCATTAAAAATAACAGTGACGTCATGGCGGATGATGAAATGAATGGTTTTGCTCGACAACTTGAAGACGAAACTGTTGAAATGTCTTAATAATTGCACGCGTGAAAATGGAAAGGATTGCGGAGGCGAAAGAGCTTCCATTACCCACTCGTTATGCTTCGTAGAGAGAAGAGGATGATTTCTTTTTAATAATTGGGCGCGGGCACCAGTATATAAACATGATTCTATACGGGTTGCAAAGTGCATTTTTTAAGATCCACTTTGAAAGCATTGATAGTATACACTTGCACAGCGAAAAAAAACATTAGCGACCTTGCAATCATTTCAATTTTGAAAAAAAAAACACTTCTCTAACACTTATCTCATTCACTGTTTTTTTTTTTTTCGCTTTGTCTGTCTGTTAAATAAGACCATGGCCGAATTCAGAGACGCATCATACGACGCGTAACGGTTGTTTATTAACCCCAATTTCAATTAAAAATAGCCATGCAACAGTTTTCAACGCGTCAAAAACAAGAGCTCTGGAAATGCCTTCAAGACATTCAAAACCTCAGTTTAAGTAGAAATTGGGGTCCGTAATTATTTGTGTTGATAAAGTAAGGGACCAAGATGAATGGAAACATATTACAACTATTTTGTTTGTAAGTCGATATTTGTTGACTGCTTACACAGACCTACGTGGCATACAAATAAGAAAAAAAAGCCCTGGTGGCATAAGACATCTAGGCCTCTTCCATCACGGCTCAATCCAGGAGGGTAACCATCATCCAGTAATTAGAGATTTTACACGTCAAAAAGTTCAAGGCAACAACAGTTTTCATGTATACACAAAAATCTGAGACGGCATTTAAGTATTTCCTAACGTACAGTGTATTTCTTCTTTAAAACAATGACAGAGTGGGATTCAATTGTGCCCGAGTCCCGCCTACTTGCTTTACGGTTGCGCACACGCCCTTTTCAACAAGCATTCACTGCAGCCAGGGACTGAGAGAGATTTTCATCAGGTTTTCATTTGAATTTGATATGCGTGAGCGTGGTTATTGAATTGCTACCAGCCTCCCAGCTATGGTTATGTTCGTTAAGAGAATATGTACACATGAACATGTCCAAGACGTTTGATTTGATTCATCATTTCAGGCAGAACGTGAGTATCATTCAGCCAGTTGATAGGAAGCGTCTAGGCTGTTTTCGTTGGCAATTTTTACTTGTTTTCTACAAGTAACGAGTCATTCGACTGATTTGAACATTTTCAAAATGATGCACCAAGTCATAAATGAAATTCGACAAGATTTTTGTGAGCAGACCGACGTAGAATAAATGAATGAAATATTCCTGGGCGGTTGTAAAAAAAGGACCATACTAACCTACCATAGGAATAGCTCGGCCAGGTAAATTCCATCAAGATCGCGCCGCCGAGTGCAATAAGAATTTCACGGCTCCTCCGAGTCATTTCGGGTTATACGAAGAGATATCTTTCTCGTCTCGTATAAGGAATGCTGGACGCAATATAACGCCTTCAAATTTTTCTAATGTCCTTGTAGAGGTTTGAAAGAAGGAAGGCGTTATATCTACGACGTTCAACTATAAGTGCCCTCTTCAAACACTTATACGCAATGGGCCACAAAAAAAGCTACAAAAACAAAATGTAGTCGTGAATTCTCCGATTTCGAAACGGCAACCAAGAATCGAATTTCTTTGCGTACAGCTGAAGCGTACAAGTTCAAACAGTCCGGCAATTACATAAAACGTTGGAATTCAATTCCAATTGACATCGATGTTGCCTCAACTGAAATGCGGTCTATATTTAAGTGATGCAATCGAATTTGAACATGAATTATTAAATTGCTAAAATATATAATATTTAGTTTTACATTGTCTGTGTATAATTCGCGTATTCATTGTGTTACCTCTAGTGCCATACCCACATTTGGATTTCGGCAGAAAAAAAGTTTCATCATTTTAATAAAAAAAAAATAACCTTTGGCAATCCACTAACAAGAAGAAACATTTAATGAAAATGTTCTAAAAATAGACTGAAGACAACACCTGTTGTTCTGCACAAATGCAAGAAACCGGAAAATGGTATAAAGGTATCCCTTTATTTAGTTTTGGTCCAGACGAGATAAAATGTTGAATTATACTAATGGAGTTCCGTCGGCGATCCAAAAACCTGAGTCATTTAGTATTCCGGGCACATAATGGGGTATACGCATCAAGACTTATTTTTTCAAATTATTTGTTATCAAAAAGAATAATTATCCGCTTTGACCTAAGCATAGACTACCTGAAACAAATAAAATTCAAGAGCAAAACAAAAACTCGATTCGATCGCATTTATTCAAGCGCTTTTTAATACACTGTTCAGGAAGAATAATAGCCTATCCTAAGAATTAACATGGGGTATGGACACGCGACCCGAAGAGAATCTTCCCCATGATTTCAAAATTATTTATTTATTTTTTATCAAACTCGATTATTCTTTTTCTTTAAAAAAAAAATATTTATTACTATTTTTTTTTTCGAACGAAGTTGGCAGTACATAGTCACACAAATATAGTGTACCCTGTTACCTATGTGTATACCACCTGCCAGTTGGCGCACAGGGGTGGCAATAGCTGTTCGCCGTACAAGTTTTTCTCGAAAGAGGACGAAACCCAAGAAAAAAAACAAAACAACACCACTCACGCAGACCAGCCTTAACCGCGTCAAGATGGCGATTCCTTATGTAACGATGGAGAGTAATGAGAGCCATTTCTATGCAACTGTTTAGGAAACGCTCTTTTATTTTTCTTTCTAAACGCGCTTACCTTACCGTGTCCGCGTCCCGTTGAGAGTTAAAAGCTTTCGTTCGTCGTCGCCCCGGTTCTATTCTTATTCCAAATTTATCCCCCCCCCCCGTACCTTTTCTTTCTTGCTAGATCAGTACATGCAGATTACGATCCGTAACTGTTGGCCGTGTTTTGAAAGAAAAATTATTTATTGATATTTCCCTCGCTTTTTTTTTTATTCCAAACCGTGCAAGTTGAACGGCGTGAAATTATGCGTGTCCGGAGTACCTTCTGCTAGTGGGTTGACGTATCCTCGGCCTATTTTTTGTTCTCATTCTTTTCCAAAATCCTGCCCATTCTGCCATGGAAGGTGACACAGACAAGATGCAGGATATTGTAAGTGAAAAGATAAAAAGAGGACTGTACTGAGTGTGTCTTGCATCATCTTAGCGGTTTAACTATTCCTCCTACACCCTTCTTTGATTCTTTACCATCATATTTGCTCAACGTATATACACGCAGATCTTCGCCAATATAGGACAGGCTTGGTTTTTTTTTAACCGATTGGAATAAGATTCCTGTCGTGCAGGCGCTGGCGTCGTTATGTTTATACCGCGTTGGCACTCGAGGTGGTCGCCCACTGCCATCACAAAAGAAATCTCTAACGCCGCATTTAGGAGAAACACAAGAAGGCGAGGGGAAAGAAAAAAAATATATATATAATATTTCTAGCAACACGGTGAAAGAGGAATCCCGTCAGTAGACTAGAATGAACAGCATGTTTTCGGGACAACCCATAGTGATTTAATGCCAATGAATATTACAAATCCAGCGCATGTCGGGGCGATGCATATAAACAACCTTGTAGTGGAAACTCGTGTAGCGTGATTGGATATAAATATATTTTTTTTCTTTCGTAACTTGAGCATATACATTTTTTAATATACAAAAAAAAATATGTTGGGGTGAGTAAAGAATGATACGGACCAATACCGTTAAAATCAGACATGTTGTGTTAGCGATTGCGTCCATTAGCGCGTGTCTAAAAATGAAAAAAAAATGTAAATAATAGCTTTTAATATTTTATGTAGGACATTAACACATTGAAGGTCGCTGGAATCTTGGAAGCGTTTTTTTTTTTTACCTTTCTCTTTGGCCGGTGACTGGGGCGCACCGACGTCAACATTCTTTTATTTGCGTAGGTAGGCGATCAAAGCCGCTTCGGTTTTGATGGAAGCTTTTCGCTCACGTTCCGATACAGCATTGATTAATAGCGGTAGAACAATTGTTAATACCCGCGTCGGCAAACTGTAAACAGTTGGGCCTGACGGATGTGTTGAAAGGCGTAAAGAATACACAAACATTTTTCACTTTATCAAGAGGAGAAGTTGCTAACAAAAAAAATATGATCGAGAAGTAGGGAAGATAGAAAAAGGAAGCAAGAACAGGTGGAGCACAGTTTTGGTTAACAGCCAACAAAAAAAAAAATACGAGTTCACGTATGATAAAAAAAAAAAAAAAATTGAAGGCACAGAGCGCATAGCTGAGTGTGTATGCATGACATCCAGTACCAGCCGTATGTATTTTTTTTTGCTATAAAAAAAAAATAAACAAATTTACTGTATGCACAACAGTATACATGCTGACTGACTTGACGTGATATGTTCGTTCAAAATTTGATTCAATAATACGAAATAGGGGGATGTGTACATATAGGGAAAAGCGGACTAGCTCCGCATTAATGCATACGTTGGTATGCCTGGATTGGGAGATGTCGATTTTATATGAGCTTACCATGTAGAACCATATTTGTTTGTGTTGTTCCTTTAACAAAGGAAAAAAAAATAACTCTTGGGCTAAGGCCCCGTCATTTGTTTGATTTTTTTTTCTGGGAAAAAATAAATGTTTTTTTGTGCGTCTTTTTTCGATTTGTGTAACAATATGGCGAGAAGGCCTCTAGGCCGTCAGCTCTTTTCCAGATTCATTAAAATGCAAAAGCTGCTTCTTTCCAATTGGCGCAGGACATCTTCAAAGAAAAACGATTAAAAACTGTGGTCAAATATTCTTTTATATGTGGGCAAAGAAGCTCGCCTTTTATTTTACAGCTGTGGTCATTACTGATATCATAAATCTTAGGGAATACCGTGAAACGCTGTCTGTTTGGCTCAACAGTTTCTTCTTTGTTAAACGACACACAACAAAAAGAAAACGTTCATTTCCTTTTCAAGCACATCCGGCATTAAAAGTCGCAGACGTCGGTTTCTCGTTTCATAATTCAAATAACTGAACGCACTGCTGGCAATACCCACGCATAATTTATGTTCGAATTCTGTTGTTTATGGAATATTGCCGTTCGTTCCATCACCTTTTCGTATCGCATACGTGGGTGGTACGTGTGCATACGTATACATCGAGGGATATCCTCGCCCTTTTGTGCATCACACAGGTATACGTGTTCTATACTTGTTTGCTGTCAGTTGTGCGAACATGAGAAATCTTAAGGAAAAGAAAAAAAAAATCCCATGGAAAAGAAAACTGATGGATATTTAGGTCATCGGTCCATTCACGACATGAAGACACTTCCCTCTTCATCTTTAGCCTCGCCCTCTTCGTAGTCAATCTAACGTCCATATCTATGCTAAAATCGATACTAATCCATCACACGGCAACACGACCTAGTATTGTTCCATGTTCATCGATTATTTAAAAGCGCTGTTCGAATTTCGGTGCTAGTAAAATCAAGTTGGATATACAAGTCGATCAGTCGAAACGTATAGTGGGAGGGAAAAAGTCAAGGAAAAATGATGAAGGCTCAAAAAAAAAAAATAAATAAAGGAGCGTGGGTATTCGATCGACTAGGTGGCCTCTGCATCACAAGGTTCGGTCACGGTGTATGAACCGCACGTTGCATTCCATCCTATCTAAAAAGCTCGGAGTGTCGCAGGAAACAAATGCACGCAAGCCGGTTTTTTTTTCAAAACCATACCCGCATTTGTTGATTTTTTTTTTTTTCAAGGGACAAAAAGATTATAGAATATCATGTAGTTTTTAGTATGATTTCTAAGTCTTAAAAAAAAATTGCTGGACGTTTTTTTTTTCTAAAGAATTTTTTAAAACGAATTTCCACGTGATTGCGTTTGGAGCGTCTTGTTTAGTAGCGGGGAGGCTGCGAGTTAAAAAAAAAAAGAAACAGATGTAACATACAAACATTTCGTGTGAGAGTGTCCGTTCATCATAGCGATCAGATGGGCGAAGGGGGACTAGAGAAAACCTCTTTGTCACATGTCGTATCCATAGTTCAGCGTTCATCTTCGTTACCTACTGGTTGGGTGGAGTCGTTTCGTGTCATTTGTTTGTTCACTGGGGGCCAACTCCCCGGATGTCCAACTGCGCAGCATTCCGCAGTAATCGATTTGACTTATTTAGAATTATGCGATATCTGCGTCTGTGTAAACGTGGCAAGATTCCAACGATGTGACTCGATCAAACATCGTAAGTAGACGCAAAAGCAAAATTATATTTCTTTCGTAATGCATTGCGTTGAAACCTGTCATTAAATGAATTTCATCTTATCGATAGGTGTTGGATCTCTTGAAAACCATCTGTTTCGTGTTTCATGGCCAACAGTTCGAATGGAAGCCGACGGTAATTCAACACTGGTGCTTTAACACGCATCTCTTTTACGTTCGGGACACATAAAAAATGAAATAAAAAAAATTATCACGTGTTATTGCCTAAATTTATTAGCGTTCGGACGTGACGTTGAAATTACAAGTGCTGCGAGACAGAGGCGGCGGCGGCGGCTTGTTCACGTCCATAATAGAAATCGATGTAGAATAACGTGTGGTGAAAAATGATTATCGTTGCAAAGCTGGCCAGAGCTATTCAAAATTTCTGTGCGTATGATGACCTACACAATAATTTCATACTGACTACGACGCCGGCATGGAAGAGGCGGTGTCTTTACCATCCTACGAATCTCTCTCTCTTTTGCTATATATTTTTATTCTACAAGGGTATAACTATAATGATTGGATGTAATTTTTTTTTTCGTAGGAGAACCCGTTGCGTGATCACTTTGGTAAGACGGGCCATATTCATCAATTGCTGCTCTCACGCGACCACTACTCACCGCCATATAGCCTCTTGTGACTCGTTATAAATCTGCTGGGTTTTGTTATTTGATATCAGATGAAAAAGAAAAAAAAAGATAATACCCACGGAATTGAATTAGGTCGGGACAAGGGTACACCCCCCAATGTTGCATTGTAACTCGGCTTTATCGATAGATGTAGGCCTAAAAAAAAGGAGAGTCGACAGATGAATCGAAGCGTGTCCCGACGACTGTGGGAAAACAATGCAAGTCGCTAGGTTTTGAATGGAGCGTCCTCTTCGATCTGGCGCAGACACCTTTTCCTCTTTAAATAAAGATTGTTGATAACGAGTAGATGATGAGCTGTCATCTCTTATAACTAGAAAGGTCGTGTCCCCGTTTTTCTTTTTTTCTTTTTTTTGTGGACCTGTAGATCATCGCGACTGGTACGTGACACAATCTTCGGATATGCCCGTAGAATAGGGGCAGACCCCTATTGGTTTTGTGTGTCATTCACTAACGAAACGTATATTGTATTTTCAAGGAAAGGCCACAGGCACAGGGCTGATTGCCAACTATGTTTTCAAGTCCTCTTGTGCCAGTATCATTTTTTAATAAAATGATAGGCTTCTTTGCCCGAATGTTGCATTAATTTGAAGATGAATATCCTTTGCCATGTTTGTTTTTTTTAAAGAATATTAGGAGAATGGCGTTTCTAATGTCGCCCGAAGGTGATGAAGAACTCGTGAAGGTTTCGCTATATAGCATTACGTCGATGCGAATCGTGTATATTTATCAAAATGTACGATCTCGATTTTTGCCGGTAATACCTCATCGAGATTTTTGTTTTTCTTTTGTTATGACAGACATTCTTCTTTTCTTCCGGGAGGTAAACTTTAAAAAAAAAAACGTTGCGCAATACGTTAAAAACACACACTCGGAAAACGAATCGTGAACCATGTTTTTAGCCCTTCGCGCAGCATAGCAGAGGAGACAATCTTACGTGCTGCATAGCATCACAGCAGGTACACACGTCTATAATGGGTCCTGTTGTGACCAACCGATAGATTTGTTACCAGCTCGTTTTATAAACTGTTGTACACCAGCACATCAGATATATTTTTTTTAAGTTTTACCCACTCTGTGTGTATCTGTGTATTTATAGGAGGACTTCAACGTATGAAGATCTTTTTGTGTTATATGTACGAACATAAGAAAGGGGGGGGGGGATTCTCTGATTTCTCTATCTCCGGCAGAAATCTACCCCTCACGATGTACCCCCCTGTAAGCTTCAACGTAACGTATTATTTTATTCATGGGAGGTAAAGAAGAAAAAAGAAAGGGGTTAACAAAGCGAACAAAGAAATCAAAAGCAGAGATCTTATGTCTTGTGTTTTCTACCTTGAAAAAAAAAAAAATCTTTTGTGTACTGTAAAGTGTTTTGATCTTGCTGACCTTCCGACATCACATTTCCACAACAAGTCATGGTGTGTATGTAATCGACGAAAACATTCCCCACAGTTTTTACCCGCCTATACGTAAACTAGAGTTACTACAAACGACATGGCCTTCCTGCCGCCCAGTTCCTTATTAGTTTATTTTTTTCTTACTTGATTTTTATGAAAGAAAGCGGATTAAAATAACAGTCCTTTTAACTGCAACAGGAAAGGTATCAAGGACACACAAGTGTATAGCTGCTATCTGTAGCGTTTAAACTTCAAATTTTATTCCAGTTCAATAGGACACAGGAGCAAGGAATGCATTTCGAAATAGCCAACTGTCAAATCATTTTTGATTAGTTAAAGATTACGAAAAGTCGTATCACCTAGCGACCCTCTTCCTCCCACGTAACGAGGACACGCTATTTCGCCATCACGAAATCTCCGTCGCTCCACGGGTCTTACGTAACGGCCACACTTCACTTTTGACACAAAATCTACAGGTTTTTCTATTCTTTTTCAGACGAGGAAATAGGCCGTCACGCATATTCGTCCTATCCTTTCGACAGTGTAGTTAACCTTTATCCAGTTTTCATCAGCCCAAAAGTTAACAGATAAGCTCTGAATGCAAGGCTCATCCGTCTCGTTTTGCTTTTCGTACGGTCGTTTTGTTATCTTTCAGTTTTGCCAGTCTGAGCAGAGCTAAAGGTAAATATGAAACGAAATGAAATTTATTCGAAGAAAAATCGACGATTTTGGATTACATTATGATGCAACCAGCTGTTGAAACATTCATAAAGCCCCTCAGTTCAACCTAGAGCGCAAAACTTTCATTTCGACGATTTATTTTTACGCCAAGCGTGGCTAGACAGATATTAAATTTTGTTAAAAGAGAACAATACGCCGGGCAACTCAGGGTAACAATGTGATGTATTCCATTTGTTACTAATTTAATATTCATCCTCGGAAAAGGTACAATGTCGAGCCATATGCAGCAGTTCCTCATCAATTATTCGATATGAATTCCATATTTAACAGCGAGATCATGTCCATATAAGAACGTCGTTCTAAAGCAGATGAAAAAAAAAAAATATGAGAAGTGATGACAGGAGAACAAGTGGACAAGACCTTCTTGCTTCTGTGACATTGATACAGTAAATGGCGGGGTCAAATCGAGTTAAGATTACCTTTTTCATTATAATTTTTTTCTGGTGCCATTAATCGTCGTCGTTAGGTGAGAACACCTCCTCATAAGAGATGAAACAAAAGAAATGTGTTCCTTTCGCAACTATCGCAAGCATTCTATCGCTATAATCGATCCTGAGCTATGCATATTCGTAAATTACAGACAATGCAAAGCGGTGAATTTAAGCGCAAAAAATTACGAGATATTATCGTTCATAAAGTTTATCGTGTTGCAATAATCAACGGGTTTTTTTTTAGTTTTTTGGTTAAGCAATGTTTACCGTTTTTTGTATGGGGAAATCTGACATAATCTCCTGGTTGATGCACCCTCTTTTCCTTGTTTAAAGGTGGATAGGCGTCGATCAATCATTTCAATTAAAACAGCACGAAAATGTTTCTTTCGCTTGAACGAGGAAACCATTACCAGCCATATGGATTGTGGCACTATCAAAACAGTTGTTCTACACCATTTAATTATTTTATTGGAAATTTCCATAGAGGCTCGTTATTGGTGGTCATCAACTATTTCTACGTTTCGTTGTTTTCTATCATCCTTCTTACTCAATAAATATCATTTCGAAATACTGACGCCCTTTAACAATGCTATCCGAATCTCGTTATCATAATTGGTCACGCAAAAGCACCACTCGATTTGAAAGCTAATTGAGAGGCAGTCCGACTTGCAACAAAAGACGAGGTATTTCCCAATTTTCTCGGTACTGCATGTATGCCGCTGATGACTTCTTGGCAATTATTTACAAATTAGCGGCGAGCTCTAGGTGTGGAAGCACGAAATCCAATGACCAAATAAAAAATGCACGTGTAACTTCTTGGAAGAAAAAAAATGGCATGATAAGACACGTCAGATGTCCTTGATATGGAAGGAGAAAAGAGTAAAGGAGACGAGTTGTATCCATTGTACTGGCTTTTTACCTTTGGCTTGTTTGCTAACAAACATTGTTAGTGTCGATTTTTTTATTGTGCAAGAGTCATTACTGTTATCTAGCTGTCTACTTCAGGGATTCGGTTTTTAAAGTTGATACTTATGCTTATCTGGAAGATGCATCTGGACCATGTCCTGCATACATGAGATAAGCCTCTCATTTTGACATGATGTCATATTTGTACTTATTTACATGCTTGATCTGTTACGACTAGTAAGTATCAGATTCTACTCTTTCATCGTGAAGAGCAATCGTATTCTTTCTAGAATAGACTACAAGAATGTTTAATGTACGTTATTAAACATTTGCAAATGTTTAAATTTTCATTACCGCCGCCATCTTTCGGCCAGTCAGAAAACCTTGTACAAAAATTTGACAAACGGCTGAATAACAATAACCACCACCACGACCGGCAAACAAAACGAAATAAAATAGCAAGTTGTAATACAAAACTATAACAGCCATAAACTTTTATTCCTCATATAAAGCCGTTGCGATAAAAATATACCGCCAACGGTCAAACAGCATTATTTTAAGCTGTCAATACCGGTTGGTAATGTGCATCATTTGCTGGACACTGGCTACGGTGAGATCTGTTTTTTTTTTTTTACTATTAAAACTGCTTCACATTGCCAGATAACAGTACTTGAAAAAGAGAACATCTGAGTTCATTTAGCGTCTGTTTACTTCATCGAATTTCGTACCAGCTGTTTAATGGGTAAAAGGGCTAACGATTGTTAGAAGGGCCTGCAGCGGTGACTATTCTGCGAATGGCGTCACTATAGTCGTAGACAGCATGAGCAAGGCCCGTAGAACTTTAGGCACGCCGTATTGATCCATTTTGTCGAGAACGAAACTGTCGGGTGAGGGGAAAAGGGATTTATGATGTAAATAGAGTTCGTATGTCTACCAGTTTACTAGCGAACAGTTATCGGTGGATGGGGTGTGGGACAACAACAGGCCCATGTGAGTCATTAGGCCACAGACATCTGAATCGGCGCAAAGCATAGCAGTTGAAAGGAAAGGGGGTTTGAAAATTGGGGGGCTCTTTTGACCAATCCGGTTCAAGATTACCATATAAGGAGAACAATCTGCCTGCAAGTTTTGCGTTGTTGCCAGATCTCTATAACTTCTAAATTTAACTATTTAAAAATTAATTTATACATTAAGTGCTATTTTTTCAATGACAAACCAAAGATAAAAGATTTATACATTCTAGATTATTCTTTTTTCTTTATTTTAAGCTTGAAAATTTGAGAATGAAGCGATTTGTCGTCCTGGTATCTGGGTCTATGCGTCAGATAGCTTCCTATCCTCCCCCTCTTTTCCCGTCCCTCTTTTGAAAAGAGCTTTTTGCCTGTCACAAGCTCGCCAACCGGCTACCCAACAACAAGCGTAGTTTCTTGTCTCGGTAAGTCTTGTCATTTTCTTTTATTCGCCCATCCATAACTAAGTTTCGCTTTTCGAAACACTGGTCCACAATTGTCTACTACCGACAGAAGTTAGTGGTATAGCAATGAAATAACAAAATTGACACTTGTCAAGATCGGCTAATTTGTGGTCTGTGCTAGACGACGCTTCGTTTTACTTGAGGCTTAAGCTAGCCGTCAATCGTTTGACATTTCTTTTTTTAGTTAAGAGATGTGAAAATTACGCGTTTTAGAATTTCGCTGGTGAAACTTTTGCAACACAATCCTCTTGACATTGAAAAGATCTGTTGTGATGAAATGTTCTAGAACAACGCCACATGTCATTATAACGGTTCGCAAGAATTTTGTCTCGTGTTGCAGAAAAAGGTGCTGCGGGGCTTCTTTGCTTTCGGGTATAGTAGACACGCATTAAATTTACCCAAGCATAACCACGATGGTACTTATCTCAAGAAATCACTTCCGCGTGTATAGGAGCATGTAATAAGAGTTTAAACTTATTAAGAGAGATTGTATAAATCCTGTTTTTTTTTTTTTTAAGTATAAATGCTCAGACAACTAAGATATGGCTTCCAGAACGAGCTGGAACTGCAGCGTGACGACCAACCATTATTAAACTAAAAGAAACTAGTACACTGTCAATTAGGACATCCTTGGTTTTTCTGACCAGTCGTGCTTGACTCGTTTTGCACCTTGATTTTTGCTCGTGACTGGCGGCTGATTATCTTTTCTTTCTTTTTTTTTTTTCGTTTCCTGATTACAGACTAACAAACTAACAGCAACAGAATGTGTGACGACGAAGTTGCAGCATTGGTCGTAGACAATGGATCTGGTATGTGCAAGGCCGGTTTTGCTGGGGATGATGCTCCCCGTGCCGTTTTCCCCTCGATCGTTGGACGTCCTCGCCATCAGGGAGTCATGGTAAATCAATTTTTAATAAAATCACTGCATAAAATCTGTTAATAACCTTTCTTTATTTTGACTCTTAGGTTGGCATGGGCCAGAAAGATTCGTACGTCGGTGATGAAGCCCAATCTAAGCGAGGTATCTTGACTTTGAAGTACCCAATTGAACACGGTATCGTTACTAACTGGGACGACATGGAGAAAATTTGGCATCACACTTTCTACAACGAATTGCGTGTCGCTCCCGAGGAACACCCCGTTCTCCTGACTGAGGCCCCGCTCAACCCCAAGGCCAACCGTGAGAAGATGACACAGGTAAGGCATCTTTACGATTTTGTTACGGTACATTGTCAATAAAACGTTTGTCAACTCAGATTATGTTCGAGACCTTCAACACCCCGGCCATGTACGTCGCTATTCAAGCTGTGTTGTCGCTGTACGCTTCCGGTCGTACAACCGGTATCGTGCTCGACTCTGGCGATGGTGTCTCTCACACTGTTCCCATCTACGAAGGTTACGCCCTGCCTCACGCCATCCTCCGTTTGGATTTGGCTGGTCGCGATTTGACCGATTACTTGATGAAGATCCTGACGGAACGCGGCTACTCTTTCACCACCACGGCTGAGCGTGAAATCGTTCGCGACATCAAGGAGAAACTTTGCTACGTCGCCCTTGACTTTGAGCAGGAAATGGCGACGGCCGCTTCATCCACCTCTCTGGAGAAGTCGTACGAATTACCTGACGGCCAGGTGATCACCATCGGCAATGAGCGTTTCCGCTGCCCCGAAGCCATGTTCCAGCCCAGTTTCTTGGGTATGGAATCGTGCGGTATCCACGAGACGACCTACAACTCGATCATGAAGTGCGACGTCGATATCCGTAAGGATCTCTACGCCAACACTGTCTTGTCTGGAGGCACCACCATGTACCCGGGCATCGCCGACCGTATGCAGAAGGAGATCACTGCCCTGGCACCGTCGACGATGAAAATCAAGATCATCGCCCCGCCTGAGCGCAAATACTCCGTCTGGATCGGTGGTTCCATCTTGGCCTCCCTCTCCACATTCCAACAGATGTGGATCTCGAAGCAAGAGTACGACGAGTCCGGACCTTCCATCGTCCACCGCAAGTGCTTCTAAGTCAAATGCGAGAACTGAAAAAGATCAACAGCTGCATCGCTTTCCAAAACATCAGTAACAAACAACGTTGCTACAATTGCACCAAATTATGTAGCTCGTTTTTTTCCTTCTATCCCTCCTTGTTCCCCATTCCTATTCATAATTAGGCAATAATTGTCTATTCTTTTTTTTTGTTTTCTGGGCTGGCAACTGTTTCAAACTTCTTTACCCTGTTTCATAATTTCACTACATTGTGTACCCATGTGGACGTGGGTTCTATACTAATAATAACCACTTTTCTTCTAGTTCTTGTTCCCTAGTCTGGGCTCCTCCACCTGTTCGCCGGCGGCGTTGCTTGCTTTGTTTTTGCCACACTCGTTTTGCGATATCTTGTCACACACCTTCCGTTTCCTTCCAATTGTATTTTCTTCTCCTGACTAGGACCAATACAGTATCACATTCCCAGAGTTTCAATGTTTGGATATTAGTTCGAATTTCGATAGTTGACGGTAACAGCATACTACGTGCACGCTTATTTGATTCCGTTGTTCGTATGCGGTAGCCTTATGCTACAACGCTTTGTTTTCAATTAGCGTTTCCGAAAAGTGACCGCAGTGACTGTACGAACTGGATAAGATTTTTTTTTGCTTTCCTACATGTCGAGTACTATTACATTCAACACATCTGTTACTTGCACCAATTTTCAATGACACAACGTTTGCTGCAGTTCATTGTCCTTAGCTTAATTCTCCCATCCCAAATCAAAAAAAAGACTTTTGCGTGAGTTAGCTAACTTGTGGCAGTTTTATTCTCGACCATCGCCACGTCATTTGCTTGCAATTCAGAAAACGCCAATTTTTATCATACGTGGAGAACGCGTAGCAATGGTCTCATGGCAAAATGTTATCCAAACAGTTGCAGTTTATACTTTCTCATTGTGTTGGAAGTCGGTACGAACTTGTACTTGTGGGACCTAAAGTTGTTTATTGTTGCACCTGTAAAATTGAAGGGCAAATAGAGCCAAGCTTTTCCTATTGTGGTGAACACCGAAAATTCTGGTAGTCATGAACGGTAATCACAACCAACCTGTCATGCGTCATCTGCAAACCGCCCACTTTATTACACGGTGGTTTGATCACGGGCAGTAACAAATTTGGAACATGAAAGGTATGATTGCGTTCGATACAAAAAACTATAATCTGCTTCTGGATATTTGACGCCGAGTTCATGTATTATGGTTTAAAAAGAAAACCAATAACTTAATCGATATCGGCAGTTCACTTTTGATTGTGACGTGCGATTTTTGCCGAATTTCAAGAGGTGTCGTTTTTGGCAGATTTGGTCAAAAGTAGAAAAGCTATATCGTTCCCACCATTATTTCGATGAAAAATTTAATGGGTAATCACAAACATCAAATTTATTTTTTAACTGGTCTCATAGTTTTTAATTAAACCTAAAAAACAAAAAAAAAGTCGGGGTATTAACAGTATATTTCATTAGTTTATTTTGAAAACGGCTGGTTTAACGAGAAAATCTTTTTGGAAATACACCCATCGAAGAGCTTCGATGCGTCACTCTAGCGTTGTAGCGTACTAGCGTGCTATAGAAGGTTCTTCGATGCGGGTATTTCCAAAATGGTTGTTTTAATAAAAAAAAAAGAACAATTCTCTCGGAGAGTATATTCGGTGATATTTAACCAATTCCAATGAGTGGCAGGTTTTGCAGGTTTTTGAGGCAAAATTCCCACGGTCATTTCCTTCGCTTTCTTTCATTTGATTAAGCCCAATGTCAAAATAAACCCGATTTTCGTGATCAGCGATTAATTTCGAATCGGAAGGATGTATTTTAAACTAAATCTAGAATTTGACAAAAATTGAAAAAGTGAGAAGGCTATAGCCTTCGCATTTTTACAAAAATCATCAAAAAGCAACATCTCTTGGAATTAGACGATAATCACAAGCTATAACCAAAATTGAACGCTGATTTCGAATCAGCCATTTATTTTGTCCTTAAAGCATTCATTTTTTAAGTATAAGAAAAACTGCTGTTAGCGCACTAACTTAATTTTTGGTTTTTGACGGTTAATTCAAAATCTATAAGTCCAACGTCAAAATAAACCCGATTTTCTTGATCAGCGATGAATTTGGAATCGGATTAATGTATTTTTAAGTAAATCTAGAATTTGACGAAAATTGAAAAAGTGGGAAGGTTTTTGAATAATCTAAAATATAAAATTAGGGGCGAATCGAAACCATTACTAGCCCGCCAGTACGCTACAGCGCTAACGTGACACATAAGACTTCTTTGATTATTCAAAAACTATAAACTCTGCTTAAAAACAAATTTGATTTTCGTGTTCCTCGTTAAATTTTGAATCAGAATCATATATAGTTATCTAAATTTAATGATATTATTAATTAAATAGGAAAAAAATTTTAAGCCCGACAAAATAAGGCCGACTTTTAGTTTTTTACGGTTAATTCAAAAACTATAAGTCCAACATTAAATATACGCTATTTTCGTGATCAGCGATCAATTTCGAATAAAAATAATGTATTTTTAACCAAATTTAGAAGTTGACGAAAATTGAATTTTATTTTTGGCCCAATTTCAAATTTGGCTTAAAATACATGATTTCGATGCAGAATGGAATGCTTATCAGGAAAATAAAGTTTTTTTTTTTTTTTATTTCGATCGCAACTCCTTTTAATTTTAGATTATTCAAAATCCATAAATTCTACGACAAAAAAAATTCATTTTTGGGATTCTCGTTAAAAATTTTGAATGTGAATCATATATAGTTTATGGCAATCCGTTTTACACAAAAAAAAAAAAAATCACACTTTTTTCTTTTTTCCGACACGTAGCCATCTACCGCTCAGACTCGTTATTACTGGCGTAGGCAATTTCAGTCCATTGGATGCCATTCGCAGTTAGTTCTGTAGCGTGGATGGAGAGAATAACGCGTGGCTGGAGGAACAATTGAAAAATGGATAAGATAATACAACGAAAGGATGGTAAGTATAAACATTGTTATATTGGTTTTCAATTATTAATTATTGCTTATTAGATCAAATTATGAAGCTGCAGGCCCAATTATTGGAACAACACAAAATATTAGATAACAGCAAAGCTAAGGATGGTAAGGCCTAATACGTAGTGATTCTATTTATTTGCTTTTATTCATTTGTGTTTTGTAGCTCAAATTTTGAGTCTACAAGCTCAGTAGGGGAAAAGAACAAATTGGAACGGAACAGTTTCCAAACAGTGAAGGAGGTTTTTCCAAACTCATCCCTAACTGAACATGAGGATGAATTGGCATTAGGCGAACACAGTCAGGTACCTAAACTTTTCAAATAAGAATTCAAAATAAGTATAGAATTTTAACAAACAATTATTTCTTGTTTAGTTATTCAGTCTACCACCTGACAGTGTGTTAAAGTTAAATTCTGTTAGTGCTGCACTAAAAGAATTGTTAGTAATAATTCCATGCAGCGAAGGAAGTGAACAATTGTGGGACCGTATTTGGGCTTAAAATGGGTGTGGTACGGAAACCCAGAAATAGCACGAGTTCAACATAAAACATGAATTAGGTATTTTTCAGTTTTTTGTCTATCGAAAAAGTATTTTTAATGCTATTATTTTGCATTCACAGAATTTTAGCGGGGGATCAAGTCAAGTCTGGAAGTGTTACAGGAGGGAAGAGTGAGCCTACCGTTGAAAAACATTGAAAGTTCATTACCATTAAGGTGTGAGGTAAAGTAATAGAGTATGCAAATTGTCTAATGAGAAGTACCATCTTGTGTGAATGAATCCTGTGTAACAGCAATCCTTTATAGTTCTGTCACAGCTAGAAGCCTCAAATAATTCTGCTTCTCTTGCTAAAGAACAACTTGTCCTTTACGTTCAGAGTGTTGGTGAAGCTGGGTACTTAAATGGCCCTAAAGATGTTTCATTTCGCTGGCATTGCAGCGATGAACATCATACATGGACTTTTTAGGTATGAAAGGAATTTTCTTGAAAATTTTTTGAATTTATGACAAAGCATTTCTCCTGCTTTTTGCCAACCATGTCTAATCTAAAAAAAAATTTATCCAATAGGAAAGGATTTTCAGCATACTGGGAACACAACTATCAACAATGCAACATTCTATGGGTGCTATTTTATCATTCAAGAGCCTTATACAATGATTTTCATCTGCAATTTGTATGGCCTTTCCCAAGCTTCTGCCAGAAATTGAATCTGTGAGTCATGTAAGTCACATGAGCAACAATTGAGATGCTTAATGGTGTTTTTCTTTTCTCAGCATAGGTTAATAGTAACATTGGATCTGAAAAGATTCTTGGTTGGGGCAAGACACTGAATAAATTGTATTGATTGGATGGATGACATGACATTTCTATACTTAATTCGGATTCCCCAGATGGTATTTGATATTTAAAAAATTGAAGTGCATATCTGGGCTTCCTTCCTTTCCGTAGCCCCGTTTCCCCTTGACTCATAATAAGCCCGTAGGGGGTCACGCCCCTACTGTACGGTATATATAAAAACAACATATACCGAGGTTTGGAGGGCTCTGGCCGGAAAGGGGACGTGGGGTGCCGCTTCGTCCGATGATGTGTTCACGGAGGGTGACGTGGCTGCCCACAAATCCGAACTAAAGGTTAATCGCTCCTGTAAAAATGTTCCAAATCTTCAGCTCTTCTTCCGGCTTCTCTTAGCCAATCACCGGGTAATCTCCCCGGTGGGTCAACAAGGCAGTGTCTCCCCCTGCCTGGGTTGACGGCAACTTTTGAAAGGGCTATTGTGCCTTTTTAAAGTTGCAAAAATAATTGTAATGTGCAGAGAATTGTCAATAAATTTGTTTTATAAAATTTTTTTGCAAATTTTGTTTCTTTCACTTTCTGTTTTCACACATTACATTTATCATCTTTTTTTATTTAGCTTTCTCACATCTTTCTTTCGCCTTTATTGTTTATGTCACGTTTAATGGTAAGCATTGTTTCCTGTAAGCATAGTTTATCTGGAAGCATTCAATTATTATCCAGGGATCGAACCCTGGATGTTCGGCATACCGCGCCGATGCTATACCAATGAGCCATGAATCATATGATGTCAGGTTAGCTTTTTTCTAGTCACTTGCGGACTTGCATTTACACTTTGAATAAAATTGAAACGTAGATCATTATACATCTACTTAGGTTTGAACCCAGGGTAACAGTTACCGCAGCTGAATGATCTACCACAGAGCTATGAACCTTATGAAAGCTATAAAAAGATAAATATATACTTGTGAAAGACTACATAAACATCCTAGACTATAACATATGATATGCGATAATAGAAATAATATGAAAGATATATCTCGTGGCTCAATGTTAGAGCATCGGCGTTGCACGCTGAATGTCTGGGGATCGATTCCCATACCAGTAAAACAATATACAAGTATAAAATTACTTCAGAAATTATCCAGGTATTACACGTTGTTCCTTGTCTAAGTTCAAGAATTCAAGAAGTGTAATAAATACTAATTGAATACTAACAGATAAGCGATACAACGGTGGCAAAAACCATAAAAATGAACTGAGCAAGCTAAATTAAAAAAAAAGTTGATAAATGTAATGTGTGAACAAAGCGAACACAGACAATGAAAGAAAAAAATTTTGCAAAAAACATTTTATAAAAAAAAATTTATTGACAATTCTCTGCACATTACAATTATTTTTGCAACTTTAAAAAGGCACAATAGCCCTTTCAAAAGTTGCCGTCAACCCAGGCAGGGGGAGACACTGCCTTGTTGACCCACCGGGGAGATTACCCGGTGATTGGCTAAGAGAAGCCGGAAGAAGAGCTGAAGATTTGGAACATTTTTACAGGAGCGATTAACCTTTAGTTCGGATTTGTGGGCAGCCACGTCACCCTCCGTGAACACATCATCGGACGAAGCGGCACCCCACGTCCCCTTTCCGGCCAGAGCCCTCCAAACCTCGGTATATGTTGTTTTTATATATACCGTACAGTAGGGGCATGACCCCCTACGGGCTTATTATGAGTCAAGGGGAAACGGGGCTTCAGAAAAGAAGGGAGCCCAGATATGCACTTCAATTTTTTAAATATCAAATACCGTCTGGGGAATCCGAATTAAGTATAGAAATGTCATGTCATCCATCCAATCAATACAATTTATTCAGTGTCTTGCCCCAACCAAGAATCTTTTCAGATCCAATGTTACTATTAACCTATATTGTGAAAAGAAAAACAACACCGTTAAACACATCAATTGTTGATCATGGAACTTACATGACTCATAGATTCAACTTCTGGTGGAAGCTTGGGAAAGGACATACAAATTGCAGATTAACTTCATTGTATAAGGCTCTTGAATGATAAACTAGCACTTGTAGAATGTTGCATTGTTGATAGTTGTGTTCCCAGTACATGAAAATCCTTTCCTATTGGATAAAATTTTTTTTGGTAGATAAGACCTGGTTGGCAAAAGGAGGAGAAATTCTTCGTCATAAATTCAAAATTATTTGAAGAAAAATCCTTTCATACCTAAAGAGTCCATGTATGATGTTCATCTCTGCAATAGCAGCAAAATTAAAACATCTTTAGGGCCATTTAAGTACCCAGTTTCCCCAACACTCTGAACGTAAAGGACAAGTTGTTCTTTAGACAGAGAAGCAGAATTATTTGAGGCTTCTAGCTGTGACAGAACTATAAAGGATTGCTGTTGTACTGGATTCATTAACACAAGATGGTACTTCTCATTAGGCAATTTGCATTACTCTATTAATTTACCTCACACCTTACGGTAATGCACTCTCCGTGTTTTTTCATCTGTTAGCTCACTCTTCCATCCTGTAACACTTCCAGACTTGATTTGATCCCCCGTTAAAATCTGTGAATGCAAAATAATAGCATTAAAAATACTTTTTCAATAGACAAAAACCGAAAAGTACCTAATCCATGTTTCATGTTGAACTTGTGCCATTTCTGGGTTTCTGTACCACACCCATTTTCGGCCCAAATACGTTCCCACAATTGTTCAGTTCCTTCACTGCATGAGCTTATTACTAACGATTCTTTTAGTGCAGCACTAACAGAATTTAAATTTAACACACTGTCAGGTGGTGGACTGAATAACTAAGCAATAAATAATTGTTTTTTAAAATTCTATACTTATTTTGAATTCTTATTTGAAAACTTTAGGTACCTGGCTGTGTTCGCCTAATGCCAACTCATCCTTACGTTCAGTTAGAAATGAGTTTTGAAAAACCTCCTTCACTGTTTGGAAACTGTTCCGTTCCAATTTGTTCTTTTCCCCTAGCTGAGCTTGAAGACTCAAAATTTGAGCTACAAAACACGAATGAATAAAAGCAAATAAATAGAATCATTACGTGTTAGGCCTACGATCCTTAGCTTTGTTATCTAATATTTTGTGTTGTTCCAATAACTGGGCCTGCAGCTTCATAATTTGATCTAATAAACAATACTTAATAATTGAAAACCAATATAATAATGTTTATACTTACCATTTTTTTGTTTTATTATCTTATCCATTTTTCAATTGTTCCTCCAGCCACGCGTTGTTCTCCAGCCACGCTACTCAATTAACTGCTAATGGTATACAATTAACTCAAATTGCTTACATGCCTGTAATAACGAAACCGACTGATAGATGGCTACGGGTAGAAAAAAGAGAAAAAAGTGCGATTTTTTTTTTCCCGCCATTTTTTTTTTTTTTATGTAAAACGGATTGCCATAAGTAATAACGAGTCTGAGCGGTAGATGACTACGTGTCGGAAAAAAAGAAAAAAGTGCGATTTTTTTTTTCGCCATTTTTTTTTCCGCCATTTTTTTTTTTTTATGTAAAACGGATTGCCATAGCCATATGTTTGTTGATTATTTAAGAAAATCAAAGAGCTGTGTGTTATGTGTCACGCTAGAGCTGTAGCGTACTGGCGCGCTAGCAAGTACTTCGATTTCAAAGTTGTAGTGCAGACGACACTTGGTTTGTTTTTATTTGCTAGTAACGTTCAAGTTTGAACTGAGCCGGGCTGCGGCAATCGACAAATTACCAATCATAACAACCAAGAAACGTGGAAACTCAAATTTTCCATACGATATAAAACATAACAAAGTAGCAGTACCAAGTGTCGTTTGCGAGCAAGCGGCAAACGTTTTGCCACGTTCACTGAAACACCGAACTCGTGATATTTGTTTCTGCAAATGTGTCTAGTGACCTGATTCTGTCAGCAGTGAAAAATGGAACAAACTTTGATACCACTAAAGCAGCCAAATATTGAAGAACAGCATTCTGTTTCCAGTTTTGAAGCACACTGGGATTCCTGTTTTCTAGGTAGGTAATATAAATATTTTAAAAATTACCACATATGTTAACTGTTGGTGAAATAATACTGGCCGTAATCACTCAAGATGCTTCTTTTGAGGAATGGTTGAAACATTTACGATGGTACAATGACAAGGCAAGTTCATGGTATGAAACTTTCCCAATTGATTTGGGCTCATTATGGCAGCCGGTGGACCATCTAACACCACCATTCGTCTTTGATGTTGCTTTCAAATGGTGCCAACAGCTTAAACAACCTACTGGAGTTTCATACCGAACCGTTGAAATCTATGAGCGATTCGCCCTGTCATATTGCTGTCAAAGCCTCTATCCGAAAACTGCAATCGATGGATCCAAAACCCTAAAGACGTCTTGCAAAATGCGATGGCAAGAATTTTGTACGGAAATGAGACATCAGTCATTATTACATCTGGTATCGTGCCTTCAGATTGCCTCAAAATTGGAAAATGGGTACAAGGTTGGTTTGTTAGAATTCGTTATAAGGTTCAAAATGTTTTACAGATATTACTATGTCTGCAGTTGGTAACAGTGACGGATGCAGCCATGCTACTCCGCCAGTCCCAGAGACCTTGTGATCGTTCAACGATTGTGAATTCCGAAATTCTTGTTCTTGTTACACTTAAATACGACGTAGTATTAAATAACAGAATCTCTAATGTGTGCACCTTTTCTTAACCATTCATTAAACATTTCTTAGGTTAGCTATCCACCCATCAGTGATTATGTGGATACGTTCATCTGTCAGTTAATTTTGGTTCTAAAAAGGAAACCAGTAACGGTCAAATCTTCACAATTGTTAGCGGCAGTGGATGAGATCCACGAAATATCTCTGGAATTTATACGCGCTATTTACTTTGATCAGCAGTTGATTGTGCGACAAATAGTGGCGGGCCTACCTACTGAAACCCAAAAAGAAAGAGTCATGTGGTAGTTTGGGAAAATAATTTGTTTGTTACAGTTACTAAAACCTGATTGTACTTTTACAGCAGCCATCGGCGAAATTTTCGCGATTTCAACCAAGTGCAATGTGACAAGGTTCTGCTAGCTGCCGGAGCAATTTCAGCTGCAACATTTTTAGTACAAGAAAACGCCGCCGCCAATGTTATGAAAGAACTCTACACCCGAACGGGGGCTCACCCAGCTGACGTAGCAGTAGTTTCTTCCGTTCTGGTCACGCATTTAGTTCCTGAAACATAACAGTAATTTCCAAATGAAACTACGCCCTGCAAATGAAAAAGAAGTACAAACACATCCTTGCTAATGTTGTATGATACGAAGACGATCATATGATGTTTCCAAATATTGATCCAACTGTCAAAATTACTGGAATATGAACTTCCAAAGCGCATTTTAATTTAACTTCTCATAAGGAAATGTACCATACACCTGTGAATTTTAAGGAACTCAGAAAACACCTGCGTGATTCTTATGAAGTAAAATCAAAATAATCAACCACAGGTGGCTTAGTATCTTGAGATGTCTTGTCCGGGGCAGGCGATTCTGTTGCATTATTGGGTGCTGGAGTGCTTTTAACGACATCAGACAAGGTTCTAAACGGCGCAGCGGAACCACCACTTCCCCATGCATTTGGTGGCTTCTGTGGCGGTTGAGGCACTTGTTGCTGCTGCTGCTGTTGACCTGAAGTGAGAACAGTAAGACCTCGAGGTGGCGCAGGCATTTTACGCTGCCCCAGTTCGCGACGTGTAACATCTAAGATGCTGATAGCGGGCAAGAACGACAATTCTCCAAAAGCTGTGGCTACAACGTTACGTTTCGGTTCGTCGTCATAAGACCTATAAAAAAAATACCAAGTTAAAATATCTGTTTTCTAAACAACACCCCCAAACGGTTCTTACATAGATTCACAACCGAAGAAAACACAGTATTCGTGGATGAACTGACGTTTGTCGCGATTCATCGAGTCGAACGAATGGCTCCGGCTTTTCATTTTTCCGACTGATTGCTTTGCCAGTTGGACTAATTCGGTCAATTTGTCGTGTACCATTTGCACAAAGCGCTGGTCTTTCTTGGCCCACTCTTTTAGCGAATCAGGATAAGGCGGGGCGCCCGGTTTTGGATTGGGGTTCTTAATCTGTAACGCCAGTGCCAGACGTCGGTTTCGCTCCACTAGAGCACACTCTTCGTTGCATTCCAGACTCTTTGTCTTATTAGCGGCGCTCTTGCCCAATAGATCTTTAAGGTCAACACACTCGCCAGACTGCAACTGGGCCATCTTAGATGCCAACAGCCCCGTTGCCATTTTCCGGTAAGAAAGCTCGTTTTCTTCACAAGACACAGTAGCTGTACGCTGACCACACTAAAAAAGGAAAACTTTCAGATAGTTATGATTTCAAAACTTATTCTAGTCAATTGAAGAGATTACATACCTGACACTGAACTTTAATTTTTTCACGGCAAGGCGTCCCTGGGCAATTTCCTTCGTGGCATGGTAAGCCGCAAGTATGATCACAGTCAGTTCGTTGGACTGGGCACGGTTGCGTGCAAGTAGACGGACATGGACCGGGATGACAGATGACGGGGCATGTGTGTTTACCACATTTCATGGGGCGCCCACAAGGCTTTCCACAACTCACCTCAGTTAAATGGCACGGGATATTCTTCCTTTTCTCGTGTTTCCCATAACAAAACTTTTCGCATAAAGTAGTACACGGAGGGCAGCCATTAGCGTCTGGATGGCAGTTGTGAGATGGAGAATGACCACACGGACGCACTCTGGTGCACGGTTTGTTGCAGTCGGGCGGGCGTGTTCCACAGGGTACCGGTGGATACACCACCTGAGTTCCACAGTGGCACCTCAGTTCGTCGAAAGACACTTGATGACAGCGATTGCAGTTACCAGCGTGACATAAAGCCTCACATCGGTGAAGACCACAACTGAGCGTACGACCGCAAACCATTGGGCAGATGTGCTCCGTGTCAATGCAGCAAACTTGGGTACACTTATGTCTGTTCAAATAGTACGAAGACAAGTTAACGAAATTAAGAAAGAAAGAAAGAAAAACAAAAGAAAGAAATGTATTACCGTCCACATTGGCGCTTTTTGTTGCAACGTCGTTCGCATAAAACTTCTTCTATTTCACTTAGTTTCCGACATGGGAATTTTTTCTCGTTCCGGCCACACCGGCAACGCAGATCTGTTGAAAGCGGACAAGGCGGACATGCACCTCCATGACAAAGCACTGCGCAAACGTGCGGATTCTCTGCAGGACCACATGTCATAATTTTGCCGCAAACTTTCCCACAAACGGGAATAGGATCAGTGCAAAATTTACGTTCTGCAACTCCCTTAGTTTTGTAAAGCTGCTTCAACTGAACTTTTTCACAAGGACAGGTAGCAACGACATCCACTTCAAGTTGGCAAGTTCCACAATCGCCAATGTGGCACTTTTTTTGGCAACTGTGTCTTCCGCAGCTCAATTTTTTATTGCAAATAAGATCGCATGAAAATTTTTCATCTTCTGGATGTTCAATAGAACACGGCAATTCCCTATTGCTCTGGCCACAGAAGCAGACTTGCTGAACGGTGAGCGGACACTGTTTACATGGGCCAATATGACATGCTTCTTGGCATGTATGCAGCCCACAGGAGAGTTGCTTGCCACATAATTCACCACAGAGTAATGCGTCTGATGATCCGCATTTAACCAACTGCGACGATTTACCACAGGGGCATTTACGTTGGGTTTGGGCCGAACAGATTGGACAAGGCCCTGGGTGGCATAGAAGAGTGCAGGAGTGTGTGCAACTAACACCATCTCCCAGTGCCTTGCCACAAACTTCGCCGCAAGAATGTGGAGTTTCACGTCGGTTCCATTCTGGATCCTTTCTTTTAGTGCAAAAACACAAATAGGAGTTAGGCAGAGACGTGCTGACCGATTGACATCCAGGGCAACGCCAATGTCCACTTTCTATGATTAATAAAATTGTCCACACATTAATACTAATATTCATCGTCATTATATCTTTTAAATCAAAACTGAAGGAGCTGTGGATACATACCGTCTTGTGAAGTACGGGACCAACGCCGCACGCAACCGAGATGGAAAGCGTGAAAACATTGACTGCAATTCCAAATTGGCTACAAAAAACAGAAAAAACATGCCACAAAAAGCAAGCAATCGTAATCAAGATGCCTTAAATGAATTAAAAAGATAAGAACATACTTGTGCTGGCTTAACTGATTCGCAACAGACCATACATTCGTAAGTCCCGCTGGTCAGCTGCGTGGTCAAACGTTCACGTTGCATGGCAGTGTCAGCCATAGCCTCGCCAATTTTTTGCGTACGAGCAGAGATCCCTTTTTTGAAGCCCTCTGACCGCCAATTTTGAGAATCATAAATCCGAGATGGCCTATTGAAACTCGATTGCTCTATGCTGCTTGAAGTAGATACTCTAGGCTCTTCTGGACAGTAGCGATCTCGTGAAGCATAGTTTCCACTGCTTTCACCTTTGCGAAATCTTTCTTGGGAACCATAGCCTCCACTCCTTTCATCTCGACGATGTTTTTCATGAGTGTTTCTGCTGCCACTTCTACCTTCATATTGGGCTTCAAAAGGTGGTCGGTTTTCGTACTTTGAGTACTCTCTTCGAATATTTTCAAAGGGTTGGTGTTCCAGATTGGCACTAGCCGAGGTAACTGATGTTGACGCAGAGTCAGGTGGATATGAGGAATTGTTATACGGGGCGGCAGAGGCTCTTTCAGAACGATCCCTTTCTACGTAGTCTTTTGTGTACTGAGGTCTGAATGGCTTTCTTGGGCCTCTGGCTTGTTTTGGTCTGCTTGATGCTCCCCTTTCCGCATAACTAGTTTCCATTCGATTGGCTCGCCCATCAACATATGACGAACCTCCGGAAGCTTGTGCTGAATCTGCAGAAATATTAGAAGTAAGACTGATTAAATGAAAACAAAATACCATTAATGAGCTTGTTAAAAGATTCAACATACCATTCTGAGATAAATTTTGGGGATTTCTGGTCTGGAGTCCACCAACGTTTACATTTTGTATGTGTTGTCTCACATCTTGGGATGAAGTATTTCTACTTGGGGGACCCAGATCATGTGCATAATATGAGTCATCTCTTAAAGTGTATCCTTGCCTTGGATTATTGCCAGTAACTTGATATTGACTTTGAGGTTGATTTCTATATGCATTTCTGGGTGCTCCAGCAAAGCCCCTTCCTCGTCTTGGTTTGGGTGCTGTTGATGAAATTGAACTTTCAGTGTTTGGTACTGTATCACCTATTTCTTGGGTGTGCTGTCCTTCCATGGTGTTATGCCCACTGACTGAAGATGGATGATTATTTGGAAAATTTGGCCTTCTTTCATTTCCTCTTGGATGTTGTCTGTTTCTATATCTGCCACTATACACTCCTCTGGAGGAACCATCATTTCCACCATGGATTCCATTACCGTTATGAGAAGCCATGTTAGATGGAAAACCGAAACACGCAGATAACGGCCTGAAAGAAATCTCGGAGTACTAGTATCGTACTCTGCTTCCCACTTACATTAAGTAGGATATGAAAGCCGAGGGCTGACAACACGCGTTCGTGAAAAACTACAACGAAAAACACGCCGTAGTAAACGTGACAATAGTGAAGTGTTGAAATACCTTATCAATTCCTACCTTTTATGGCACAGGCATTATGCAATACCGGCCTCTACAATTGCACCCAATAATCCAATAATTTTGCAACCTTTCTACAGCCACTCTTCCCCAACAGGAGACGGAGACCCGACGATCTTGGTGCTAGCTGAGCGTCTGCTACGCTTCCGTATTCCAACAGTTTGCCGTGAATATCGATACGAACATAAATTCTGTTGATGAGAAAGCATAGAACACCTCGTTTTGTAGAGTGCTGTAGTCACCACGTCTACCCACTAATTTTAGCTAATTATTTTATGAAATTCGTACGTTGTACGAATGTCCACGACCACGAGAGAAAAAAATGAGTACGATTTGCAGCTAGAAAACCAAATCAGATTCTATTAGTTTTTTCTGTTTTCAGACAAGTGTTATTTTTTATTTCCAGTTACATATCACGATTGGTATTTGCAACATTTAACTTTTCCATTCTCCATGCAACAGCTTCAGTAAATTTGCAATCGTTTGCCTCCATTTACGTTCTTGGTTTATCGGATAACGATCTGTAGAAGGACCTTTGTCATCACGGAGGATGCACTGTTGTGGCTCTTGATTAAGTGAAATGGGCGAAATTCCAATAGGGTCCTCAGGACTACGACCAGAATCACCACTTTCATCCGATTCCTTTGTTTCGGCATTGGGTAAATTTCCAAACACAACAAATATTCCGGTGTAACGGTCTCTGAGCTCCTTGGTAGCGAAAAGAGAAAGATGACTCCCGTTGTGAGACACTTTTTTGGGACGTGGAAGTAGCGAATTGAGGTTGAACCATTTTGATCCAAACTTACGTATTGTAAACCAGTGGTCATTTTTATGACAGAGGAACGCTTGTTGGCTGTATGTGTTTTGGTCTGCTAAAATAGCTCGTGGATCTGAGCTGTTCAGTGATACCAGTTCTAATCCACAGAAAGCCAATGCGACGATGATCACCTGTATAGAAAAGTTACCGCTGAGATCAAGATTCTGAGGAAGTTCCAAACTATCATCAACGTCACCTGAGGATGATTGGATTAGAGCTCTCTCGTTCTTATCCAGTTCCTGCCCTATGTGGATCAAATCGTTCGCTGTGAAAACAGCATCTTGCAAAAGATTATTGATGGCGTGAAGGGCACATAGATTTCCGGTCTGCGTTTCGTGGTAAATTCCAGCTCGTGCTCTCTTACCTACGGTCATTCTTATGGGAAACCAGCTGATACAATTCAAGTATTTAAGTTCCAAATTACACTTAGTTTTGTAAAAATATTTCCATTAGTAAAGCAAATAAATTATAGATAGGTGAGAAAACAAACATTTCCGTTAATGCTATTTATAATATCGAATTGCGGCATCCATCCATTATTTTTCCGACTTTAACGAAACCTTCAGATTTTTACGCATAGCGCTCACATGCTTCTCTATCGAAATCATTTTTACCAACTATAATAAGAAGACCTTGATATAAGAGTGTGTGTCCAGTTCACGTTTAATTTTTTGCTGTACTGAACTGCGCCTGACAGCCGACCAGGCCGACCAAATTGTGCAGCCACTGGCCTACTGGGCCACAGAAGAGAAAAAATCCCGAGTGAGACAGGGTTTTGTTTACCCATGGTTTTTTAAAGATTGATCTCTAAGACAACCATACACTGAATTTTCACGTGTATAGGTTAAGCGGTTTCAGTAAGCTGGTTTAGTAACTAACTATTAACTTAAACTTAACTAAGTTTCTTCTCATTTAGTTACCATAAATAAAAAATTACCTTTCCGAAGGTGCTACTCGCTGTCAGGAACAATGGCAGCCTTGATGAAGCTCTCTTCTTTTTTTCGTCCGTGGCCATTGCTATTATCTCGTCATGTAAATCGTTTAAAAGACAATAGTACCGTAACAAAGGTTGTTAACCATACGAAGTTTTCAACAAAACCTGCTTGGGAAATGGACACTAACGTAGCCAAGGATGTTGTCCTTTATGCCCATCACAATCCTCAGTTTCACAAGTATCTCAACATATTTGCTCTGACGCAGTTGGGTTTTTGGTTCTACCTCGCTGAATTCTCTCTGTCCACGTTAAAAGATGTACCAGTCCCAAAACAAGACTCAAATTCAAATCTCCCATGGTATCGTTCAATAAACTTAGGAGAAGAAAAATACAGGAGAGGCATTACAGGTGTATGTCTTGCACTTGGTAAGTAGAATGACATCTTTTCACCACAAATAGATAGTATAAAAAATTAAAATTTTTCCACAGGAGTTTTGATTCTGGGGGGTAGTTGGATGTTTTCACTAAAGTCCATTAAAAATATTGTTTTGAGGAAGGGAGGCAAAGACATCACCATCATAACATATGCGCCATTCAATAAAATAAGATATGTGGAGACGCCGCTCAGAAACGTAAGATAGTTCAAAAAGAGTCACTAGAGTGCCTCGTTAAACTGCTTAAAATTTTTTTCCGATCTTAATCTAGGTGAGTGCTACTCAGTCGCGAAGCCGTGCTCCTGTCTCTCTTCCGGTGAAAGTCAAAGGCTATATGGGCTATTTCGTGATCGACATGAAGGGTGAATTTAAAAATCCCACCCTTTTCGATGCTACAGTCGGTCTGAAGCGTATATTAAGTAAGTGATTAAAACCGCATCACTCCCTCCCCTGTGCTGTTGTATAGTCACCAACGTAATAAACAAGAGCCTTCCACTCCACACACAAGATTTGCTCGATACGTTTTTTTATGCAAATGTATCCGTGATCGTTTGCATTTATTAACTGACTTTTTTTTGTCCCCGTGCTGCCTCCGTGTGGGTTCTTTCCCCTCCCCTCTTGTGGATAAAAGACATCCTGCCAATGACACCATTAAGCTTCCTCAAAATCAACCACGAGACCATCTGTGATCCGCCAGTTGCGAGGGTAACGGTAATTGGCGGAAAATCGCAGTGATACAAGTTCTTTTGTATTGGATCTCACTACACCTAAACATTGTTGAATATTACAAGATGCTGTATTTACACACAAAACCGATAAAGCTAATACCATAGTGGAAATTGAATCTAGACATCAAGAACGTGATTGAGATAGCCAATGTAACAGATAGCCAGACGGAGGATCTCGATCTTGGAGAGTTTCTTGTCCGGTGGAAGAGTTGGAAGTAGCTTTCTGAGATCAGCGAAAGCGGAATTGAAGGCCTCTACGCGAACGCGCTCACGGGACGCGTGAGCTGACCGGTATTTGGGCGTCGCCCTCCGTCGACGCCTTCGTTCTTCTCGGCTCAATGTCACTCCAGGAGGCGTCCTTAAATTCCTAATTTTTAAAGCGCAACTTGAATAGGGGCATTTATAGGCATTAGATATGTTTACTTCTTTTTTGATAGCTTTTCATCTTGATGAAACTGGGCATAAGTGTTGGATGGCGGGATAGAAGATGACGTGACTGTATTGGTTTGCAGCTGTGCATTGAGCCCTAGGTCCGATCCTGGATGATAGTGAGGCATGGAATAGCTCATGTTTAGTTCTCCTTCTGGAACTCGACTTTTGTAGTGGCAGTGAGAAAAGAGGTTTTCTATTCTCAATGAGCAGTTACCCGCTTGTAATTCCCTGTAGGACGAGGGAAAAAGAATAATTGATACGCTTTTGGAAGGGTTTGAACAAGCTGGTTGACGTTAGTTTTCCGTTTAATACATTCGTGTTGTTGTCATTGCCCCAAAGTGCTTAACGTTGAGCCAACACAATCCAATGAGCGAACAATCTTACAACAGGACATTCTCTATCCTACTGCTTCCATAATCCGATGAGTTTCCGCGTCATTTTCCCAATCGTTAACGAAACTAAACCTTTCAGAATACTGAAATTTTGCAAATTGAGATCGCATTTTCTAAGACATGAGCATCTACGTTATTGTAACCTAAATTTGTTAACGTTACTGCCATCAAATTAGATTTCAGTGGATTAAAATAAAATTAGCAACATACCTAGGTCTGTTCCTATTTTTTTTTAGTAACACCATAAATTCCCCTTTTTTCATCCATCAGCATTGACTCCTATTTTTTTTTTAATTCACATTATACAATCAATTTCTAAACTGAACGGAAGGGGTATGTTTTGACTAGAAAAAAAAGGGGTGATTGTGCGTCAGCAACGGAGTGAACAGGAGCGCTCCGCTGGGAAATAACACTGACACGGATGGGTAACACCCCTCGATATTATTTCTCCGGTAGTCCCAACGCTGTTATTTTGCGCCCCTCCCAACATCTATTACGTTATACAGGGCTATCAATTCTCTTCAATCAATCTTGTCTTTTCTTTTTCCAATCTTTTGTGTAAAACATTATCAACACTCAGCATAAGCTTTACGACATGTAAGATAAAAGATTCAAGCAAAGCGCTTGGATAAAACTTGTCAATTTAGACCCAGCAGGTAAACTAGCTATTACTCAACTATCAGTCATTTGGAGTTTTAAATATTTAAAAAATAAAATAACATTTTGCTAAATTACAAGTTCACTAGCGCTTAAGGTTTTAAATAGTTACCTTTCCAAACCGTATGCAGAATAATATAGAAGCGGGACTGCAACTGGGATGATCTTCGGCGATGGGAAGCTGCAATCGCTTTGGTCTACTCGTTGTTTTCGTCCAAGTAGGTAGGCATCCGGATCACCGTAGCAGTCAAGGATATAAGGAGAGAACCAATCCGCAAAAGCTAGAACAGAACATCCTGCTGCCGGTTCACCAATCAGCGGAAGGGACATCAGTACGGGGGAGGAAAAAATCCAGCATCTTCCGCGCATGACAATAGAGATCAAGTTGTATTCGTTGTGCTTTCTTCCCGCTTTCAAAACGAATCGGCCAAAAAACGTCAATCGAAAACATAAAGAAATGAGTAATTAAAAAGAGGTGACAAGATAATAATATTGAGCTAAAAAGTGAAATTGCGAAGAACGTTATATGAAATATGAAGATCCAAAAAGGACGAAACAACGTGCACGGATTTGTTTGCAAGTCTGATTAAACGATGATCATATTCAACTAAAAAAAAAATGGAAAGAACAGGACGATGGAAATAATGAAGTGGCAGTGTTTCGTAACGATTGACTAGAGATATTGGGGCACCACTGCAGATGGAATGTTTATGACCTCCATTGCCGGCAATTCTTCTCGTTCAATATGGCCGTCAGTGTCTTCGGGCGTCGACGTTGAGTTTGCGTGTGGGCCCCGTAAGACAGCCGGTAAGTCGAATCCAGTCGTTTGAAATCGGGATAATCGACTATCGGCTCGTTGCCGATGCCGGCAGACAGCGGAGGGGCCAACGTACCGCGGATGTGACGTGCGTGAGAGCTTAACGGCGCCGGTTTGGGAGCACGGTAGCTCTGTCTCCGTTGAATCACTTTCTCCAATTCCACTTGGTTTTTGAGGCAAGGCTTTCCTGCTTTCATGGCTTGTTTGTAAGGCGCCTTCTTATGATTCTTAATAATGCTTTTGTTATTCGGTTGCGGTGACGAATGGCAAGCCAAACAAGGTCGAGAAGTGCTGCGTAATAACTGACCGGAATGGCGAATCCCGTTGTCCGGATCTTCGTGTCGATCTTCGTACTCCTCTTCTTCGATGTCTGGCCTATCCTGTACATCTCCGATACCTGAATCGTGATCACATTGATGATGTGGTGATGGTTGAGAATCACGAGCACGATAATGGTTCGAAGTAGCTGATTCCGTATGTTGCGGCGGATATTCATTCAACGGAAATGGGGGCTGATGCATACTTTGTTTAGGCTCGGTAGGAAGAGATTTGGAAGCGAATGACTGAAGGACAGGAGATCGGCGTTGAAGTGGATATTCTGGTAGCATGATTGGCTCACTCCGTTCGTTTGCCTTGGCTTCGAAAGCGGAAGTGGAAACGAGAAAGTGATTCTTTGGCGGACTTGCGGACGAAACGGCGGATCTGTACGTGTTCTTGACTGGTTCGTCAAGGTCAGCCAGCGCCGCCTTATTGGTATCTTTCGGCCAACGTGGACTATTGTTGGTCGATTCCGGTTCGGATCCTAACTCTGATCGGCTTCGATTGACAGCCGTTTCCGCATTCTTCAGTGGACATTGATGGCTTCTACCCGAAGCCATACTATCATTGGAACGGGCACTTCCATGCGCTGAATCGGAAGGAGGCGATTTTTGAGCTTGACTAATTGAGCTATTGATAGGTTGGTTTCTCAATTCAGGTCGGCTGATTGAGCGTTGGATGACCGGAGCATCGTAGAGCCATTCAAGTGTTTTTTCAACGGGTTTGGTATTAGCGGCAGCAAGATTAATATTTCGCGTTCTTGCGCTGGATGGCGGGCTGGTGACGTCCCACTTGATGGCCAATTCCATCACGTTCGGACGGCGTTCTATCACCGATTCGCCCTCGGGGAGCAAACGGACCACCATCCGTTTGGTGCACGAGGTTGGTCCCTTGGCTTTGGTCGTCTCCACCGTCACGGCCGACGCTTCCGGCTGGTTCCAGTTGCGCGGAATGAGCACGTCACGCGACTCCAACATCAGATCGGGCAGAGGTCGGTGGTTTTTTTGGCGAGCGGCCAAGACCATGGCCGCTTTACGTGGATTTTCGGGAAGCATGGATGACGAAAGTTTGCTCAGTGGTTTCAAAAGTTGAAGATGGCTTTCGTCTTTCCCACTTCGCAAATCGTTCTCTCCACTCTCCTCGTCTTCTTCACGCAACTCTTGCTCGTTTTCCACTGAAGATTGGATTTTTCGAGACGATGCAGTTTCGTTCGATCCACCCGATGGCTGATTGCCTTTATTGGCTAACTTAGCTGGTTTGGCCGTCGACACCGCCAAACCAGAAATAAAGAGTTGGTTCGTCTTTGGCAATGGTGCGCTCTGAAAAAGAAAATGATATCCAAGTTATTTTTTTAGCAAGTCCGTAATTAACGTAAGGCTACCTGAAATCTTAGATGGTGGTTATTATTCTTCCGTCCGCCTGATGGGAGGCCACCGACAAAATGACCATTGTCATCAGCAACTGTGCGGGTTGCACCAAGTCGAATCCGGGGCCGCTCTTGAAAATTCTTTGGCACTTGCCAGTTGCCAAGCCGCTGCGGTGCGTAAGCATCTTCAAACTACACGTTGATAAGAGTACATTTTTTAAGACGATCGATGTTTTTTTTTGCAGTTGTAAAATTCAATTAATTGTTCACGTAAAGCGATGGATTTTTACAGACGTCTGGTCGACTGGACTGGAACAGCTACATAGATCTACGTTCAACACAACGGCACCTGCGACTCGCTTTTTTTTAGCTGACAAATTCAATCGAGATACCCCATCTGTCTCTGCGCCACTTGGACGGTAATGTTAAAGGGGGGAAAAAAGAAGCACGAGAGTAGAAAAATGTGTCCCACGAGAAGCGAATGGATTTTCCATCAAGCCATCGTAACTACAACAAAAGGGCGGGAGTCTAGTGAGAAAAAAGACTGTTATCCGCTTAATACCTCAATCGTTTGCATAATGCCTTTAAACAATTACTCAACCTGGAAGAATCGGGGACAATTGTAACGTATGCCCCCAGTAATAATAGTTATAATCGAGCGGACCAGTGTCCTGTTGTTTAGTAATCCTAGGAACAGTGCTTGTCTAAAACTAAGCTTTATTTTTGTTACAATTCTATTAGAAATGAATAATGAACCTTACCTGATTCGCACTAAAATGCAGCGACATGAGCGTTCTCCCTGAAGATTGAACGTGAATTAAGACACAAAATGCATACAACTAGTTGTGCGGTGAGGAGCAACTTCGATCTATTGACCCCATCAAGCTTTTCGTTGTCATGGAGACATAAAGCAGGCGGTAAATGGGGGAGAGCGAACGTATGAAGAAGACATGGAAGGTTTTTTTACATAGAGCATGGTACAGAAGTATATGTATATGAACGGTGTAGGGAAAAGGGCTCGGATTTTTTTTTTCAATTGCATACCTATGCAACGTAGTTAGTTGAATCGATAAAATTAATCGATGTGCATGGCTTCCTTGGATCCTTGCATAATAAAAGCAGTTCGTCTGTATTCTTTTCCCGTGCAGTACAATACATTTAAATCGCTCGCTTGTTTTTGTTTTTGTTTTTTGTTTTTGTTTTTACATTTTGCAACAGAAGTACAACACAAAATGAAAATATGTTGCATTACTTTTCTTTATATACGATGACACCTTTCTGGATAAGATCGGGAATTTCTACAGCCAACCATGGTCCTAGCTGCAATAACATAAGATTATTTTTATGTTAATTTCCAGGAACATGATTGGCAATCATCACTTATTCTCCCTCAACTAATTTTAAAAGGCCATACATACCCCAAGAGCCATAGCATGAGCTATTCCAAATTTGGGAACATTTCTAGCCCAAAGGGGCTTAAAATGGTCAGTTAGACAAATTTTTCCACCACGGTACATCTTGGCAGTTTTTCCATCCAACTCTGGCAGAGCAATTTCAGGTGCTGTAGTTGGATAGGTTACTGGAATCTTTTGGTGCGAAAAAGATTGTTGTTATTACACAGCAAGCTTTTTTACATTTCTCTTATGTTTTACTATAGTGATAACAAGGTGTCTCAATCAAATAAGTAGAAAAGGTTTACTCACATCAAATTCAACATCAAACTCATACTTTAGCAGATCTTGTATGTACCAACATTTGCCAAACCACCTGGTGCCTTCTTTATTGGATTCGAGTCTAAACCAGTCATTATCCTGTTGCTTGTTTGTTTCGACATACTTGATGAGTGCCTGGAATTCCTCTTTCAACCTTTGAACCCAAAGCTCTTTGTCGCGAGGGCCAGCTTTAGTTTTAAGCAAAGGGATACCGCTCAAACTTTTCCGAGTCGCTTCGTCCACCATTTCTTTCGTGTATATCGTAAAGTTTCACTAGTCACATGCGTTCAAAGTGACACTTTTTCGTCTGAACTCCTAAGAGCAGGCTGACACGTCAATATTCTTTTACGCCATCTCGTGTCCGTTTTCTAAACGACAAGGAGAATATCCTGAAAATTATAAGTATAGTTTAAGTTCGCGTTAAAACGTCTTGTTTGTAAGGCGACAAGTGTTGAAATGCAGAACATTAAATGAATTTTATCATGTAGAAATGAATAAAAACAATGCCTTATTAATCAATTCACTGTTTCTATACAAAATACAATTATACTTGTCCTATTGGATTATGGATTGGGTCGGAACTGTCCATATCAATATTACATTACTTCGGTAGAGGAAAAACGGATGTAATCGAACGGAAGTACAGCCTTACGAAGTAGGTACCCATCATTGCTGTGCTTAAACCGTAGATCACATTTCATGTATTCCAGCGAAGGGCACTTTTTCGACTTCGCGTTTCCGTTTGTTGTCTGCATGTTTTCCGTTTCCCCCGCAGACGAAATGCATTTCCTAAAGGCCTTTGAAACTATATGTTCCTCCCTGAGGCTGTTTTGTTCAAGAAGTCCTAATGTATGCATGTTGCTACGCAGTCGGCCTCGCGCAGTCGTCGTTCGATCGCACCTCACAACAGGTCAGACTGGTGCTTCTGCTCCAACCAATAAATTCACAGTTCCCAATCAGAATCAGTCCACATAGCAATCCGCTAGTTGCAATTTTTTCGCATCTCAATCTTGTTTGAGGGAGTCTAGGTGCAGTCTATATCGCGTTGCTAATTTTTGAAAATGACCAGCCGAGATCCGCAGAAGAAACTCAAAATTGCTGTGGTTGGCGGCGGATTGGTAAGTTACACTCCTTGCTTATGTAAGCGCACGATAACAGAATCGAAGTTGTTAGCTCTTTTTTTTGTTAAACTTTGTTATGTAAATTGGTAGTGTTGTTATAGCAATGCCAATGCCATATTCCTATGAAGGCTGTTAACAAATAGCCTGACCATTTAGAGAACGACCTTGTTTTGGCATCTCCGGCAGTATCAACCCTGGAGGTTTCTCTGCGGAAAGTTCTATAACGCTATTATCTTTACTAGTTCCATCCTAAAATAAAGTCGTTTTAGTATAATATTGATGACGTCACAATAAAATTTTAAAATGCACTTACAAAGCCATGTTGTTATGTTAAAACTTCATGGCGGGGTAAGATGTCATATACGGACGGGTGACGTTTGAATGGATTCACCGGCTAACGTCGTAAGGTTTCGTTGTCCGCCGTTTGCGTAGTAATAATTGACCTGCCGTTTTTCGACACAAAAATGTTCAGCATTCTTTTATATTCCAAAGGTAGGATCGCTGCAGGCATGCTATATGGCCAAACGTGGACATCATGTCGAGCTGTACGAACTACGAGATGGTAAAAACGCCCTTTTAAAAATTCAAACGTAGAGGACGGTCGTTAAGAACTCATTAGAAAGTCATGTTTTCACCGACTGTTTTTCTTTAGACATTAGGCTAATGGAGCATGTGCCAGGTAGGAGTATCAATTTGGCTATGTCAATCCGGGGGCGTTCGGGACTGAAAGAAGTTGGACTAGAAGATGAGATCATCAAAAATCACGGGCTTCCGATGGAATCGCGCATGATCCATCGGGTGGACGGCTCTACTTATCAAATTCCCTACGGAAAAAAAGGACAGGTAAAAATTGGCAAACACTCGTATTGTTAATAGCTTAAAAATGCTCGTTACTCGATTCTTTGTGTGACGCAATAAAAAAAATTTCTCCGTGTTCAGTGCATTTACTCCGTTGGTCGTCGTTTCGTCAACGAGGTTCTCCTGAATGGTAATTTTATTGCTAGGATACGGATGCATTAATCCATTTTCTTATCAATTTCATTTAAATTACAGCCGCGGAAAAGCTGCCGAACGTCCATTTCAATTTTGCCCACAAGATGGTGGATTCTGACCTGGACAAGGGCACCATGACTTTTAAAAAGTGAGAATTAATTATCCTTTATACTATGACTATAAAATTATCTCACTTCGTCTTCAAATCGTAGTCTCAACAACGGAGAAATCGTAGAAACGAATGCCGATCTGATTCTCGGCACTGACGGTGCTTACTCTGCCGTACGCAAGCAGTTCATGAAAAGAGCACGTTTCAATTACTCACAAGTAAGTTTACGGTGCCTGAGACGATTGCAGTTATAATTTTAATCGTATTTGAATTTAGGAGTATATTCCGTGTTATTATCTGGAACTATGCATACCTCCAACAGCTTCTGGAAATGTAAGTTTGAGATTTTCCAATAGCAATGAATAAGATTTCGGAAATCTAAACATATTGAACCATAGTTCGCCATGAATCCGAAATGTTTACACATCTGGCCTCGAGGTTCCTTTATGATGATTGCGTTACCCAATCAAGATGCTTCATGGACTGTGACACTTTTTATGCCACACGAAATGTTTGAGCAACTGACAACTCCCGAGAAATTGATCGCGTTCTTTCAAACTCATTATGCCGATTCATTACCTTTAATCGGAAAGGAAAGGCTCGTGAAAGATTACTTCGCTACCAAACCATCGGGACTCATCTCTGTTAAAGTAATTATTACCATGTTAACGTTGAATATTTTTCACTTCGAACTGCAAGTTTACCTAACGTTGTTGATCCATGTCTAAGTGCTATCCCCATCAAGCCGGAAAAGCTTTACTAATGGGCGATGCAGCTCATGCCATGGTGCCTTTCTATGGACAAGGAATGAATGCTGTAAGCTATTCGTTTTGTAAAGTATATCTGAATAAGGAGATCATCGATTGCAAAATTTATACAGGGTTTCGAGGACTGCCTGGTTTTTAACGAATTCCTTAATCAGTATGGGGACCATAATTTAGAAAAAGTCTTACCAGCTTACACGGAATATCGTCACGTAGACGCACACGCGATTTGCGATTTGGCTCTGTACAATTTCATTGAGGTTTGGAATTCTTGATTCTTGTCCTAAGGTCACTATTCAAGACGTTGTTTTTCATTTATGACGATGTGTAGATGCGAGACCTGGTGAATCGCTTTTCATTTTTGGTAAGGAAGCGCTTCGACACCGTCATGCATTGGCTGTTCCCTAACTGGTGGGTCCCACTGTACACTTCGGTGACTTTCTCGAGGATGCGCTATCACTTGTGTATCGAAAACAAAAAGTGGCAGGATCGCGTAAGATTATTGATATTAATATATGGGCAGATATAAAGCTAACACCTGTTCTTCTCTCTTTTTTTTGTAGGTGGTTACAAAACTCCTTTGGAGTACCGGAACGGCCGTCGTTGCCACAGCTGTCGTTGCCTTATACAATTTCCGATCTTACCTGCAGAAGTTGTTTTAATTGCTTCGCCCAATAACTAGTCTTCAGTAGCTCCCGTTGAACTGGTATATTTTTGCCACGCATTTTGATTACTGGGTGAAAGACTTTATTGCGGTACGACAAAAGCTCTGCATTTTGAAAATAAATGAAATTCAAATTAATTTGCCTTTTATCACGTGCATCAAAAGAGCTGAACAATACATCATAAAAAGCAAAGCTTTGTTCACCATTTACTAATGCGATTGATTAGCGGAAGCGAGCACAGATATTGATGGAAGGGAACAGCCAAGGCTCCAGCGGTTGAGACTCCGACGCTGCCAGCGAGCGAGGTGATTCCCATCGCAAATGCCTTTTCTTGAGGAATGGTCTGAAATGTGTTTTCATGAGTGATAATATTTGCTGAGCTTTTTAAAATAAGATGTGCAAAATTGCTCAAAATTGTACCTCATGGGCTACCCGATAAAATGTATTTACATAGGCGGCGCCGGCCAAGAGTCCTTCCCTGTAAAAACGATAATGACTGCTTTAAAACGACTTTTTTTTTTTAGAATGGGCTATAATCGCGACATACCAAAAAACAATTGTAAAGACGACCCATATGGAAGGAATGTACAAGAAAATTGCTTCGGTGGTCAGGAGAATCACATTTACAAACTGCAGATTACAAATTTCGATTTAGTTGCTGTTGTGAGGAACAGTCTTAATACTTGTACCTGTAAAACAGCTAAAAGCCAAATGGCGTTTACCCGAAACAAATTGACGGAGGAACGGGACAGAAAAACTCCAAGCTGATAATCCACTTGTAGCCATCTATATTGGCTATGGTGATCCAGCCATATGCCTTTGAAATATATCAACTCAAACTAGATCCAAATAGAAAAATAATAGTTATTATTTTATGTTAATTTAAATTTTTTTAAGATAAGGGCATTTCCAGGTACCACTCCTTGGTTGATAAAATATTCAAACAGATAAACCAATCCCAAAGGAATAATAAAGCGAGCCATTCGCGGAAGCATTCGACATTTGGATCGCATACTGATTGGCGGAGTGTGCTCCTTAACACCAGATTGACTCTCTTCTATCAAAGGTTCGGAATCACTAGAGATAAATAAAAAGAACCAAACCAACTTTTACCAGAGATTTTTTTTTACCTGATTACTCTAGCACAAACCTATTGTCACGTGATTTTATGCGCCGTTTTGCATGGTCAAGTATGAAGAAAAACGTGATTGCCATTAATGCCGGTACTACTAACATCAATAGAACTGTCTTTCGTGCACTAAGGCCGGCGGTAGTTAAAGCAGCAAATGATAATGCCCCAAAAAGTCCTGACCCGCCAGTACCGGATGACCAGGTGGAGACTACGTTCCTGTAGAATTCAGGTACTAAAAAAGTGGCAAATGTAATAAGCATTCAACTTTTACTTGTCATATTTTGATGAATATTGGAGAAAGGTAACCTCCCCAAGTCCACCACTAATTGCGGCAAACACAACACCCAAAAATGCTTGCCACTGAGCAGTGCTGAATGAAACCAACAGAAAACTTGCACTGCTCAATGCTATCACAATTAGAACTCTCAACCTTAAAGCAGCAATATTGTTATTTTTTGCTCTATATTATATGTGGCATTTGTCATACCTGACATGAGTTAGGAGAAAAGGCATCGTAAGCTTCATAGCTAGACTTGGTAGGACATCTGCAAGTAAAATGGCACCAGTTGAAACTGGGTTGCAGTCCCTTGAATTATTATTAACTATTGGACTTGGTGTAGGATTTGTGCTCTGTTTTGATCCAGAAACCATATAACTTTCTGTTAAACGAAATGAGTTTTAATAACTTACATTTCCTTGAAAATCTTCACTGAGAATATCATGGGCAGCACTCAGCATAATGACATATGCATAATTGTTGCAAAGGCCCAAAAGCCAGTAGGCAATCAGATTACGGGGTTTTTCTTTTTGAGTCGTTACTTCTGTTTCATCTAATGCGTAGCACACAGGTTATTGTTACGCATTTACGTATGCAAAAGATAATGGTATAAGGAATGATAAAAACCTTCGTACGGCACTGTGTGGTCGATTTCGTCGGCATGTGAATAACTCATTTAGTTTCAGTGTTAGTAAAAATGCGATTGGATAGAACTTAAAAATTTAATTTGCTGTTAACGTGAACATATATTATATTACGAGGTGGGCGGTAGAAATAGTTTCTTTGAAAGAATCCGAACCTAAACAAAGCAGCGTTGCCATTTGTTAGTTTTGCGTCTGAGAAAACAGCATGGCTCTTCCATGAGGGAAACACGTTGAAATTTCTTTTCCAGCTTGTTTTACCACCGAATCGTTTTCCGGCGATCCTAGCCGAGTCATAAACAGTACTGTTTACTACATTTGGAAAAAGAAGCAACAAAAAATAATATTGTTTATTTAACACTTGCAGAACAATGTTTTTTATATTTAATGCCAAAAACTGAAAACGAAATGAATACTGGTGTTATAATGGCAAATATCAAATTTGATTGAATAGTACATTAAACACGATCGCCATCTCAACAGACAAAGTGTAAGGTACGAAGACAACATTGCCAGCAATACCTAATGTGCTGACATTTCTATTTTGAAACAAAAGAAAGGAAAAATGGGAGATACTAACGAAAGATCGTGCCTTCCTGTTTTTGCCTGGATCATTGGGACACTCGTATTTGTCGTTATGCTCTCTCTCACGTTCAGGGTGGCTGTGCCCATATTGCTTGGCGATAATGAAACCAGCCATATATTTGACAAGACCACACAACTTAACGATGAACATACCGGAAACACTATCCCTCCTGAGCTGATAAAGAGCACATCAACTAACTCATTCGATACTAGATTTGTTACCAGGTTAGGGAACGAACATCAGTTGACACCTGACGATACCAGCATCGACGATGAAGAATTCGCACCTGTGAGGATCAGAATTCCTAATGACAGACTGACCGAAATAGAACGTTATCGATTATTCACGAAGGTTATCTTTGATGTCCTACGTGCTCTTTCATCTGAAGACCGATCTGCGTACACGGTTCCAAATCACGAAGATGTTGCTCCTCTCCCTATGGACAGTAAAACTGCAGTGGCCACTACGATGGAGCCACAACTCAACGAAACTACGAGAAACGACGTCGTTGTTTCAGCTAATGAATCTGCTGTTGCCAATCCGATTATTGATGAAGTTGTTTTGTTACACGACACTCCAAGAGTCACATTTCAAACGGAACAAACAACTGTTGGAACTCTTGCTACAACAGTTACGTTACCTAGTTTCGAGGTTGAAGCGGAAGTAACACCAGAAATAAGTTCGACTCTTGAGAGGTACGATGATGTTTCAAACGACTTAATTCAGCAGACAACAGTCCTCCCGTTCAGTGCTGATGAAATAGTTAACACTGCAGTTTTATCTTCACCGATTGTGACAGCAGTTATAAAGAGACCAGCTCCGTTTCCCAATTTTGTGTTTTCAAAGAACAAGCGTCCCCTTCGGCCATTACTCACCGCAGAGAAAGTGTCAACCCAGTATAGTTACGAGTTCTTCAGGGAGCCCGTCAGTTACGCAAAAAGCGTAGAAATTTGCCGTCAGATCGGCCAAGGATCGCGTTTACTTTCGATCGAAGCAGGGCATGAAGAACGAATCGTCGACGCTTACGTGAAATCCCATCAGAAAGACATATTTGGGTACACCGAAGAATATTCGCGATACATGTGGACAGGTGGTTATTTTGATTTGGAATCCCATTTACCGTATGAACTGCGCTGGGTTGATCATCCGAAACCAATGGAAGCCTCATCCTACTGGAATTTCTGTCCAGAATCGAAAGATGTCCACTTGGTGATCGACCAGGCTTTATCCTTATTGAAAGCTCAAACATTCGGAGCGTCTAATCTTAATCCCTGCGACAGGCGCTGGGCTCACGTCATTCTGGATTTTACTGGCCACCGTATCGGTCGCAGTTGCTGGCAAATACTTGACAGAGACATCCTGTCAGCTGACGACTGGATGCTACCTTTTATCTGTAAGAGATAGAAAAAAAGGAAGGTCGTCTTCTTCAACTACGTTTACTGCTTGAAATTATGGCAAACAACGGAATAACTGTTTGAATTGAATACAAAATTTGAGAAAAAATTTACATAGTTGCACGTTTATTTATTCTTTACTCTCGGACGAAGCCACAGTGCTTTTATTTGGTTGGTCTCGAATTTTAGTTTTTTTCACTGTGCCTTCCTTCGGTGAAATCCTCCGATTCATTTTCCTTGTCTTGTCGATACATGTTCACTGTACAAGGAACATCAACGGAAGCTGCCAAAGTAGGTGGTAGGAGTGGCAGTTCGTTTTTGACACTGAGCCCTTTGTCTAGTACACGGGACTGGTGGCGAAGATAATCACTTCTATTCTTTCCGTTAGTTCCTCCGTTTCATTTCGGCACAGGGTAATTTATTAGTCAATGGTGATGATAATATCTGCATGGTCGTATATGGCTAAGGTAACAATTGTTGTTCTGAATTAGATTTTTTCGTGCGACGAATGCGACGGATACGACGAATGCACCTAAAGACGACCCATATAAAAAGGACGGATGCCAAGCCGGTAGCCGTCCAAGCAAACCATTGCGGTATCATACCAGAATCAATGGGAGCAGACTCATGTATCATTTCACATCGAAAGGAGTGTTGGAATCCTACATGCTCCTCTGGGGCAGCTCTGGAAATAAATGAAATATTTGTTGGATGTCAGTTGGTTATCTTCTGGTGTTATTGGGAGATGCAAGTCGAACGCTTACCCTGGGACACACGAGCCGCAGTCCTCCTTATTTTTAGCACATCCACCTAAATAAGGGGGTTGTCGTAGAAAGTTTTCGCAAGGGATGCAATGTCCGTCACAGTAGCCATCCAAGCAGTAGACATCAGGCGAAGAACAATCGGAATCTATTTGACACTTTTGAAACGCAACCAATAAGTAAATAATTACAACTATTAGTATTAAAAGTTACATGATTTTTTTTTGTAAAACAAGAATATAAATCACTTTTTTTCTAATTCTTTTCGTCGCAGTCTTTTTTGACCCATGACGAAACGAATTTCACGAACATCAGCTTAAGAATAGATTCAAGAAGAATTTAAGGGCGATTTCGAATTCAGCTTGAATCTAGACTTATGCAAGAAAAAAATCTAAAATTTTTATGGCACAAAAAAATGCCCAATTAAAATGTAGAATGAAGTTCCAACACATTTACCTCTTGCAAAGCGCTGACAAGGTGAAAATGCAGCCCGACAAGGCAAACCCACAAGATTGTTGAAGTTGGAATCATTTTGATGCTTGGAATCCTCATCTGAATTTTAATAAAGATATTCTTTAAAGTAAACACTAGTGTCTTTGGGTTAAGAAACTCAGAAATCTGCAGACTAAAAAATTAGTACACTTTTTGCGCCGTCAGTGCGAAGATGAGAGAGAAGAAAGCCACACTGTGGAAAATTGTATGTAGAGAATGCAATCAGACGAACTCATCCTACATTGCGACGCAATAGAATGATAAGCGACCCAACCCAAAATGTAATGTCGGATAACTTTGGTAAAACTGTAGTCATCTTATTTACTGAAATTTGTTACGTGCAACTTACATTGTATGTGTTGGCGAGAGGGGCCTCGCAACTATGGCCTGGGATTTTATACTTATATTTTTCCAGTAAATAGAACAAGAATGGAAAACCTACAGCTGTTTGGCAGTGTAGAAATTTTGCGTCGCCCTTTTTACCAGACCCACTTTTTTTTACTATGGCAACCTAAGCGAAAACTTCATTACATTTTCTTTTATGTCCTCGTTTGTATGCAACTAAACATTTTGAATTATTACTTAGCTTTGCGAGCTATATTTCGGGCTACTTGTATTACCACATCATTTCTTCACATTTGTAATAAGATAATTTAAGGCTTTTTATCGCGCGCTTCCCCATCTCCATGGACGCCAGCGTTCCGATGATAAGCTCAGATTTGTAATCAGTTTCTTAAATCTCCATTAGAACTATTTTCTTGTTGCAGTACTTAGTGATAGCTGGGCAAAATGTCACTGTCGCTGTTAGTGAATATTAGCCCATCTTCAAGTGTTCCAATTTTAGGGCATCTGGAACTAGGTGCCCGTCACCGTGAAGAAAATAGTGAGGATGGTTCATCCAGCGCTGGACTGGCCGAGGGCGGATTACCAGAACAAAATGAGTTAACTTCTCGTGAAATCCGTATTTCTCTTAACAACCACGACGATGTTTACAGGTATACATTAAGAAGCTCTTAAGTTTTTTAAATACGCGATTCTGTATTTTGATGTTGTACGCACTTGGCGTGAACTTAAACGTTTAGCCAAATTTGGCAGGCGATTCAGCAAGATCCATCGCTGGGTGTGACAGAGCTCAAAATTCTTCCCAATGAAATTGTTTCCAAAAGTGGTACGTTTATACGTAGACCAGCCCAATTAACTAACACACTATACGACATTATATTGCTAATAATACATACTACTTTTGTAATGACGGAGTTTACAGGTAGAGCTTGGGTACGAAATGGTGGCAAACTGAGCTACGACTGCAAGTGGTTGACGAACGATAAAGGATGCCGGAAGTGCGAGCCCAAAATATTTTTGAACTCTCCAAGACAAGCATCGTCCAATCGACGTCGAATTTTCCAAGGTTTTCACGAGTACGACATTCCAGTAGCCATCGAAAGAACAGAAATGACGGCCGATTTGATCACTGAAATAGAACGTGAATTTCGCATTCTACGCGAATTGGATAGTCACGAAAACTTTATTCGCTATTTCAGCTATGAAACGGATGAAAGAAACGATTTCGTGTAAGGCAAATAAGTTTCATTTATTTCTATTGCTGATGGTAAACCCCAATTTGTTACATAGGTATATTGCGACCGAGCTGTGCTTGTGCTCTATTGCTGATATCTTTGAACAAAAATCCGTAAATGTTCCGTTGAAAACAGCCATTTTATCATCGCTAACGGCCAAAGGAATCTTGTTCCAGGCAACCAGAGGACTTGCCTACCTTCATCAAAATCATTTTGTCCATCGTAACGTAAAGCCGAGCAGTTTCCTTGTGAAGGAAGTACAGTCGGGCAGTGGCTCGGTTCGTTACGCAATCAAAATAACAGATTTCCGGTTGAGCAGAATGCTTGATCCTGATAAGGACTTGTCTGGAACTGTGGCATCGGAAGGGTGGGAATCCCCGGAGAGCCGACGCAAGAATCAGCCACTTCATCAGTCCTTGGATGTGTTTATTCTCGGTTGTTTCTATTACTACATCTTGGCTGGAACAGACGATGTGGATGCCACGCCATCTCATCCGTTTGGTAATAGTGAAGGCGCACGCCTCATGAACATTCCCAATTCGAAATACTTTGTGTACAAAGAAAAATGGCAGCCATCAGGACTACCGAATGAAACTGCGATAGCTTTGATCAAGCAAATGATCCAGTTCGATGAAAAACAGCGGCCAAGCCTATCGCAAGTACTCGATCATGAATATTTCCGGCCACCAATCAAGGAACACTATCCGATATACGATTCTAATAAGCCAGGCCTTTGCGTTATTTTTAACCAGGAATATTTCTCCACGGTAAAACATTGGTCCTTAATAATTCATTTTCACCTTGGACGACGAATTTTAAAACATCAAATTTTTTTTTTACCATAGCTTCCACATCGGGCTGGAAGCGAGCATGATTGGAAAAGCTTAAAACGCATTTTCTTGAAATTGGGTTTTGATGTTGACGTTCATCACGATTTAATGTCGTACGATATCAAAGGCGAGATGACAAAACTGGCAGCTAGAAATTTCTCGCAATATGGCTGCCTAGTTGTTTGCCTCTTGTCCCACGGCATAGAGAACGCTATTGCCGGCTTTGACGGGCATTATGTCAACACTAACAAGCTCAAGTACAAGTTTTCTTATAACTTTTGTCCTAGCCTGTACGGCAAACCGAAAATTTTCATCGTACAAGCTTGCCAAGGAGATCTGGAACAGAGTCAAACACAGGTCGTACCACTAACCTTCCCAGGATCAGGTATTTTACATAGTCTACTCACTGTAGTACAGTTAAGGACGGAAATGCAATTTATCGTAGCTAGTATTCAAATCTGGTGATGTATTTAGGATAACAATATATATTTTTTTAATTTTTACTTATAGACAGCGCCGAAGGAAACAAAGAATCGACCGTGCAGCTGAGTCCTGCATCCGCTGCTATCAAATACATGTCCAATTGCTTTAAATCCTTCAACGTCAAAGAACACAAGCTCAATCGGAATCCACCTATCATGGATTTTATGACCATTAAATCAACTATTCCGGGATTCGTTTCCTTAAGGAATGCCTGTACAGGTAAGTGTTCTATAGATGATTCTCACGAAATAATCGAATCAAACGTTTCTAAATTATTTCTAAATATATTATCGCGTCGTCTTTCTGACGCGATACAAGGAACCTATTTCATTCAAGCCTTGTGTCAGAAAATGGAAGAAGAGTATTTAATCAGTGCGTGTGATGGCTTGTTGCCGGATGACAAGAACATTCGGGACCTGGAGGGGATTTTGAGAGGAGAGAACGGTGTTCAGTCCACCATGAACAACAAGATACAGAACAAAGAATATAGGCAAACGATTTCGTGCGAAACCTACCTCAGGAAATACATCGTGTTCAGGCGCAGCAACCAGATAGTCTTTACTGATGACGATGCAAAAGATAACGACAGTGAATCCAGCAATCGCCGACTCGCAGAACGAAACAATTTCTTCGTTAACAATAGCGCTCGGTAGAGGAATCCGCTTGAAATTCAAGTTTAACTATTCTTGTCATTGAAAAGTAAATTTTATCCAAATATGTAGTGACACTATTGTTTAACATCAACATTCTAGGAGAAACAATAAAGACAGATATAGCGACCTTGTTGGAAATGAAATTTATTAAATAGGCAAAATGGAACGCAAAGTAAGAAGCAAATAGACGTGATGGTCTTTTTCCCCAATTCATCAAATTAAAGAAAACCAAAATTATGTTTCAAAATTACGACCGCCATACCTATACGCAATTCGGTTGATGATGCAATCACCAAAGCAGCTAATTTGGGAATTTCGGCTCTATTTTCGTGACGTGAGTCGACTGGGCGTTATCATAACAGCAGTACTTTTATCTGTAAACTTAATTTGACCCGTGATTAACTCACAGCCCATTTCTCACCTGAAAATAGGTTTCAATTTCTTAACAACGGTTTCAAGTTAAATGCTATGCATCAAGAGCGCTAAGCATCAAGCATTAAATAGAAATTCGCAATACAGTAGCCTATTTGTGAACTACAATGCACGTTAAATAACAACGGGTTGGGTTAACTGGCAGCATATTAGAACAAATGTGAAATATCCATTGTATAGCACTAAAATTATGTTTTCCATTATCTTTTTACTATGAGGGTTACGTAGTGACATTTAATAGACTATAAATAGCCTTATTCTTTGCCTGCTGTTTAGAAATTAGTACTGTCGCAAAATATTATTAGCGCATCCCTGCTGTCCTCGTGATTGCTCTTTTTAATTTCAAAAGAAACCTAAAGTTGATCTGCTCGTGGCACCTTTCCCCAGTATCTTCCTACGATCCATTATCCGATCCATCCGGCGTTCCATTTCGATACCAAGAGGGACACAATCGAAAGCCGGCAAAGTGGGCAAAGATACAATGGATATTTGTTCCATTTGATTCCTAACTTCAATTTCTTGTTTTTTCAAAATCATTTTATCGTCGGTCATTTAAGAAAACATGAAGCTTTCAGCGAAACGTAAGAACAGAAAATATAGATTGGCTTGCCGTTTCGATAGTTGGAAACACAAGCGAAAAACTCGGTTCATTACATTTTCTTTTATGCCCTAGTTGTATGCAATTAAACATTTTGAATTGTTATTTTGCTTTGCGAGCTACATTTCAAACTACTTGCATCACCACAATTATTTCGTCACACTTGTGATAAGACCAGATATTTAAAATCCGTTTTATTTCCGCGCTATCTCCATGGACGCTGTGATAAGCTCATTCGCTTTAGAGTTTTTTCAATGACCGCTCAATCATTTTCTTGTTGCATTACTTAGCGATAGTTTAGCAAAATGTCTCTGTCGCTGTTAGTTAATATCAGCCCATCTTCGAGTGTTTCAATCTTAGGGAACTAAAATGAAACCAGATAATCGTCAGGAAAATGGTGGTGATGGTTCATCCAGTGCTGGACTGGCTGAAGACGGATTACCAGAGCAAGATGAGCCAACTTCTTGTCAAATCAGGATTTCTCTTAACACCAACAATGATGTTTACAGGTATATAAGAAGCAAATTAAGTCTTTTAAATAGGCTATATTTTGATGCTCTATGCACTTGGTGTGAACTTAAACGTTTAGCAAAATTCGAGAGGCGATTCGGAGAGCTAAATCACTGGGTGTGGTTTCCAAAAGTGATAGGTTTAAAGGTAGGTCACCCCAATTAACTAACAGACAATACGACATTACATTGCTAATAATACATAATACGTACGTCCCAAAATGGTGGAGTTTACAGGTAGAGCTTGGGTACGAAATCGTGGCAAACTGAGCTACGACTGCAAGTGGTTGGTGAACAATGAAGGACTCCGGAAGTGCGAGCCCAAAATATTTTTGAACTCTCCAAGACAAACATCGTCCAATCGACGTCGAATTTTCCAAGGTTTTCACGAGTACGACATTCCAGTAGCCATCGAGAAAAAACTAATCAGGGAAGATTTGTTGTCTAAAATTGAACGTGAATTTCGTATTCTACGTGAATTGAATATTCACGAAAACTTTATTCGCTATTTCTGCTATGAAACGGATGAAACAAACGATTTTGTGTAAGGCAAATACGTTTCTTTTATTTCTATTGCTGATGGTAAACCCCAATTTCTTACATAGGTATATTGCCACAGAGCTGTGCTTGTGCTCTATTGCTGATATCTTTGAACAAAAGTCCGTAAATGTTCCGTTGAAAACGGCCATTTTATCATCCCTAACGGTAAAAGGAATCTTATTCCAGGCAACCAGGGGACTTGACTACCTTCATCAAAATCATTTTGTCCATCGTAACGTAAAGCCGAGCAGTTTCCTTGTGAAGGAAGTCCGGTCGGGCAATGGCTCGATTCGTTACGCAATCAAAATAACAGATTTCCGGTTGAGCAGAATGCTTGATCCGGATAAGGATTTGTCTGGAACTGTTGCGTCGGAAGGGTGGGAATCCCCGGAGAGCCGACGCAAGAATCAGCCACTTCATCAGTCCTTGGATGTGTTTATTCTCGGCTGTTTCTATTACTACATCTTGACTGGAACAGACGATGGGGATGCCAGGCCGACCCATCCGTTTGGTGATGGTGAAGGCGCACGCCTCATGAACATTCGCAATTCGAAATACTTTGTGTACAAAGAAAAATGGCAGCCATCAGGACTACAGAATGAAACTGCTATAGCTTTGATGAAGCAAATGATCCAGTTCGATGAAAAACAGCGGCCAAGCCTTTCGCAAGTACTCGACCATGAATATTTTCGACCACCACTCAAGGAACACTATCCGATATACGATTCTAATAAGCCAGGCCTTTGTGTTATTTTTAACCAGGAATATTTCTCCGCGGTAAATAAATTGGCCTTTCATAATTCACTTTCATCTTGAACGACGAATTTAAAATATCTAATTTTTTTTTACCATAGCTTCCACATCGGGCTGGAAGTGAACATGATTGGACAAACTTAAAATGCATTTTCTTGAAATTGGGTTTTGATGTTGTCGTTCATCACGATTTAATGTCGTATGATATCAAAGGCGAAATGGAAAAACTGGCAGCTAGAGATTTCTCGCAATATGGCTGCCTAGTCGTTTGCCTCTTGTCCCACGGCATAGAGAACGCTATTGCCGGCTTTGACGGGCATTACGTCAACATTAACAAGCTCAAGTACAAGTTTTCTTATAACTTTTGTCCGAGCCTGTACGGCAAACCAAAAATCTTCATCGTACAAGCTTGCCAAGGAGATCTGGAACAGAGTCAAACACAGGTCGTACCATTAACCTTCCCAGGATCAGGTATTTTGCATATTCATCGTAATACAGTTAAGGACGGGAATGCAATTTGTCGTAGCTAGTATTTAAATCTAGTGATGTATTTAGGATAACAATATATATTTATTTATTATTTATAGACAGTGCAGAAGGAAACAAAGAATCCACCGTGCTGCTGAGTCCTGCATCCGCTGTCATCAAATACATATCAAATTGCTTTAAATCCTTCAACGTCACAGAAGACAAGCTCAATCGGAATCCACCTATCATGGATTTTATGACCATCAAATCAACTATTCCGGGGTTCGTTTCGTTACGGAATGCTTGTACTGGTAAGTGTTATATAGATGATTCTCATGAATGATAGAATCAATCATTCCTATATATATTCTCGTGTCTTATTTCTGACGCGATACAAGGAACCTATTTCATTCAAGCCTTGTGTCAGAAAATGGAAGAAGAGTATTTAATCAGTGCGTGTGATGGCTTGTTGCCGGATGACAAGAACATTCGGGACCTGGAGGGGATTTTGAGAGGAGAGAACGGTGTTCAGTCCACCATGAACAACAAGATACAGAACAAAGAATATAGGCAAACGATTTCGTGCGAAACCTACCTCAGGAAATACATCGTGTTCAGGCGCAGCAACCAGATAGTCTTTACTGATGACGATGCAAAAGATAACGACAGTGAATCCAGCAATCGCCGACTCGCAGAACGAAACAATTTCTTCGTTAACAATAGCGCTCGGTAGAGGAATCCGCTTGAAATTCAAGTTTAACTATTCTTGTCATTGAAAAGTAAATTTTATCCAAATATGTAGTGACACTATTGTTTAACACCAACATTCTAGGAGAAACAATAAAGACAGAAATAGCGACCTTGTTGGAAATGAAATTTATTAAATAGGCAAAATGGAACGCAAAGTAAGAAGCAAATAGACGTGATGGTCTTTTTCCCCAATTCATCAAAGTAAAGAAAACCAAAAATTACGTTTAAAAATTACGCCCCCCATAACTATACGCACTTCAGTTGATGATGCAATCACCAAAGCAGCTAATTTGGGAATCTTCGGCTCTATTTTCGTGACGTGAGTCGACTGGGCGTTATCATAGCAGCAGTACTTTTTGCCTGTAAACTTAATTTGACCCGTGATTAACTCACAGCCCATTTCTCACCTGAAAATAGGTTTCAATTTCTTAACAACGGTTTCAAGTTAAATGCTATGCATCAAGAGCGCTAAGCATCAAGCATTAAATAGAAATTCGCAATACAGTATTTGTGAACTAAGGTAAAAGAGCGAATTGGGACACAGGCCCGGTTCCTGCTAATTTGGGACAAAAAACATACATTTCGTCGCATCACGAATGGTATACTGATAGGGGTTCTATTGGGACATCTTATAGGCGAATTATAAACTAAAAGGGGGTTACGCAATTTATCAAAAGGGCAAAATTTAAAACATAACAATATTCGAGAAAACGGTAATTGAAATCTGTGCGTTTTGCTTGCGGGCGAAAAACCTAAACAGCGTACGATTTGTTAGCTGACACCTGGACGGCACAGGAAATTTCTAAGGTAAAATTGAAGAAACCCATTAAATAATTATATCAAACAGTAGAGCAAGTTAAGTTCTACAGATTAAGTACAAGTCTGTCCCATTAAATGCTAGTATTATTCTAATATTACAAACCAGAAAAAACCCCCATTCCTGCTAATTTGGGACAGCCGACGCTAATTTAGGACACAGATATTTTCGAAAAAAAAAAAAAAAAAACTTTTTTTCAATATTTTTACATCAATCGACGCAGAATTCAAAAATAAATCGATTGATGTAGGATATTTATCCGTTTTTTGAATCATTTTCATAGAAATAACGCAAAAATACTTTAGGGACTTAGAATCTAGTCTGGGTTCATCCACGCAGCCTTTTTAAAAAATTAATTTACATTCTTTCACTTTTTTTTTCGTAACTTCAAAGCCAATAAACTTTTTATATTTTTAAAGGTAATTCCGTATTTTTTATTTCATTTTACCAGTGACTAAACGAGAAATTTTTCGGAAACTGTTGTCCCTTATTGGGACACAAGTTTATTTGTAGTTTTTTTCAGAAATTTCAGTGGTTTTTCACGCTTTTCATGTTCCTTTTACTTGTCGTAGAAGAAATTTGTTAATAAGTCATTGGTTTTAAGTAAAAATAAAAAAAAAACTGTTTTGTTGTTCTCGTCATAGCCCCATTTGATTGTGCTTTAAGCGAAAGCGCTAATTCTGGACACTGTTTTCGAAGGGCGTGGGGTGGCGGTAATTTTCATTTTTTATCTTACGAAATGGCACAGTGGATGAATGTCTGGATGGTGAGACGGAGGTCTGAGGTTCAATTCTCAGCAGCTCAAATATAATCTTGTGTTTAATTAATACATTCGATGTATTTATAGGGACGATAGACGATATCTGCCTATCATGTCAAATAAAATCCCCAAAAAGTAATATTTTTGTCTGCATTTTGGGGTAACATTTAAATAGTATTTATAAATAGAAGTTTTATCATCAGAAGTTTGGTAGCTCAGAGGTAAAGCATTAGACTCATGATAATAAGGACTGCAGTTCAATGCCAGATAGAAGTTAAAACTGAATAGCTATTTTGCAGAACGCTAGGAAACTATCATACAGCAGTAAACATATAGCGACGAAGTAAAAAATTCTTAATGAGTTTTCTTTTTTCTGCAATTTTTCTTACAAACTGCGATGCAACAATATCGCACGAAATGTGAAAAAATCAAGAATGATGTAAAACAACAACGAAAAACAACAACAGCCATGTAGGGAAAATTTATATGAATCTATTAATCGCAATGTTTGTTGATATTGCGTTAGTTGAATATGTCTTTAATGATTTCAAAATATCTCACACATAGGGAAAAATTACAAATCGATTTAATTGAACTTTGCATGTTGTGCACTGTCAGTATAGAACCATACCATTTGGTGTTAGCAATCCAACGTCTTACCACTACGCCATGGCAAATAAATTTTTTTGAAAAGCATAATATGTCACTTAGTATGTAGTCTGCTGTCCCAAATTAGCGTCACGGGGGCTTATGTAAAAAACATAAGAATTGCAATGACTAATTAGATTAATATTATCACATGATTTTCATGATAAATTCAACTGCCATGTAGAGGAAAGTTTATCGATTCTATTGATACCAGTGTTTGTTGATATTGCGTTAGCTCAAGGCGTCATTGAAGATTTAAAAGAATCTCACAAAATGTGATAAAAAGTGAAAAATTTAGGCAAAAGTAAGTTTTGATTTTCTACAACTGGAATTGAACCATGACTCTTCAGGTTAGCAATCCAACGTCTTACGACTATGCCACCCTTGACATATTGTAACAGAAAACTATAATAAGTCATTTAGTATGTAGTGTGCTGTCCCAAATTAGCGTCATGGGAGCTTATGCAAAAAACACAAGACTTGCAATCACCGATTAGATGAATATTATAACATGATTTTCACAAAATATTCGACAACCATGGAGAGAAAACTTCAACGAATCCATTGATCCTAATATTTTTTATATTGTGTTAGTGTAAGGTATCTTAAGTGATTTAAAAATATCTCACAAAAAATGGGAAAATTCAAAAAATGATATAGTAGTGACTGGTCAGTATAGAACCACGATCCTATTGGTTAGCAATCCCACGTCTTACGACTATGCCATCTTGAATTAAACATTTTTCAAAAGCATAATATGTCATCTAGTATGTAGTCTGCTGTCCCAAATTAGCGTCACGGGAGCTTATGTAAAAAACATAAGAATTGCAATCATCGATTAGATGCATATTTTTACATGATTTTCATATGACATTCAATAGCCATGTAGAGAAAACTTAAACGAATCAATCGATCCTAATATTGTTGATATTGCAGTGGTGTAAGGTATCTTAAGTGATTTTAAAAAATCTAACAAGAACGGGGAAAATGAGGAAAGGAGGATTAAAAAATTTAAAACAATGACTTGACAGTATAGAACCATTAACCTTTTGGTCTGGCAATCGAACGTCTTACGACTATGCCATGGTTCACACAAAGAAGTTCAAAAGCATAACAAGTCTTTCTGTATGTAGTCTGCTGTCCCAAATTAGCGTCACGGGAGCTTATGGAAAATAGATAAGAATTACAATCAGCCATTAGATAAGTATTCTCACATGATTTTCATAAAATATTTAACAGCCATGTAAAGGAAACTTAAACGAATCTATTGATACCAGTATTGATGATATTGCTTTAGTATAAGGTGTACCAAGTGATTTCAAAATATCTCACCAAATGGCAAAAAATTCAAAAATAAAGAAAAAAAAACTTATATATAGTTCCCATAGAGTATAGATCCTTCAGCCTTTATGTTGGCAATCCAACATCGTACGATTATGCCATACTGAATAAAAATATCTAGAAAAGCATAACGTGTGTCTTAGTACGTAGTCTGCTGTCCCAAATTAGTGTCATGGGAGCTTATGTAAAAAACATAAGAATTGCGATCACTGATTAGATAAATATTGTGACATGATTTTCACAAAATATTCAACAGCCAAGCAGAGAAAACTTAAAGAAAAAGAAAGAAAACGTAAGAACAGAAAATATAGATTGGCTTGCCGTTTCGATAGTTGGAAACACAAGCGAAAAACTCGGTTCATTACATTTTCTTTTAGATTGGCGGAGAAAAAGGCCCAGACGAAAAAGGCCCAGACGAAAAAGGCCCGCGAAAAAGGCCCATACAAAAAAGGCCCACTTTATTCCAAATTTTAAAGTGGGCCTTTTTCTCCATTAAACTGGGCCTTTTTCTCCGCTTAATTTCCATGTTCCTAAATCTTTATTGAGTTTCCAAAAGTATTTCCCACTTCCTATTCCGTGGAAGTTGGAATATATAAAGGTTGCTGAAACCGTGACCTTCTATAAGGTTTGCCCATATGAAACAATGTTAGCGTATATACGCTAGTTAATCTTTGATTATTTATTATGTAGCTATCGGATTTCGGATTATGTTAGTATTTATCTATTGCTAATATCCCGTTAAATAAAGTTCATTTTTCACAATTTTTGTTTATTGAACTACTTTAGCTTCTTTAAATATAATATAAGAATTATAAGTTTTCCGCACTTAGCCTTGTTCTGTCCACCCTCTTTGATCATTCCTCCCAACCCCCAGTCCATTTCCCTTATCACTTCCCTTTGTCGATGCTTATGCCATAGGTAAAGACCACTGATTCGTTGTGAATACGGAAACTGAATAAGTTCCGCGGGGCTTTTGTGGTTGCTGGGAACAAAGATATGTACCACGAAGACTAGTTTATTATTATTAACATTTGATAAGTAATGTTTATAGGAATAATATTACAAACTTAAACTATCATCTGAGGCAACAAGGACTATTGTAATTCAAGATTCCAATACCATTTATTCCTTATACATTTTCAATTCTTTTAACAATTTCAAAGAGCCCAATAAATATATTAAAATCAAAACCTACTGCTATAAATGATTTTGCTCGTTCTTCGTGTCCTGTTTTCACCTTTTGCACATTTTCAAGCAGCTATTGATTACCTTATTACACATTACATACTACATTGAGATATAAGGAACCTTTACACTTTGCGTTAACAAAGTTACTAATAAGGCCAAATCAATTTTCTACCATGACGGACTTTTTTTTAAATGGGAGTCTGTTATTAGTGAAGACACTAAACCTTTTTAAATGAATCTAAGATTTTTTTTTCTTCAAATTTTCCACGATCATGGAAGGCATGCCAGTGTATTTTTCTAAAAAACTATCACGCATAGCTGCACATAAAAGAACACGAGTTTAGCTCATCCATGAGTCAGTTTCAGTCTTTCATACGACAAATTTGCCTCTTTTCTTTAGTTTATTCACTTTATGTTCTTTCTTTTCAGTTTTCTTTTTCTACATGCTGGCTTTTCTCTTTTTCTGTTGTTATTCTTTTCTCTTTTCCTTTTCTTCGATTCGTTCGGCGCAATTTATGTGACTTTCTGATTTGATCTCGTTCATTAATTGATTTGGCAAGCAATTCCACATAGTCTTTTACCTATTGCAATACAGAAAGGTTAAAAGTTTTGAAGATCTTACAAATATTTTTGTCAAATTGGAAGTTTACCTGAAAACCTTCAGCTATTTGCAGAGCACCATTTCATGCCTGTTTCTCTTCAATGCTTCTTGCATTCTCAACTTCAGCTTGGCCTACTAAGATTTTCATCTTGGGTTTAAATTTTATTTTCTTTCATTTTAATCGTTGCCACTTTGGATCTAAAGTGGTCGTTTCCAGAATGGGTGAGGAATTAGAAAGTTCTCCAAAATCAAATTTGCTGGAAACTAGACAGCCTTCACTGTTAAAAATTGTTGTTGGCAGTGTACTTGCTAGTCTTGGTTCAGGAATTTCTGTTTTAACAAACTCTGAAAGACCAGAGGTTGATGACACAGATACTGCCTTGTTGCTCGAGCATGTTTGGCAATGCAGGACCTCTTCTTCTTACTTTTCCTTTTTAATTTCTTCTTCATTCCTTCTAGCTTCCGTTTAAGTTTGATTTTCGTTGTCTTATCAGACAATTACAGCTTTTTCCCTGAAAATCAATGGAATAAACTGGCCGGTCTTCCTTAAATGTAAATGTTAAAACGTACCTGTAAAGTGTGAGGTGTTCATTCGGATTATGTTCTTTCTTTTCAGTTTTCTTTTTCTTAATGTTGGGTTTTTTCGTTTTCTGTTGTTATTCCTTTCTCTTTTCCTATTCTTCAATGCGTTCAGCCAACTTCTTTTTACTATCTGATTTGATTTCATCTTGTTTCTTAATAGATTTAGCAAGTAATTCCACATTGTTTTTTTACCTATTGCAATACAGAAAGGTTAAAATTATTTAAGATCTTACAAATATGTTTGTCAAATTGAAAGTTTACCTGAAAGACTTTGGCTATTTGCAGGGCACCTTTTCATGCCCGTTTCTCTTCAATACTTCTCGCATTCTCAACTTCAGCTTGGCCATCCAAGATTTTAACTTTGGCTTTGAGTTTTTTTTTGTTGCCACTTTTGAATCTAAAGTGGTCTTGTTCAGAATGGGTGAGGGATTAGATAGTTCTCCTAAATCAAATTTGCTGAATACTAGGCAGCCTTCACTGTTGAAAATTGGTGTTGGCGGTGTACTTGTTTGTCTTGGTTCAGGAATACCGGTTTTGACAAACTCTGTTTGCCTTTTCCCTGAAAACAGATGGAATAAGCTGGCCTGTCTTCCTTAAACTTAAAGATTAACACATACCTGTTAAGTGTGAGGTGTTAGCTGCTAGACATTCTTCCAATTCAACACCAACCTTATTGCTATTGAGATCTTCAACTGTAGATACACTTTCAGTTGAAATGTTGGTCAATAAGCTAGAAATGACAAAATCTTCAGGAGAGAGTTACTTTTTAAGAGCGACGATGTCAATGGACCCTCGCGTTTTATAAGGCTCTTGATTTTTTGGGTCATTTCCTACAAATTTTGTTTAGACGACACTTTCAAGTACTTGTTTTCTCTTTTTCCATTTACAAAAACTGCCTCTCATCTTATAACCTTTAAACTTTATTATTAATTATTTGATCTCTCAACATTATCACTGATCACTCCATAGATCAAACTATACGAAACAAGTCTATTGTTATTTTCTTTAGGGAACGGCATTTCAAGCCAAATCCAGCTTCAGGACGCCTCCACTTGAGGGCAGTATAAGCAGATGGAAACCATGAGCAATAACAAAGTAACTAAATTGTGTTGAATTTGTATAAGATATAAGAATATTATTATATTTGTATAATATAAGAATTAAAATTTTCTTAAAATTTCAATAGACAATCATAAGAATTTATTTTACTACATTTGTTTTTTGTACTACCTTTCAAGCCAAATCTAGCTTGAGGACGCCTCCACCTTAGGGCAGTCTAAGCAGAGAAAGTATACAAAAAATCGTATGAACCGTAGTTCAAAAAACAAACGTAGTAAAATAAACCCCTAAGATTGCCTATTGAAATTTAAAAAAAAATTAAGTCTTATATTACAAATTCAATAAAATTTAGTTACTTTGTTATTGTTCATGGCCTCCATCTATCTGTGTAGTACGAAAATTCCATTGATAGCTTTGCTGTTATTGTCTGCTAGCATCGAAGCTAATACCGAAAAAATTCAGTGAAACAAGGGAAAAGGCCGTTATTGCAACAAAATGTTTGGTGCAATAGATTCTACGAAAAACTCCTTTTATCATAAAGGACGGCTAGCTGCTTTAAAGAGGTAAGTTGAGTAAGCTCTTCTTCAGAGACTTACGTGCAGCTTGCAATCAAATTGTTGATGTGGAATATATTATGCATTCTCATTCACATTCAATGTTTATTTTGTTTCCTAGGAGAACTCAAAAAAAATTGGCGTCAAGGATGTTTTGTTATACGGGATTATTGATTATTACTAGGATCCAAGCATAAACCAAAGCCAAACTTAGGACTTGCTTAACCACTCAACAATTTTACTGTGAAAGGATGCAAAATTATGAAAGCGGTATAACATTTTAGTAACCAATATGTCTTAGAATATCTTTACTTTGTTTTTGCATGATGCCAGGGGATCACCCAAACCATGCACCTTTCAGATTGGAGGTCTTAAATGGATGAATGTAATTGAAACGAGTTTTCATATTGAGCCTGAAAAAAAGGTATGTGAAGGGTCAAAACCTAATTTTAAAAATTTTCATACATTGTGGTTTTCTTGTGCATCATATAACAAACTGAGAGCATAAATTTGTTATTGGATTCTAGGGAAGAATGGATGACTGCTGTTGATTATGCTGCTGAACAGCTTCATACAGATCCTGATTGCAATGATTTGGATATGCCAGCCGTTTCTGAAAAAACACCAGGAACCATGCTTCCAATCCTTAAGAAATGGAAAAACAGCTAACAGCTAAGCTCTCGCTTTTCACAGGTATGTGTTAATCTTTACATTTAAGTAAGACCTGCCAGTTTATTCCATTGATTTTCAGGAAAAAAGCTGGATTTATCTGATAAGAAAACAAAAATCAAACTAAACGGAAGTTAAATGAAACGAAGAAAAAATTATAAAGCAAAAAAAAGAAGAGGAGGTCCTGAATTGCCAAACTTGCATGAGCAACCAAGGTAGCATCTGTGTCACCAACCTCTGTTCTTTCAGAGTTTGTCTAAACAGAAATTTCTGAACCAAGACTAGCAAGTACATTGCCAACACCAATTTTCAACAGTGAAGGCTGCCCAGTTTTCAGCAAATTTGATTTTGGAGAACTATTTAATCCCTCACCCATTCTGAAAAAGACCACTTTAGATCCATAATTGGCAACGATTAAAATGAAAAAAAAAATACTTAAACAAAAAGTGAAAATCTTGGTAGGCCAAGCTGAAGGTGAGAATCCAGAAGCATGGAAGAAAAACAGGCTTGCAATGGTGCTCTACACATAGCTGAAGGTTTTCAGGTAAACTATCAATTTGACAAACATATTTGTAAGGTGTTCAAAACTTCTAACGTTTCTGTATTGCAATAGGTAGAAGACTGTGTGGAATTCCTTGGCAAATAAATAAAGAAACGAGGTAAAATCAAATCAGAAAATAAAATAAATTGGGCTGATCGCAACGAAGAAAAGGAAAAGAGAAAGGAATGACAACAGAAAAAGAGAAAGGAATGACAACAGAAAAAGAGAAAAGCCAACATTAAGAAAAAGAAACTGAAAAAAAAGAACATACAGTGATTAAACCAAATCAAAAAAAGGAAAATTTATCGTATGAAATAATGATACAGACTCATAGATGAGCTAAACTCGTGTTCTTTCATGTGCAAACCATGGCGCGACAGTCTTTTAGAAAAATACACTGGCATGCCTTTCATGATTTTGGAAAATTTGAAGAAAAAAATCTTAGATTCATTTTTAATTGTTTAGTGTCTTCACTATAGCAGACTCATAAAAACAGTCTTTCATGGTAGAAAATAATTAAAATTGATTTGTACTTGTTAATAGCTTTGTCAACTTCAGGTGCAAGGCTTCCTTATTGTTCATTGTAGTATATGATGTGAATTAGGTAAACAATAGCAGCTGGAATATGTGCATAAGGGGAAAACAAGACACGAAGAACGTAAAAAATTATTTATCATTGCTTGAAAACGCGAGTTCTCACCAGAGACGTATATGGTTCTCTCGAACTAAAGGTGAGGTTACTCTTTAACAAAAGACTGCTCTTTACCAAAAGCCATTACTATTTAAGTTTGACTCATAGACGTTCTTATGCAAATTAAATATTCCAGTTATGCTAGAACTATTTATAGTTTTGCTGAAAAGCGCTCCAAGACAACAGTTAGCAGTAAAAGGCCTGGCATATTTATAGCAGTAGGTTATGATTTTAATATATTTATTGGGCTCTTTGTAATCGTGAAAAAAATTGAAAATGTGATAAGGAAATAAATGGTATGAAAATCAATATTGAATTACAATATTCTTTCTTTTTGTCCTTATCGCAAACGATAGTTTAAGCTTGTAGTGTTCTTCCTCAAAAAATTATTTATCAAATGTTAATAATAATGAACTAGTCTTCGTATTAACATATCTTTGTTCCCAGCAACCACAAAAGCCCCGCGGAACTCATTCAGTTTCCGTATTCATAACAAATCAGTGGTCTTAACCTATGGAATAAGTATCGACAAAGAGAAGTTATAATGAAGATGGATTTAGAGGTGGGGGAATGATCAAAGAGGGTGGACAGAACAAGGCTAAGTGCGGAAAACTTATAATTCTTATATTATATTTAAAGAAGCTAAAGTAGTTCAATAAACAAAAATTGTGAAAAATGAACTTTATTTAACGGGATATTAGCAATAGATAAATACTAACATAATCCGAAATCCGATAGCTACATAATAAATAATCAAAGATTAACTAGCGTATATACGCTAACATTGTTTCATATGGACAAACCTTATAGATGGTCACGGTTTCAGCAACCTTTATATATTCCAACTTCCACGGAATAGGAAGTGGGAAATACTTTTTGGAAACTCAATAAAGATTTAGGAACATGGAAATTAAGCGGAGAAAAAGGCCCAGTTTAATGGAGAAAAAGGCCCACTTTAAAATTTGGAATAAAGTGGGCCTTTTTTGTATGGGCCTTTTTCGTCTGGGCCTTTTTCGCGGGCCTTTTTCGTCTGGGCCTTTTTCGTCTGGGCCTTTTTCTCCGACCTCCCTTGCATCACCACAATTATTTCGTCACACTTGTGATAAGACCAGATATTTAAAATCCGTTTTATTTCCGCGCTATCTCCATGGACGCTATGATAAGCTCATTCGCTTTAGTGTTTTTTTTTTTCAATGACCGCGCAACCATTTTCTTGTTGCATTACTTAGCGATAGTTAGGCAAACTATCACTTTCACTGTTAGTTGATATTAGCCCATCTTCGAGTGTTTCAATCTTAGGGAACTAAAATGAAACCAGATAATCGTCAGGAAAATGGTGGTGATGGTTCATCCAGTGCTGGACTGGCTGAAGACGGATTACCAGAGCAAGATGAGCCAACTTCTTGTCAAATCAGGATTTCTCTTAACACCAACAATGATGTTTACAGGTATATAAGAAGCAAATTAAGTCTTTTAAATAGGCTATATTTTGATGCTCTATGCACTTGGCTTGAATTTAAACGTTTAGCAAAATTCGAGAGGCGATTCGGAGAGCTAAATCACATCAATAGTGCGAAGCATTAAGCGTCAAATAGCAATTTACAATACAGTAATTATGAACTACACTGCACGTTACATAACCGCGGGTTGGATTAACTTGGAGCATATCAGAACAAACGTGAAATATCCATCGTGTAGCACTAGAATTAAGTTTTACATTTTGTTTTTACTGTGTGGCTTATGTAGTAACATTTAATATACTGAATAGAAATCTAGATTGGCTTGCTGTTTCGATAGTTGGAAACACAAGCGAAAAATTTAGTTCATTACATTTTCTTTCATGCCCTCGTTTGTATGCAATTAAAATTTTGAATTGTTATTTAGCTTTGCTGACTGTTTTTCGAGCTACTTGTATCACCACATTATTTCTTCACACTTGAGATAAGACCGGAAATTAAATCGTTTTATCACGTGCTATCTCTATGAACGCTATGATAAGCTCATTTGCTTTAGAGTTTCTTCAACCACCGCGCAACTACTTTATTGTTTCAGTATTTGGCGAAAGCTGGGCAAAATGTCTTTTTCCCTGTTAGTTAATATTGGTCCATCTTCGAATGTTCCATTCTTATGGAACCTGGTACTAGGTAATAATAAGGAAATGGGTGGTGATGGTTCATCCAGCGCTCGACTGGCCGAGGACGGATTACCGGAGCAAAATGAGGCAACTTATAGTGAAATCCGAGTTTCTCCTAACAGCCACGATCATGTTTCCAGGCAGACCTGCCGTAATCGCGATTGAAAATTAATCGCGATTGCGATTTCGATTAAAATTTTAATCGGCGATCAAATTATTTTAAAACAATCGCAATCGGCGATTAAAGTGGAAAAGAATTAATTTTTAATCGCGATTATTTTTCGATTATTTAGCGACATCTATGAACGGTAGATGAGACTATATGAAAGTCTACTCATAGCTGTGTCACTTTTTTAGCAGACGCTTTTTTGAACAACATGGTCTCCGCGAGTTGACTCGACCGTTCGGGTTGTAAGAGGCACAAAATTCCTGCGTTTTGATTGGCTCTCCAGCTCTGATGCCAGTGGCAACCACCACTGAAAGAAAGCAAGCTGTTGATGTGTCGTCTGCTTGTGCCGTCTGCCTGTCGTCTGCATCGATTTTAATTTTCAAAATAATTCAATTTTCAAATAACAAAATTACTAATCAAAAATCATAAAACGTTCCTAATATCAACACTGACATCTTTTACCACAACCCCTTGGACTCGACGGTAAGCAATTTTTTTGTTTTTAGTGAGCCATGATAATGTAAGTAGTTGTAAAAATAATGTAAGACTGTGAATATTTGAATATGAAAATAAACCAAATGAAAAAGCTTTTCTTTTCTTTTTGTATTATAATAACGATATACCTATACCATAAGACAAACTTGGAATCGTAAAACTGTTTTTAAACTTTTTTTACGTTGACCATAATGGAAATTTGAAAAATGCCGCCTAAAAATAATGGCATCCGTTTTCTCTACTGTGATTGGTTGCTCGTAATTTAGTATTTCTTTAACTAATTCGATAAATTTTTGTTGTTTAATGGCCACCAAAACATTCCTCGTGACACAAGGAAGCTAGATATTACCTTTATAACATATAATAAGCCTAAAGAATGCCTTAACGAAGGGCCCAAAGTTTTCGGTTTTTCATAGTTTCCCCTCCTCTCATACACCGTCCAAAAATTAAATATTTATTAATGGACAAACTATTGGTCTGAAATGAATTATTTTAATTTCAATGAATAGCTCTTAGTATGAGCTTTCTACTTCTGTAACATTAAAAGTAGGATTCCCGTAATCAAAAAATTTCTGGAACGAAAGATTTTTTGTCGTTTTATCGTTTGGGTCCATTACATCTTTGGATCGCAAAACTTTGCAAAATAAAATTTTTTATATTTTTTTGTCATGGAAATATTGCATTAAGTTTTACGAAAATCGAAAGCCCTTACAATGGGCTATTCACTGCAATTAGAATTATTTTAGACCAATAGTTTGTTGCCTTAACGAAGGGCCCAAAGTTTTCGGTTTTTCATAGTTTCCCCTCCTCCCATACACCGTCCAAAAATTAAATATTTATTAATGGACAAACTATTGGTCTAAAATAATTCTAATTGCAGTGAATAGCCCATTGTAAGGGCTTTCGATTTTCGTAAAACTTAATGCAATATTTCCATGACAAAAAAATATAAAAAATTTTATTTTGCAAAGTTTTGCGATCCAAAGATGTAATGGACCCAAACGATAAAACGACAAAAAATCTTTCGTTCCAGAAATTTTTTGATTACGGGAATCCTACTTTTAATGTTACAGAAGTAGAAAGCTCATACTAAGAGCTATTCATTGAAATTAAAATAATTCATTTCAGACCAATAGTTTGTCCATTAATAAATATTTAATTTTTGGACGGTGTATGAGAGGAGGGGAAACTATGAAAAACCGAAAACTTTGGGCCCTTCGTTAAGGCATTCTTTAGGCTTATTATATGTTATAAAGGTAATATCTAGCTTCCTTGTGTCACGAGGAATGTTTTGGTGGCCATTAAACAACAAAAATTTATCGAATTAGTTAAAGAAATACTAAATTACGAGCAACCAATCACAGTAGAGAAAACGGATGCCATTATTTTTAGGCGGCATTTTTCAAATTTCCATTATGGTCAACGTAAAAAAAGTTTAAAAACAGTTTTACGATTCCAAGTTTGTCTTATGGTATAGGTATATCGTTATTATAATACAAAAAGAAAAGAAAAGCTTTTTCATTTGGTTTATTTTCATATTCAAATATTCACAGTCTTACATTATTTTTACAACTACTTACATTATCATGGCTCACTAAAAACAAAAAAATTGCTTACCGTCGAGTCCAAGGGGTTGTGGTAAAAGATGTCAGTGTTGATATTAGGAACGTTTTATGATTTTTGATTAGTAATTTTGTTATTTGAAAATTGAATTATTTTGAAAATTAAAATCGATGCAGACGACAGGCAGACGGCACAAGCAGACGACACATCAACAGCTTGCTTTCTTTCAGTGGTGGTTGCCACTGGCATCAGAGCTGGAGAGCCAATCAAAACGCAGGAATTTTGTGCCTCTTACAACCCGAACGGTCGAGTCAACTCGCGGAGACCATGTTGTTTTTGAAATGTCTACTTGTTTCAATTTTTTCAATTTTAACAATGGCAAGTTATTTTCTTACTGCTAGATGGCGATCAAAAATAATCGGAAAAACAATCAAAGAAATTTAATCGCCGATCAAATTTTTTCAACAGACAAATGATCGCCGATCATTTTTTTTGCGATTATCGACGGCTACCGATAATCGCTCAAGAAATAATCGGACGGCAGGTCTGTTTCCAGGTATACATTAAGAGGCAAATGGAGCCTATAAAATTTGCGATTCTATTTTAATGCTGTACGCACTTGGCGTGAACTTCAACGTTTAGCCAAATTCGGCTGGCGATTCAGAAAGATCCATCCCTGGGTGTCACAGAGGTCAGAATTCTTCCTAATGAAATCGTTTCCAAAAGTGATACGTACAAAGGTAGGCCAGCCCAATTACCAAACGCACTATACTAAATTACATTGCTAATAATACATAACACGTACGTCCCAAAACGGTGGAGTTTACAGATAGAACTTGGGTACGAAATGGTGGTAAACTGAGCTACGACTGCAAGTCGTTGCCGAAGGATACAACATCCCAGAGATGCGAACCCAAAACAGTTTTGAACTCCCCAAAAGAAGCATCGCCCATTCAACGACAAATTTTCCAAGGTTTTTATGAAAAAAAATTCTAGTAGCCATCGAAAAAATAGAAATAAAACCCGATTTGGAAACTGAAATTAAACGTGAAAAACGTATTCTACGAAAATTGGATGTACATGAAAATTTTATTCGCTATTTCAGCTACGAAACGGATGAATTAGACAATTTCGTGTAAGGCAAATACGTTTGATTTATTGCTATTGCTGATGGTAAATCCCAATTTCTTACATAGGTATATAGCGACAGAGCTGTGCTTGTGCTCTATTGCTGACATCTTTGAACGAAAAGAAAAAGATTCGTTGAAAAAAACTGTTTTAAAATCGCTAACGGCGAAAGGAATCTTGTTACAGGCAACTAGGGGACTTGCCTACCTTCATCAAAATCATTTTGTCCATCGTAACGTAAAGCCGAGCAGTTTCCTTGTGAAGGAAATACTGTCGGGCAAACACATTGTTGGTTACGCAATCAAGATAACAGATTTTCGGTTGAGCAGAATGATTGTTCCAGGCAAGTGTTGGTCTGGAACTATTGCCTCGGATGAGTGGGTGGCCCCGGAAAGCCAACGCACGGATCAGGAAGTTGATCAGTCCTTGGACGTGTTTATTCTCGGTTGTTTCTATCACTACGTCTTGACTGGAACAGGCGACGAGAATCCCAGTCCATCTCATCCGTTCAGTGATGATAAACTCAGACGTACCACGAACATTAACGATTTGGATTACTTTGTTTACAACGCAGAATGGAAGCCATCAGGCGTAAAGAATGAAAATGCGATAGCTTTGATCAAGCAGATGATCAAGTTCGATGAAAACCAGCGACTAAGCCTATCGGAAGTCCTCGATCATAAATATTTCCGGCCACCTATGAAGGAACACTATCCGATATACGATTCTAATAAGCCAGGTCTTTGTGTTATATTTAATCAGGAGTATTTCGCCAACGTAGAGGTATTGGTCTTTCACAATTCATTTTCATTTTTGATAAATAAACCTAATGAACGAATTCAAACACCTAATCTTTTTAAAACCATAGCCTCAACGCCGGCTTGCAACTGACCGTGATGGGGCAAGGTTAAAAGACATTTTCAAGAAATTAGGTTTTGAAGTTGACGATCGTCATCACAATTTAATGTCGCTCGGTATCAAACACCAAATGAAAAACCTGGCAAAGAAAGACTTCTCGGACTATGGCTGCCTAGTTGTTTGTCTTTTGTCCCACGGCGTAGAGAACGCTATTGCCGGCTCTGACGGATTTTACGCCAACACTAACAAACTCAAGTACAAGTTTCGTTATGAGCGTTGCCCTAGCCTGTACGGCAAACCAAAAATTTTCATCATTCAAGCGTGCCAAGGAGAACTGAAACAGAGTCAAACAGGGATCGTACCACCAGTCTCCCCAGGATCAGGTATGTTCTCTACACATCGTAGTGCAGTTAACGACGCAAATGCAATTTGTCGTAGCTAACATTTAACTCGGGTGATGTACATAGGATAAAAAATATATATATTTTTTAATTTCTTTTTTATTGACAATGCCGAAGAAAACAAAGAATCCACCGTGCAACTGAGTCCTGCATCCGCTGCTATCAAATATATGTCCCATTGCTTTCAATCCATCAACGTCAACGAAGACAAGCTCAATGGGAATCCACCTATTATGGATTTTATGACCATCACATCAACTATTCCGGGATTCGTTTCCTTTCGGAATACCTATACTGGTAAGTGTTATATAGTTGTGTCCCACGCAATTATCGAATTGAACATTTCTAAACCATTTTAAAATATATTCTCGTGTTATCTTTCTGACGCGATATAAGGAACCTATTTCATTCAAGCCTTGTGTCAGAAAATGGAAGAAGTATATTTAACCAGGGCGTATGATGGCATTCGGGACTTGGAGGGAATATTGAGAGGAGACGACGGTGTCCAATCCATCATGAACAAAAAGTTACAGAACACAGAAAAAAGACAAACGATTTCGTGTGAAACCTACCTAAGGAAATACATCGTGTTCGAGAAACACGTCAAAACCGATGACGATGCAAAAGATAATGACAGTGAATCCAGCAATCGCCGATTCACAGAACGGAACAATTTCTTCGTTAACCATAGCGCCCCTATAAAAGAATCCGGTTCGCCTTAAATTCAAGTTGGTATTCTTGTCATCGAAAAGTAAATTTTATTCAAATGTTTAGTAACACGATTGTTTAACACGAACATTGTAGGAGAAACAAAAAATATAGAAATGGCCACCTTGTTTGAAATGAAATGGTCTTTTTCCCCAATCAAAACTCAATTCATCAGATTAAAGAAAACCAAAATTTAGGTTTCAAACTTACAAAACTGTCGGAACAAAACGAAAAAAAAAAAATTATTTCTCAGTAATTCGGATGGCTGCGGTTCCAATAATGATTCGGAATATTCAAAATAAAAAAATGAGGATTGATTGCTGCGCCGACCCTTTCCATGATTAAAACAAAGGGTGCGGAAAGTGCATCCCAGATCGCTATCAAATATAAAATCTACGATCCTTGAGGGGATGCACCCTGTGAGACGATGGCACACGAATGGTGCGGTGTGACTTGGCACTTGGTACCACCCGTCTACCGCTTATTAGTTCGTCCTGGCTGCCTCACAGGGCCCGTGCCCGCTTTGAATCTCTCCAGACCCAGTTCCACTCAATCCTATATTAAAGGGTGTTGTGTCTAGAAGCTACAATAATGTTTGGATAAGTGGTCACGTTTGCCTACCCACGGCATCCCTAGGTAGGCAAAAGTGGGGCATCAAAATATTGCTCAGAACTCGCCATTTTGTTTTTATTTCATGTAATCACCTTTAAAGCCACGCGTCACATTCACGGCCTGTTGAAATTTTTCACCGCAATAGTCTTATACGGTAAAAGAAAATTGAAACGACAAATACGGTGTACGATTTACCATTGGGCAGTAGGATCGGCATTTGGGACAGCCTCATGCACACCACCAGAACAGAGCGTAGAGTCCACCACATCCTAGTCCTTAATAAGGGAATAGCCATTCAGCTAAAGTTTTTAGCATTAAATTTTTTATATGGCGTTTTTGAATTAAAAATAAAGGTTCTTAATTTTTAAAATACAATTACAGATTGATTCACTTTGAGAGAACTGCAAAATAGTATTCATTATTAACGGTGTTTATTCTTATATATTCTTATATATTTCTTGTTATATTCTTATTATATATATTTTTCTTATTTCTTATCTATTTTGGCACAGGTGGTGCTATTAAAAACCAGCAATTAGAACAATATTGATTAGTAAAGTTAAAGTAATGTAATGTAACAAAAATGTACATTACAAAATCGAAACTGTGTCCATAGGAAAAAGTTTGGTTTTTCAGGGGAGCACAATAGGAATTCCTCTGTTAAGCTTACAAGTTTTTTAAATTGTAATCTGACAAGTATTATTTATTTTGAAGTTTATTAAATTTGCTAAATGGAACGCAAAGTTACAGGCAGTTTGACGTAATGGTCTTTAATTTTAAAGCCAATATTACGTTTTAAACTTACGAAACTTTCCGACCACAGCCAAAAAGAATTATCCCTCAGCGGTTCGCCAAACGAGGGTTCGAACCGGCATTAATTGCATTAATTATACACAATAGTCTTATTCTTTGCCTTCTGTTTAGTAATTGGCACCGTCTCTAATTATTATTAGGGCGTCCTACGGCTTTTATTAGTGGGTCCTTGGGTTTACTCTTTTAGCTTTAAAAAAAAGCCAAAATCGATCTGCTCGTAGCAGCTTTCCTCGGTATCTTCCCCCGAGTCATTATCCGATCCATCCGGATCCATTTCGATGGCAATCGGGACAGCATTGGAAGTTGGCAAAGTGGCCCAAGGTGCAATGGATTCCGTTTGATTCCCGTCTCGATAGTCACCAAGTTCTATGGTAACCAATTGGATATAATTGGAAACCAATAACTAATTGGATATTCACGAAAACTTTATTCGCTATTTCAGCTATGAAACGGATGAAAAAAACGATTTCGTGTAAGGCAAATACGTTTCATTTATTTCTATTGCTGATGGTAAACCCCAATTTGTTACATAGGTATATTGCGACAGAGCTCTGCTTATGCTCTATTACTGATATCTTTGAACGAAAGCCCGTAAATGATCCGTTGAAAACGGCCATTTTATCATCCCTAACGATAAAAGGAATCTTGTTCCAGGCAACCAGAGGACTTGACTACCTTCATCAAAATCATTTTGTCCATCGTAACGTAAAGTCGAGCAGTTTCCTTGTGAAGGAAATACAGCCGGGCAATGGCCCGGCTCGTTACGCAATCAAAATAACAGATTTTCGGTTGAGTAGAATGCTTGATCCTGATAAGGACTTGTCTGGAACTGTGGCGTCGGAAGGTTGGGAATCCTCGGAGAGCCGGCGCAAGAATCAGCCCCTTCATCAGTCCTTGGATGTGTTTCTTCTCGGCTGTTTCTATTACTACATCTTGACTGGAACAGACGATGTGGATAAATTTTTTTGACGACAATGGATCTAATTTTTTTTTACCATAGCTCTCACATCGAGCTGGAAGCGAACATGATTGGACAAGCTTAACACGCATTTTCTTGAAATTGGGTTTTGATGTTGTCGTTCACCACGATTTGATGTCGTATGATATCGAAGGCGAAATGAAAAACCTGGCAGCTAGAAATTTCTCGAAATATGACTGCCTAGTTGTTTGCCTCTTGTCCTACGGCATGGTGAACGCTATTGCCGGCTTTGACGGACATTAAGTCAACATTAACAAGCACAAGTACAAGTTTTTTTATAACTTTTGTCCGACCCTGTACGGCAAACCAAAAATCTTCATCGTCCAAGCGTGCCAAGGAGATCTGGAACAGAGCCAAACACAGGTCGTACCACTAGCGTTCCCAGGATCAGCATTTTCTCTACTCATCGTAGTGCAGTTAACGACGCAAATGCAATTTATCGTAGCTAAAATTTAACTTTGCTGATGTATGTAGGATAAAAATATATATATATTTTTTAATTTCTTTTTATAGACAGTGCCGAAGGAAACAAAGAATCCACCGTGCTGCTGAGTCCTGCATCCGCTGCCATCAAATATATATCCAATTGCTTTAAATCCTTCAACGTCGAAGAAGACAAGCTCAATCGTAATCCATCTATTATGGATTTCATGACCATTAAATCAACTATTCCGGGATTCGTTTCCTTAAGGAATGCTTGCATTGGTAAGTGTTATATAGATTCTCATGAATAATAGAATCAATCATTTCTAAATATATTCTCGTGTCACCTTTCTGATGCGATACAAGGAACCTATTTCATTCAAACCTTGTGTCAGAAAATGGAAGAAGAATATTTAAGCAGTGCGTGTGATGGCTTGTTACCTGATGAAAGCCCCATTCGGGACCTGGAGGGGATGTTGAGAGGAGCAGACGGTGTCCAACCCATCATGAACAACAAGATACAAAACAAAGAATATAGGCAAACGATTTCGTGCGAAACCTACCTCAGGAAATACATCGTGTTCAGACGCAGCAACCAGATCGTCTTAACTGATAGCGATGCAACAGATAACGGCAGTGTATTCAGCAATCGCCGACTCACAGAACGAAACAATTTCTTCTTTAATCATACCACTCTTGTAGAAGAATCCACTTCGCCTTAAAATTCAAGTTTGGCTGGCCTTGTCATGGAAAAGGGCATTTTATTCAAATCTGTAGTTACCCTGTTATTTAACATTAGCATTTTAAAAGAAAGAAAAGTATGTATGTAGCGACCTTATTTGAAGTAAAGTTTCTTAAATGGGTTAAATGGAACACGTCGAACAAAATGAATTACGCACTTCAGCTAATCATGGAATCACCAAAGCAGCTCATTTGGGAGCTTTCGGGGTCTTTTGTGACGTGACTCGAGCGGCGTTATTGTAGTAGCAGTACTTCTTATTTGAAGATTTGAAGTGAGGGGTGATTAACTAACATTCCATTTCTTGCCTTGGAAATTAGGCTTAAAAATTTACTGAATAGATGCTTCTTATTTAATTACGTTAATTATAACTAATAGCCTTACTCTTTGCCTGCCGTTTAGTAAGAAGCACTGCCTTTAGTTATTATTAGCGCATCCTGCTGTCCTTGTGCTTACTCTTTCAGCTTTAAAGAAAAAGCCAAAGTTGAACTGCTCGTAGCAGCTTTCCTTGGTATCTTCCCCCGATTCATTATCCGATCCATCCGGTTCCATTTCGATGGCAACAGGGACAGCATTGGAAATTGGCAAAGTGGCCGAAGGTGCAGTGGATTCCGTTTGATTCCCGTTTCGATAGCCGGAAAGTTCTATGGTAACCCCATCGTACGTACCACCAGCTAATACGTTGTTGTTTGCGCTTCCGTCTGGAATGGATGGTACATCGGAAGGAAATGGGGGAGCAGAAAGCTCCAAATTCTCCATCGAATTGGTAGAGACTGGATCGTCTATTGGCTGGGCTTTGACATTTCTCTCCCTCTCCAAACGTCGTTCTTCATTCGGCGGGACGCCTGACGTTAAGGGCTGTTCCGCCTCATCTAACACTCCAGTTGAATTATTTGGAGTGGTAAGAGACGTTCCAGACGTCTGCCGATGGCGGAAAACTAAAAATTCATTTTTAACGGATGATTTAGTTGATAATATATTTGAGACGCCACATGAATTTGTTTGCTTTGACCACCAATGCCTTTGTGCTTGAGGAAGGTGCCCACGGCGACCAATGCCAACACCACTGTCAAGCCAACAACGCTAAACGTCAAAGTGCGCCATTCGGGTACCGTAAAAGCCGGCTTCGGGTAGGGAATAGGATCTTCAGCTTTTTTACATCGGAAGGCGTGCCGCATCCCTACCAGCTCCTCCGCAACAGTCCTGATCCGAAAAGAAACAAGGTCAATTAGTAACGTCTGCACAGAGCGATGTAAATTGAAGCGAATACCCAGGAACACATGTCCCGCAATCTTCTTCCCGTTTAGCGCAATCACCGGAATAAGGAGGATTGCGCAGGAACTGATGGCACGGGATGCAGTGGCCATCGCAAAATCCACCTAGGCAGTAGGTACCTGGTGTCGTGCACTCCGCATCTCTACGACACTATTTGTGAAAAGAGGAAAATGCAAAAAAAAAAAAATTTTTATCGTTTCTACAATTTAAAATTACCAAAAAAAAATTTCTATGTGTTTTTTTTTTACCTGTCAAACGGGGAAATGATTTTTGTTCTGTCATTGCCTTAAAAGACTTGACCAATAGATATCACGCAACATTGCCCCTTATCTCTATTTTCGTTTAGATGTTCTGCACAAAACGTTCTAGAATTTTTTTTTTTTTTTACAGGAGTCGAGAAAATGGCTGCCACTGTCGTGTAATCCATCGAAGTTTGCATAGAAATGTTGTCATTTTTTGACCAATAGTGTTCAAACAACATCCATCTCTATTTTCGGATGTTCTGACAGAACGTTCTACAGTTTTTTTTTTTTTTTTTTTTCCGAATGACCTTTCGTTACCACTAAATGCATTAAAATCCTTAATATTTTTAGGGATGATCTTTGAAGCGAGCTCGAGTGGGAAAAACCTTTGGTCTACAATTAAAGTTTTAAATATGGTAGTCTACAAAATCTGGGATAAGACGATATTACTGCACTGGCGGATTTCTCTCTTTAATGGGCAATGAAGAAAACCGTGCACACATTTTCAGCAGAGAATTATTATGCTCAAAAACGTTAAAACACAACGTGTTCTTTACAATCGTGTTTAACGTGCAGAGGTTCTAGTGAAGTTATTATTTTTAAAGAGGAACATAAACGACAATTGAATCAATACAACATTCAACTTACAGTTTCGAGCGCTTGGTTGGGAAGGAACTGCACCAGCACGAAAAACATCCAAGCTATTACGAAAGCATTAGTTTTCTGTGTTAGTGGCATTTTTCCTGTACTTTCAAACACACGACGTTAATAAAAATATATGAGTGGTTTTTTTTTACGAAAATAAATTTTTACCTCGTCACTGTGGTTTGTAGCTGCTACGATACTTTAAACGAACTCTCGAATAATTTTTTTTTTACTTTACGAATACAACCTTCATACGAACCAGCGATCCAATCAAAGAAGATGGTGTGATTCAAGATAATGCTATCTATTAATCGGACCACCTCGCGTGATTATATGACGCCCAAAAGTTTGATAACTGCGTCTTCCATAATATAATATAATATCTTACATTTGATATGGACTACAACGTTACAAATAAGGTAGTGATGGAAAATGTTAGAAAAACAAAACAAAATATTCAAACGATTCGTTTAAAAAAACTATTGATGGATTCACAAAAGTAAAAAAGTAAAAATATAAAGAAAAAAAACAAGTAAAAAATGTAAAGAAAACTTTTGAGAGGCAAGGGAGAATACGTGATGTGATGCAATGTTAGTTTCATCGACCGATAAACAGTGAAAAAATCAAAGGGCAAAGGTGCCAGGCAAATCGAGATCATGGTTGGTCAATTTGAATACTGTAAGCCTGAATCCTTGAATAATTGTTCGAAGTTTATAAATAATAGCATTTTAATATATTCGTCAGTCATGTAGCAACTCCCTTAGAGCTTCAACTAGAATCCCCACCATGAAATTTGTAGCCGTTCTCCTCAGCTTTCTCTTGTTATTGACAGAAATCGAGCCCCAATTTTTATTGGATTCCGTTTCACCTGTAGTAAACCAAAAATGGGAGACATTTGCTGTCGCTGTCGCAGAACAATTGATAGCAACTGAAGACTTTTATGATACAAGGGATCTATTACATAACATTTTAGCAACACTAAAGTCATCCCACTTCCCGACTGCAGTGGCCAAAAATATCAGCCAGCGATGTATTGAAGACAGCCAATTCTACGTTCATAACCTTTATGTTAATCGAAGTTTATGGGCCTTGCAGAGTAAGTCATAATCAAGGTATTTTTTTTTTAACCTATCGTATACATTCGTTTTATACGCCTTGTTTAAATGAGTTGCCTTTCTTCTCATTCAAACTTGTTTCATAAAAGTTTTTAAAATAGAACTTCTGGACAAATAATAGACTTGTTTGGTTGTTGTTCGGCTTAGGGCATTGTATGAAGCTATGTAGATATGTTATCTCGCCACCAAAGATTAAGCTGCTTCCATATTTCATATTAGTTTACTGCGAGTTAATGGTATATGAATCTTACGTTCGATGTTAACTGTACAAAGTCCTATGATTATTTTTGCAGTGCAAGAATCATCAGGGCAATTGCCACCGGGGTTATTTGGAGCCCTCAATTTTCAAGCCGATGGACTATTTGATGAATGCAAGGCCGTTCGCGCACCCATTTTCAATGGACAATATTGCAAAGTATTTTTCAAAAATGCTCCGGTCGATCAGACGGACATCACTTCGAGAATATCGTCTGACGAGGGGTATCACGAACGAAGTAACTTCATAACAATATTTCAAATCCTGGGTCAACTACTGGGATACGATCGGGTAGAGCCCAAAATGTCTGGAGTTGGACCTTACACGTTTATTTTGCCCAGCGTCAGTTTTTGCCTACCATCGTCATGCAGCGCGTCTGATCTAGGCAAAGCGGTTGCCCAACTTGTTGGGAGCTACGTCATCGCAAACAATTCTATCGTCACGCTCTCTGACGAGCAATATTGTTTCAAAGACACGAACGAAAAACGCATTTTAGATGGCCCCGACATCACCGTTATGTAACATGACTTTCATTATTTTTTCTGCTAAACTTAACATTAAAACTCAACTTCCTTTTGTAAAAACAGAATGGTTCTCAGCTTTCTTGGTGTTCTGGTTGTCTTGGCCACGATTCACGAGGCGTACCGCATGTACTACGACATTAACTTTGACCCAAATGCGGATGGCAAGCTTTTGAGCGCCCTACACTGTTTCTCTGCGCTGAGCAATGGCAAGAAAATCCTATCGATGAAAGTGTCAGCATCTTCTGCAAAAGATAACTTTGGCTGCATTCACGGCATTCGCTTCTTTTCGACATGCTGGGTCGTCTTAGGACATTCGTGGAGCTTGATGCCATACAAAACGATGAATCCCAAAGCAGTTTTAACAGTAATTGCCTTGTAACTGTAACGCCACCGTTGAATATAACTAGAATTTGAAAAATTTCAGGATGCCTACGGTTTAGGGATGCAAACAATTGTTAATGGATCTGTTTCAGTGGATACGTTCTTTTTAATGAGCGGCCTTCTCGTATCGTTCCTCTTGCTGCGCGAGCTGGATCGCAACAAAGGCAAATTCAACGTTGGTCTCTTCTACTTGCATCGGTATCTGAGGTTAACGCCAGTGTACGCAGTCATCCTCGGTTTCGTGGCGACGCTTATGGTCTATCTTGGCACCGGACCTAATTGGTACAATGTCAATCTTTTATCCAACGCCTGTCGGATCTCCTGGTGGCGACAATTCCTCTACAGTCAGTTTGAAAAGCAGTAGCATTTTGTCATAGTTAAAATAATCTGCAGATAACACCTTTTTTTGCTTCCACAGTAAACAATTTGTTTCCCGTGGATCCTTATCATCAGGTGAGAAACCGGATGACAAGTATATTTCCTACTTTTAAAAAATAACGCGTAATTGTTTCAGTGTATTGGGCAAGCGTGGTATCTAGCAGTTGACATGCAACTGTTCATCTTATCACCTCTGTTTATCTATCCGCTTTGGCGATGGAGAAAGGCTGGACTTGCTTTCCTGATCTTTGTTGCCACGATCAGCTATGCAACGATATTTGCCGCTTACGCCATTTATGATCTGCCTCCAGCATACATACCCACCCGGCTGTATTTATCGATTCTCTGTTTTTTTACCTTATTTATTAAAAATTAATGAACCAAATTGATTTTTTTAGAGATAACTTAGGCACAGCGTCCGATTTTTATGACCATTACTATTTGAAGCCGTGGACAAGAGCCCCACCTTACCTTTTGGGCATCTGGGCAGGGTGGTATCTTCATAATACCAAAGAATCAACCTTTCGGCTGTCAAAAGTACAAAGTGTCATAAGATTTTTTGAAAAATAATTTGATATTTTAAAAATGCATATTGAAGACGTTGACGGCAATGGGATGGGCGATCACTACGGCTGTTGGGCTAGCAGTTGTTTACGGTCTGGCACCTTATGTTGACCAATCTGAAGTGCCGGATATTAGTTCTACGGTCAGTATGATATATGGGCCTCTGCATAGAACTGCCTGGGCTTGCGTAATAGCTTGGATCATCTTTGCATGTTCGCGCGGCTATGGAGGTATCAGTTGATTTCGTGATATTTTGCGACTGAAATTCGAAATAAGCTTGTTATGTTGCTTAGGTTTCATCAACCGGATTCTGTCTTGGAAAGGCTTCCTACCGCTGGGCAGATTGACTTACTGTGTCTACCTGATTCACTATGATTTTCTGAACGTCTATTACTCCGCCATACGAAAGCAATTCTATTATACTATGTTGCAACAGTTTACGACGTCTTTCGGTCTCATCTTCATTTCTTTTGCACTGGCTTTCGTGGCAGCAGTAACGGTCGAAGCATCTTTTCTGAATCTGGAAAAACTCATATTTTCATCGAAGTTAAAAAGTATTTTGTACTAAACTTAACTTGGTAGATATGTTCTGAGACTAATCTAATTTCTGATGAAAAAAAATCAGGCAAATCGTCCGAGGAAACTGATCTTCCTATTGAAAAAACAAAATGTTGAGCATTCTCCCACTATTACAACCGGAGCAGAGATGAGGGTCCAGGTCGGAACGATCAACTAGTTTTTTTAAGTATCTAATTTGTTCAAGTTGTTCCTATTCGAAAAGAACTAGCTATTTTTTCAAATACAACAAACAAGAATAAAAAAAACCCGGCCATTTCAGTGATAAATGTATTCAGCAATGATTAGATTAGTTATCATTTTTTTCTGCTATACTGTTTGCCTTCCCTTATCCGTCCCTCACCTCAAGGCACTGCAGGTATTTTATATTTGAAAAGAAACAAAAAAAAACTAATGACTATCAAGATCTTGGCAAAACTATGAACTATGAGTTATTGCTGCTGTGATGTTTTCTTGTGCCATATTTTCCCCATCAAGACGCCATCTTGTGGATGTCGAAAAAGAAAAAATGATCGAAATTCGAAAAGCTTCCGAATTTTTGTTTTTACAATGGAGAGGGCGCAAAAATGTTTATTTAAGAAATAGTGACATACGCGTAGGACAGTTTTGTGTTAGTTCCACAGCGTAAAACCTTTTGTTAAAAAATAATAAAAACTGAGATTGCGGAAAATTGTACACATCGTTGACATTATACGCTACAGGCTTGCACTGTGTATTTCTATGATTTTGAAAAATCTTTCAGTTAGGAACCCTGTTTTTAGTAGTATGAAACAAACAGCAAATCTAACACAACAAAAGTATAAAATTTTAGAGAATTTTCAACTTGATATGTTCTCTTGGTGGGTAGTATTTATGCTTGTGTCGCTCAAAAAGGGCAACAAGCTCATCAATATATTTTGAGTGTAACTCATTAACTTGCTCATCACTAGGATTGCCTGTCCTCTCCACAAATATTGGTTTACCAACTGAAATAATTTAAATTTAATTGAGATGTGATAAAAAAATGATTTTATCAATATTTATTTACCAACTGTAGTGATTGGTCTACGGTATGGAATGATACCAAATGAGTACTGAAATATGCCTCTCCCCTTTATCAAAACTGGTGCTAGTCCAATCATTTTCTGGAGGTAATCTTGAAAACTTCTTAACTTTGAACCACGAGGATTGTCAACTTGATCATACACTTCATTTTCACCAAAAGAAAAAGATGGTACTAAATGAGCCCTACACAATTAAAATTGCCATAGAGTAATTTTATAGCTAAGTTTATCATCAGTGCTAACCCATGCTTAAGAGCCAAACGAATAAATCCCTTTCTTGGTTTTAGAATTAAGGTGACATCATCAACATTGGGATGAGTATCAAGTGATTCTGGTGCTCCCCCAACCACCAATATGACAGCATTGCCTCCAGGACTACTCCCTAAGATATGATCGATGCTCCTTCTGGAAGCAGAAACAGCTCCACTTGTCATGAAAAATTCTCTGTAGAAGGGCATTACAAACTGGCAGTTCAATGTTGTTAATGAGAAGGTAATTCCTGGATAGACTTTAGAAACATTTGTTCCTTCTGTAGCAAAGTTGCAAAAGGCACCAGAGCACAGGATTCCATGAGGGTGAGAGCCAATAAAATAATTGAATTTTGGATCTAAATCAGCTTCTTTCACCAGTGTTACTGGGAAATAGGATGCATAGTCTTTCCATAAAGACCATCTTCGTACCCAATTCCACCTATGAAAAAACACCAACATAAAAGATGATTTTCATTATTTTTGACTGATATAGGTTATTTAAACAATTACCTTCTTCCCCCACATTCAGGTGTTTTAATGTCAGCTACATACCAGGCCACATAGAATAAAGGGACAAAGTAGAAACGTGTGAAGAAGAACAGGTACAAAAATCCTAGAAGAGCTGCTGGCCCCATAAAAAAAAAAGAGCCGATCCAAACGAAAACAGCCCATGTTTGTCTTCTTCGTTCGAGAGGAACTAATAGCGGGGCGTACTCAATCCCAAAAATTTTCATTACTTCTAGCGAAGAAGCACCGTTCGTACGGAAGGCTAGTCTTTAAGTCAATTTCGCAGTACGCAACTATGCACTTTTTCACGTTCAGAATAAATATTGATTTTCTGTCCGCCTATCTACCCTATGTAAACAAATAGAGCCGGTGGGAGTATTTTAAATCAGTTGAAAGACCCTAAATGACGATTGTATCATTAACCCTTTATCTTTGTGAGTTATGACCTTATCTATTGAACTATCAAACCTTATAATTTGCGGGATGGCAGAGGCTTCATGTAAACAACTTTTACTTTTCGAGAGTCATCTGTTAGTCAATTTGTCGCTCTGTCGAGAATAAATAACACGCGCATTTCATAAAAAATGTTACTTTAACATGAACTTACATTTGGGAAGAAGCACTTTGTCCTTTACTCAGAGAAATTTAACTGTTTGCGTAATTGCTGCAGTAGGATTATCTGCAACTTGGAGCACGATCATATAAAATAATTGATTTCACGGATGACGGGAAAATGTAAACTTTCATTAGCAAATTGTTCCTAGTTTGCGCGATATATGGTTTAGCTTATCTACCTGGTACGTCACTATAGAATAGTAAATAAAAATGAAAAAAATGAGATAAAAAATAAAATAATAAATAGTAATTCTGGCTGACGGCTCAGCTACACGTTACGGCCCTCCGCCCAGGAAACCTCTGTTGGAATTATTTCAACAACGAAGTCTCGAGGAGGAATTGTATCAGTTTCAAATAATAATCCGTGTTCACCATGAACCGTGAAATATTATTGGTACCTGAAACATAACCCTTTGTGAGATAGTACCATTATCGTTTAAGTAAACAATAAAAATAAATGTAAATACATAATAAATTGTTCTCTTGGTCTTCTTTTTTTTCAAAGTAATTCTTTCCTTTTAAGAGTTAATTAAAAAAAAATAATGTTACAGAGAAAAAAAAAGGGAAAAAAGAAAATCCAAATAATTTTTGGTCGATTAATATTATTTGCAAATACATGTACAGTATTTTCTAAGGAATGCTTTTTGTTGGCTATAGCTCCGGTAGGTGGCTACCACAAAGATGAAGGTTTTTTGACATTGTGTGTTTTGTATCTCACACCAAGGAACACCGAAATTGACGGAAATGGCCACGCAAAAGCCCGTTGAGTGGGTTTCGTCGCTGATTATTCGTTTTGAAGAACAGGTGAGTCCATTTTTTGCACATGTAACTTATTTTTCCAACCCGTAAACGAAGTATTGCCCTAGTCGGCGGCGAGGATCTCTTGGCCCATTCATACATTCGCCATGGGATTCTGTAGCCGTGCGTAGGCGCATGCTAGTGTATTGATTGCGGCTCGTCCAGTTGCATTCAGAATGAATATGTTTACATTCAATTCCAAATGTCTCTCAATGCTCAGGTTGACCATTTTAACGGAATTCCTTCTTTTTATAGCTACCATATCGAACTGGACCCCAAACATCACATGCCCGTCAGATGGTGGAACAAAATAAGGAGTGTCTCATCCAAATCAGCAAATATAAATTTTCCCTTGTGATATCAGGACTTACAAAGATTTTACAGAGGGTTAATGAATCAGTAAGTTTTATATGTTATAGTTTAGTGTCATGTCACCACAACATGTATGTAAACAAAGGATGTGATCATGACTACATCTTCCTTCCAACAGAGAACACATGGACCTGACTATGAGAAAAATTATTATGAATCATTGCTAATTGTTTTAGACACTTTAGAAAAATGCTTAAGTGGACAGCCAAAAGATACAACAAGGTTTGATGAAGCCATGAACGTCAAACTGTTGCTGCGAGAAATCTGCCAATTTATTGGTAAATTCTGTTTACAATTATTCAATCTGGCATGATATAAAAATTTGACTAATTGATATAGATCTGCCAAATGAAAACCCAATGGTTAATCAGCTTAAAGCTTTAGCTTCCAAAGTTTTGTTTGCCCTCAGTCTTAACAATTTTAATGCTGTCTTCAGCCGGATATCATCAAGGTAAACCGGAGCGACCAATATCATTTATACTAATGTATTAATTCAACATTTTCGCTAGACTGCAAGAACTAAGCTCATCCAACGAAGAGAACCCTGACTTAAGCGACATCGAACTTATCCAACACATTAATGTAGATACGATACGACTTATCAAACTGTTGAATGGTACGGAATAAGTATTATATTTTTTTATTTTTAGTTAAAAATTTTTTTTTACTGTTCACTAAAAGTTTATTAAAATTCACATTTCGTATCTAGAGACAATATCAAAAAGTAAGCTATTAAGAAAATCGGTGCACCTAGTTTTGATCGCCTCCCTAGAGAAAGCTATTTGGAATTGGATGGACACCTATCCGCATGAGTTCACCGAAATTCAAGTACGTAACTAGAAAGAAAAAGAGAAAAGAAAACGGTACACTAATTGTTATAATCACTTCATAACTATAGAAATGTCCTAATGCTGACTTGTCCAAGTGTTGTGAGCAGCTTTTTGACATACTGGATTTATTCGCAGAAAATAATAAGCGACGAGCTGCTGTGTGGCCACTTCAGATTATGTTGTTGGTCATATCGCCTAAAGTGTTAGAAGAGATTGTAAATGCGGATTCCGGAGCACCCTGCTCTCCCCGCCATTCGAAAAAAAAAACATTTCTGGGTATAAAAAAAACCGTTTATCTTCTTTGCAAACAATCACTTAATATATCCATTTTATCTTCAGATTCCCTCAAAAAAGCCCTGGCTCCCCACAGTTCTAGTCGACAACTGACAGAAGCGGCTGCCGTCACTGCCGTCAAGCTCTGTAAGGTCTCCACTTACATTCACTTCCTGGATTCCGGAAATGTTGTTTTTGCGCTTGTTCAATCTGTACTCAACGACTTAAAGGTGATAATGTCAATATTTTTCATGTTTTGTATTTATTGACAACTGAGCTCACCGTTTGGGCAGGTGTTGCTATTTAACCCGGGCAAGCCATTTTCCCGCGGCCAGGCCTACATGAATCAGGACATCGATTTGATGATTGACTGTTTCGTCTCTTGTTTCCGCATAAATCCACACAACAACGAAGCTCTTAAAGTCTGCCTCAACCCCCATTCACCTCCTACATTTCATTATGTCCTCGTCGCTTCCTTATACAGGTTACTTCAATCTCCTTCGGTTTCTGTTAGTTTTCATGTTTAACGTATATATTACCCATTTTAAGGATTATAACGCAACAACTATTGTCATGGTGGCCACACATTGATCTAATGTATAACAAATCAGCCGAATTGCGGGCAATGTTTATCGACACATTGACGAAAGTCACGCAAGGTTGCATCTCTCACACTCCACTTCGAATGATACAAGTACGTAGGGTTTTGACTGACTAAGAATAGCTCTGTATTGTTTTATCGAATCTTGACTGTGTTATCAGTAAGCATTATCTTTGCTACAATTATTGTTCATTTTGTTTGTGAATCATGCTACTATGGATTCATTTACAGTTGTGTCAGGTAACTTCTACAATTGAGCATTATTGTTGTCTGTCTTTAATTCCAAGTTAACCAAATATGTATGTTCTTTCTGTATATATAATGTCTTTTTCTTTCCCATTTCTTTTGACAGAGTCTTACGTTAAAAGAAAAAGTCAACCCACTTAAGAACTTCAAGGAAAAGGCGTCGGAAGAAGGTCCTTCATACAAAAACCTGTTGTTATCCATGGTTCGGCTGATTCATGCTAATCCACTACTCATGTTGAACGTAATTCACTTCAAAATTACCATTAAAATAGTATTACATTGTTTTTCTCTTTTCAGAACCAAGGAAAAGCTGGGCATGAGATTCAGAGTTCTACCCTAGAATTAATCAATGGATTAGTTTCTCTGGTTCATCAACCTAATATGGCCGACATGGCACAAGAGGCTATGGACGCTCTGCTTGTTCTTCACCAACCAGAGAAGATCGAGATGTGGAACCCTGAAGCTCCGATTAACACCTTTTGGGATGTCAGGTAATTCGTATAATTACAGGAGCTTTGGTTTGCAACTAAGAATATTGTTTCCAATGGGAACCATACAGTTCACAGGTTTTGTTCAGCATATCACAAAAACTCATCCAACATCAGATTGTCAATTATACCGACATATTGCGCTGGCTGCGCGAGGTGCTTACGTGCCGGAATTCCTTTCTTCTTCGTCATCGCGACTACGCTAACGTAGGTAGTCAGGTCAGCGTAGCCAAACAGGCACATATCAAGCTTGAGGTAAGGCAGCAATTATCCATTGAACCTCATTGGTTGTGATTCGGTCTTACGTTTTAACTCTATTAGGTGGTGTTTTTCCTCTATCTTTGGAGCATTGATATGGATGCTGTTCTGGTTTCGATGAGCTGTTTTAACCTACTATGTGAAGAAGCTGACATTCGGTGCGGAAGTGACGACGTGACTGTCACGTATTTGCTGCCCAATTATCACGTCTACCAGGAACTCGCCGCCGCCTCAACTGTCCTCACAAATGGTAAATTCATCGCTTGGCCTCTTCTTTATGTCTTATCGTATTCTGGTGTTGTTGCCCTTTAGTCACTGACCTTAGTTCAGTGACATTCTTCATATTTGTAAATCAATATGTCTTCCATTTCACAATTCACCATTACAGCCGGCTTGGATTCTCGTGTTCCCTGCCAACAACTACAGCACGGTAATTTGCGGTTTACCGTTTGTAGACTGTTCTGGCCTGGGTTTCGTTCTTCAATTTTTTATTAATTTTAAAAATTGAGTTTTACTTTTATTTTGTTTTTATTCTCTAACTTAATTTGTTGGTAACGTTTTTCATTGTATTCCAGGTCGTGCTGCCTTACAGAAACGGATCATGACGCTCCTGCGAAAAATTGAACATTGTACGCCTGGATGTCTGCAGGTAAAATTTAGTTGATTGATTAAATCTCTAAATCAAATTTGGAAATTTTTCCTAGGCTTGGGAAGATACATTTAAAAACTGGGATATCGCCACGAAACAGTTACAATCTTATCCGAAGGCCCGCGTCGAAGAAGGGCAGACAAACGAATCTTTTCATCGATCAGCTGGAAAGAGAAGAGCATCTCATCAGAGCACGGAACACGAACTTGAAGTTTGTCATCATACTTCTTATTGTGGTCGTTTGATTGATGTTAGTCTATTATAAAATTTTCCCCACATTTAGGACCAAGTCAATGAATGGGCCAACATGACAGGCTTTCTTTGTGCGCTTGGAGGAGTGTGTTTGCAAAGGCGCTCACCGCGACCAATTTTATCATCAACATCTACTTCTTCGGGTGGAGTAATTGATAGGAAATCTAACGTAATTTTTACCTAAATTTAAACCCCTTGCAATGCAAATTTGATAAACATCACCTTTTTATGCAGCTTGCTGTGAATGCCTTGAGCCAGTTACAAGATAACAATCAGTACTGTCCGGTGACATCGTTTGTTGGCCATCTCCTACGGCTTTTGCTGTGCGCAAACGAGAAATTTGGTGCCCAAATACAAAAACACGTCAAAGAGCTAGTTGGCCACGAAATGGCTCCAGCTCTTTACCCAATCCTCTTTGATCAAATCAAGGCACTCGTAGAAAAGTTTTTCGATCCAACGGGCCAGGTGGTGGTCAACGAATCGCACACGCAGTTTATTGAGCACGTCATTTTTATCATGAAAAACGTGCTTGAGAACAGCAATAACAAGAATGACACTCCTGCCGAGCATTTGGGAGTCACCAGCATAGAAGGAATGATGCTGGCGATTGTTCGGTAAAATTTCGTTCTTATTTTTTTTTAACAGAACATTTTCTAAGGCTTTTCGTGCTTTTCTTTTCTCGTGTTTTTCCCCCATTTACCAGTTATGTTCGCCATTTGGATACTACTGTTCACGCCATTCACATCAAAACAAAATTGTGCCAATTGGTAGAGACGATGATGGCCCGTCGCGATGATTTGGCCTTCCGTCAGGAGATGAAGTTCCGCAATAAATTAGTCGAATACCTCACGGATTGGGTCATGGGTAACTCTCATCAAATTGCTCCACCCAGCTCTGGTGACGTTAGCTCTATCACGAGGTACCGAACAACTGTTCTGAGAAAATCTGGAAAAGCTTCTATTCTTCCTTTCTTCTTTTCCTGTACATATTTGGTTCGTAAATATTTAAAATTTAAGTATTCAGTTGTTATTGATTTATTTTTTATTTTGTTGCTACCTACTATTGGTTCTAACTTTTCTCATATTTATATTTTGCTTAGGGATTTGGATCAAGCATGCATGGATGCGGTTGCGGCTTTATTGCGGGGCTTGCCTCTTCAGCCGGAAGAATCAGACCGCGGTGACCTGATGGAAGCCAAGTCACAATTGTTTCTGAAATACTTCACCCTGTTTATGAACCTCTTGAATGATTGCACCGACGTTTCCGAAATTGAAAAAGAAGTTGGTGCGCGCTCTCGAGTCGGGGTTGCTGTTGGAGTTGGTGTTGGTGCCGTGGCTGTAGCAGCATCTCGGCTAGCAAATCTGCGCAACTCAACTATTCAGGTCTAGATCATAATTATACAGCATTGTTATTTTTCGATAAACGTTGGACAACCATCTCTAACATATATTTGCAGGCCATGTCCAATCTGCTTAGTGCCAATATTGATTCTGGCCTCATGCATTCAATTGGCCTTGGTTACCATAAAGATCTTCAGACGCGCGCAGCTTTTATCGAAGTGCTGACAAAAATTTTACAACAAGGCACTGAATTCGATACTTTGGCAGAGACGGTACTTGCTGACCGATTCGAGCAGCTAGTTCAACTCGTTACAATGATCGGAGACAAAGGGGAATTACCAATCGCTATGGCTTTGGCCTCAGTCGTTGTCACTCCGCAGATGGCAAGTATTTTTTTAAGATCGAGAATGCAATATGAATCTTATTAGATTTCGTATACAGGATGAGTTAGCCAGAGTGTTTGTGACACTTTTTGATGCAAAGCATTTGTTAGCCCCGCTGCTATGGAATATGTTTTATAAAGAAGTTGAAGTGTCCGATTGTATGCAAACACTTTTTCGAGGCAACAGTTTAGCTTCCAAGGTAAGTTTGGTTCTCACAGAAAAGCGAACATTTCAAAATATTACATGTTTTTTTAAATTTCCATATTAGATCATGGCATTCTGCTTCAAAATCTATGGTGCATCATATCTGCACAATTTACTACAACCCCTTTTGAAACCGCTACTTGAAAATCCATCCATGAGTTTCGAAGTTGATCCAGCGCGATTGGACGCAAAAGACGATATTAACGAAAACCGCAGTAATCTAGTGACATTAACAGAACGCGTCTTCTGTGCGATCGTCTCATCTGCGGATAAGTTTCCGACACAGCTTCGTAGCATGTGTCATTGTCTTTATCAAGTTTTAAGCAAGCGATATCCGCAATTCCCTCAAAATAATATCGGTGCTGTGGGCACGGTGATATTTTTGCGGTTCATCAATCCAGCTATCGGTACGTTAAATAACTTGTGATCTAAGTTTGGCATATTGGTCTGAACAATTTTTTTTTCTGATCCGCATAGTGTCTCCCTACGAAATGGGCATCCTTGATCGACAGCCCCCACTTACAATTAAGAGAGGTTTGATGCTGATGTCCAAGACCTTACAAAATATTGCCAATCACGTTGAATTCTCGAAAGAGCAGCATATGCTTTATTTCAACGATCTGTTGAGGTGACTACATCTTAAATAGCGTTGCCGTCTCCATGAGTACATTCAACTTGTTTTTGCGTTAAAGATCTCATTTTGATGCTGGACGACGATTTTTCATTCAAATCGCCTCCGATTTTGAAACAGCTGAACAAGGCAGCAGCCACTCGATGGCTTTCATCAGTGATGCCAACGTGCTAGCGCTTCATCGTTTGTTATGGAACCACCAAGAAAAAATCGGTGACTATTTGTCATCAAGCCGAGACCACAAAGCCGTTGGAAGAAGACCATTCGACAAAATGGCTACGCTTTTGGCTTATTTAGGACCACCAGAACATAAACCTGTCGATTCTCAGTAAGGAAACAGCCAATCCTTTGTTCTCAACAAATAAAACCGTCGCATTTCCTTTAAATCATAGGTGGAGTAGTATGGATATGACAAGCACAAAGTTTGAGGAAATCATGTCTAAGCATAATATGCATGAGAAAGACGAATTCAAATCTATCAAATCGCTCAACATCTTCTACCAGGCGGGTACTTCGAAGGCTGGCAACCCCGTTTTCTACTATATTGCTCGACGCTACAAGATTGGAGAGACAAATGGGGATCTTCTTATTTATCATGTCATCTTAACTTTGAAGCCCTTCTGCAGCAAACCATTTGAGTTGGTGGTCGACTTTACTCACACTTGCTCCGACAACCGGTTTCGTACTGAGTTTCTCCAAAAATGGTTCGTCGTCCTCCCTGAGATCGCCTATGAAAACATACACGCCTGTTACATATATAATTGCAACTCGTGGGTTCGTGAGTACACAAAATATCACGACCGCATCTTAGCTCCCCTTAAAGGTATAAACGAATTTAATGGGTTTATTTTTCATTGGCACACGCTTAACAAATATTGTTTTGCGATGCAGGCAATCGAAAACTTTATTTTCTTGACGGCCCTCAACGGCTAAGCGAATTTGTTGACGTGGAACAACAGAAATTGCCAGGAGCTACGCTCTCACTTGACGAAGACCTTAAAGTCTTTAACAACGCATTGAAACTGTCGCACAAAGACACCAAGGTGGCAATCAAAGTAGGCCCGACTGCGATTCAGGTGACTGCTGCCGAGAAGACCAAGGTCCTATCGCACTCTGTCCTTCTAAACGACGTCTATTATGCATCCGAGATCGAAGAGGTGTGTCTAGTCGACGACAATCAATTCACATTGACCATAGCAAATGAGTCCGGGCCACTATCCTTTATCCACAATGATTGCGATAGCATCGTTCAAGCCATCATTCATATAAGAACACGCTGGGAGCTGTCACAACCTGATTCTGTCACCGTTCATCAGAAGATCAGACCCAAGGACGTACCGGGTACTCTGCTTAATATGGCGCTACTCAATCTTGGTTCATCCGATCCTAACCTGAGAACAGCCGCTTATAATTTGCTATGCGCCCTGACGGGCACCTTTGATTTGAAGATTGAAGGGCAGCTGTTGGAGACATCTGGATTGTGCATTCCCAGCAACAATACGCTGTTCATCAAATCCGTCAGTGAAAAGCTGGGCCACAACGAACCTCATTTGACACTGGAATTCTTGGAAGAATGTATCCAGGGCTTCCGGGCGTCCACCATTGAACTGAAACATCTTTGCCTTGAATACATGACACCCTGGCTGCCTAATCTAGTGCGTTTCTGCAAGCACTCTGATGAGACCAAACGCCAAAAAGTGGCCATCATCCTGGATAAGCTCATCACATTAACAATTGAAGAAGTCGAGATGTACCCTTCCATCCAAGCGAAGATCTGGGGTAACCTCGGAATCGTCTCAGAACTGATTGATATGATTCTTGATAGTTTTATCAAGCGGTCAGTGACGGGCGGGCTAGGTTCAGCCCAAGCCGAAATCATGGCTGATACAGCAGTTGCCCTAGCTTCAGCAAACGTTCAACTCGTGGCACGCAAAGTTATAGGCCGTCTTTGTCGTGTCCTAGAAAAGACTTGCACCAGCCCTACTGCGAACCTTGAGCAGCATTTGATGTGGGATGATATCGCCATCTTGGCACGTTATTTGCTCATGTTATCGTTCAATAACTGCCTAGACGTGGCTCGTCATCTACCCTATCTCTTCCACTCGATCACTTTGTTGGTATGTACGGGCCCTCTAAGCCTTCGAGCTTCGCTTCATGGATTAGTGATCAACATCATTCATTCACTCTGCACTTGTACGAAACCTTCGTTTTCGGAAGAGACACGGCGCGTCTTGAACCTTTCGCTGGATGAGTTCTCGTTGCCCAAATTCTATCTGCTCTTTGGTATCAGCAAAGTGAAATCTGCGGCGGTAACTGCATTCCGTTCCAGCTATAGGCACGGACCTGGAGAGCGATCGTGGCATAACGTAGAACGCAGTTTCTCAGGCTCAGCTGCTTCAGATCGTGAACGCCTCTCTCTTACTTCCCTTGAAATTATCACGGACGCTTTACTGGAAATGCTTGAGGCATGCGCCCGTGATATTCCCGAATGCGATTGGGTCCAGGCATGTTTCACAGTCACTTCCATGTTTGGAATTGTTAAAATTTATTTATAAACTTAAATTTTTCATTTGCAGGTGTGGACTACGCTAGCCAAAAGCTTCGCCTTCCGCTACAACCCAGCACTGCAGCCGAGGGCGTTGATCGTGTACGGTTGCATCAGCAAAGTGATTACGGATCGCGATGTTGAACAACTTCTTCGAAATTTGGTGAAGGCTCTGGAGAGCTTCGCCTACTCGACATTTATTGATGCTATCGTCATGTGTCTGACACGAGTGTTGCCTCGCGTTCGACTGGAATCTCCATTTATCCTGCAGTCTTGTGGGTGGCCATCTCTGTTCTGCAACTCGACGAAGTATCTCTTTACGCTTCCGGTCTAGCCCTTTTGGAACAAAACTTGCATACGCTTGACTCCCAGGTATAAGTTAATTTTTATTGTCACATTCAAAGCAAAAATTAATGGTTTGATTTCATTCATAGGGATTGTTCGAGTCAAGATCTCTAGAACAGGTTATCGTGACGGCTAGGGAACCACTCGAGTGACATTTTAAGCAGCTAGATCACACCGTCGGTCTTAGCTTCAAGGTAAATTAAATCTTTTCTCTACGTCGTTGTGATTTGACATTGTAATCGGTATTCATTTATTTTTTAGACAAGCTTTCATTTCGCTTTGGTGGGTCATCTGCTAAAGGGCTTCCGGCACTTGTCGCCGACGACCGTCTCGCGGACCACTCGCATTCTCAACAGGCTACTTGCTATTGTCGCTAAACCAAATAAGCGCGACAAATTTGAAGTTACCCCATAATCGGTTGCTTACCTCGCAGCGCTAGTCTCCGTTTCGGAGGAGGTACGTGACCAGTGTCACGCTCGGCAGCCTAGATTACGCAGCGACAATAGTTCGGGGTCAGGATCGGATTCCGGTTCAGGTTCGGTTTCTGGCTCGGCAATGGGTTCCAACGATCCATTCAACGTCAGTGACCTTCGTCTTGATCTCCATTCTGCTGGGATTCGGCATAATTCCTCCACCTTGGGTGGTGGGGGAGGCGTAGGTAACCACCAAGCTGGGGGAACTGGAGCGACAACTACTACGGGTACTGGTAGTCTTAGTCCTATCAGCAATTACAGCTGTGCCAGCACAGCTTTGTTACATACATCGGCCAGCCACAATGCGCTTTCAAGCATCCAAGGCTCTACGCTCAACAGTCCCATTTCATCTGGTTCCAATAATTCAAGTACGACACATCTTCTCGTTCCGATCGGTGGCGGATCCTGCAGCTCTCAGACGGCACTGATTCCTAGTCTGGTGGATTCTGATTCACCTCCTGCTGGACGACGCCAAACGTCGTGGGATTTGCTAGACCAGAACGCCATTACTCAGGCTAAACAACAGCAGCAAAAACAACAACACCAATCGCAGCTTCAAAATCAATCGACTCAAGCTCAGCAGCAAGCAGACGGCCCGGGTGCAAAGGCTCTCTTCAAAACCCAACGGTCTTTCTCAGTTCCGACCACACGCGATCAGCGGTCTTTGGAGCGCAATGCTAGCAATTGCCAGAAAGCTGGCGAACGCAGTCAGTCTCCCAATTCCAACAATAATGCCAACTGCGCGACAGTCAACAGCAGTGCCGGCACAACAACACCCACTCCACCGGCCAGTTGTGCCCGGCGACCTGATCGGGGATCCGTCTCTGGAGAATCAAATTGCCTACTGGATCCTGAAATTCTCACCAATTTCCCAACACAAGCGCTTGTATTGACAGTGCTGGCCACATTGGTCAAGTACACGACGGACGAGAATGAAATGAGAGTCTTGTACGAGTACCTAGCCGAGGCGTCGGTAGTCTTCCCGCGCGTCTTCCCCATCATCCATTCGCTATTGAATGCTAAAATCACCAATGTCCTTTCACTGTGCCACGATCAGGGCATTCTGGCCGCCGTCCAGAGTATCATTCAGAACATGATCGCCCTTGAAGGAGCCGCGGACGAGCAACAACAACAATTACACTATCTGTAGGGTTGCGGATTTGGCGGTCTGTGGGGCTTCGTCGAGCCTTTCACCAAGTCCAATTGCACGGCCGAAAGTGCTGAGCTCTTTGTCAATTGTCTGGAAGCTCTGGTCAAAACTTGCCTACCGGCTGAAGAAGGTGAAGCCGACTTGGCGCCCTTTCCTTCCATGCTTAGCGTCTCATCAAATATGAACCTGTCTTCATCGCTGTCCTCCATCACGCTCGGCTCCCCCACCGATAAAGCAAAGTAAAAAAAAAAAAGAAGAGGAAATAAAAAACAAATTAAATAAAAACGAAAAACAGAAAATTATAATTATCCTTCTAGCTCGTCAAAAATGCCAACGAAAAAGAAGTAAACCTAACCAAGTTTGCCACTTCGCCAATTGATTGTTCTCAGTCTCTCCCTTTCCGCGCTCTCTGATGGTAACGATTCCAGCATTTCACCACGTTCAAGTCAGTGTTAAAAGCATTGTGCGTCCCCCGATATGTGCGTGTTGCCCTTATTACTGTACAGTCCTTCTTTTGACCGTTCCTTCTTTTCTCCGTGTTTCACGGCTTGGCTGTGTGTATGTATCGTTGTCTCCTATTCTCACCTCTGTCTCTTTCTCGCCAGCTTTGATGCATTGTTCGTTTCTCGTTGATTTATTTCGTTTACAGCAAAAACAGAAAAAAGCAAACAAAAAACAAAACAAAAAAAAAAGAGAAAAAATCACCATCAAGAAACCCACAAATGAAATTCCTCACGTTGATGGCAAAATTGAAGCAGAACCCATGACGTGTTTTTTTTTTTTCACGCTTCCTATACATATACAAGAGGTTATGTATACATATATGAACAATTCTGTTGTGTGTGCGTAATGCGATTCGTGGCCCCAAGAGGTTGACTGTTTTGACGTAGCTATTGTTAAATTTACGAATCGTGCTGGCAAATGGCGGAAGTAAACGGAAGAATCCGATCCTCACACGCATTCACACACGTACACACATGCGCGCACGCTACTGTTGTCCGTTTGATCTCGCTGTTGGAAGGGAAAAAATTATTTATAAACAACTCCCCCCCTGTACACTCACAAACACGTTCACAGAAACCGTCGAATGTCTTTTTTTTTTTCCCCATTTTTGATGAGAAATTTCTTCCGTTTCCAAATGCGCTCTCCTTCGTCCACCTTTTTTTGTTTGTTTTTTATTCTCCTATAATATCTCGTCTTCGATATTTAACTCTCCGTCTTTCGTCATTGTAAAGTCGTTGGTTTGAATATAATCACAGTGCTACTTAAAACATGAACGGGTGTATTCAGTCACTCTTAATAAAGTCTCATCATCTGGAAACAACTATGTACACAAGAGCAATAGAATCACTATTTAAAAAAAAAATTCAATCATTTGCGAAGGTGAGTACGATGGTGCCGGTGGAGATCATGCTTCTGGGCGAATTTTTTCTCGCAAAATTCACATTGGTAGGGTCTTGAATTAGCATGCGTCGCTTTGACGTGACGATTTAAAGTGCCTACTTTCACGAACCGCATGCCACACTGATCGCATGCGAAAGGTTTGGCGTTCAGGTGTGTTTCGCGGTGAGCGATCAATTCTTGGGTCGTGACGAAACGTTCGGCGCAAAGGGCGCACATATAACGTTTCTCCTCGATCGGGATTTGGTGATTGACGACACTTACAGTTGAGACGCAGCTGTTTTTTTGGAGGTCAAGAGCTGTGTATTGCTGACTGCTGCAGGATGTTGGAGTGAGAGATTGGGTTATTGACAACGGTAGAGGTAGTGAAGAGGCTGGTGGCAGGGGCTGCTGCTGTTGAAGTAGTGCCAGGTCCAACATGTTAGACGTTTCAGATTCTGTGCCTCCTTGGTGACAGGTCAAATTTAAAATATCACAGCTTGTGCAACCATCCAAGTTAAGATTGTGAGAAGCTGAAAGGTCTATAATTGAGTTGTCATACTGCAGGTCTTGGCCTGTTAACGAAAGGTCAAGACTCTGGGCTGATAAATCTAAAGTCTGAGGACAATATGTCAAGTTCAATGATGTAGCATCATCCATATAAATATGGGTTCTCAGATCTTGCAGTTCATGCATTCCAAGAAAATCAGGGGCAACAAAGACCTGATTTGATCTTGGTGGATCACTGAATGGGTAGGAGTAGTTGCAAAACTGTTGCCTCTGTCGCAACCTCCTATTAATTTCATCCTCCCTCGCCTTTCCCGTTAGATTTAGGGGCAGTTCGTCTTCGATTTGTTGACGGTCACAAGCTTTCGATGACGAAAGAAGCAAACTGAGATCCATGCAAGTTACATCTTGGTCTTCGTGAGCTGGTACGTTCTGCTCTTGCAAACACTGAGCGGAATAGGAAAGATCTTGGACACCTTCAAAATCAGTGAAAGTTTCCGAATTACGATTGTTTCCATAATAACTATAACTCGAAGAATTCATTTTCGAAGAAAAACTAGACGCTAAATTGAACTGTAGATCGCGTTGCTCCATTTTGTGTTGTGTTTACCAGAGGGGCAGTTTAGCTTGGTTGCTAGGTGACTATACATCGTCTGCAACAAGCTTCATCAGCTGACAGGACAACTGTCATAATAAACGCCCTCCCAAAAGCTCTTCAGAAATTTTAAACGAGCTCGGCTGTTTTATCGGTAATTATCCGTTTCATCTATCCATCTCTCGTCCAAACTTCAATTCCATCTAATTGTCCTTATCAAATTCTTTCTTAATGCAGTTGTTGTCTCCAATAGTCGAAGAACTTATATTTTTTCAACTTAAAGCCGAATACAACTCAATTCCCTTCAGTTTTGTCAAAAATGACGGATTCAAAATACTTCACTACCACCAAAAAGGGTGAAATTTTCGAGCTGAAATCTGAATTGAATAGTGAAAAAAAAGAAAAGAAACGCGAAGCAGTCAAAAAGGTAGTTTTTTGTGATTGCACTGAATTGGGATTTATTAACAATAATATGTGAACTTTTTTACTTTAAGGTTATTGCATCAATGACGGTTGGAAAAGATGTCTCAGCTCTATTTCCTGATGTTGTAAATTGCATGCAAACTGATAATTTGGAATTGAAAAAGCTGGTTTATCTTTACTTGATGAACTATGCAAAAAGCCAACCAGATATGGCGATTATGGCTGTGAACACCTTTGTCAAGGTAACTTGCATTGAGATCAGTTATGCTACAACTTAGTTTGATTCAGAATGAATAGAATAATTCTTTATACTTGGTGAACAGGACTGTGAAGATCCCAATCCTCTCATTAGAGCTCTAGCTGTGCGAACAATGGGCTGCATTCGAGTAGATAAGATCACTGAATATCTATGTGAACCATTAAGGAAGTGTCTGAAAGATGAAGATCCCTATGTCAGGAAGACTGCAGCAGTTTGTGTAGCCAAGTTACATGACATCAATGCCAGTTTGGTAGAAGATCAAGGATTCCTTGATCAACTGAAAGGTTTGATGATTCAAAATTATCAAAAATCTGGAAGTTGCAAATGATTCATTAATCTTTCCTGTTGAAATTGCAGAACTCTTGAGTGACTCTAATCCCATGGTGGTTGCCAATGCTGTTGCTGCTTTGTCTGAAATCAATGAAGCTTCCAGTAGTGGTGTTCCCTTAGTGGAAATGAATACCCAAACAATCAACAAGCTTCTGACTGCTCTCAATGAATGTACAGAGTGGGGTCAAGTCTTCATTCTAGATTCAATTTCCAACTACAGTCCTAAGGATGAACGAGAAGCTCAGAGCATCTGTGAGCGAATTACTCCTCGTTTGGCACATGCGAATGCTGCTGTTGTTCTTAGCGCTGTTAAAGGTATATTGCTCAGAATTTTGTACTGGCGTATTTATTTTTAAAAATTTATAACATTGGTATTTTTAGTGCTTATGAAGTTAATGGAGATGATGGCACCTGACGCGGACTTTGTTGTGAATTTGAGCAAGAAATTGGCTCCACCACTCGTGACACTTTTGTCGTCTGAACCGGAAGTTCAGTACGTTGCTTTACGAAACATCAATCTGATTGTTCAAAAACGACCAGACATTCTGAAGAATGAAATGAAGGTTTTCTTCGTCAAATACAATGACCCGATCTACGTCAAATTGGAGAAGCTGGACATCATGATCCGTCTTGCTAATCAATCCAACATTGCCCAGGTATTGAAGAGAAAATATTACTTGACATTCTAGAATATATATCGGTTAACACACTGCATATTACAAATAGGTGCTGTCTGAACTGAAGGAATATGCTACCGAAGTAGACGTTGATTTCGTTCGTAAAGCTGTACGAGCTATCGGTCGATGCGCCATCAAAGTGGAACCATCAGCAGAACGATGCGTTAGTACTTTGCTCGACCTAATTCAAACCAAAGTCAACTATGTCGTGCAAGAAGCCATTGTCGTCATCAAAGACATTTTCCGCAAATATCCCAACCGCTATGAAAGCATTATTTCGACGCTGTGCGAGAACTTGGACACGCTCGATGAGCCCGAGGCTCGTGCCTCCATGATATGGATTATTGGCGAATACGCTGAGCGTATTGACAATGCTGATGAACTTCTTGAAAGTTTCCTTGAGGGTTTCCAGGTACCAATAAAATCTTACTTGAAAATACGTGAAAACTGAAATTAATATGTCAATTACTTTAGGATGAGAGCACCCAAGTACAGCTGCAGCTGCTAACTGCCATAGTCAAGTTATTCCTCAAACGCCCTGCGGACACGCAAGAATTGGTCCAACAAGTTCTGACTCTAGCCACACAGGTAATTAACTTTGATTTTCCGTGTTGCATGGTGACTTACTTATCTTGGTATTTCCCAGGATTCCGACAACCCAGATTTACGTGATCGTGGCTTCATTTACTGGCGTCTATTGTCGACTGATCCGGCGGCGGCACGTGAGGTAGTATTAGCTGACAAGCCACTGATTTCTGAAGAAACGGATCTACTGGAACCGTCACTGCTTGATGAACTCGTCTGTCACATTGCTTCGCTGGCATCCGTTTATCACAAACCGCCCTCCGCTTTTGTGGAAGGTCGTGGTTTGGGCTCCTCCCGCCGGGCTCTTCCGACTCGTTCTGGATCGCAGGACATCTTGGAGTCCAGCCCTTCGCACGGCGAGCGTTCTGGAGTAATTCCTACCCAAGAATCGCTTATTGGCGATCTACTAACAATGGATCTTGGCGGGCCACCAGTACCATCTTCAGTGCCTGCCGCTCCATTCGCTTCATCCGGCTTGGATCTGTTGAGCGGTGGGTTGGACGGGTTGCTCAGCGATAGTCCTACCGTTCCGCCGCCGCAAGCTGCACCAGCGCCAGCACCTTCTGTTGGTCTCCTCGGTGACATTTTCGGTCTTGCACCTTCCGCATCCACGTCGTACGTCGCACCAAAGCAGGTCAGAACCATAACCGCCTGTTCTTTACGCTACAGTGATCAGTAACACGCATTCTCTTTTAATTTGGTTTCAGATGTGGCTACCTGCCGCTCGTGGTAAAGGCCTAGAGATTACTGGCACCTTCTCCCGCCGCAACGGACAAATCCAAATGGAGATGACCATGACCAATAGAGCCATGCAACCAATGATGCAGTTTGCCGTTCAGCTTAACAAAAACAGTTTTGGTTTAGTTCCTGCTGCACCCCTGCATGTTGTATCACCGTTAGCACCAAATCAGTCATATGAAGCTGTACTGTCCCTCAATCCGACCGGCCCTGTCCAGCGAATGGAACCACTCACCAACCTCCAAGTTGCTATTAAGAACAACATCGACGTCTTCTATTTTGCTGTTGTTATGCCGATGAACATCTTTTTCGCCGAAGATGGACAAATGGACAAACGTGTCTTTTTGTCTACATGGAAGGACATCCCATCGGCAAATGAAGTCCAGTATACCATCAACAACGTGAATCTGAGTGCGGACGCCGTTTCGTCCAAAATGCAGCAGAACAATGTCTTCACCATCGCAAAACGTAACGTCGAAGGCCAAGATATGCTATACCAGTCGCTTAAGCTAGTTAATGGCATCTGGATTCTTTCCGAGCTGAAAATGCAGCCTGGTAATCCAACACTTATCCTGGCCGTCAAAACTAGGGCGCCAGACGTTTCCGCCGGTGTTAACACTGCGTTCGACGCTATCCTTCACAGTTAAATGTTAGTGTTTTGTTTTTTTTTCTTATTTTTTTTTCTTTTCTTATTCTCACTAATTTGTCTCTGTGAACCAGTGTAGAGATGTTTCGATTCTGAATGTCAGTTGAGCGTAGCTGTAACTGTTCTTCATCTTGCAGATTTTTCACCCAACATTCCTTCTGTGCTTCTCCCCCGTACCACCCTCTATATTTGCTGTTTTGTTGGATGGAGCGTAATAATTATTGTTTTTCTGTCTTCTTGGCATACACATTGTGTTATCGAAATCATGCTATTAGTAAGTCCATATGTTGAATAGTTACTGCAGTTGTCAGACATAGAATATCATTTCCCCAGTTCGTTGATGATTTGTTACTACATCAATTACAACTGTCGATAGAAGGAAAATACGCGTTGTGGCTCCAAATGAAATGGAAAGTTAATGAAAGGGAAATGTTTTTCTTTTAAGCACAGCCAATTGATCGATGCTACTGACTGTGTCGTCTTCAAATAGAAATCAGTGGTTTAGATTGTCTTGAATCTTTCGGGTATACTTTCGCTGGCTAACTGAAAAAGAAAGTAAATGTGCTTTTTAGTGGACGAGGAACTAATTTTGTTTCACACGACATCGCTTTTCCCATTGTTCCTTGCCATACTATGTTTCAGAATTAGATTGCAAAGATCTCCCTCGATATCCAGTGAAAATGATGGTCTTGCATAAGCTTACGATATCCATTTCTCCTTTCTTGCTTCCATTTTGCATTCATCAGTCGGCATTCGCACAAAAGCTAGCGAAAACAAGACTCCCTAATGAGAAATCTAAACCTCTTTATTACCCACAAAGATTGGTACTTGGAGAAGGTGCATCGCACGATGGTTTCATGTTTTGTAGAGAATCAGGAAGGAGCAAAATTGTATACTGTCTTTTATTTGTGAACTTCCAACAGCGATCTTTTCATGAAATGGACTATTAATGCTTGTACTCAAACTACGCAACGTTAAGGCTGAATAAATAGTCTTACACATGAACGAAGATAGGGTATTTTACGGTAATCCTCGTTGAAAGCTTTTGTAGTATTATTGCCACCGAAGCTGTAAATCTGACGTTTTCAAGATAGTTTTAAAATCATATACTTCTGCTGAAGAACCTGTGTGTACTGTCTATAATAAACCTTGATATTTGAATAGACAGCTATACTGTTAAAGTGCCATCATTATGCTCAATAGCTCTCCTAAATACAGGGGAATTGGGGTGATCAGTTCTTTATGCAATACACAAAGAAATTTACATTGTGTTACAGTTTAACTGGTTCTGTGTTCAGTTGGATACGGTAGCTAGTTTTGCGTTCTTCTTTCTTTTTTTTCTATTCCCGTTGTGTTTGTTTCTAGTCAAAAGCACCAGTTGACTTCCCTGGAGAACACTACTGTAGTCCAGAGCGATTACGCTTATCGCTTCCTGGATAGGCTGGATTCCCAGCAATCTGGCCAGTTCCAGCAAATGCTTCGGTCCCACTTTTTTCAATTTTCGTAAAATTCTAGATATGGTTAAAAATACATTATTCTGATTCGAAATTGAACGCTGATCACGAAAATCGTTTTTTTTTTAAACATTGGGCTTATAGTTTTTGAATTAACCGTAAATAAAAGCCGGGCTTATTTTGTCGGACTTATTTTGTCGGGCTTAAAATTTTTTCCTATAAAAAAATGATTTCATTAAATCTAGATAACTATATATGAGTCTGATTCAAAATTTAACAAGGAACACGAAAATGAAATTTGTTTTTACGTCGAGTTTATAGTTTTTGAATAATCAAAGAAGTTTGAAGTGTCAAGCTAGCGCTGTAGCGTACTGGCGCGCTAGTAATGGTTTCGATTCGCATCTAATTTTATATTTTAGATTGCTCAAGAACTAAAAACTCTACGTAAAAACAAATTCCATTTTCGTTTTCTTTGGGTAATTTTGAATTGAAATCATATATAGTTATCTAGATTTAATGATATTATTTTTTAATAGGACAAAATTTTAAGCCCGACAAAAATAAGCTCGACAAAATGAACCCGACAAAATAAGCCCGACTTTCTGTTTTTTTTTGTTTAATTCAAAAAATATATGGCTAATTAAAAATTAAATTCTGTATTCGTGATTAGAATTCCATTCTGCATCGAAATCATGTATTTTAAGCCAAATTTGAAATTTGGCCAAAAATGGAAAAGTAAGAAGGCTATAGCCTTCCCACTTTTTCAAATTTGGTCAAATTCTAGATTTAATTAAAAACACGTTATTTAGATTCAGAATTCATCACTGATTACGAAAATCATGTTTATTTGGACATTAGGCTTATAGTTTTTGAGTTAAACAAAAAACAGAAGGCCGGACTTATTTTGTCGGGCTTAAAATTTTTTCCTATAAAAAATAAAATCATGAAATCTAGATAACTATATATGATTCTGATTCAAAATTTAACAAGGAACACGAAAATGAAATTTTTTTTTACGTCGAGTTTATAGTTTTTGAATAATCGAAGAAATTTGAAGTGTCACGCTAGCGCTGTAGCGTATGGCGCCCTAGTAATTGTTTCGATTCGCACCTAATTTTATATTTTTGATTGCTCAAAAATTATAAACTCTACGTAAAAACAAATTGCATTTTCGTTTTCTTTGACTCAATTTGAATTAAACTCGTATATAGTTATCTGGATTTAGTAATATTATTTTTTAATAGGACAAAATAAGCCCGACAAAATAAGCCCGACTTTCTTTTTTTTTTGTTTAATTCAAAAACTATAAGGCTAATTAAAAAATAAACTCTATATTCGTGATTAGCATTTAATTCTGCATCGAAATCATGTATTTTAAGCCAAATTTGAAATTTGGCCGAAAATGAAAAAGTAAGAAGGCTATAGCCTTCCCACTTTTTCGATTTTCGTCAAATTCCAGGTTTAGTTAAAAATACATTATTTCGATTCTAAATTGATCGCTGATCACGAAAATCGGGCTTACTTTGACATTGGACTTAAAAAATGAAAGGAAGCGAAGGAAATGACCGTGGGAATTTCGCCTCAAAAATCGGTAAAAACGGACATCTCTTGGAATTCTATAAAAATTACACACTACACTCAAAATTGAACGCTGACTTCAAAAATACTATTAGTTTTTTCTTCAGCCCAACCGTTTTTGAAAGAAACGGAGGAAAAAGGCTGCTGGCGCAAAACCTTTGTTCTCCCATTTTCTGCGTTACCAGTCTTATTATGTATTATAAAACAATGGAGTGTAGAGGGTTTTTTTGTCAACACTCTCTGCAAGTGTGGCGAAGAGGGAAAGCAGCTTTCCCGAACAGCGGTTTTCGATAACCGACTGCGTGACGTCGGTCGTCGACTGGAGAAAAATTGGACAAATGGAACTTATCTTTATTGAACAGAAGCGTGCTGCGTTATGTTCTACCCCATGGCTGGCACGCTTTCGCTATCACAACTTTCAGTGAAACTGAGGAAGTTAATTTCCATTTATTTATGACAATACAGAACTCATCAATAACCACATAATCTGAAAAAAAAACATTTTAATTCATAGTTCTGTTGTTGTTATTTTGGTATTAAAACAATGACTAAATAAACACAGAAGTTTTAAGCCATTGGTAAACGTTGCGAACAACATACTTAATAGCTGAAGAAAATTGCCTACGAGCCAGATTTGTTTTTGCGGTGTACTCAGATTATTTAGTAAGCATTTCAACCGTATCTTAGGAGAGTTTAAGCATGCGAAAACAAACCCGCATAACGTTACTTCTTGTAATGGAGACTGCGTGAATGCAGGGCACATTTCCAGTATGGCGAACCGGAAGAGTTTGAGAATCGTTTAAAGATTCGAGGCATTCTACGAAAAGTTACTTGACCTCACGTCTAGATCATGTGATCATCAATTAAATGCGTTCAAGGTGAAATTCGTGACAGGCATTCAGGCTGCAATCAAAATTGATTGCATCATAACGACAACTTATCACTAACGATGGAATTGCACATCTTCTCTTGTATTATATTCTTCCAGTAGAAAAATGCCTACATGTTTGTTGTTCGATGTTGTAAAAAAACGATTCGTGGTCAATTAAATCAGGACTATATATTTAGCGCGAATGAGCCTTTAATACACAAGTTTTCATATTTACACGTTATATTTGAAACTTTGACAGTACATTCATTATGAGAGCCCATATTGTTCAAGCGGCTGAGACTATGCCGCTGGATGACGTTAGATTTTTAGGGTGGTAGGCAAAATGTACAGATAAAGGAAGTATATTAGACGATTTACGAAGAGAAAATCTGAGAACGTGGCCCCAATAAAGGCGGCTCGAAAGGAACTTTAGTGGTTGTATAAAAATTTGCCTATAGCTTGTCTTCCGGGAAAGGAAGAGAAGCAAGTCAGTGATTGATGACTCACGCAGAGCTAGAATTCTTTTCTTCACTCTGGCCGGACGTGGTTGAACTGGCACCGTCTCTTGGCACAGCGATGCCATTGATGGTGACATCCAGCGGTTCGCTGATTGTTAGCGACAGTAGTCGAAGATCACCAGTTCGACGGATTCGTGGCGGAACTGGCGGTTTGACATCACCCGAATTCGAGAGATGAGGAGGTTCTTGCTGTGCAAAAACGGAGGCTGGCAGCTTCAGAGGAGCTTTGCGTTCGGATGGATTCACCTGGCTGCGCACGTGTCGCCACCGTTCGCTGATGAGATTTTTGACCATCGGATGGAAGTAGTAAAAATACAAAATCGTTCCTCCAATGCAAATAATGGCGAACAGCAGCGTGGCAAGGGTGATGATAACTCCAATGTAAGTTCCCGGATTGAAGTAGTTGTAGTGATACACCGGGGGTTCCAGTTCCGGAGCTGAAGTGGTCGACGACGTTGTCGATGATTGTCTTTGAGTTGGAGGTGTTGTCGTAGTTGAAGTTGAAGGTTCCACAGTTTTAGTTGGTCGGACGTAACGTGAAGTGACCGTTCCTCGTGTTCTCGGTTTAAATGTTGTTATTGTGGTCATCTTCGGTGAAATCGTAGTCGCGTCAGGCATTCCATCCTCTGTAATTTTGATATCAGCGCAACCTGCAACAATTTGGGCGTGAGTTATTTTGTATTCATGCCTTTTTGAATTCGAGTTTTTAATATTGTTTTTACCGAAAAAATGTTCCTGGGGACCACATCCGACGGCTTCAGTGCCATTAGCGCAATTACCCCAGTTGTTGCCAGCAACGTATCGCCACTGCAAGACGCATTGGCTGCACGTTAGACCCTCGGGTAGCTTGTAAGTTGAACGAAAAACAACGTTATGTCCTTCGCCTGGAAAGTACCTGAAATCAATTGGTCAGCATTGGAACATTACTAGCACGATTTCACGTTTTCCCGCATTATTATTTTCTTTTCCCAAATTTATTTTCTAATTCTCTTAAGCATCTACATATTATATGGTGAATCTCTATATCCGATTCTCTTTTGTTGCCTGTGAGCGAGGAAATGTGAAACTGAGGGAAAGCATTGATTTTCCAGCAGTATCGAAAACGAATTCAATCGTAAATGAATTTCGGGAAACGTGTTTTCTTTAAACTAAGTTTATCGTGGCCATATGAAAGCTTGAGAATGCCACGCTTGTTAATTGCCATGATTTTGCGACACAATGTCCGCACGAAAACGTAGCGAAAGAGGGGCGCAATAATTAAATTCTCATCTATCTTTCACGAGAACTCGCAATGGCAATTTGATCAAGTAGAAAGACTCTAAAGTATACGAAGTTTGGTGGGACTGCATTTTTGTTTTTCCCACTAAGAAAGCGGAGACGAAACAAAAACCTCAGCCGATTCGCACGATAAGTTGATGACATAAACAAAGCACGATGTTTGCTTATAGCTAAAATAATTATTGTTGTTAGCCTAAAGCCGTTAAAGAGCGAAGTCATTCAACAACGGCATGTCAATGTAGAATAATTCAAGCTGTCGAGTGGGAACGCAAGCTACGAAAACTGGAAGGGGAAAGGTTCTTGAGTGTGTGTAGCGCTTATTTCACTGCTATGGGAAGCATTTTTCATCGAAAGATTGTTTACCTGTGGCTTTGGGCGTCGCCGGCGTCGGCGTTGGACTTGCGTAGTAAATTGCGATCAAAGCATTCCTCTGTTTCCGGGTGTTTGGCTAGGTTGTGCTCGCAGAGACGGAACTCAAAGTAGCCTTGGTGGTTGGCCGTCAGCTCGACGCCAATTTCGATGTCGGCGTTCATCTTGTACGTCCGAACAATCGTCGCTTGACCGTAGCGACCGCCATGTTCGTGTGCACGAGGCTGGAACAACGAAATTTTTCAATGGTGAAAAGAAATACGTCAAAGAAAAACCGGAAGAACAATCAAGAGGCTATAGATCATAAACAATACTGGATTTGGGGAGCAAGAAATGAGGCAAGAAGAGGCTGAAATAAAAATAAGGTGATGGATGGATGGATCTATTTCCGCTTTCTAGTGTAACCTAGTTGTCTTTTTTTTCAGCTTTATAGGCAATGTAGACGCTGAAGTGGGTGCAAAAGTCAAGAGTTCCGCCTGATGGACGGTAAAGTTCAAAGGAAGACGAGAAATTGAGTAGCGTACATTATTCGGGTATAAAACAAAAAATGATGTCACTGATTTCGAACGGCAATTGAGGCCAGAACAAGAGTTTTCGTGCTCTCGATTCCGTTCGAGTCTCACCAAAAGAATAATCATTTTCTGGAAGCGTAAAGCACAAGACAAAACAAAAAATACAATAGAATGGAATAATGGGAGGGGGATAAGCAAAATATGCGAGACTTGGAGAACGGAAAGTGTCGAGGTGTTAAGCGACTTCGACCGCAAAGAAAAAAAGGAGAGGGAAGAGGGAAAAAAAATCTTTCACGCCATGATGTGTGTGAACTTACCTGGGGTAAATCCCATGCATCTCCGCAGACCCCGCATTTACCACCGTTGCGCCCATGTTGACGTGCCCATCCTCCGCAGTAAGATTCACTGTCATTGTAATCTTTCTCGGTGGAAAAGCCATACCTAAAAATAAAATGGATGTGACAATTGGCAGCCAAGAAAATCCTTGATTACATCGAATTGAGATGGTTTCCGTGATACAACAGGAAGTGGGGAAAAGGGAAATCAATTTGTTTAATGATAGGCCGCTGAACTCTTCTTGCAATTCTTTCTGCGACTAACGCAACGTTACGAATCCCATGGTCTAAACCAATCATGCTGAAACAGGATTCCCTTATACGGAAGCAAATCAAACGAAAAAACATGAAAACGGAGTCAATGTTGTAATAAATCCGGCCAGACAAGAGAAGGAAAAAGAAAATCTAGAATTAAAAAACAAGGCGATCTAGTTTTTTTTTCTAGGCTGGTTCTTTGCATTCCAAATTTCAATGTAATCAACCTAAAAAAACAACCAGGTGAATCCTATGGGTAGGCAATTCAATTACCAATCCGACGCCAAGCCAACGGCAAAAGAACATGAAGAGTTCTTAACAATTAACAGGTGAACCGGGTGTATCGACATTGTACGAAAGGGAAATAAAAAAAACACAAGAAGAAAGGACAGGGTAAAGAAAACGTTAGTTTACCTCCATGCGCTAGCTCTTGATGGAGGCTCGACCAGTCGACCATGACCCTGCACTCGAATGACCCTAATCGACAAGAATACAGCTACCATCATCAACACAAGACGTGGAGAAAGATGACGACGTCGCTGCATTCTTGCGTTCCTCTCAGGTATTTCCTACACACTGTCGATAGGCGTACTATGTAGCCAAAATAACCAAGTTCTTCTCGTTTCCTTGTGACTAACGAAAAAGAGCTTGGCAATTTCAGTTCAGCACGTGCACAAACATCACTGCCAAAATAGAGAAACAGATGCCACGGCACACACAGACTCAGATTTCAAATCAAAAAGGCCTTGATTTCAGATTGTTGGTTCTCTTTTTTCGCTTGTGTATTATCTTGCACGCCGAGAAAACAACAAAGCAAACTATACAGCTCTGATGTATTCCACTCAACGAACTTCGACAGCGAAAACGAAATTAAATTTCCTTGTCGTGAGTCACCCCCCTGGCTGACGGTTATTTGGCTGTCCAGCTCGGGCCACTGTTCGCAACTGACTGAACAACTTGGCTATAGTTTCTTCGACTATTGAGAAAACTTCCCTCCTTCGTCTGTAAAGGAGGGGGAGAACGAAAACTGGGCCGCCAGGTAACGTTTCCCTACCCTTAGGGCCCTGTCAGCTGAGACTCTCCAGGCTCTATGGCCTGGTGTGTAACGCTTACCTGAGATGTATGCATAGTTTTATCAATGTTTTGTGAGAGAGAAGTCGAGCTCGTCTTTTGCTGCTAGGTAGTCTTTCCCTTTGTTTATTCACCTGGCCTTGGGCTGTCGATCTGATTGGTTGTAATTGCAGGTGTGCATGCGTATTGCAGGTGACCAATGTAGACCCCACCCAAAACGAGAACTCCACAGATTATGACGAATTTTCAGCAAGGATTCATGTATTTTTCAGAATAAATAACAGGTTGATACTCCTTCGTTTTCTATACGTTTTTTCTTTGTTTTTATTTGTTTCCTCGTTTACCGCTATAAACTAGTCGAAGCGTTGGGACATGATGAGAATGTCTATTAACACCTATAGGGACAAGCTTATTTAAAAAGAAAGAGCTGAGTCGTTGGCTAATGCCCTTGGACGGGCATTACCACCAAGATAGGCCTCATCAGTTTTTATTGTGTTTAATTTTTACTAGTCTCTAAAAATCCTTTAAAAAAAAGAAGACAAAAAAGAGTTTGGGAAATTTTACGACGGAAACGCTCGGACAAGAACTCTTAGTTGTTGTTAATTAAGTTCATATAAACGTCGTCAAATGTTTCCGAGTGTTACTTTCCCGCTTCCTCCTAAGGCAGTTCAGAACTGAGAATCGACACAATAGATGACACCAAGCGAAAAAGTAGAAATGGTAGATTTCTCGCCATAATACACTAATTTGCAACCGTTTCTAAAAATTTCGCCCAAACATTTGAAATAGTTGTGTAAACTTGGGAAACGACGTAGTTGTGATCGGGTGACCTAAAGTCTATTATTTTTTTTTCCCAATCACACGATTGTTTGTTCTTTGCATCAGCATTGGCCAACCATAAGCCGTAAATACGCAGAAAAACAAATGTATTTAGCAATTCAGAGGTTTAAATATGTACGGCGTTATTGGCAAACACCGCGACAATACTCTAAATTAAGGATTGAAACTCGACATCGAAATTAATATCGGGAAATTTACCAACATCCCTCTTGCTGAACCGATAGGTATGGGATGCCAAGAGGGTTCAAGCCAAGGCCCTCTATAATACGAAAATAGATTAAAACACCATGCAAAAATTGCGCTTCGCATTAGTAATTTGTGCAATGCAATTTACCTGCGAAATCAATCATGGTCTGTAACTTGGCCGGCTCGATGGTGATTGTGCGCGACATAAAGTGGACGCAATATTCCTCGCTGGTTGCGGTAATACGGCAATCATACTCCATTACCGTGTCTTGGTCAATCCAGATAATGTTATAATCAACACCACGAATTAATGGAGGAAATCGCTGATTGAAATTTCCTGGAACTTCACCCGCAATTAGAATACCTGTTGAGCGTTTTCCAAAGAGGTAAAAAAAAAAATATTCAACAATTTATTTTGCTTTTGAAATATTAAAAAGCCAACTTGCCATCTATGGAGGTGATATTTGGGTTATCTGCAGTGTAGTTCCTGCATTCATAAGTGACTTCAGCGTCACCCCAAACGGGATAAGCGGATGTGATTGTAGTCTTGGTGCAAATGCAATCCTTCTGGAATTCCGCTCCACCCGGCGTTTGGATCTGATTGGTGATTTCCGTATTAGGTAATTATATTTATATAGTGCTCAGGTTCTCATACCCTGCCAATTTCGTACCACACGCCGACGTATTGCTCGTTCGTGTAATCTGGAGGCAAAGGCGGATGAACGCAGGCATAAACACAACAAGCTGCTACCAGCAACGCTACTAGTACCTAGAGTTATGAATTTAGAAAATGCTAAACATTTATGCTTGATTCTAGTCACATCAAACCGAAGCTTACCTGATGGGTATTCATGACGAAATATACAACGATAACCGATGAAACTTACTGCGGTAATGACAAGAATGATGGAGAAATTGGCCTTTAAAAGACGCGTAGCCTCACGACGTAAAGATCTTACCGATAAGCGGGTTAGGTAAGTCCTTTGAGGTGGATGCTTATCGTTCGAAATCGGTTCTTGGGGCAATATGTGACCACTGACGAATTGAATTATGGTTTCTGTGTTATTTAAATAATTTTCCAAGTTCCGTTTTCTAGAGTAAGTCGACTTTGGCCACTTAGGATCTTATTTTCAACGTGATCAACACGTTTGAATCCACCCTCAGCTTACCTAAGGAAACACACAAATATATATGTGAAGGCAAAATCGTTTTTAAACGCTTTCTCGTTTGCATCAACAGTTATATCAGTGTAACACTGTCAAAAATAACTTACGACTATTCCAAAGGTCGACTACATAAAACTCCATATGTTTTAATAATATTGCAACTTTATATAAGAAGACATTATCTCCGAAGACAGCCAAGGCTCTTCATTCTGATAAGTGTGTATGCATTGTTTCCCAATTCGGCGTTCTTCCAGAATATTCATATCAATTTTAGTTTGACAATACAATTATGACAATAATACCAACGATTTAGTTTTAAAAGGTATCAAATCTTAGCAGACTGACATTAGATTTCCAGTCCAAAAAAATCAAAACGTTAATCGGCAAAAAGATGATATTCGAAATCGAAAAACTGTAGCAATACTGGTGCGCCAATACAGTACAGCTCAAGCATACTGCAGGATAACTTATTAAAAACAGCCGTTTCGGGAAAGAACGGATAATTTTCCTGATCAGCGTTTAGCTTTGAGCAAAATTTGTAATTTATTATAGCATTCAAAGTGACATACATTTTCGTCAGATCGGGAAACTAAGCCCGACAAGATAAGCCCGAATGGTTGAAAAGTCGGGCTTATTTTCAAGCCAAAAAATTTACAGCAAAATTTGTAAACTTAACAAACGGCTGATTTAACAAGAAAACCAATCGCTTAATCGAAATCATGATTTTTGACGAATTCCAAGAGAGGTTCTTTTTGGCGGATTTTGACAAAAGTGTTCTAAGTTTAACTAAAATTACATTATTCCGATTCGGAATTGTTGGCTGATCACGAAAGTCGGGTTTATTTTGACATTAGGTTTACAGTTTTTTAATAAATCGAAAAAAAACAAAAAATTAAGTGAGTGCGCTAATAGCACTTTTTCTTATATTAAAAAAACGGCTGATTAAAGGACAAAACAATTCACTGATTCAAAATCAGCGCTTGATTTCCATTATACCCTGTGATTTTAGCCCAATTCCAAGAGATGTCGCTTTTTGATGAATTTTCGTCAAAGTGGGAAGGCCTTCCCACTTTTTCAATTTTCGTCAAATTCTAGATTTAAGTTTGATGTGTCACGCTAACGCTGTGATGGCTGTGCTGGCGCGCTAGTAATGGTTTCGATTCGCACACACTAATTTTATATTTTAGATTAGTCAAAAACTATAAGCTCGCGAAAACAAATACAATTTTCTTAAAAGTACATTATTCTGATGCGAAATTGATCGCTGATCACGAAAATGTGGTTTATTTTTATATTAGGCTTATACTTTTTGAATAAACCATAAAAAACAGAAGATTCAAAAACTGAAAAAGTAAGAAGGCTATAGCCTTCCCACTTTTTCAATTTTCGTCAAATTCTAGATTTACTTAAAAGTACATTATTTTGATTTGAAATTCATCGCTGTTCACGAAAATGTGGTATATTTTTATACTGAGCTTATAGTTTTTGAATTAACCGTAAAAAACTAAAAGTCGGGCGTATTTTGTCGGGCTTAAAATTTTTTCCTTTTAAAAAATAATATCATTAAATTTAGATAACTATATACGATTCTGATTCAAAATTTAGCAAGGAACACGAAAATGAAATTTTTTTTTACGCAGAGTTTATAGTTTTTGAATAATCTAAAATATTGATGCATTACGCTAGCGCTGTAGCGTACTGGCGCGCTAGAAATGGTTTCGATTCGCACCTAATTTTATATTTTAGATTACTCCAAAACTATAAACTCTACGTAAAAACAAATTCCCTTTCGTGTTGTTTGGTTGATTTTGAATCAGAATCATATATAGTTACCTAGATTTAATGATATTATTTTTTATTAGGAAAAATTTTAAGCCCGACAAAATAAGCCTGGCTTTCTGTTTTTTTTTTTGTTTAATTTAAAAACTATATTGCCAATTAAAAAATGAACTTTATTTTCATGATTTGCATTGCATTCTGCATCGAAATCATGTATCTTAAGCCAAATTTGAAATTTGGCCAAAAATGAAAAGTAAGAAGGCTATAGCCTTCCTACTTTTTCTATTTTCGTCAAATTCTAGATTTAATTAAAAATACATTATTCCGATTTGGAATTTATCGCTGATCACGAAAATCGGGCTTTTTTTTATATTGGGCGTAATTATGTGAAGAAAAATGAAGGATATGACCGTCGGGAATTTTGCCTCAAAAACCTGCAAAAACTGACATTCATTGGAATTGGTTGAAAATCACACGATATTCTAAAAATTAAATGCTGATTCCAAGAAAATTGTTATTTTTTTCGTCACATCAACCGTTTTGGAAATACACTGAATCGAAGAACTTAGTAACGCGCTAGTATGCTACAGCGCTAGCGCGACACATCAAAGTTCTTCGATTAACCAAAACCCATAAATTCTACGTAAAAACAAGGTTTATTTTCGTAATCTTCGTTTAATTTGGAATCTAAATCACATATAGTAATTTTTATGTGATGGTATTATTTTTTCTAAAGGAAAAGTCGGGCTTATTTTTTTGTCGGGCTTAAAATTTCTATAGGCTATATGTATTGATATGGCGGGCCAGTACGCTACAGTGCTAGTGCGGCACATCAAAATTCTTCGATTTTTCTTAAATAATCAATAAATAGAGACAACTATGCATGATTAGATTCAAAATTCAACTAGAATCACGATAATGAACTTTGTTTTGGCGTGAAGTTTAATCGTGGCCAAATTTTAAATTTGGCTTAAAAGACATGGTTTCGATTCACAATTGAATGGAAATCACGAAAATCAATTTTGTTTTTCAACTGGTTTTATAGTTTTTAAACTACTCGTAAAAAAAAAAAAAAAAATAAAGTTGATGGAAAGCAGCACTTTGTTTTCCGATATTTAAAAAAGGGCCGGTTTAACCAGAACACTAATCACTTTATTGAAACCAACGTTAAATTTCGAGCGATAAACCGGATTATTGCAAGGCAGACGAGGGAAATAAATTAATAATTTTAGTATTGCGTCTATTGGCAACTACGGAAAAATAAGGATTCTGTTTAGACAATTCGAATTTAGTGTAGTCTGCTGGGCACATGTGTCTTGTTACAATTTCTTAGTTGATTTGGTTTACGTTAGGCAAGAAAACCACAAAGGTTTAGTGAAAACAATTAAATCTTAAACAGGTGGCCGATTGCAGTACAATATGAGTAACAAAAGAAAAATCCCTGAAGGCGAAGAAACCGATTATATCGCAAAACCTCCAAAAATTCTCTCAAATATTCATTTGAGAAATCAAGAGAAACGTTTGATTGTCATTCTAGAACAAGCTCAGCTTGAATCAGCAAAGGTAAAATTAATTTCTCCCATGCATATAATGCTACCTAAAACTATATTCTGCATACAGATTGGAAAAGATTTTGAACTGCTTAATTGTGATGATCATATTGGTTTTTTGAAAAAACACAATCGTGAACCATCATCTTGTCGCCCCGACATCACCCACCAATGCTTATTGATGCTCCTTGACTCCCCATTAAACCGAGCAGGACTTCTTCAAGTTTATATTCATACTGCAAAAAATGTCTTGATTGAAGTCAATCCACAAACAAGAATTCCAAGAACATATACAAGATTTGCTGGCTTAATGGGTAAATTCACATAGTTTCTTAACATAATTGTATTTACCAATATATATGTTTTACAGTCCAGCTTCTTCATAAGATGAGTATCAAAGCAGCAAATGGACCAATGAAGCTGCTAAAAGTAATAAAGAACCCAATCCAAGATCATTTACCTGTTGGTTGCCGCAAAATCGCCACCACCTTCAGCTCAACGAAACTGGTTAAACCACGAGATATCGTGTTACCAGACGAGCCAATCGCAATCGTGGTAGGTGCGATGGCTCACGGAAAAGTAGACGTTGAATACAGTGAGGAAGAGATCAGCATTAGCCAGTACCCATTGTCAGCTGCACTTACCTGTTCTAAATTGTGTAGTGCTTTCGAAGAAGTTTGGGGAATTCATTAACTGTTGACGGATAAATAATTATTTTTTTTCCAAACCAAATAATTTTTTTTTTCATTTCAAAAACCACAGCAACAACATCAATAACAGATAAAAAGATAAAACACATGAAACTTTTGATGAAAAAACTAAACGGTGGGCGTTCTCTTCCGTAGAGAAAATTTCGGCCAGGTCAGCTGTTACGCTGGCAAAGTTGACTATGGTTTGGCCAATCCCTAGCCTATAAAAATAAAATTTAAACACTTCAAGATTGTCCTTATATATTATAATGTCATTGAATTTTGCTTCTTTCGAGAAAGCCAATAAGGTAAATATTATAGATAGACTGAGAAGACTGATTCGGTTGCAATTCGTATCCGTAATATATATATATGCTTACCTGGCAAAGGGTACCTGAAAAAGAGAAACACATGTCAACATGAGGCTTACAACAAAATATGTAAAATGCGTATGGAGATATAACTCACTGCAGTATGCGTTGCCATGACAACCAGCGCAGCGAAAATCTGCTCTCCGCGAGCAAACGACGCAGCTACGTAGAGACCAATCGGGTGGAAGCGTCGTTATAGTATGAGATGCAATAGACAAGGTTTTTTTTGTTGTGGCTGCCGTCACCTGTTGAGGGTGAAAGAGCCGAGGCCTGGTTATGAAGCCGGCTGAGGGTGCAGCTGATCCTACTGGATGTAACTGCACTTCAGGACGGACAACAGGGTTACGCTGTTGCTGGACAACAAGACTATTCCAGTGGTGCGGCAGTGGACGCAATGGAGGTAAGAAAAATGGTCTGGCCGTTGGAGTTATTGTGTTCACGAGCGTCGATGCCACAGCCACAGGCGGTCGCTGTTCTCTGTAAGGTCGAAATCCACTGGTACCATTTCTGCTCCAGTCGGGAAACAAGGATTCAGGTGCCCGAATTGGCGGATTCCTTTGGACAGTATGTTCTCGCATCGGTTTGGCGACAAGGTCTTTTTCAGTCCGTTGAATTCGATGGATTTCAGCCGGGTTGCGAGAAAGTCGTTGTCGTGACGGTTGAAAATCAACTGGTTGAGGAACTGCTTTGCTGTTTATCCGTGTTGTCATCGCGATGATTTCGATTTCAGCTTTATCTTCGAGCCGAGTGGCTGCAGGTTCAAATGCACAACGCCGTGACAAATCTAGCGGTTTGTCTTGGTCATTGGCATCCACTGGCATTAATTCGGGAGGTGCAGAGGATGCCGGTGGGGTGGGAGGTAAAACATTCCTCATGATCACTGGTCCTCTTTGAGCGGGTGGACTTTGTCGTAATTCCGTCTGCAGTCTTTCTTGTGTTATTCTGTTTAAACAAGCATGAAAAAGGAAATACAAAACAAACATCAAGATCAAACTGAAAATTTTGGTTTGACTTACTGTGTGGCGTTGCAGACGAGTGTTTGGGTTAAAATTGGCTTTATTACATCCAACTGGCTAATGACTTTGTTAACAACTGGGCTGGCAACGGGACTCGTAATTGGACTTGCAACTGGGCTTGTCCTCGGACTGGTGACTGGACTGAGCTGACGAATGAGCCTCTTCTTGAGCGGCCACCTTGAGGTGCATGTTGGTACCGAGGCTTCGTCGGATTTTAGGTGTTGAGCTACTGACTGGTCTAGTTCCTTCGTAACAGAGGGAGCAACAGAAAGGCCTTCGGTAAGCCTTGCGGCGTATGAGCTCTTTTCCAGGATGCGAATCTTGAGCGGAACGATTGGAAGGCCGTCGTTATTGGCGGAAGAACAAACGTTGGTTTCCCCATTCGTCCCATCTTGTTTTTGGTTCAATTTTAACTCGAGCCAGTTGAAACGAGGCAAATCGGTGGCAAGTCGTAAGCTGGCGTCTCCCTCCTTCACCACCAGTGGTTCGGCCATCCAAGATCTAAGTTTTAATTTGAAGCGACCACCACGACGTAGTTTGGATACTGACAAAATAATGAAACACGGTACAAGATTAGGTCCATGCTAGAAACAAATAAAGATAACAGAAAAACCTTACGTGCTGGATAACAGCAATTCAAGTCAGATGATATTCAATATAGTTACAAAGGGACAGTTGAGCAAACTCCTGACGTGTACACACAAAAGTCAATGTATGTTCTTGTTGTGTGAGACATTTTTTTGTACGCTGATGCCCTGCTAGTGGGGATGCAGATTGTGCATGTTTGCAATAGTGGTTGTAAAGTGTTTGATAATATAATATGAGGCAATAGTATATGCAATGTGAACTGGGAAAAGCCTCGGTGAAGTGAGTGAGAACTTTGAGATAAGACAGAAGATTGGGCAGATATAGTATCCCTTATCTCTTAAAATGCTAATCACCTAATCACACCTGATAACAGCAGCCAAGTACAGGACAGGGCATAAAATAACTTTGGATAACACAACGAGATCACATTTAGTTTCTTGATTGAAACTGCTTACAACTAGTTACACAACCACTGGGGCAGAAGATCCACAACAAGGCGATTAAACTACCTACCATCCACTTCGACAAAGAGACATCGAATTTCTCTGGTCCCTATCTCCCACCTGCTGGTGGTTGGGAGATGAACGTTACGGCGACGGTGCACGCATTCTCCTCCCCCTTCGCCTCACGCCGATATCGATTTCGGTACAAATATAGAAACGTGTTTTACAGGCTCTCCCCTCTAATCCCCTTCCCCACTTCCTTCCAGATGCTGTCAAAGCGCTCCCTTCCATATCAACCGGCGAGGCCACCTAGCGAGAAACCAGTCAAGCTGGTTTTTCCGGCTCACGGACAATCACCCCTTAGGCACTCCCTTCAGATTCGGTGGCTATCTTGATGGGTGGACAGTCAGATTTCAGAAGAAAAGAAATTATTAGATTATAAACATGTTTTGTTCGGTGTAAAAGACTCGGTATTTTGAAGATTTAAAAGCAAAAATAGGTAAGTCGAATGCTGAAAAGATTTGCAAGATTGCAAGATGCATTTGGAAATCCCTCTGCCGAATGGATCAAGGACGTAGCTGTCAATCATTTTAGCTATTCGTCATTTAACCATATTTATGTAATAATTTCGAACTTCGACATTTTTGTTAGTGGTGGATATCGTTCGTCAATGAGAAAGTAGATCGTATAAGCTGCATGTCTGGCCTTTGACCTGTATATATATACATTCAGTATGTAACCGAGTTGATTGCTTATCACATCAGAAATGCCTGTGTGAGTGTTTGTTTTATGTATGCGCACTCATGAATGGTCCAGTAAACCAAAGGTTCATGGGCCCAAGGAAAAAAGGAACTCGAAAGACGGGGGCACAGAACGCGCAGTAATGCCGAGAAAACTCATCAATATCAAATGACCATTTTCTCTACGCGGCAATGGGGTAATAGGCTTTCTCAGGGCATTCACTCATATTGCACAGTAAGCATTATGCTTCCAGAATCAAAAATAAATAACAACTACAAGTAAAAGAAGATTGATGCTGGGCAGGGCGGATTTCTCACGATAAGATGAACTCGTTCCGTATGCACTAGCGAAAATCAAGAAAACAAATGCAAACAAGTTCTGTCACTTGTCTTATCGTCGGGTACAAATGAACTTTTTGACGGATGGAACGAACCACTTTAAGAGGAAAAGAAAAAGGGAAGAGCAGATCAACGATAGCGGCACTAGTTAAACATTACCAAGAAAGCCACTTGATAGCAGTGTCGTTATCGAACAAACTGTGAAGGGAAATGAACAAAAGAAATGAAACGCTACAATAAAGAGATAGTTAATACCTGAGTTAGTCCCGTTGTTACTTAAAGTCCATCCCGACGGGCACTTTCTTTTTAATTTGATGGCTGGCACAGGTGATGAAGACGAAGATGACGACGAGGGCGAGACAGGTTCTAAAACTATCTTCTCTTCCTGCTCGATGGCAGTTGATGAATGATCCATCTCGTTCCAACCAGTTTTCTCCTCCCCACCCCCTTATTGGAATGCCTGATGACGACGACAAGGGCGGAATAGTGGACTATATAAGTGCGAGGAAGAGCCAGAGAGAGAGTGTGGATATACTGTGTAGCCGTCCTAAGTTGGGAACGGTTGGATGGGAAATGTGTTGCTTGGTTGCCGGACGGAGCGGCTTTATATGAGCTCGGTTGCCGTATATGTAGTATAGACATAACTACTCGTATATAATCAGAGAACCAATAACTGAGCTCCCCATCACTCCGGGCGTATGTGTGTGTATAAATATGTTACATGTGTGTGTGTGTGTGTGTGTGTGCACTGCGACTTAGCACTCTACGAATACGGCTGGGGCGTACTGTCATTGGATACTCCCACTTTTTATGTTTATTGTGCATTAGACGAATTTTCTAACGATAACTTTTGCTTGTTAGTAGGGTTGCCTATTTCCTCTTGGCAGATGCAAAAGCCTAGCGTGAGGAACGAAATTCAAAACAACTTTTTAACTGCCTTGTCATACGATCGGTAACCATGCTGTAATTTAATACGATCGCGAAATGATGATGGAAAAACTTTTATCATGACCTAGACTACATAACCTATCTGGACTCTTGACCTTAAACTCAGTCGTTATTCGATCTGAATTAAGTGCTTATTTTCCAAAAGAATACTGCAATTTTTGATGCGTTAAAATAAAAATGATGGCAATGCCAGCCATTAAAGATAAAAGCCGTACCCGAAATATTCGGCTACATTGCTGCAAACACATCTTTCTTCTTCAGTCTTAACAAAAATCAACCAAAGACACTCCCATTCCAGCAATGGCATTACAGAGAAGCAACAGACTTGTACAACTGCATTATCGAACGTAATAGCAGACAAAACGAGTTTCCAAGGAGATTGCAAGTTTCCTCGCCGTATAGACGTATGCTCTTAGCAATAAAAGACAAGTTTCCACGGAGATAAAAAATTCAATATCCTTATTCAGCTACTAATCAATGCTGGTGACATGACAACGCGCAATAACCAAATCGTCAACAAGTGAAATGTCGCAAAAATCGATCGAGACAAAGCGTCATCTCATTACTTCCGGATTCGTAGCATTTTGTTCTAACATGTGAACTTAAATTCCTTCACGTTTGTGAAAAAGTTAAAATTAAACCAATAATAAAAAAACAACTGAACTTTAGCCTGTCCTACCTATGGATGGGGTTCATCTGGCACTCGCAGGTGTTTCCACTCTGTTTACGTTACCCCCAACTTTCATTTAATTCCCCATCTGTGCACACACACATACGGAGGGTTAGCCTAAACAGTAGTGTGCTGTAAATGTCCAAAACTTTTCGTGCTATATACCAATTTGATCGTGGTACGCACCTGGCCTTTTGACGCGTGTACAGGGAGGAAACAGGTTTTGACACACATTTCGCCATGATATTTCAACACTTGTGTAAAGAAAAAAAAATTTATGACCCAATAATGCTGGAAATTGATTGAACTTTTATTTTTGTAAAAGAAAAAAACTCATTAAATCGTCATGATACGGCATAATATGCATAAGCCGAAAACAATGTGAAACAAAAAAGAAATTAAGACAACTTAATTTTTAATGCAACCGGGGATTTTTGAAAAGGGAAGTCGTGGCGGAATATGTCAACAGGGATGGATGGTAAAGAAAAATGCGTGATGCTATGAAACATAAGAATCAAGGATTAACAGAAGAGATAGATAAATTTTTTTTTAGTAGTGACTAGCCGAAACAAATGTCTCTTTCTCTCCCCCTCTATCTTATAACTCAAAAAAGAAAATAATATTTCTTTTAAAGAAAAAAAAATCAAATGGCAGAAAATAAACTGAGCATTACGATTGACGTAATACGCAACATAATAGCGTGTCAATCGAAACACATTTAAAAAGTGGATATGTAGACAACATTTCGTTTTCATTCGAAACAAAAACCAGTAAACTGATGATGGCCGACTCGACGGCTTTTGCACTGATACATTCTTGAATCTTTTCATTTCTATTAAAAAATATAAATTTTCTTTTTCTTTTTTCAGTCCTTACGTCCTCACCCTGGTGTGGATGGAATTGTCCTTTGAATTTTGGTATTGTCTCACGTCAAGTTTAACCTACGCAATGTTCAGAATGCTCCTCCCAGGCAGCCACCTAGCGTTAAAAAAAAACGCGAAACGAGTCAGTGTTTGATTAATTAAAAAAAAAAAATATTCTAGCTGTCGTTCACGTGGGCAAACGAAGCACAGTACCTGACATTCTCGACTGCAATACCATTGGCTCGAGCATCCGGCGCAGACAAATTGCGCCACCCGCTCATTACAACCTTGACACTTTGGCACTTCGCTACCACCGCTCGTCCGCAAGTAGTTGCCATTATTGGATGACACATTCCGGCCGCCGGAAGTTGAACCGCCCTGCACAGTTCGGAAAGGGAATAAAAGCGTTAGCATTCAGGCTGAAAATGATCTAATTTCACGTTTGAAATATTACCACAACTGTGACGTCGTCATTGGTGAGATCGGATCGTTCAGACGTGATAGTCACATGGCCCTGTAACCCATAAGATTTGTAACATGAAACATGTCTGTGAAATCTAATACAAATTGAAATTTTCAAGTACCCTGGCAGTGGCTAATAGGTTGGACAGAGTTAAGACTTCAGCCGATGAAGCCACAGATGCTGCTGCTGCAGCGGCCGCAACGGCCGCCGAAGATGCGGAGGAAGAGGCTGTTGCAATTGGAATTGAAACTGTTGGCTGGTTGCCACCTAACGGTGACTGCTGAGGAAGTTGCTGTTGTTGCTCGTTGGCCGGATTGGTGAGCAGCTGGGCCAACGTTGGAGCAAAATTGGGGTTAGAGCGGCTGCCACTGAGCGCGCTTTGGAGTATAGATCCGGCGGATAAAGCGGCCGCATGTGGGCTGCTGCGCGCATTACGAGCAGCAGCCAGACTTTGTAAAGCTGCCGCGCTGCTACTACCACTGCTTCCCGCTCCCATGGCGCTATTTCCAGATGTACCGGGTGACTCTTTTCCCACTTGGATCATATCCACGGGATTAGGGTGACCTTGGCGGCTGCTCATTTTGGCGAACTGGAGCAGTACGTCCTGTAAGAAAAAAAAGGGGGAGATCGTTAAAATTTGAAATAAGAACCGGACTGGCAAGCATTTAGAAAAATATTCTAATTGTGACTTTGTGGGTCACCTTGAAACTCATGTTTGCACCCTCCTGGCCACCGGGTTGTGAATTTGGAGGTGGACTACTCGACGAGTTGGGATCGTTACAAATCCTGGAAGGTTGGCGGATTCGTCTTCCTCGAGTGGGTATTTCTTCAGGATGTTTGGCTCTGTAGTCGGCAATGAGGGATTGAACGCTAACTGTGCCTTGGCGATTCCGAGCATCAGCCTGCGAATCCGCACACGCACCCACAGCTGAATCGACTACCGTGTTATGATGATGGTGATGATGATGTTGCTGATTCGAGCTGTTATGATTATTATGATGGTGGTGTTGACTTTGCTGCTGGTTCTGTTGCTGATTCCACATTTGAACCTCCGGATGGATTTGCATGCTGGGCTTTGGCAAAATTGGTCGTTGGCGGTTCAATTTGGCTTGCTGTTGGAGCTGATGTTGATGTAGTTGCTGTTGTTGAATTTGTTGATGGTGGAGCTGCTGTTGTTGGATAAGTTGTTGCGATTGTTGATGGTTCATCGCAGGGCTGTTGGGCATGATACTTTTTGACGGGCCTGACGATTTGCCCATCATTGCGTTAAATGAGTGGTTTATGAGAGTCTGCAAATTGGCTGCACTCGATTGTTGTTGCGGTGGAATATGAGTTTGAGCCACCGTATGGATTTGGCTGGAGTTGGGTTGAATTTTTCGGCTGCTGGATGAAGTGATTTTCAACACTTCTTTTCTTCTCATCAATTTGGCTTGAAGCTCTTCTTTGACCTTCATCAACTTCAAAATGTAGTTCCACTCTTTCTCTTTTTGTTTGGCCATGAAACGTAGGGTGCGGATGTCTTTTTGGACAGACGACAAAACGTTGTTCGTTGCCTCGGCATCCAAGTCGGATACATCCGGCTGATTTGTATCTTCTTCGTCCTCATCGTCTATACGCCCGCGTTTCCTGCACACAAAAAAAGCACAGGAAATTTAAATAGAAAAAACAAAACTACACATGAGGGGGCAACGTGTTAATTACTGTCGAGGTTCTTCAGACGAGGCCGAAGGCATTGCTGCCGTTTCGTGATTATTGACTGTAACGGGTTGGCCGTTTTGATCAACATCGAAACTGATTTCTATGCCGCGTTTAAAGCGGAGTGTCGTTCGACGAACGCTGCTATTTCCTGATTCGGCCGAAGGTGTGGGCGAAGGAGGTTGTGTAGACGGTGAATGATGAGACTGGGTAGGAGGCGGAGGCGTCAGAGATGACGATGATGACGCGATCGACGAGAGACTGACCACGTTGCTGATCAGAGGTAGTGAAGGGTCTACCGTTTCCTTGTCCTTGTCTAGTTTCAATTTAAATAAAAAAGAGAATGATAGAGACATATTCGTTCAAGGTAGTTAATCGGAAAAAGTCATCGTGAGCAAGGTCAGCGATAGTTGGACGAATCAGAACATCTCATTACCATTCAAGGACTCGTCCTTGTCCTCATCGTCCAAATGGATGTGCAAGGCCGACGGGGAGGATGAAGTCGACGACTGTTGATCCTCAATCTCCATGTCGCCGAGGTTTTTCTTGTCATTTTCCTCTTGCATTTCTTCTTCAATCATCTCCTGTTTGGCCTCTACCACCGGCGCTTCTTTGGCTTTTTCGTCTGACGCCTCCGCACTCGTCTTCTCCGGGGGCGGTGATAACGGTTTCTCTTCAACCGTTTCTATTGGTTTAGGCTCCACCTTGATTGTTAGAACGTTGTTTGCCGATTCGGCAACATCCCCGTTTTGCTTAACCTCGTCTTCTTCGTTTGTTGTTTTTTCGATAGGCGAATCTTTCAATTCCACGTTCTCTTCTGCAGTAACGGCTTCGGGTAATTCAACATTTTGATTGGGTGACGAGTCTTTGTCGTTGTCAACAGTGTACATTTTCGGTTTGTCGCCAGCCAAGCCATAATCCGACGCTGGCTTTCCTTCTTCCAATGCCATGATAACAATAGTTTCAGCCTTTTTCTCAGAGTTCACTTCTGCTTTGTTACAGCTGTCTATTCCATTGCCGTTCTCCATCGTAGGAGAGCACGAACCCTTTGAACACCAGGTCTTTTTTCGGGTTGAAATGGCTGAACAACTATAGAAGCCGGCTCGACGGGTTTTTCGTGTATATTGTGTGCCAGCAGCAGCAAGCCAGCTCACAAAAACGCCGAAATTGAGGTCAAGCCCTGAGCCGTTTCGACTGGACCCTCAAACTGAGGACGTACACTCTGTTGCACTCTTTCGATTTCACAGTTTTCACTAGAAATTTAAGTATTTCTGACGGTTCATGGGTTTTACGCAACAACGGTAAGGAGAGAGTGAAAGGCAATACAAACGTCACACATATGTAGCACGTAGGTCAACGAACTTGTCAAACTCGAGGGGGGACGAGTCCAACGGCACTCAATCCAACTTCGGTGTGTGCAAACAACACATACTAAGGATGGCTTCTTTCTCTCTTCAAAGTTTTACTGCATAACCGGCCATGTTTTCCGAATTGGCCGAACGGGAAGACTAGTATTTCGCCAAGAATATTGAATCCAGTAATCAACTGAGTGATAACAACTGTAGCAGACACAAAAACTGAAAGATGCGACGACCAAAGCGTGGTCTGCTTCGTTCGAACACATTAAGCGTCCCACATTTAGACGTCTAGTCTTGTTTGTGTCTCGTTACGTACGAGCATTATCGACCGATTGTGTAGAGGCACTAGTCACAAATAATTCCGCATCCCACATTTATTTCTGAGCGAGTTCAGCTTCTTCCTGTATTCCTATTACAACAAAAACTGTCCAGCTGCCTAGCCGTAGCTTGTGTCTTGGAGCGGCTCGGTCAACTGTCTGCGTGGAAAATATTAAGAATGCACTAGGCTATATGGCCTCTGGTTGTTCTTTCCCAGAGACATACAGTTTCCACCCTACTGAGAATCGTGAAAGTTGTTCGCACACGCCACCTAGAGGCAGGTTTATTTTTTAGAGGGAGGATAGATGGCGGTTACACGTAAAATAATACCTTTTCAATTATGCAATGTATGTTATAAAACAAAGAAAGGCAATCACTTCATTTAAACCTTTGGTTTTTCATTAAGTTAGAATATTTTAGTTTAGTTTGAGGGCCAGTTTTTACTGAAAAGGTTGGGTTTTTACAAGTCATAGCATGGTTGTATAAGTTACTTCACACAGAAAAAAATAATTCTAAAAATCGTTCATTACCTGTCATCCATTGTATGTCTATTATGCAGCCTACAAATCCCTTTAAATAAAAGTAGTTGTTGATTTTTTTTCAGCGCAGGAATTCACTGTTAGGTGGCAGGACGAACGCCATACTACTTGCTCCCACGTAAGTGTGCTCATCTTTTCAATCCCGAACCCCACACCTCTTCACCTTCTCTGACCTTGGGGAGAAGACCAATAGCCGTCCCGTAACGCTACGCTGTTTCGAATTCGTAAACTCCGTTAGCATGATCGTGTAACCCCGACGTTGATTCGTTCTCCCGTGGCAAGGGGTGGAGATTGGTCTTTTTTTGAGCGATTCTTTCTTTTTTCAATTTGTGAAACTCTATTCCCGTACTCGTTTTCGGGCATCGACATTAGTCGAAGGTCGCAATGTACTTGTTTGCAAATGAACAGAATAAAAATATACATGCGGGACTGCACTCGGGCTGTTTTTTTCAAATTCGTAATAATGAGACAAAAAAGGTGAGCAAACTCTACATTTCGTGACACTTTCTCTCCACGCTCGTTAGAATCATTTTTCGCCTTCCATTTTGCATAAGTGGGAGATTTTTTATTCGATTATTTGAATCGGAACAGAGGTTTCTCTTTAGCTTTAGAGTTTGTTCATACTTTGGATTGCTGCCTTAGGCATTTACGTAAAGTCATCATTAGATGGCGTTTTTGAAGAAACAGAGTGCGCTGTTTTTAGCTATGGCGACCTCCGTAACAAGCAGAATTCTTTTCTCCCGAGGTAAGATATATTATTATATTTTACATTACGTGATCACTTCTTAACTTTCGAAATGTTAGTTTTACAAAGAACTGTTCGAGCTTAAAGCAAGAATAAAATAATTAAATGAAAAATTGATTTTTTAGTGTTTCAAGCAAGTTGCCGGTGTCACGTGCGTTAGAATAACATGTATTTAGTGAAATTTTATATTTTGTAGCCGTGAAACAGCCGTTTCTATCTTCTCATTGTACACTTACAATTAGTAGTATGGCCCTCTGTAAGGCTGTTCCATAAGTTCTACATTCTACTAAGCTTAGGTAAAATGCATTGCATAACATTTATACTGTTTGCTTTTAGGTCTCTCCTCTGCACCAAAGCAATGTCTTCGACAGTTCAGCCGTCAGACTGGGCTGTTGGCACCCATGGGACACATTTTAATTGCTAGATCAACCTGCCTCCTCTCCAAAAGATCTCTGTCCATTTCTTCAAGATTGCTAGCAGCTCCTACAGAAAAAAAAGTTTTTCAAAGAGATAAACCCCATTGTAATATTGGCACCATTGGCCATGTAGATCATGGCAAAACTACACTCACTGCAGCAATTACAACAGGTGTGTATCCAATCAATTCAACCTAACTAAACCTAATATCTTATTTGAAATTGTAATTAGTGCTTTCGGAGAAAGCTATGGCCAAAGCTAAACGATATGATGAAATTGACAATGCACCTGAAGAAAGAGCCAGAGGTATTACTATAAATGTTGCTCATGTTGAATACATGACGGAAAATCGCCATTATGGACATACCGATTGCCCAGGCCACGCAGATTACATTAAAGTATAGAAAACAACCTATTTGGCATTTTGTCTAAGACGTGGAGTTTAGGTTTATCATTTCTTCATAGAACATGATTACTGGAACGGCTCAAATGGACGGAGCCATTCTGGTTGTCGCAGCTACCGATGGTGCTATGCCACAAACCAGGGAACACTTGCTTCTTGCGAAGCAGATCGGCGTAGAGCACATAGTTGTTTTCATTAACAAGGTTTTTCACTCAAAATTGAGTTTCTTTTCTGTTCTTTTTGACGTAATCTAAAAATCCGTTTTGTGTAGGTCGATGCTGCTGATCAAGAAATGGTTGAATTAGTTGAAATGGAAATCCGTGAACTTATGTCCCAAATTGGCTATGATGGTGACAATGTTCCATTTATCGCCGGCTCAGCCTTATGTGCCCTTGAAGGGCGAAATCCTGAAATTGGTCAGTTAGTTTGGCCAAATATTCTTTCGGAGTTAACGGTAACATCTTCCCATTTTTGCAGGTGTTAACGCCATTCAGAAACTTATGGCAGCTGTCGATTCCTATATTCCCACGCCTGTCCGTGATTTGGACAAACCTTTCCTTATGCCCGTCGAAAATGTCTATTCGATCCCCGGTCGAGGAACTGTCGTAACTGGTCGTTTGGAACGTGGTGTCGTAAAGAAGGGAACGGAATGCGAGTTTGTCGGCTACAGCAAAACCATCAAAACAACAATTACAGGTCTATTCAGAAAGAGCAATTATTAAAAAAAAACTTAAAAATACTATATACCGTTTTGTAACTGCCTACAGGAATTGAAATGTTTCATCAAATTCTGGAGGAGTCCCAAGCCGGAGATCAGCTAGGAGCCCTGGTACGTGGTGTCAAACGCGATGACATCCGCCGAGGAATGGTGATGGCAAAGCCTGGAACTATGAAAGCACATGATGATTTGGAAGCCCAGGTAGGCTACTTTCAGTTTGGTGCATTTCTGAATTCTTCAATCTCAACTTTCTCTATTTGAACACGTAAGGTGTACGTTCTGAATAAGGACGAAGGAGGCCGATCCAAACCTTTCACCTCATTCATCCAAATGCAAATGTTTTCGAAGACTTGGGATTGCGCCGCTCAAGTTAGCCTAATTGGAAAGGAGATGGCGATGCCTGGAGAGGATACCAAGTAACCCATTTTTTCAAAGATATTTGGGCTTGTATAACCTCTGTCCTCTTTCTTTTGTCTCAGGCTCAGACTGTGTTTGCTGAAACCCATGGTTGTAGAACAAGGCCAACGCTTTACCTTACGTGATGGTGTCTTGACGTTGGGAACAGGTGTTGTCACCAAAATTAATCCACGTCTGAAAGAAGATGAGCGGATGCTTCTCACTGAGGGGAGAAAGGGCCGGGAGAAAAGCGAAAAGGCTGCCGCAGGGAAGAAGTGAACCCATTTATAGGAGTATCTAGTTACACGTTTCATTGAATTTCAATAATAAAAAGTCATTTCAAAATATCGTCGAATTGGCAAGCAGTCTTGTTTGGCACGTATTGGCGGCATTTCAGGCTTGACAACATTAAGTTTTTGTCACCGTAGCAAAATCATGCGACACCCCACGCAAGTTTTGAACTGTTAAATGTATTACGAAAATACAAGTCAGTGGTCGCCTGTAGTGATCCTGTTCTTGGATGAGCCTTGAAAGGTAATCTTGGAAAACGAGTTAACTTAGTAAAGGGGGCTTCTGGAATTGCATTGAAGGATAAAGCGTAATATTAAATCAATTTTTGTCATAAACATGAAATAAAATACCAACATTTCATAGTTTGCATATATCTTGGTTAACTTAAAATACCTTATTGCACTGTGCCCTAAGAAGAAAGATACTGGTTAAATATTAGTTATCGCATCGTGATTGGTTAAGACGGAAAGGACGGAATACGAAAGTAGATCGCATAATCAAAATTAGCCCATTGCTCGTCCTTTGGTCTCAATCGGTAAACACAAGGACGCCACCATGGCCAAGAGAGATACACTGCCATAAAGTCCTATGGCCACATTTAGCGAATCCTGAACTAACACCTGAACAATAAATTTACAACAAAATTAGCTAGATGGGAACAACATTCGTATTGTTCGTTCCCGTACCTGAGCGACGAAGGGTGTCACCATGGCTCCTAACCGAGCCATTCCACTGCAAACGCCAATTCCTACGGAACGCAGATATGTAGGGTAGACTTCTGGCGTGTAGACGTATGCGGCCTGAAATACACCGCTGATGATGCCTCTAGCCAGAAACAGCATAACCGTAAGCATGGACCGATTGGAAATGCACACAATCATAATGAGGAAGACGGTGAGGCTGAAGATAAGGAACTCCAAAGCCATGGTTTTTTTCCGGCCAAGAAACTCGATCACAACTAGCGTCACGACGATGCCTTTGATAGGAACATTAGTCAATAATGTCATATTTTCAAGAGTAAAAATAATTCTTCACCAGGAAACTCTGCAAGTGTGGTCCACAGGAGGTCGGTATAGTCAGCGCTGGTAAGAACTCGACAACCAGCCGAACAGTCTTCGCGACTCGTAGAATTACCACCACGATTTCGGTTAAGACAATCGCCTTCTTCTTCAGCAAGGGCAGCACCAGCCAACAGTTCAGTTGACATGAGTACCATACCATAATAGCAGAAAGCACAAGCCAACCAGATGAACCAAAGGAGCAGTGATGTCAGTTTCAATTCTGGCGACAGTAAGCGCTGCAACGGGCTCTTCCAGCGTAAATCTGAGGACAACGACACAAGCGAGTTCATATCACCATTTCCAGGAACCGACGGCGAGGCTGCCGATGCCGATGTTCCACTGTCACTACTTGTGAGATCGTCAACTATTAGCCGACCAGCTAGCATAGGCTTTCCATTTTCTTCAGCAATACGACGTAGGACGGCCAAAGCTTCTTCGGTTCGTCCATTAGCAGCTAGAAACCTTGCACTCTCGGGCAACCACTGTCAATTAATCAGTATTTATATAACTTTTTTTTTGGAAATGTTACTGAACAATTTGCTGTACCGCGCACACGAGAGTGAACACAAAAACCGGAACGGTCGACAATGCCAAAAGCCAGCGCCATCCCAATGTCGGCATGATGATCAGAGCCAATAAAACTTCAAAGCAAGCTCCTAACGCCCAGAAACTCTAAAAAAAAAACAAAAAAAAAACAATAATTACAAAACATAAACAACCCCAAAAATCAGTGCACTATGGTTGGGTTTGATAAGAAACTGTAAACCTACATCGAGTAAAACGACGCATTTTCCTCTTTGTTGTACTGGAAGAAATTCTGCATACAATGTCACCCTGGCCGAAGAAACGAAAAGCATTGTAACTGAAATGTTCCAGTACACACGAAAAAAAAAATCTTTTCGTACGATTGCGGGGTACATCCAATAGCAAAGCCGACCAGCAAACGTAAAAGTAAAATCCAGAAAAACGTTGGCGAGAAAGAGCTTAATAAACCAAAAATACTCAACAAAACAGCAGACAAAGCTAAAGCCTATGGAACAGAAATATCAACAAATTGGAAATCAAAACATATGAAGCAAAAGGGGCTACCTTTTTTCTCCCATATTTATCACTGAGCTGGCCCCAAAAAACTGCACTCATCATCATTCCAAGGAAGACACCCTAAAAATTAAACAGTTAAAGTTTAATTGTAAGTGATGTGCCAACAAATACTATTTCAGGGACGAAATCATGAAATCACACAAATCAAACATACTGTAGTAATTAGAGCTTGCTTCCAGTCAGGTAACCTCCAATCACATTTTAATGCAGGGGATATTATCGACAATATCATCATCTCCATGGAGTCAGCCATCCAAGAAAGACCAGTGATAAGTGACAACTTAACCTGGAACCGTCCAAAGCCGGTGGCATTAACTGCTTGGTCAACAGTAAATGTGTCTGAAAGAAAAAGGTCAATTATGCTGTTTACGGGTAGTTTCAAGTTTTTAAAATTGTTTACCATCAGGAACGACTCCTGCGCCAGCAGCACTCATTTCAATTGCAGATCCTAACAGTCCCCCATTCCCACTATCACCACCCAAGAAACCAAACGAATTGCTAAAAGGCGATGTTGATCTGCCATCATTAGCTATGCTGGACTCTCCGTCTAAATCATTGTACTGTCCACTTTCTGATCTCCTTTTTAGCCGCTGATTCAATTTTCCAAGCATCTTGTGTATGGTAATCCTGAGATTTTGCTCGTTCTACTTCATTTCTTTCCTTCCTGTCATCTACTTTCTCTGAAATACCACTTCCGGGTTTGTTTTCATCTCGCATATAAACTTGTTGAATGCTGTATTTCTTTTCCTATCCGTTGTCTTACGCCCTTCTGCCACTACGTAGCTTTCGTCTGCTCGAAGAAAGGTTGTCATTTTTGAATTTAACCCATTTTACACTCTGAATGAAATTGTTAATATATTATTTAATAAAATTTCATCCAAACATTCAGTTGAGTATAAAAAAAACCGTAACGCCTGTAGTAAGAGAAAAATATCAATTTGAATATCAAATCAAAATTTCGTACACCATATTTAAAACTTGCAAAACGCAAAAAAACGCTCTTGTCTAAACCATAATGGTGAGCTCAGAAAGCGGAGAAAAAAGTTCTCTTGCAGCAGTATCTAAATATGGAACGAAGTTGTACGCAGTATTACCTAAAAATGTATATTGTTCGGTAGTATAAAAAGGAATGAGCAAGGGAAGACAAAACAGAAAAAGTCAGTAGTCACATGAAAGGCAACTGTGAACTGCAAAGTGAAAAGAACCAAAAAATAAAAGACAAAAGGAAGATCTTCATTGGGCCCAAGACATGAACAAAATGTTGAATGTAATTTGAATGAGAAACATTTCATAGGAAGACTTCACTGTTAAGCCCATTTTTCATAGAATTTGTCTTGACAAGTTCATTCTTGTCAGTCATGGGAATGTTTCCATTTCCATTTTCCTCTGGTTTAGGTTTATCTGTTAGCAAATGAGGAACTTGAGCACCCAGATTTGATGAATAATTTTCTGTTCTTTGATGTAAATCACACAGATATAGAGCATAGTAAATGCCACAGCACAATCCCTAATAGGTTCATAGAAATAACACAACATAGAAGATAATTACGAATGCATAAATGAATATTATAGTTTTACCAGGACTCCAAGAATGATTCCTATTATACCCCAAGCACCGATGCCTCTGTAAATAGGTGTTTTTACTGGTGCTTCCTTGACTGTCCTGCTAACAGGATAAAGCCCTCCATGAAGATAATATCCGGAACGCTTTACTCCTGTCGAACTGTTGCTTTTGCCTCCACCACTGCTACTTCCTCCTCCACGGCCTCCACCTCCACGCCCGGGAGCACTCTCTACGATTTCATTTATCGAAGAGACTACACAAATTGATGAACAAAACGTTCATTAGATTTAAAGTAATACTGTATTTTAAAAAATAATAAAAAACACATACTTAACACGAGCACGATGACGAGTTTTCCAAGAAGATTCATCTTGGCTAGCGTCCCATCTCCACGCCGCTGGCGTTTAATCTGTCAGTTTCCTTTGTCCAAATTTTTGTATACAATTATAGTTTAAGTTTCAAACAACAAACTTTCATAATAAAATCGTTTTCATATTATTCATCAGCCATTGTTATTAATAGAATAATTTCACTTTCAAAATAAATGAGTTTTTATTTTATCCCTATCGCCAAGCTGACAACGGGGGAAAGGAATGGCGCATTTTTTTAAATTTCAGGAAATAGATATTCAGAGGCGTTTAAACTTTCTCGTAAACTTTCACCTTGAAAGCAATACCGTTTTCTTCTTCTGTATCTTGAGGTACCATGGGATCACTAGAATGTGTTTTTAGAACATAAAATAAAATATACTCAAAATTTTTGAACTTAGTACCTCACTAATCGAAATTTTCTTGGATCTATTGCTGGCATAAACACATCACACTCGAAATTCTCCAATATATGTGTTACATATATACGATGGCAAGATTGGTGATCCATTGCTTCCTGAAGATAAGAGGCCCAGATATGAATATTAACACACAGTGTCTAATGTTTTAAAGGCAATTTTTACTTTATACACAGAGGCCCCTCCTATTATCCAGATATTTTCAATTTGTTTGAGATAGAGAGGTTCCTGAAGAAGCTGTAATGCAGATTCCAGGCTTTTACATGTTAAGGTATTGTCACTGGTTATTAAAATAAAAGTTTAACCCAAAATTGCTGTATGATGATGATTTTGCAGTCATTACATCTGTTGCTGAGATTCTGACAAAACAATGTTGAGTCTGTTGGGAAGCGGCCGATTTCTTTCTGGAATTGATTCCCATGTTCGCCTCCCCATAATAACTGCATTTCTTTTGTTATTGTCTTTTGTCCATTTTGTCAACTTTGCAAACAATGACATGTCCTTTCTGAAAAATAAACACGTCAGAAGTTCATGGTAGAAAATTAGATCCCTGAGTACCAAATGATTAGCGAAAGAACGAAATTTAATACTTCAACCGCCACGGAATTGTTCCCTTAAACCCAATCCCCATATTAGAAGCCATCGCCACGATCAAATTCAATTTCATTTTCAACTTCTTTTGACTGCTAATGAGTTTACTTGATGCTTCGTCTGATATTTGATGCAGCGTTGTGACATCTAGAAGCAGCACCCGCCTTTATGGCTTTTATTAATTTCATTTTTTTTTTTTTTTTTTTTTTTGTTTTAAGGTTTTAACGTTTACGTTTAGCTGTATATAAGAATGTAACATAATCGTGTAAGAGAGAGAATGTCTCCTTAATTGCATTTGCGAGCTACTAAATAAAAGGCAGATTACGTAGCAAAATGAGTGCTTTGTTTATACGCAATGTCTAGTTTATAATTTACATTAGCGCACAGTAGCCTAAATTACAATTTTTGTACAAGTGAATTAATAGTTCAGCAAAATAATTTGAGGAGCAGAAAGTGGTTTTGCAGCGAAGGCGGATCTTCCGGGAAATGTACTTTTCGCAACAGGGTGACTCCCATTTTTTTTAGTGTCGAATAAAACTGCTTTTCCTCTTTACCTATCCAAGTTCGACGGTCGTCATTTATTTGATACGGAGTAACGTGAATATCTACCATTATATCTACAATAGACATGCTTAGTTTATGAATTTATATGCAGAAAAAGAAATTTTGTATTTTACCCATTCCTTGGAATGAAGAAAGTGTTTGTACTGAAGTCACCCAAGTATCTTTTCCACCTGAATGTCCACCGTCTAACCAAATCATTTTTTTAATACGTCCTATAAGAGCACTCACATTATTTTTATTGTCTATTGGGAGATGTTTAAAATAGTGAAATTCATGGAGAAATTGATTAAGGACAACACAGCCTTTGGAAAACCCAATGATTACCAAAGGGGATCCATAACCAACTTCATAAAATCCAGTTCGTTCTACAATTGATTGAAGTAATGTGCTCAAATGGAGAAGAGCATTATTATTTGGTAAATGAGTAGGGCTGCCAATATGATTGCATATCACAAAGTTGGAGAAGCAACTGAATGTCTTCAACTCAATCTTTGCAGGTCGTATGACACATATGAAGCTGTCAGGAAATTTTGCAGCCAAAATTTCAGCTATTGCCTCTAAATTGTAGTCAACATATGCTCCATGGTCTCGATGACTTTTCATATTTTCAGGATAATCCTGTAATTGAAAGCCCCAAAGATACAAAATTGGTTGACATTGTGATTTTATTTAAATTTTTGACCTGAACGTCTCCTCCGAAGAATACCACTACAGAGGTTGGCTGAGAAGACGTTTGCTTTTGGACGAAAATTACATCATTAGCACGCTGACTGTGGCCAGCAACTGCCAACAGCCGCTGAGAAATTGAAGTCATGTTTAGTAACTACTCTTTAAAACGGTATCAAAATATTGACTCCCACTTGATCTACAATAAATCATACCATAACTGCGGACACACTTCCTTGCAGACGACAAAAACAAGCTATCGTGTACCGATGGAACCAAAGATAAGGATGGCATGTATGAAAATGAGAAAACTATGGACGGGGAGTTACTTGAAATTACAGAATACCACTTAATCCAATTCACTGACACAAAATATTGGACCAAATAACGATATAGTAACACAAATTAAATACAAAGATAAAACCGGAACACGGTCGATAGTGAAAGTACAAATTATGTGTTAAATAAACAATGAGAATAATACGCAGGAAGTTACAATTCAACTTAAGGGAGGTTGAATCGAAAGACTAAACGTGTTACTTTTCTTAGGTGCTCAAAAGGTGCGTGTGTAATAGACGGCTCTGCCGAAAATAGCTCCGTTGGGAGCGGGTGGAGAAAGAAAAACAACAGTTTAAATCCAACAACACGGCCTGCGCACTCCCTGTCCATGCGCCAGGCGGCTCAAGGAGGGCTATTTTCAAAAGGATTGTGAAAGGTGGCGGCCGATATTTTCGGTTGGATATTTTCAAATAAAGATTTTATGCACGAGTCACGCACCAAGTATTTTTTCAAGGTGATTTTAACACCGCATTATCCGATCCATAAACTTGGCTAGTGTGGATAAAGTAACACGGATGCTTCTGAAGATCAACGACGCATACGTCCGCTAACGTCTTGCAGCCTTGAGATAAAGTTATGACAAATATCCAACTGGTGGAATGTATATAGTGACTAATGACTTTGTCATACCGTTCAATCAAGTCGGCTTTCAATTCTTGCAAACGAACAAGTATCTCCTCCTTCATTAAATTGTAGCACATAGCGATGATTCCTAGAAGAAGACAATAAAAAAGAAAGGATGCAATGCTACATTAAAATATTTTGTATCTCAGTTAAGAAGTTACCCATTCCAACAAGAAGATATACGAAATTTATAATCTGTGATCCAATTGAAGAAAAAAAAAATGTTGACTATAAATAAAAGATTAGAATATCATAAACTTATGAATACCAATTTGGTCTGATTGCTTGAAGCGTGAAGATTGGCGCCGGGTACAAAGTCACCCATTCCGATCTTGCATAAACTGGTGACGCAAAAATAACACGCGTCAAGATATTCCCAGTTCTCCCATTCAGCGAACATCTTTAATTAAAATTGATTTAATTTAGCGAATAAATATTAAACAATATAGATAATCAATACAATAGTGCCGACGGCTAGATATGTTAGCCAGACCCAAAGGCAAGCTGTTGATGGCACGATTATTAATCCAGAGTAGCTTTCTTCGTCCAAATCGTCCGATAGTTCGTCCCCAGCGGCCGAAGAGACTACGCCAATAATTTCTTTGTTGCCGTTGCCGGCAGCTGGATCACCATCCGCTAATGGTTTATCTTTACGGGCATCTGCACAGCGGACCAGCTTGCAATAGAACCACTTGAAGCACGAGGCCAAAACTTGGCCCATGTTCATGAAATAGAGAACATAAACGGGGATTCCAAAAACAGCGTAAAGCATGGTGGCAATTTTCCCCCACTGAGTACGTGGCTAATAAAACAAAAAAAAACGCCCGATATTAAGTTTAAAAAGTATTTTATGTTAGAGAAATATACAAACCACCAAATGTCCGAAACCGATCATGGTAAAGACAGATAGCGAAAACATGAGTGCAGATGGGAAAGTCCAGCGTTCCTGATTGGTCCGACCGTCATAACCGCCTTTAATGGCCAATGCCATAGCTTGTTGGTGATCGAGTAGCACCTGACGGACGTCCAGCTTCCACTTCCTCTCTTCAAGCACGTTAAGATGATCGGTAACGTTCCAGAGGCGACTAAGACAAGAGGATCGTAAACTGGCAACATGATCGTTGTTATCGCTGTTTTCCGATTCGCCCTCGATTGCCATAAAGGCAAAGGCGCCCATGATGGCATAGCTGACGACCAGCGCTCCTACGCCAACCTGTGTAAACATAAAGGCCACAAACTGTCGGCAACAATCCTTCAATTTTTCGCGTGGATCAGAACTTGAAGCGCTCGAAGAGCCACGGCTCCGAACTGAACCACGATCACGTACGGAACGCCTGCGGTCGAGAGCCATCTGTCTTAAATATTCTGGACTTAAGCAGCGAGTTGTAGCAATAAACTGGCTTGTGGTGAATCAACACCAGTAAAGAAATCACACATCTAACACTCGGTCAACATCTTATGAATTGTAGTCTGATACGCAACGGTTTCACACCTCCTTGCACAATGAGTCAGTTTTCCATTCTGTGGCAGCGACACACTATCAGAAAAGCCTCAGCAACACGGTCTACTCCTCTTTTACTCTGGACTGGGGTGCAGAGACGACCACACTGCGAGCAATTGCGTTATATAAATAACCGCCAGTCGGACGCCATCGCTGCCGCCTAGTCTGTCGAGGCCAACTTTCTACCATCATTTTACACCCCCCTACAAATCCCGCTGCGTATCTGGCGCTCGTCCATTTTTCGTGGCAGTTTTCAAATACAACTTGAATCCATGTGCAGAAATCTGAACTAGCGAAGCCTGAAGTTTTGCATTTTTCGTTAATAATTGGACGGTGATAGACACGTTGTAAACTTTGAGTTGAATAACTTGGTACCTCAGTTTTTATGCGACTTAAATTGGATATCAGAATTTCTCGATGACGTCATCCCTTGCGCAATTTTCTCATTTTTCAAGCGTGACTATTACTTTGAATTCCCGCGCCCTAACTCAGTTGTCCCTCACAATCATTTCCAATATTCTTTAAGTTCCTTCACGTTAATAGTTGCAGAAACGTTCTACGGTGGCGAATTTTTCAAAATGTAACCTTCGTAGGCTCTATAGGTAAGTTTTCTTTTTCGCCCACAGCCCAAATTTTACTGATTAATCCAACACATTTTTCTCTACATAAGCTAGAGACAAAGGGAAAAGGTTTTAAACTGAGTTAGCTAGGGCAGTTATCATTGGAAGTGATGGGGAAGGCGGGATCAAATTGCAAAAACACTACGCATTTTTGGCTATATAGCTAATTCCCCCAGTTTAAAAAAATGATAGGAGTTAGAGAACTGCAAACTTACCCTAGGCTAACACAGACTGCCAAAGTTCAGATAGATTAAACATTCCAATATCTTCTTACTCCTATCAATAATATTGAAGAAACTAAAATAAACAATTTTGAAAAAAAAAAACAACATCAGTACATTATTCTGAATTCAGGGAAAGATACATATGGAAACACACATTTTATCATTGTTCCATTTTAATGCCTTGTTTCTCCAATGCCACCCTGTTGAAACCAGAAAAAGAAAGAATAAAACATATAAATATTGAATACGATTTACATTGAGTATCCAAATTTTAAATTTTTCAATGAATCTTACCTCAGCTGTTGGCTGAAATCATCCTCAACATTGTCATCATCCCAGTTGTCTTCCCAAACATTGACATCGTCAGCATCTTCTTCTTTGCCAGTCCAATCTAACAGAATAAAGAATCTCACAATCATTCAATTCATTAAGAAATAATATTTTTAAAACCCCAAAATAGGGAAAGCTAATAATTTAATCATCACTCATCAGCTATTATTCAATATGAGTTATCTAATGTGGAATATTACCATCAGCTGGAAATTCTTCAAATTCATCATCTTCTTCGAGAAGGCCTAAATCAACCTTTGGCTTTTCGTTGGTGTTATCTGACTTTTCATTTTTTATGTCTGCCATGGCCGAGATCTTAGTTACAAACTAGTTATTCGACTACGATTGATTTCTTTCAAACACCTGAAAAAATGACGACTTGACAGAAACGAATTTACAATCCGCAAGATGATGAAGGCCTCCAAGCGTCAATTTTTTTATCGCATAAGCTTCACGCTAGGTGGCAGAACGACTAGTACAGGAAAAGAAAGGGCAACATAAATGTGAGGCGGTCGAAACGGTGGAAACGGGGGGCCATGGTGAGGGCCCAAGATAACGGTGTTGGGCCAGATCCTGATCGGGTTAAAAAAAAGCATGATGCACCGAAAACCAGCACTCAACAATAAAAAGTACTCTATTCCGGCCAGATAGCGACCCGATCAACGCGGGGCCGAGCTCTAACCACTTCCTTTGAAATTCCCTATTTCCCTCCAAAATGAAGTGAGAGATGACTTCCATCTTTTGGGGGAAAATACCGTACACAATCTATAGTTTTCCACACACTTGCAGTTGAGATGGCCGATGACTGGACGCAAGACCCAAGATTTAATCATTTTTGGATGAATTATAGACATGGACAATCTTGGTATACCAAACATCAAATAAGTCTTTTTAGATCTAAAGTTGTATCTACTGACTATGAAAATTCATTTCTGTACTGGCTGTTGGAACAGTCTCAAAAGGTAAACATGGCATGTATATAGATTAAACATGTACTAGTAACCTAACAGTCTTGTTCCAAGTTTGGAGCACAAGATGTTTCTTCTGGATCTATTGAGCCATTAACATCATTCACTGAGGATTGCAAAAGTGAAAGAAAAGCTAAAGACAATGAAATTGAGATGGAAATAACAGGGGATATGCTTGAGTTTCTCAAAACATCCATGAAACATAAAAAACAAAGAGGTATTATGATCCATAATGTACTATTCGTCTCGTTAACTCAAGGTGCTGTCCATTTTATTGACATGTTATTGCTGTGTTGAAACTTTAGATCATATAAATGTCACACAAGAAGTTACATACATCAATGTGGATGAGATCCCAGTAGAACATAGTGCTGCTGATTCCCAAGATCATGTTTCTTCTTGCAATCTAAATGAAACACACTACAAAGACTATGTTGAGATTTATGGTGACAATGCTCCAAGAATTCAGGCAATGGAAACAGCTATACAGCTTAACTTCAGAAGAAATTGTGATAGAAAGCAGCCTAAATTGTGGCCAAATATGCCTTTGCAGCTATGAAAACCAAACTTTTAGAGTTCATTTGCAGTGGTATGTAAAAAATGATTTCACATACTTTTCGCGAATTTTTACGATGCGTTCCACCTGCCGACCAATCGTCCTAGCAAAATTTCTGAAGAAGACTTCCAGACAATTCAACGTACTGGTGTACGTTGAATGCAGTTTAAATGCACACATATAACGGCAAAATAATACCATCCCTAAGAGTTGCGAAAGTGAGCCAAAGAAAAGCGTAACGTGTCCAACAAAAGGCGAAATTATCTTTTCCTTTTTAAAAATAAGAATGTTTATCGTTCTCTAATTTTATTAAATAAAAATTCAGCTGCCATCAAAGGCGCTTGAAAACCTGCCAGTCGTGTACCTGTATTCTAGAAAAAGGCAACGGGATAGAAACAAACTATTTCTGACAAGAATAACGTTGTAATTCCATTCTGATCTTAAATATCACGGTGATATACCCATGTATATCGAAATTTTAAAATACATTCAATTCCAGTCGTAGTGGCGTCAACGGAAATACGCTGTCGATACCTTCAAAAGCTTTAGCTGGCCAACTTAAGTTTAACCTAACACTTTAAGTTTAACATATATATTTTTTTGAACGATGCGCGAAAATACCTTCGTTGAGTCTTTTCTTTTCGTGGTCGACTGGAGATGGCGTCTCTAACGTTCGCCGGGTTGGGCAACTTGAAAAGAAGTCGGAAAATCGTGGAGAAGGTTTTAGTCGCTGAAACCTGTATATTTCTGTCTGCTGCCCTCATTGTTGCAAGCAACCAGCTTATTGTCCAGCTTGTCAGGTTGTTTTCTCGACTAACGGAAAACTTGTATTGTGTTTACAATGGCCGACATGGGCTGTACGACCGCAGCTAGCTCGGCCAACTGGCGTTTCTAGGGATTGGGTATTTTCAGGGCAATCAGTAGTAGGAAAATTCTTACTCATCGGTAAGAGGTTTTTGCAAACTAGCCTCATTCTTCGTCTACTACTCGAGACGAAATGTTGTACTTTTGCGGCGCTCATTTAATCAGTGCTACTCTGTGTATGCTGATGGTTTTGTGATTTTCAATATCATAACTGAAAAAGGAAACACTTCAGACGTGGGTGGTGATATAGTGTTCCTTTACGTTTGCAAAGAATTCTAAAGCATCATGAATTCTGTTGTAAAAAATCGTTACTCATCCCAATCATCACAAACAAAAGACTTTGCTAGATCTTTATCTATGGTGACCCTTGCCATATGTGTAACAAACTTGTTGTTGCTGACATTTACACAAGCAGCCCACTTGCATTCACATTCGGATTTGCAATGCAACCATGTCCATCCTAAGCCTAACGATGTAAGTAAAGTGCTGTCCATTGTAACAATGCTTTGAAACCCAACCCCCACAAATAGTTCATTTGTTTAACAGTCTGCAGAAAGCTGGAATAACCAGTCATGATTTCTACATTTTAATAATTTTCAAGTTGCAAAGTAGTGAAATGAATGTCTGTGCTGTCTGACAATGACCAGAAATCCCAGTTGCTATATTTTGACACAAACAATCCCTTTTTCTAATGAACACCCTACCTCTCTCATCTGCAAACCGTAACATCACACACGGACAGTTATCGAGGCGTACTAGAAATACTTAGTAGGCTACAAGATCGCGGTAACATATGGTCCTGTTGGTTCGTAGTGGTCTTCGTCATACAGCCCATATTCCTTCATATACCATCAAGACCCGTTACGGTCGAGTGACTTGGATTTAACGTTAAACCTGTATAGGGAGATAGCGCTAGAAATACGTATGGTAAATGTGTTGGCGGGATAGAAGGAAAACATCCCGTTACGCAACGATTTTTTTTTCCTCCTAGTGTTTTTTCATTATTATTTTGGATAGACTTTGGTAGACCGGTAGCCTCTTTTCCCCTAAAATAAAGTTACCGATTGGATTTTCATTTTCAAACTATATGTTCTCGTATAGATAATACATGGTGTTCATCTGGAATCGGAGCACGTGATGAAACGAAGAAGTTTAGACCAGAGGCTTCGCGTGAAAATTTACTACGACACCAGTGTCTACAAGTACTTCATATTTGTTTTTTGTTTTTTAATTGTTCATCCCTAATAATGGTTTTTTCTCTTCTTATTCGTGTAACGATAGGTTAGATGAGGCCATGTTTGAGCTTATTAATGTAAGTTGCTCATTCACCATTCCAGTTTGACGGGATTCATCATTTATTGTTTTTGATGTTTGACAGAATACGGTTCTTCCCGAAGCCGTCAGCTATTGGGAACGAGCGCTGATGGTCCGTAAGACAGAATCAGTTATACGCCTCAGCCGGTAATTCTTTTTTCCCGGTTTTTCTCTTTGTTTTCATGATATTTAAAACAAAGAAATGTCATTAAGGCAATTTTTTTCATGATTTATTAATTTTACGTGACCATAGGAAATGCCGGAATAACCAAGTGTTCCTAGTTCCCAACGACCCGCATCCCTATTGTATGAATGCCTGTGAGGCGGCTACAATGTGTGGAGAAGTTCAGGTGCCAGAACATCACCTCGAGGTTTGTCTAATCATCAAGGAAATTTGTATGATCACGTTACCGAAACGTTTCAATCTCTTATAGTCATGCCGAGTATGTGATGCTCAAGGCAAACAGTGTCGCTCTTTGGGCGAAGGAGCCGGCCCAGGGATTAAAGATGCAGATTTCGTTTTCTACGTATCAGCCATGGATACTGGTAATGTTAGTGCATTGAACAGTGCACGAATATTCTTCCACCAATAAGCACACGTAACACTACTTTGTTTCTCTTCTTGCAGAGCGGTGCCAGAAAGGCATGACTGTTGCTTATGCTGCCCATTGTCAGCAAGAAGTTTCTCTCGATCGGTGAGTTCAATTTTTCTAACCGTTTTCGTGTTACGACCTAAGGGAATAGAGAGACAATCGTGTCGACTATGACCGCATATAAAAATTACGATAATGACGGCTATAACAATCTCTGCAATCGTCCGTTGTTTGATGTGAATAGGAAATTCAACGGTTCTATAGTTGTTGCTTTTCCTCCTTCCGCGTGCGGGATGCAGTAACAGTTAAACACTTTTTTTTAACGCTAAACAGTTTGATTCTTTTCCGTCCAGCTTGGCGTGGGACTGGTCTCACCAGTTTGGATATCGCACGTGTTAAAGGGTCACAGTGCTTTTCTAAGCTTAAGAATCTAATATTTAATTGGTTACGGATGGATGCGCATCTCGGTATCGAATGAGGATGCCAGATGGTGCCATATCACACCAACAGGGCCAGATTCACCTGGTTACCACATTTGTGTTTACAACGTCTCGTTCCACTTATTACGATTCACCTACTGATACCAGTTTTGGGAGGATGGTGGTATTAACCGTTTTTTTCTCCCTATCTTTGGCGCTCAATTCTAGACCGATTGCTGGACATGCGAACTTGTGTCCACGGAGCATCAGCACAAAGCTGCCCGAGCTGGATGTGCTCATCTCGACCGTAAAGCACGAAATTCTGCACGCTCTCGGCTTTTCTGTCAGTCTCTTCGCATTTTACCGGGACTCGAAGGGATTACCGTTGACGCCGCGGGATGAACACGGCAAACCGGCCCTCAACGAAAAGTAAAAGATCTGTTATGATTCCAGTATTTTTAAAAATTTGACTAACCATTTTTTTTTGACACAGTTTACAAGCGCGGCAATGGAGTGAGAGAGTCATCAAGAGAATCATACGTCCTGATTGGTTAGTCCGTGAAGGACGTGTACGTAAAGAGGTGCACATGATGGTGACACCCCGCGTTGTCGAAGAGGTGCGAAAACATTTCAATTGTAGCACTCTAGAAGGCGCGGAACTCGAAGATCAAGGCGGTGAAGGTATTGCTCAGATCACTATAATTTGATAACATTCAATAAATTTTCCCTACAGGCACTGCTCTAACTCACTGGGAAAAAAGGGCGTTTGAAAACGAAGCAATGACTGGAACTCACACACAGAATCCAGTTTACTCGCGCATCACTCTTGCCTTAATGGAAGACACTGGTTGGCAAAGAAATTGTTTCTTTTGAATTCCAAGTTGTTTTTTAAACTGTAAACGTTCATCGATTGTTTTTAGGATGGTACAAAGCCAATATGGATATGGCACAGCCGCTCAGTTGGGGCCGTAACTTGGGTTGCGATTTCGCACAGCGCAGTTGCATGGAGTGGATGGAAACCAAAGCAGACAGGTATTTATTCCATTAACCTGTTTTTCATTACTGTACTCCTTGACTCAAAGCGCTTTATGACCTAGGGAACAACATTTACATCCTTACTGCAACCGAGTCAAACGGGATCCGTTGGAAACGGAATGTTCGGAAGACCGCAACTCGGTAGCTTTATGCAATCTGGTACAGCATACCTACCCACTTCCAGACCTTTACCAGAACTTTGAATTTATCCCGCACATCAGCCAAGCGGATATACCTTATTATGGCGGATCTGTGGCTCTGGCCGATTTTTGCCCCTACATACAGGAATTTACCTGGCGCTCGGATAATATTGCTATCCGTGGCTCCAATTGCCTTTACGAAGAGAATAATCCTCGTATGTAAACGCTTTTTTCGATTATTATAAGCCTATAGTGACGATTTGATTTTCTTTCACAAGGCCCTGAACGTAATTTTGCCTTGGAGTTGTACGGGCCCAAATCCAAGTGCTTTGAACATGCTGGTTCCATGTGGGAAGAACGGACTTGCCGACAGGTGCGACAGTGGCAGCACTGGGGATCTGGCTGCTACGAGTACACCTGTCAGAATGGGCGCCTTAACATCATCGTAAGACCTCTTTTCCCTCTTGTTTTTAACAGTTTTCTTAACGATTCAATCGACGTTGTCTGAAAAAAAATTTATAAACGTATATTTTGCTGATCCAGGTGGACAACCGTACATTTCCGTGCTATTACCCAGGACAAGAGTTGCGCGTTCGCTTGCTTAGTCAAGGTTGGCTTCACGTCGGTTCGCTTTCATGCCCATCTTGTACAGAACTCTGTCAAGTAAGTGGATTTTATTTTTGCATGTTGAAAAGAGAAGAAAAGCGGGTTCTAAACTTGACGTTATTGGAACAGGAAACTTTTTTGGCCGCCAATTCTTCTTGCAAGCCTCCAATGTCCGACCCGAGAATCGGCCAAATTTACCCCAACGATCCTCTGGATTGCGGCTCTCTGCGGCCTGCTCATTCGGCCGCTCTCTCTGTGATATTATTTATGGCGCTGCAGCTTCTCATTTGATTTAATCAACTATCCTTATTTAAGAATCTCTCTTCGGCTAAGAAAACCGTATTAAGAACCTAATTTTTACGAAGTCCCTTCACGATAAGAACATATTATTATTTTTTGTACATGTCATTTTTTTTTCTCGACTGCTGGCATCACATAGGCAAAGAATTATCTGTAAATATAAGAAAGAAAATAATTCCATTTTTTTACAGTACATCGTGATCCATTTTTGGGGAACGGGAATTTCCCTTTTGTAGGGTATTGGCTTGAAACAAAAAGAAAAGGCACGCTTCGTTTCGGCTGTAAGCTTCGATCAATGCTGCCGCACCTGTGTGGTAGAGCGCTTACTCCGCTTGATTTTTGCTGTGGGAGGGGCAAACAAGCCCCGTGTGGACAGATATGTTAGATGCGATTCGTTTAACACCAACACTACTTTGTGTCCACTGTCGGTAACTATTGGCAAATGGTCCGTCGCCAGCTGCCACAGTCGGTCGCATTTTCTTAGCACGTCTTCTTTGTTGCCACTCACTCAACAAGTGTTGTAATTGTGATTTGTCTGCACGCTTGGCAAACAAACGCAATCGAAAGTAAGTTGAATACCTTTGTAATAATTACATAGATTTTTTTTTGTAATGATTGTGTTTAACCAAAATAACGATCTTTTGTTGGTTGTAGGAATGCGTCTTATTTTGCTCAATCATGTTCTGGTGATTTGTTTTTTATTTATCACCTGCTCGATTGGTGGAGCGCAAGTTGCATTAACCGTCATGGACTTGACTTTTGGTATTCTTTAATTAATAATATTTCTTTGTTATTATTGAATCATTTATGGTGTCCTTACTTGTTTAATGAAATTCTCTTTTGTTTTCTAAAGGATATCAAAGTTGTTTAACATGGGAAGGCCATCCGGGCGTTTGCCGATTACCAAAGTTATGTGCGCGATCAAGCGATAATCATCATCTACCAGTACCGCACGGGTTCAGGGAAGTAGGCGGTCGTTATAATTGCGGTTCCGCGGATGATCGGCATCCAAAAAAGGTATCCATCATCGTCGCTTCATCGCTTTTCAAATCCGCAAAATCACCTTCAGCGATTCAATAATGACGGGGAATTTTCAATGACAGATATGCTGCAAACATTCGAACATACCGCCAATCGTGTTCCCTGATAGTATCGAAGCAAACCTTCTTGACAACCAAATCCAAAATGACACAGTGGCAATGTCCAGGATCTCTGGTGAAAACAAGTTTGTCATTAGTCGTCAATTATGGCCTCCGGAATCGACTGATATTGTCCAGCCCCGTTTACCTCGTAAATGCGGCACGGTGCCTTTTGCTACTACTCGTGCTCGCATAGCCGGTGGCGTAGTAGCACCCAAGGGTTAAATAAATTTTCGTAAATTTCTTTTTAATGACTTTTCGCTAAACGACCGGTACCATCCTGTGCAGGTGCTTGGCCGTGGTTGGCACGCCTTGGGTACTACGACGGCACTGGGATAGAGTACAATTGCGGTGGGGCCCTCATAACCAAACATCACGTGTTAACTGCGGCTCATTGCGTGTATAACCGTCGGGACTTGTGAGTGAATTTCAATGCCTTGTCTTTAAAATGTTTCACTAAAATTACGAATCGATTTTGCAGAATATTTGTACGGCTGGGTGAACATGGAACAAGTGAATATGGCCCACAGGATTACTACATCGAGCGTGTAACCGTTCACGAACGCTTCGTCAAGAGTGGACGGGGACCCAGTTACGACATTGCGATAATTCGTTTATCAGATTTTATTCCATTCACGAGTACGGTATCATTTTATTCAAGATCCCCGAGCAAAAGATGATTATTGTATTATTTCAGGTGATATCCAACCGATTTGCTTACCAATCGATCGTCGTTGGCGTTCGCTGGATTCCACTGAAATTTTCCCCTACGTAGCTGGATGGGGATCTCCTTCTTACTGTAGCGTAGAGTTTTTTTTTTTCAGTTTCGTTTTGAATTATGGCTTGCCTTATCAAGCTTGAAATGTCATAGATGAACGAGCATCTAGTGTATTGATGGAAGTCCAGCTTCCCGTTGTTCCACAGTCAAAATGCGCCCAAGCTTATCAATCGCACAGGCATTTGCGAATAGACGAAACCGTTCTGTGTGCCGGATATGAAGAAGGGGGCAAAGACGCTTGTCGGGTAGGTCATGTTGCAGTTTGTTTTTCGAACAATTTATTATTATTATTTCGGTTTAATTTTGGTTATTTAGGGAGATTCAGGTGGCCCGTTGATGTTTCAAGCTGGAGAAAGGTATTATGTGATAGGCCTCGTCTCTTTCGGTGTGCGTTGCGCTACACCTGGATTCCCGGGAGTTTATTCTCGCGTTTCTGTAGCCATTGATTGGATATTAAAAAACATTTCGTGATGTGCTAAATTTTCATGCTTTAGTTAATTCGATGCGGTACCCGGATGAAAGTGTTCAAGTCAATACAAAAGTAAAATTTATAAAATTTAGTAAACAATCATTTGCTTTTTGTGGCACGTTCTATCTGCGTTTAAAAAAAAAAGAAAAGAAATGGCATTTAAAAATTTGTATTTGAGGAAGTTAGATGGAGAAAGGTTTTAACAGTGGCATGTTTGCGATGTGGTTTTCGAGAACCGTCTATTCTTTGTTTAATTCTACCAGCATATGCAAATATTAAAGCCACAAAGAAAGCCATAGGGAAGCATAAATGTAGAAATTATGGGGAAAATCCAAAATCTTCATGATAAATAGCTAACAGAAATCTTTCCGTAGGAAGGTCTGGCCTCGGTACCTGGCGGTCCACTTTTTTAATGCTGTCTGATTATACGTAAGCGTCCCAACCATCCAGGTTTTTCGAACTGGCATGTGTTAAGCGTAAACTGAACTTTGCGTGATAGTTATTACAGGTAAATTACTGACTTGTTAGATGTGATGACGAAATCCAAATTCCTGGATTACTTTTACAAACGCGTGATGGCATTAAAAAAATGACCCAAAGGCAAGAGGAAAAAGATGGTGGTTAGGAAATGGCAACGAAAACAAGGAACGAAGAAGGTGGAGCTTCACGCTAAATCCCACCCCCTTCTGGGAGATTCAGAACAGTGTGATGTGCCAAAACAGTAAGCCAGTGTGTGTCCAAGTGGCGACTTGAATGCACGTGTGCACGTTGTCTCCCAATTCATTGTTTTTTGTTTGCCTTTTATTGTCATTCTTTTAAAGTGAAACTTTTCTTTCATCGAAAAAATTCGTGTTCACAATACGTCAGTATTCGGAGTTCCTCTGACCACGTGAGTCACGTAAGTTGACTTTCATTTTTTTTTCCCCATTCACTGCCTGGGTATTGCCCAGGTGTTGCGACTTTCGACCGTCAATTATACGGCCCTCGCTCTGGGTATTTCCCAGTACCTACCAGTTGAATTCGTTGGCTCCTCTTTCTTGGCAATGACGTCAGACATTACTTATCTGTTTCTTTGTTTTGGTTATCCTTGCCTCTTTCCCGAAACAGCACACAGCCATTAAAAACAGCTGCGTTTTGAAAGAAATTATAATAATGTAATCCTATTTCCTGCTTTGGGTTAAAGTTTTGAACAGAGATAAGATCATCGACCAGGATTTCATTTTAATCATCGTACCTAAAACCACAAAGACACACACACATACGATGCGTGATATAACGATGTTCTTAGTGCCATTGCTCTTCGTCCTCAGCTTCTCTTCCGTCCAAGGTCATGTGCTCCAGCGGAGGAATTATCAGTCGCTACTATGGCGACCGGATACCCGGTTACACAAAAGACAAGGTAATGCCTATTATGCACATCCTTCATCCTTGTGAAAGTTAAACATGACATTTGTTTTTCAACTTTGCGTTTGCTTAATTTTACCTCAAATGACTAGTCAACTTTGGCGAAGAAGAAACATCAGTAGACAGTGGCAGTCTTAATACAGGTTTCAATGGCGCTGGAGCAAATGATTGTCAGACACCCGAAGGAGTTATAGGAACTTGCATGCTGCTTGCCAGCTGTCCTCATCTGGCCGATATGTTGACTGTGCCGAGTCCGGCTATATTAAACTACCTTCGACAGTCCATTTGTGGCTACTACGGTTACGATCCAAAGGTGCCATTTTCATTTTACTTGCCTTTGCTATTGCTAACATTATTTATGGATTGTTGTTTTTATAGGTATGTTGCTCGTACCCAACTGGAATGGAAAATATAGACTCTTCGGCACCCTTCTTCTTCGAAGAATCGCCATCTCCAGTGATTCCTGTACGACCTCCTCATAATCCTAGTCGACCAAGTGTTTTACCAGCTCGGTGTGGCCACAGCAACGCCACAAGTACTCGAATTGTTGGCGGGGAAGAAGCTCCTCCAGGTAAAGATTTAAATCGATATCCTCAAAAATGTGCAGTTAACGAATAATGGGAATTCAACAGGTGCATGGCCATGGATAGCACTTCTTGGCTATAAGGATCCTACGACTCAACAAGTCGATTACTTATGTGGTGGAGCTCTGATTAGCTCCCAATACGTAATCACAGCAGCCCATTGCGTTTACAACAAAAAGGATCTGTAAGTTCCAACAATTGTGCAATTTTCTGTTGATATTTTTGGATGAAACATTGATTTCATTGGTCACTCCACATCTATATAGATATTCGGTTCGCGTAGGCGAGCACGAACTAAATAATGATATGGATGGCAACAGACATCAGGATGTGTTGATTGCAAGCCGTATGCCACATGAAGGATTTGATTCCATTAGCTTCCAGAACGACATCGCCATCTTAAAACTGGCTGCGCGGGTTGAATTTACTGGTAAAGATTAAAATCATACGATTGTACTTTTAAAATATAACATTATGTTGCTGCAGCGGAGGTACAGCCTATATGCTTACCAATGGAACCAACCATTCGCAATAAGAATTACGTCAAGTCCCAACCATTTGTCGCTGGATGGGGAGCAACCTCGTTTAGTAAGTTTGTAGACTACGATTTCATTTTTTTGTTATCAATTGTCCCAACAAGCCTATACTTGTCCTTTTTGTTCGAGTTTGCCCAAGATCTCTTCCAACCCTCGTCAATGACCTAGAAAGGCCTGACTGTTGGTTACCGTCTTTGTTTCTATCTGTGAGTTAACAAGTCTTCGTTTTCACTATTTTTCTAAGCACAGATGGGCCATCAAGTGTGACGCTAAGAGAAGTGCAAATACCTGTCGTAGCTCAAGAAAGCTGCAAAGAATCCTATAAGAATTTTAAAACAGTTGTTGTTGACCAATCGGTCCTTTGCGCTGGATTGGGAAGAGGTGGCAAAGATGCATGTCAGGTATGACGTGAAAAAAGCATCAAAATGTTAAACAGCTTCTTAATTTAATGTCTTTTGCAGGGAGATTCAGGGGGACCTTTGATGATTCCTGAAAAAGATCGCTTCTATCTACTCGGCGTCGTCTCGTTTGGATACAAATGCGCCATTCCTGGATTTCCTGGCGTCTACACTCGCGTTCCTCATTACCTCGAATGGATCCTGTCCAAAATGCAATGAACTCAGGCCGTCCAACGGTGGGAAAGCGAAACGATAATACTCCCCGTATCTTAAACACGACATATGATTCTATTGAAATTGACGCTGACACAACGGGATCGACTCATCGTGACTTTTAGCTGTTTATATATTCTGCAGTTGCAATTTCGAGTACTACAAAAACGATGTCGCCATTCAATCACAGAACTCCGTATAACGTCACAGTTCATCACCCTTATTATTGCCCAGAAGGACAAATACTCTGTTTTGTGTAGAAGTGCTTGTCAACTATAAGATACACGATGAGTAATGATAGTGTAAGTGTTTGTCGCTGATGACATACAAGTGTCTACTGTGTTCGAGAAAGTCTAGTTTAGATTGCAAAAAATGAAAGTGAAGTTTGTAAAATTTGCCAACTATTCCATTGGTGGCCTAAATCAATAACGGCTGTTCATTTGTTTTCGTTAAAGGCTTTGAACGCCTATAGTATCAAGCTTAAACGTTAGCGTTATTAAAGAGTATTATGTTTTATGAGGAGGGGGCAATTTTGAAAAGCCCATCTAGAACGAAAATGAGAAAAAAAATTATCTTAATTTAATATAATAATTTACCAACGTTTCATTTAAAAAACAAGTAGCATAAATACAGGAAGAATAACAATAAAGAATAACGGAAACGATGTAACTGATTCAGATTTTTTTAAAGAATCACAAATAACGAATAAAATTTCAAATAAAATATCGAATATCAAAATTTGCGACTCCACCGCCATTTAAAGAAAATGGCGACGGGGTGATCTGGTTTACCCCAAAAAAGCAACCCACCCAAACCAAAATTTTTTTTATATTTTATTCGAAACTTAATTTGAAAATTGATTCTCCAGTAAGAATAGCATCAGAGCTCGATAGGAATGGGAGTAATAACTAGAATAACACTACGATTAGTTGACAAATAAAGAATAACAAACCTGTTATCCTTTTTCTTATTCAATCTTACTCAGTCAGATGTCGGTGCGCCGACGAAGACGCACCGTAACAGCGTAATGATTTGACCTGTTGATTGTCGTCGCTTTTCAGAGGATTACCGGATTAGGATCTCGAGTCGCATCCCAGTTTCAGACATTCAGTCCCCCCAATTTAGATGTTATATTTGAAGGCCGTTTCTCTCAGTTGTGTGTGAGATTTTCAGCGCTGGTAAGTATCTCAGCTTACTGCGTTTTATAGCGACCAACAGGTTCCAACAGAATTCGACTTCTCTTACAACGCAATGAGGCAAGCATATGACCGAGGAATTGCAAGGCAGACCATGAGTCGACATCACCCTCATGGAGAATGGGGATATTATAAACCACAAATTCAAGGGTTTCCCAATTCTGAAGATGTAAGATTAGGAACAAACTTATGCCTACCTATGTCAAATCTTCCAGACAATATGAGGTAGTTTTGGTTTATTCACAGGAGTTAATGCTTTGAATTACTGAAAATATTACAGATCTGATAATATTCTCATACATTTATTTTTCAAGACCAACCAGAGAGCTATACAAACTCTTCGTCAATGGGATGCATTCTGATATGACAGAGGTAGTTTTTTTTACAAGTGAGGTCAGTTGATATTTTAACATTGATTTCTAACAGAATGGCTTGCGACATATCTTCAGCAACTATGGCAATCCTATATCTATAAAATTATTCAGGACAAATAATAACCCTCATCAACCTATCGCTTTTGTGGAATTCGAATCTCAATAGTAAAGCTATTTGTGATTTCGTTTTTGTGAAAATTGTGAAGAGGTGGAAAATTGTCATGATTTTTTTTTTTCATAGTGAGGCAGATAATGCAATTGTTGCACTGGATGGAAGACCACCTCTCAATTGGGAGGTTGTATACGCTAACAGCCGCTTAAGCGAAAAACTTCCGCATGGTGAACAAGATTCGGTAAGCCTTGCAATAGCATCGCTAGTTGGAAGACAAACCGATCTCGTTCAAAGAATTGGTGAATTCACAAAACCCTCATGGTCCAGGCAGTCTCCTTGTTCTATCGACACTGAATCTTCTTTGGGTATGTATATGAATATCTAGTTATTACACCTGAGCTTAGTCGCCATCTTCATCAACATGGCTTTTTTTTTTACAATAGGAACTATGCATCGAAAAAGTATCTCGCCAGATATGCAGCTGCAATGCCGTTTTTGTCAAGTATGTGGAAAACATGCTTCATTTGTCTGCACTGTTTGCAAGATCCGTTATTGCTCTTTCGGATGCCAGAGTAGGGATTGGCCTACACATCAAGCAGTATGCAAACCACCGCCGTACGTATTTGCATTTTATCCGACAACTATTCATAGTAAAAACTTATTAAAATTGGTGATAAGCTTGATGTGAACGCGAATTATGACGTCTTTAGATATATTAAATTCTCTTTGTGCTTTAGAGCCTTGTTACAGGAAATTCCACATGGTGCTGGGTCTCTGAAAGGAGTTGTTTCCAAGCCTTTCCATGGTTATCCAGCTATTTCAAGCTGTCTTCCACAAAACGAAATACCGTTGGTTACCCCGCCCGAAAATCAAATCTACTCAAACAATTATTATTCGGATCATCGTGAGAATATCGGTACTTTTGAAGTTACCAGCCCCGATTTATACTTGATCAAGAGGACACACCCGCTAGACCGAGCGAAGATATCAATACCCCTTACCTCTGAAGTGTCTGGGTCAGTACATCGTAATACAGATGACCGAGGAGAAATAACAAATTCTGTTGCGGCGATGAACATGGGGGATGCAATCAAATCTTTGTCCATCAATAAAGAGCATAAACGCTCTGAGAGCAACTGGGACAGTATTGGCCAACGACTTTCATCGCAGCTCAGTTCACCCAAGTCCAACTGTAACAGTGATGAAACCACTCTTGCCGAAACTTCTCAAAGCAACTATGACACACCAAAAAACTATCTTAACAATGGTTTTGCACCGAAAAACAGGCCTGTTGTCGCAAATAAGCTACAGTGTGATGTTGAATCGCCACCAGTAGTCACACCTCATAGCTTTTGTCCGGGAAATTATTCACCAAAAACTGCTTCTATATCGCATTCGTGCGAAGTGTCACAAACGCGATCATCTGAAACGGTCAAAATCTACGCCAAGAAGTACGTCTCCACAGAATTAAAACAGCAATTGGTCGATCCAAGCGAAGTGAATGTCTGTTCTGCGAAATCGCCAGATGAATTTTATGTCCAGTTTTATCGTTTTCGGAAGCTGCTGGAAGAAATAATGGTAAATGTGGCCACATCGGCCCCGAATTCTAATCCGTTGGACAATCCGGTGGAAGGCTTGCCATGTCTCGCTCTTTTTCCTGAGGATCGCTGTTGGTATCGGGCTGAAATATTGAAGATGCTGCCAGATGGTATTGGAATTCGCTACGTGGACTTCGGAAATACCATTTTAATGTCCAACACTCGGGAGCACCTTAGAATGATGGAACTCTCGCTAGCGCAGCACCCATTTTGTGCTGTCAAGGTAAAATTGGCTAATGTTTTACCCGTCAGTGGAATTACGTGGAATTCATACGTCAAAAGGAAGTTCAAAGAACTGATAGAAAACAAACGATTCCTAATGGATTTCGCCCAAATGGATGCTGATGTGATGTGTGTTCGGCTGAAGAATCAGGATGGATCTGATTTTCTTTCTCATTTGGTTCGGGAAAAGCTCGTTAAAAAAGCAATGTTGGAAGTTTCAGATGAACTAGATCAAATTTCGCCAGCGGTTGAAATTCCACTAGAAACACCTCCTCGGGAAACAGTCGCAGATGTGCTGAAGCCGTCAGTCGTTTGTTCTCAGGTTCTAGAGGAAAACATGATTGTCAAAAGTAAACATCAACTGGAAAATACCGAAAAGGGGATTATTAGCTGCGTTCGCACGACATTGATGGAAAAGAATGCTCTACCATCAGAAGCTAACTGTGTTAAGACGCCCGATCGAATGGAACCCTATATAACCGAAAATGAATTAGCCCTGTGTGAAACCATGGAAAACTCGCAAGAGCCATTGGAGAACAATGTACCGGCACTGTCTCCAAGCCAAATGACTGAAGAGCGAGCTGATCGCCCTAATGCTGCGTCTTTGCCCTCCGAAGGAAAAATATCTGAAGATGGAACGTCTGATGAATTTTTCTATGACGACGGCCCATTCTTGGACTTACCGGAGAAAGAAAGTTTTCACGCTCTGATTATTAAAGCAGAAGATCCTCAACTTATAATGCTGCGTGTTCAAAACAACGAAATTTCAACGAAACTAACAAAGTTGCAGGTATACCCACAATTCATTTTTCTTGTCTGCCGTAAAGATTTTTATTTTTACGGGTTTTTTTTCCCGGTGTAGGATGAAATTTCACTTTACGCAAATGGCATAGCTTGTGGTTACCACCCCAAATTGAATGAAGTCTGCTTAGCGCGTTTTCCTGGTGGCCGATGGTATCGAGCAGTTTGCCTTAATGTTATTCCTGACCGACAGCCAACGGGAACTCGCTATTTATGCAACCAAGTTGACTTTGGCGAAATGAACATCCTTGATGCTAGCAAAATCAGACGTGCCAAAAAGTGGATGATCGACTTACTGCCCTATCTGACGCAACACGCTATTCTCGAAGGGACGGATTCCATGGAGCAAATGGAACCCAAGCTTATCGAACGGTTTGCCCAAATTCTACCCGAACATTCGGTCGTTGATGTCAATGTTGTTAACCGTCTAGGTATGTCTTACGTTGTCCGTATCCCAAAGGTCAATGCAACTTTGGCTTTCGAACGGTTGCTTTAGCTGGGAATCAAACAGTTTTGCCATAGTTGACATGTTTATCTTTGGTATGCTAATTCAACTTTCTACGTTCTTCACCTATGTTCTTTTTCATGTCGTTGAAGCGTTGGACGATTTTTCAGTGACTGAAGGGCCCAGCAGGCATGTGTAATCTTTTGATTTGTTGTGTTAAAAAGAGTTACTCTTCACGAAATTGAAACTGTTTTTTTTCTGTTGTCTTTTTTAAAGTGTGTTGATTTACCGTGTGTGAAGTTATGTACAAAGCAATTTTTCTTAAAATCCAGAATATGCAGATCTTTCCATCAGTTCTCATGTTGAAGTTTTTTTTTGTTTTTTTTTTAGAAAACAAGAAAAAATTTCGGCTACGATTTTATCTTAAGTGTTCTCTACATCCTTCAAGTGTTTTGTGCAGGAATGGATTGTGATCAATTATACAGCTGTGTAGGTACACGTAAACGTTATTTAAAAACTGCAGCTGACCAGTAGCTGACAAGCCGGTTATCGTCGGATGTTACGGAGTGATGGTAAACAATATTAAAGATATTTTAAAAACCATAATTGTGTTAACTGCTTATTTTCTAGGCTCATATTCGCAAGTGTATGTTTTTAGAGTCATTTTATTTAAAATTTGTTTCACACTTACATCAATATTTTTCTGTTCAACAGGTAGAGCTTCATCTACTGGAACATATCTAACAGACACATTTCTTTTAAGATTAATAATTGACCTTGTATATTGTGCAACCTTGGTGTTAACTTCTAAAGGCTTTTCCTAAAGCTCCGAACCGGCTCCTGTCCTTAAAAAGCTAAAAAAAAGGGAAAAACCAAAATCGATGGCAGCTAAAGGGATTAACTATATACAAAAACTATACCTCATGACATTCCAAAATGAAATCCGCATTGGCATTGGAATTAGGGAAACGATTTTCTTTGTTTTCCACGATACCCTTTTATCACTCTGTATTGACCTTACTTCGTTAATGCAAATACATAAATCAGAATAATGATTTTACAGCTAATGGATCAAATTAAAATACCGCAATGAAAGGATGGCATTGAAGCCAATGTATGTTGTCAGGAGATGAGAAGCAATATGCAGACACAGGCCCAGTAGTTCACTTGTGCAGACCTGATGAGTGGGGGCTGATGATTAATAATCAACAGTAGATAAGAATTCTGCAGTTACAAGATGAGATGTGTATTAGTAAAAATAAAGCATCAATAAAATGCCTTGTTTTAGATGGTAGTAATGAACTGTAAAAGGTGGAGGGCTAATGGTTCCAGACATTGCTGAACTTTCAACTGCATCAATGACCCTTGCCTATTTTGGTATCACAAAATAGAATTACTTAAAAATACATTGTTTTGATTCGAAATCGATCGCTGATCACCCTAAAATCGGGTATACTTTCATATTGAGCTTAAAGTTTTTGAATTAACCGTAAAAAACTAAAAGTCATGCTTATTTTGTTGGGCTTATTTTGTCGGGCTTAAAATTTTGTCTTATTAAAAAATAATATCATTAAATCTAGATAGTTATACATGATTCTGATTCCAAATTTAACAAGGAACGCGATATGAAATTTTTTTTACGTAGAGTTTATAGTTTTTAAAAAATTAAAGAAGTTTGATGTGTCACGCTAGCGCTGTAGCGTACTGGCGCGCTAGTAATGCTTTCGATTCCCCCTAATTTTATATTTTAGATTGCTCAAAAACTATAAACTCTACATAAAAAGAACTTCCTTTTTCGTGTTTCTTGGTTAATTTTGAATCAGAATCATATATAGTTATCTAGATTTAATGATATTATTTTTTAATAGGAAAAAAATTTAAGCCCGACAAAATAAGCCCGGCCCTCTGTTTTTTATGTTTAATTCAAAAACTATAAGGCCAATTAAAAAAAAAACTTTACATTCGTGATTAGCATTCCATTCTGCATCGAAATCATGTATTTTAAGCCAAATTTGAAATTTGGCCAAAAATGAAAAAGTAAGGCTATAGCCTTACTACTTTTTCTATTTTCGTCAAATTCTAGATTTGGTTAAAATCCCATTATTTTGATTCGAAATTAATCGCTAATCATGAAAATCGGGTATATTTGTATATTGGGCTTATAGATTTTGAATTAACAGTAAAAAACTAAAAGTCGGGCTTATTTGGTCGGGCTTATTTTGTCGGGCTTAAAATTTTGTCCTATTAAAAAATAAAATCATTAAATCTAGATAACTATATATGATTCTGATTCTCAATTTAACAAGGAACACGATAGGAAATTTGTTTTTAAGTAGAGTTTTTAGTTTTTTAATAATGAAAGAAGTTTGATGTGTCACGCTAGCGCTGTAGCGTACTGGCGCGCTAGTAATGCTTTCGATTCGCACACACTAATTTCATATTTTAGATTACTCAAAAACTATAAGCTCTACGTGAAAAAAAAATACAATTTTCATGTTCCTTGGTTAATTTTGAATCAGAATCATACATATTTATCTATATTGAATGATATTATTTTTTAATAGGAAAAAATTTTAAGCCTGACAAAATAGGCCCTACAAAATAAGCCCAATTTAAGTTAATTCAAAAACTATAAGGCCAATTCAAAAATAAACCTTATTTTCGTGGATAGCATTCCATTCTGCGTCGAAATCATGTATTTTAAGCCAAATTTAAAATTTGGCCAAAAATGAAAAAGTAAGAAGGCTATAGCCTTCCCACTTTTTCAATTTTCTTCAAATTCTAGATTTACTTAAAAGTACATTATTCCGTTTTGAAATTGATCACTGATCCCGAAAATCTGGTTTATTTTTATATTAGGCTTATACTTTTTGAATAAACGGTAAAAAACGGTAAAAAAATTTTAAGCCCGACAAAATAAGCCCGACTTTTAGTTTTTTACGGTTAATTCAAAATCTATAAGCCCAATATACAAATTTATCCGATTTTCATGATCAGCGATCAATTTCGAATCAAAATAATGTGATTTTAACCAAATCTAGAATTTGAAGAAAATTGAAAAAGTGGGAAGGCTATAGCCTTCTTACTTTTTCATTTTTGGCCAAATTTTAAATTTGGCTTAAAATACATGATTTCAATGCAGAAAGGAATGCTATCAACGAAAATAAGGTTTATTTTTGAATTGGCCTTATAGTTTTTGAATTAAACATAAAAAACAGAAAGTCGGGCTTATTTTGTAGGGCCTATTTTGTCGGGCTTAAAAGTTTTTCCTAATAAAAATTAATATCATTCAATATAGATAAATATACATGATTCTGATTCAGAATTAACCAAGAAACATGAAAATTGTATTTGTTTTCACGTAGAGCTTATAGTTTTTGAGTAATCTAAAATATAAAATTAGTGTGTGCGAATCGAAACCATTACTAGCGCGCCAGCACAGCCATCACAGCGTTAGCGTGACACATCAAACTTCTTTGATTATTCAAAAACTATAAAGTCTACGTAAAAACTAATTTCATTTTCGTGTCCCTTGTTAAATTCAGAACCATAATCATATATAGTTATCTAGATGTAATGATATTATTTTTTAATAGGAAAAAAATTTAAGCCCGACAAAATCAGCTCGGCCTTCTGTTTTTTACCGTTTATTCAAAAAGTATAAGCCTAATATAAAAATAAACCAGATTTTCGGGATCAGTGATCAATTTCAAAACGGAATAATGTACTTTTAAGTAAATCTAGAATTTGAAGAAAATTGAAAAAGTGGGAAGGCTATAGCCTTCTTACTTTTTCATTTTTGGCCAAATTTTAAATTTGGCTTAAAATACATGATTTCGATGCAGAATAGAATGCTATCCACGAAAATAAGGTTTATTTTTGAATTGGCCTTAATTGGGCTTATTTTGTCGGGCTTAAAATTATGTCCTATTAAAAAATAATATCATTAAATGTAAATAACTATATATGATTCTGATTCAAAATTTGACAAGGAACACGAAAATGACAGTTGCTTTTACGTAGATTTTATAGTTTTTGAATAATCTAAAATATACTGTGTCATGCTAGCGCTGTATCGTACTGGCACGCTAGATTAAGCCATTTTCCCGTCTAAGTATGGCTTATTCTAATTCACCATTGTCCATGACTAGTTAATTCACGAACGACGACATTTTTACATTGTGTAATGATGTATTCATATCGAATGCGCATTTTGACAACACAAATCACGAAAGGTTAAGTTACTCTACAAAAACAGATCGAAAAATGAAAATGGAATCAAACAGCAGATCTTTCACGATAAACCAAACGAATCACACCGCGCTCCTCGCAAAAACCAACATGGATTAATTTATACAGACCCCATAATACGTTCAAAAACGAACCCGGTTAACTTAAATATTTAGCGGTAATAATAGCGAGGACCCTGACGTTGGGGCTGGTAAGTGTTTAACGAAATTTGCGATTGGTTGGAGAAGTCATTACTGGTAGAGGGCGCATCTGCCTCGAAGTAGATATTGTTGGATGACTAATTAAAACGAAGGAAATAATCATAAGCTTTTACTCAAGTACAGATTCCATAAATATCACTGTAAACTCACAATAGCGGAGGAGCGACTACGTGGCCTGGGCACTTGAAACGGCCGTGCATGAATAGGTGCATCACTCTCGGTAGCACTCTCTTCGCTCGTCTCCATCACTTGCAAAGCTGGCGGAGGATTCGAGGGTGGTGGTGGAGGTGGTGCGTTTCTCTTACCATAACTACGGTAACGACAGTGCGACCCAAAGCGAAAGAGTACGTTAAAATAAAAGAGAAGCCGTGAATGCAGTGCTTGTTTGTGTGTTAAACGAAAAATAAAAATTTTTACCTGATGACTGAACCACAAGTTGACCGAGACCCGTAAAACTGACCCACTAAAGGTAAAGTAGGCGCCATACTAGCCCGGCTGATGCTGTTCATTGTTCCGACCGCATAAGCTGGCGATATCAACGCTAAGTGCGGATTCACATTGACCGGATCGGGTGGCTATCGGACATAACGTACACACAGATACACATAAAATACAGAAATAAGCAACGTGCGAAGCTATAAAAAAATTGCCAAGTTAGTTGTGATGGAGATGAAGTCATTAATAAAGCAATCGTCTAAGTTGGCGTCAAGCGTCAGAGGGGGCGGATTCCTGGGCGTCTACTCACTCTGGGGGCGGATTTCTTCTTGCGGCTTATTTTGCGAGCCAATTCCTGAAGATTGGTAATCATCTGACTGGCAGTAGACGTGACCAGGCCGACGGGTAAAGAAGCCGCTTGGCGTACAGGAACTTTATTTCGAGGAGGGATCGGCGGAGGAGGCAACGTCGGGTGGACCAGCGAAGGGACTGGACTTGGTTGTTGTAAAGTCGAAGGAGTTTGATAGAAGTAAGTAGGAGGGATTGGTGTCTGTATGTTGATTGTCAACACGTCCATCAATCATGAAGTGATAGTAAACGGAAGATAACACTAATTTTTCACTGGCTAATTGACTTACCGCGTAGAGATTGTGGGCCGAAGCCATGGCTTCCGCGTACTGCGCCCAGCGGATGCGATCGTGCATCATGCCGGGGAAAGGCATCGTCTTGAGCTGTTCCATATAGGCACTTCGATCGACCATCTTTTCCTGGTTCTGGCGCCAGCGGCGACTCCACATGCACAAGAGCACCAGAGTCAACACGATGATGATGACGGCGGCTACAGAGGCGCCAATGGCGACGCCTAAAACTTCTCCGTCCAATTCGCACGTCGAGCCTTTGTAATTTCCTTGGCAACTGAAATGAAGAAACAAACAACATTATTAAAACACAATTCACGACACCTAAGGGCGATTGAATTATGTTTTTACGAGCAAGTTTTCCTGCCGTTCTCGATTCGACATTCCCCGCGATTATTGCAGTAACTCCGCGTACAGGAATTGCACTGACGTCCAGACTGAAATGGGTCATTTGGATACGGATCTGAGAATCCTGGTCGACATTGACAGGAGAAACTGCCTTGGTTATTGATGCATTCCGCATTGGCACTGCAATCGTTTAATTCTGGGGCACCACATTCGTTCAGATCTGGATCATTTTCACATTGAAGTAATTTAGAACAGGTTGCAATAAGAAAAACAGAGCAATGTATCAATTACCTAGAATAGCCGGAATTGGATTCGTCAGTCCTTCAACCCACAATCTGCTGATGCCTAGATTGTTATTTCGTTGCTGGATTACGTTAGACAGCTGTTTTTGCAAAGTCGGTCGAACAGTGACGCTTTGTGTTTCTGGAGTCGAATCCAAGAAAACAGAAGCATTAACAATAATTTTGTTGCCAATGGCATAGAACTTGTTGACAGACGACGAAACAAAAAGGGACGACAGCGGTGCCATTTCCATCAAGGAATTTATCTGTGAGTGAATTTTAAAAGCCATTAAACTCTGGTCGATACACTGAAACTAACTAAATCAATTTGAGTAGAAAACGAGATATCTTTACGGCTTTGTTTGCTTCCCATTGCAATTGCTGGTAGTCAGGGCTAGTGGGATCCGCATAATTAGACGACCAGGATAGTCTCTGATTATCCAATCGGTCTAATCTAATTGAAACCAGGAGTCCGGTCAAAGCTATCGCAAAAAAACCAGAAATGCATTAGCGACATTTTCAAACAAACAAGCTTTGTTTTGTGTTTTTTCGTTTCACCTTTACAAATATCGCTAGATTTCTTTCGGCCAAAACCAGGTTTGCAAGTGCAAGCTGATCCATCTTCTTCAACCTGGCACGATTCATTTGGTTCCAAACAGGCATTAGGGTCGCCGACTATGCAGGCATCAATTCGGCTATTTTACGTGAAAACGTGATTCGTCAATAAACAGTCGTTTTGCATGTTTTTTATTGTTACTGTACAATGCAATCATAACAGACCTGAGTGGAGTTGTTGATGGTCTTCTAACCAGCGAAGCTGTGGGTCGGTTAATCACAACTGGTGCTGCTGGTTTCGGGTAGCTGGGCCTCGCTGCTGGTGCTGGCATCGTGTAACTGGGCCTGGACGCGGGTGCTGGTCGTGCTTGTTCAACAGGACTGTCCGGGTAAGCGTAACCGTACCCGTTATTACTGTTTATCTGCGAATGCGTGCAATGGTATCCAAATATGTTTATATCGAAACGTCACATGAATCGCTTGAAAGGAATTGATCAATTCACAATACCGGTGCTGGTTTTGGCATGGCGGTCGGCTGAACCACCGGTTCGGCTGCTTCCACCGTTTCCGTTGGAAATAGATTAAAGTACGTTTTTCGGCCATCGATTGAAACGTATTCGTCCGTCTCTGTGGAGGAAGGCGCCTGCATTCCACCGCGGACATTGTCGATATCGACTGGGATGACGTAAGGTCTTCCGCTATTGATGGGCGGCGAAGAGCCCCCGAAATTCTGTGCAGCGGTCACCACCAGTTCGAATGTATCGCCATAACTTCCTTGAGGTTGGATGTTGTCGCTTGTAATAACGTCAATCTCTCCATAGCCATTAGCCGGAGCCAAATATTCATCATGGAAGACTTGTCCTGGACGCCCCGATGGAAGCGGAGGCGTGTAGCTACTACTGTCAGGTAAGTGCGGAACAGTTGGGGCCGTTCCGGCTTCCAACTGTGGCACAACTGACGGTGCAGGAGACCAATTTTGCAGGATAGACAACGAAGAAGAGATTTCACTGGCATAGGGTATTACTGGCAACGGTGAAGCCGAAACGGCTGGAACAACAGAAGGGATATCCAATGGGATAAGGCTGCTGGAGGAGACTGCATCTTCGATGGACGATTGCAATATGGCATCGACTGAACTGGTGAACTGGTGAACCGGAATGGCCGTCGATTCCGGCAACGGTAAACTTGTTGTCGTTGTTGTAGTAGGAACTACGATCACCGGATGATGTCGGACACTGGAATTTTCCGGGAAGAAGTTGGTCAAAGTTGTTTCGCTTTTCGGCGGGATGAAACTCTGCGATAAGTTTCCTATCACATGAACGATCGGGGGTGGACTGGAACTTGTTTGAACGGTCGAGTTCTCCGTTACCGAAGCGGAAGGGGTAGGTTCCGATACGATCGGATTCGCAGGAGGCCACGGACGGTTTGGTGAAACGGGCGGAACCAGTTGAATTGGAAGTGGAATTCCAGAGGTGAACGGAAGCCCCTGCACGTTCTGTCCAGTCTGGGGCAGTTTGGGTGGATAGATCGGTGGCCTTAACGGCACACCAAAGGGCAACATCTGACCGGGTCTACCAGCTGAATTACCCAATTCCAGAGGAATAGCCTCAAAGGGCACTTCGGAGATACGTGGCGGCGCTCGATTGTTGATTCGCGTCGAGTGCGGGGCCAGCATTTGCGGTCGCAAAAGCGTGGTGCCCGAAGGATTGCCGGAGGTGACCGATGGTGCCTCAGTGGCACCGCTGGCCGCGTGAAGGTTGACTTTGCCTCCCAGCAGGTGAACGATGCCCGAGATGATATCCTGGACATCCGGCGTTGCTTTCCGTCCCTTTTTGACGCCCTCGCCGGATGGCGTGCCTCTCGTACCTGAAACGGGCACCATCATACCAGAGGTGGTTCCTAAGTGGCAATAAGAAAAAAAAAAATGGAGGAAATGAAATTGCTATTGCCGTTGTTATGTTTTCCCCATTGATAAGTACGACTTGTTTTGTTTTTATGGACGCAATTGCACCAATTTTATTATTTGGATGGGCTGGCTATTAAGAGGCTTTACCTAATGGAATGGAAAATTGGCTTTTGGATTGGCGCGTATTGGATAGTTGGTTGTCATCCGACTGGAATCTCCATGTTGATGCTCCGCCAGACTGAACCGGAAGTTGGTTGTTGTCATCAGGGAAATGAACGACGGCAGAACGTTCATCTCGTGCCAGCAGAAATTCGTCGTTCTCCCTTTGTCTTTCTCCTTTAAAAAAACAAAAACAAAAGGTAATTATTAATGCGGAAATTCCTAGATATTGATGGTTAGTTAGAAAAGGAAGGACACCGGAAAAAAAAATTTAATTTCAAGTGTTCAATTTGAATTTACGTTGACGCAGTAAAGAAAAAGAGGAAAAAGCGCAGTCCAATCACACCGCAAAACCAAGGTGATTCAGAATACCACAACGATTGTCGTTAAAAATAAATTTAAATGGCTGACGCTGAGGGTAACGACAGAAAACGGAAAACAAGAAAACAATTTTGCATTTGAAGTGTCCTAAACTAAGCGAAAATGATACAATAGCTTGCACAGACGAAGAAGCATTGTGTTCCAATGAATTCAGAATGTGTCATCTGCTTACTAAGTTGACAATGAATTCGGCTGTCTCTGAGTCGGCAAGTTTTTCTATTGTCTTCCTTTTTTCCAATGAATCAGTAAAAAACAAATTTCATTGTTCTCTATTCTATGAGTGTCGTTCTCCTTATTTTTTTTGCATCGTCGGCGTTGAATAGATAACAAAAGAAACTCCAGTGCTTTGCTGGTCTTTTAATTTAATTATAATCTCAATTATGGATATGCTGATCGAAAGAGCCCGAATTGAAAGTTCGTCTAGTACGGAAGGAGAAGTCATTGGCCCTAGTCAACAACACAAGCTCTTCGTAACAAGCTCACAAAGAGGCTCGTATATAGCTTTGTAGCTGGAAACCAACAAAAAAAGGAAACATTGTTATTCGTTCCTCTCGAACGACGGAGAGTAGGAAATGGAAAAATAAAAAAACCAAATGAAAATACAAAGGGAAAAGTTGGAAAGCCGGAGGTGTAACGACTTCCGCCGTACATCCGCCGTGGGTTGTATCGGTTAAAAAGCCATTACACAAGCAAGCCGGCAACAACAACAATAACGCCAGCCATCAAATTCTTTCCCATTTTCTCCGCGTCGGGACCAGAGTGGCTTTGCCTTCAACGAGACAAGTCAGAAAATCGCTTTTTAAGATCTACTCTAGCGCCCGATAGATTATTGTTTTCCTCGACGGCAATCTGATGGTGTTCAAGGAAGGAAATCGAAAATACGCGGAGAAAATCAAGGAGCAGCAGCTAGGTCAATAGTAACTTTCACCCGGAACTCTTGTTTGACTAATGTTAAAGGCGAGGCTTTTACGGATAGTTATTGCATCAACATCGAGAGAAAGCCAGAAGAAATGTAACCGTTTGACGACCCGCTTTCTAACGAGAGGCTCACATTATAAGAAAACGTGAATGCGCTCTTCAAGAAGATCAAATCAAATCAAAATTCCGTTACTTTTATCGAGTAAAAGAAAGAAAAAACAAAAGAAAAAGATGATTACAACTGTCTTGACCGATAGAGCACCTAATTCCTCTGTAACGGAGATCACAACTCTACATTCTTAGCGGTCAAGAACGACCGATAGCTTCCAGCAAATCGAGGGATTGATGTATACACAAACGGAAGACGACACAGCTAGATTTCCAAAATGACTTGTGAAAAATGCCGAATGAATAAACTACGAGGTTGGATGAGAAATTATTTCGGACAGCTCACGGTTATGATTTAACAGTCACCGCTTAAAGGGACCGAAACGTCGTTCTTTGAAGCGTATAGACAAGGCAAGGGCCTTTTCGCTCTATTGGACCTCAGCCTGAACCCGTTCACCGTTTGCTGGTGATGAAAATAGATAGATTGTGATTACGTGTACGATAGTCGGTTTGAGCTCCCGCTATAGGGCATCAGAGGTCGAACACTCACGCACATTTCTCACTAGCAGAAGTGAGGAAGAGGGCAGAGACTGACAATTTGAAATGCTGTACAAGAAAAAGACGTGGCCTTACGGTACATATTGCAAGCATCGCCGGATATCATGCTAAAAATTCGTCTTATTCGGACGGTTTCACAAGATCCTGCCTTAAGTCTAGTCAGCACCGCTCGACTGGACAAACACCCAATTTCTCACGCCTTTGTCTATTGACCGAGTCACGCAAAGCCACGGATAGAAAATTAATGAAATCTCCAAAAATAAAGAACACACAACAAAAAAAGTGGCTAGATTCCGTTGGTTTTCGTGGAAATCTGACGCGCGCGCTGAGCACAATCGCGTAACACTACAAAAATGATTTTATTTGTTTTTTTTTTCTTTTGCGTACACTGTGCATTCTTTTTTTATAATCGGATTTTCGCCCGCTATGGACGACCGCGTGTCGACAGTGTTACAGTTGTGACCTGATTACGCGCCATTACACGATTGCAATTAATTCATGTATACTAGGGTACGTCACAGGATCATTAAACGAAGCTCCATTTGCTTGCTTTGTCCAGTTTTATGTCATTTTCACGAAAAGGAATTTTGTTTTATGTAAGACGACGGTGGTTCACGGAAGCTGGCCAGGTGCAAAGATTCCAGTCACGGATGTAGGTGAGAGACATAAATCTTAGTGAAACTATAGTAACCCGGAAACGTGGCGGAAGAGAAAGTTCCAGACATAACCGAATACCAGACGTAGAGATCTACTCGGTTTCGTGTACAATATAGTAGAATTTCTAGCTCCAAAAAAAAAAAAAAAGACGCATTACATGAAAAGATTAAACGAGTTTCGACCAGACTCTCTCTAACAAAATAGACAGGTAAGGAGAAAGAAACATGGCGGCACGGCCAGTCGAAAGGTAAGAGTACCGTTAGCCCAACGGGGCATCCTTCTTTCTTATTCTTCCCTTTATTTTCTACTTCATTCCCCAAAAAAATCTCTCCCTCCTTTTTTTTTCTTTTTCGTTTCTCTCTCTTTCTCCTTCTCTTCGTGTTTCGTTTATGAACGACAATGGAGTGAAGGTCGGATGGTGCCCTCTCCGGCTCTTCTTTTTTCCTCCCCTCAAAACACGCATGACTCGAGGCACTAGGCAAAGTATTTCAACTATGGGTCAACACGATTCGGCTCCCTCCCGTCCGACATTCTCACTCCCCACTAACATTCCCGTTAAAAGAAAAAAAAAATGAGGTAAAAAAAAAAAAAAAACACTAATGATCGTTCTACCAGAAGTATGGGCGTTCGTGATTATCCACACTGTTTGTGTGCCATAGTGTGTGAAAGAAAACGGATAAATCAAGCAGTTTCTTACGTGGATAGAAGAAGCTGGCGGTAATAAGCAAATCAATGATGGAAAAAAAAAGAAATAATATAAACAAAAAGGAGCTTACTACTTGTGTCTTGAAGACTTGTAAGGGAAGGATGAATCACCGCCAGCAGGAGGAGGAAGAAGTGGGACGTCGAACGCGGCCTCATTTTGCTCTTTGGGCTAGTCGTTTCGTTAAATTTGATGACTGTGTATCTGTTCTGTTTTCTTTTTTCTTCTCTCGTCTGCCTTATTTGCTATTGTTGTTGTTCTTATTGTTGACTGTCGATGTTGGACCACCAAGTATGCACTCAAGGCGACTTGTTCGAATCAAGTCACAGGTACACTGGCAATAAACAAATCGAATGGAAGTAACAGTTATCACTCAATTTCTAGACAATCTCCATCCGCACGAGGAAGGAACACCACTCACACACTTTCAGACATACACACACACACACCTACGCTAGATTAAATTTTTTAATAATTCAATCGTTTTCGCTTCCGAAGAGGCATTTCACTATGGTTCCGCTTCCTCGAACGGCCGTGCCAATCAAACGGGATCGAAGACCCAACTGAATTGAGAACGCACACGTATCGAAATGTCGATGAATGATGAAATGGAAAACTTCCACCGTCTTTTGTTTGTTTTGTTTTTTTTCCAACGGGAACGGAACGGGTGCCGCGATGCGCAGGTGAACCCGCGAGGCGACTGACTGAAGAATCGAGGCCAAAACCGGGTCTCTTTCAACAGTTCTCTTTCAAGTCGTCTGTAGTGTAGTGTAACACACACCTGGAGCCGGTGCCCCGCTAAGGTAAAAAAGAAATAGAAAATGTACAGGGAAAAGAAACTACAGGACAACTGAGTTACTAGTTCTCACCGATAGTTGGCGTAACTGTTACCTCCGGGCGGTCAGGTTTGGAAGACGACCCGCCCCCTTCCGGGTCCATCAGGTGAGAGCGGTGAGAGAGGTTACTTCAGTTCCAAAACGCCAAAAAATAAAGAAGCGGAATGTTTTTTCGTAGCTCTTGCGGCACTTTGCAAAAGGATCCTATTAGATAGAGCGGGTATCATCCGGTCTCTATTTGAAGCGTCTATACAGTACATCATCAGATGGCACATATAAAAGCCAATGCAGTATTACCTATAGGCGTGGTAGACGGAAATTTCTCTAGGTTATCTCCATTTTCTCCAGTTGCATATGACTACGTCCTTTTTTTTTTTTTGTTTTTGTTTCACGCCTGACGTGATATGAAGGATAGGAGTGCATTGCTTTCAATCGTCCCAGTGGTATTGATTGATCTCGGATGTGCTGGCAATCTTCGATGGCACACGCTGCAGATGGAGAAATTTCATATGTACAGTAGTCATATACATACTACTGCATACAGACATTGCATTTCACTCTGTATGTATACAAACAGCGTACAGTACATACTCACGTCGAGCGGAACGAAATGCGCCGGGCACGGGCGTATTGATTCTGCCCGGGATGACGTCATGCAACTTTCACTCGATCCCTCCTCCTTTTTGAAGCGTTTTTTTCATGACAAATGCGCACTCCAAAGTGCTCGGCAGGATTGGCTTACGCCTGTCGATGACAGGATCCATTCATTTTCACTCGATCCGTAAAAGACTTCCTCCAGTTTCTATCCTTTTCACTTTGATTGCTGTCATTAAAAGCCGTTGGGGAATGGCAGCGTCATACGGTTCGACATCGTTTTAGCTGGAAACGCCAGACCAGGTTGAAAATAATGTTATCGTAACAGGAGCAAAAAGAAAAGGTTGCCCAAACTCTTGTTTGTTTTATCGTCATCGGAAAGGCCAAGTGCTGATAACGGGAAAATCAACTTTATCTTTCTGCCTAGCCATGCCAGAAAGAAAACGAACTGTGGGCCATCACTTAGGGGCGGCAAGAATAAACACAAAATCCTAAAGAAAATTTTTTTAGTGAAAACGATGCATCAGTCTAGAAGAGTTCTTAACGAGTTTCTAGAACACAGCTCATTGTACCAAGGGTTGTTAGAAGAGAAGATAAGACAAAACAAAACAAAATAAAATAAAAAAACAAAAACAAGTTGGGTAAGGCAACAACCACTGACGGGCAGGGCAAGCATTAGGACGGAGGTTGCCTGGCCCCACCGGTGCAAAAGGCAAAGTTTTGACACGCAAGCGCGATGAGCGCGTGACGAAGGGGACGGCGCAGTGGCGGCGGCGGAGACACTTGCTCATTGTTTGCTGCCTGCAGTGCGTCAGTGGTCGGCTAAGGCGACGCCATCGTCTTGTTCGATTGTGCCCCAAACTCTGTGCTGAGTAAACCAAACCGAAAAAACGAGACGCATAGTGTGTACCTTGTGTGGACAGTGCTCACTCCTGTGTGCACCTTTGGTTGCGGAGTACATCCATTTGAGTGCCAACCTGTGCCAACATTCTAGCAGACCCAAAATGGTTGATGCTGTTACCGAACAAACTGTGTAACAAGATCGATCCTGCAGCGTTGGATGTTGTGTTTCTCTTCTTCTCTCTTGTGCTTCTAGTACACGTCGTAGACGTTCATATCTCTCCCTCTTCAACAACCCCCCGATCAGCTCCTGAAATTTAAAAGATCCATCCCTGAAAACTTACTTGCACTAGGCTCAATCGAAAAGAAAAGTTTGAAAAAAAAAGAATAAAAAAAAAGGGAACAAAAACAAAAATGACGAACACGGAAGAAACACTGGCGGAAGTTTCGTTGGAGGAAGAAGTTCAGGCTTTGAACACGCAGCCTTCCGAGCGCGTGCCTCGACACATAGACGACACGACCGATACGGTGCTATCCGAGTTCCACGAGAGAGCCATCAGCGAGGTATGTTATATCAAATCAGATTTGATGCACTACAAAGCTTCTGTTATTGCTTCCCATCATGACTTGCTTTCTGTATTGAATCGCCCAGTGCGGAATCGGACGTTTCCACTGGATGTTGTTGGCAGCCTGCGGAATGGGACTGGCAGCCGACACGGCCGAACTTTTGGTCTTGGGTTTCGTCTTGCCCAGCGCCGAGGTGGACTTTTGCATCAGCCAAACGGAAAAACGGGTTCTAGGTTAGTAACGGTGCACCTAACATTCCGCCATTATTCTCTGAAAGATGAAAAAGGGAGTGGGTCCGATTTATTGATGTCGATAATCCATACGGAGAAGATCGCTGGACGAAACTACTGTATAAGAAATTGACAACAAAGAGCCGATCGATGGTTCATGACCTAAATGCAATTGCCTTTCAGTTTCGTTCGAACGCGTTCTCTGCACACGTTCATCTGACATTTTCAGGGCACGAGCGAAAGTCATCCCAAAACTCATGAACGTCAAGTTTGTGTAACGGGATTAATGTTACCTTATTATACATATTAATCGAATAACGAATAACGAACGAAGTCGATCAATAAATTCGAGGGATAAGCAAATGAATCGCCGTTTAGTCTCGCTGTCACGACCTGCCACCTGCTTTAATTGATTTTTAATAAAATATTATTTATTTTTGCATCAGGCGTGGTGACGTATACGGGCCTAGCGACGGGCGCTCTCTTGTGGGGCTGCATGGCTGATCGTGTCGGCCGGAGAAGGACGCTGCTGACGGCCATGACTCTGGCCGCAATTTTCGACTTGATGGCCGCTCTTATGCCCACTTTCGGCACCTTCCTCACTGCTCGCCTGCTGGGCGGCATCGGGTAATTCTCGTCTTTCTTTTTTTGGCCCCCATTAAATCATCCACTTGTGAAACGCGAAGAGATTGGAAAATGAAAGAGTTGCTACGACAGTAAGGACGACATGGGTCTCCGTTATCACAATAGTGATTGGATCCGGCACTATACGAAAGAGGACAATAAGGAACACATGCAAAGTGGTTTTTCGGAATGAGTTTTCCAGCTTCTTGCTTTACTACGGAAATAACGCAATTGAAATATTGTTATCGATTCTTTTCCTTATTAAATTTTCCTACGTTTTCTTTTATTCGCTCATCCAAGAAACATCTTTTTTTCAAAACGAGCTCGTTTTACCGGGCCATATTTATCTTCACGAGTTTTTGTAAGGCCCTCCAGAGGCAATCCATTCGACTTATCGCGGTTGTAATCAACAAAACAAATAGACCGGGCAGAGGCCGAATAACCAATAGACCAATACATAAACAGCCAACAAGCAAAGGCTCCTTTCTCCCCTCATTCCTACCTCCCTTGCGCTTTTTTTTTCATTCTATCGCGTTCGGCTTTTCTTTCCCCCCTCCGCTCTTCCTAACACGGGAGAATTACGCTTTTGGCTCGCATCCAACTATCACGCCGAGCCCGCCAATGTCCCGTTCTTTTTTTTTTTTTTCTTTACTTGGCATGTTTGTCTTCTGCAATCCACTCTGACGTTCCGATTCTCAGAGCGAAATTGGAGGAAGAAAGTTTTTTTTTTTCATGTCAATTCCTATTGAAAGACGAAGACGGACGATGATAACGACATTCGATTGAATCCGTCCCTTTTTCTTCCATCTATGGTCGTAACTGCTTTTTTTTTAAATCTACCAACCAAATGATCTTTGGCCTCTCTTTTTTTTTTATCAGCAAACACGTGACGAAGGAGGGGTGAAGGAAAGCGAAAGTTTTGGCGACGGGCTAGTGCGGGCCCAAGTGAGCAGACTTGGGAAACGAGCCAACATGTCAGGAAGAAGAAGGGGGAGGAAAAAGAATGAAAAAGGAATCAGACTATTGGAGGGTTATAATTGAATGGTGCCTCGGTGCCGATCAGCGGCGCGGATAAAGACCGGATGGCTTCCGCCCGTGGCCCGTTCCACCAAGTGCCACTATCGCACCGTCATCATTGCTGCGGCTGGCCAGTCGTCCTCGTAAACAGCTTAGGCTAATACGATGTGAACGATCTCGGCTATTATTCCCTTACATATACTGTTATGATTTATTCCATTATTACCTTAACGTGTCATTCAAGCTGACTTCAGATTTGCTGCGCTTGTCCAGTTAAAGAATGTGGTCTTAATGGAAATCCGTTAGAAGATGGGCATCTCCCTTTTCTTTCTTCCATCATGTCATAACTTAACGGAGGATTTTGAACCGATTCTTCCATTGGTTGCCTCGTTTTCTTCTTCTTTATCTCTTTATTGTTGCATTAATATTCCAGACTGGGTGGTTCGTTGCCCATACTCATCGCTTACTTCAGTGAATTCATCCCGCGGCCGCAAAGAGTCAAGTACCTGAGCGCACTCCTCGCCTGCTGGGCCTTTGGTGGCATCTACGTCGCTCTAATGGCATGGGCCATCCTCCCCAAAACAGGTCAGAATCCAGTTCTGTATGTCTCTTTCGTTGCGAACAGCTATAGGAATCGAGAGGAGAGAAATGAATTGATTCGCCACAGAAAGAATCATTTGCATGGCGGCTCTTAGAAACTCGATTAAAATGCATATATCATGGAAATTGCGGGCTTATTTTTTTTCCATAGAATCTATTATATAGCCGGCAGATGAGCTTGCTATGCAATGAAGGGTTACCTGTAATACGCCCAAGCCTTGATGAGAAATTGGGTTGGCCGCAATCACCGTAAGTTGTAGAAACACACGCTGGGATGATGTGGGTGGGTGAAACCGTTGGAAATCTGAAAACAAAAGAAACACAAATCGCATTTGAAAACCAGCAGTAGGAGGATGCTGCTTATGAGGTCATGCAACCAATAATGAAACAAAAAAAAAAAAAAAAAAAAAAAAAACAATTTGAAGGGAAGGCAGGCAGGTATCGATTGCTGATGCGAACTACCACCTGAGAATTGGGTCACGGTCTTTCGGTTTTCACGCGGCAAATTCCGATATGTTTGCAACAAATTTCCTTACGCCTGTCCGTGATTTGTGTCTACATGTGTGTTTCTAGGTTTGATGGTGGTGCTGGACGGCCAGGAACATTTTAGCGCCTGGCACATATTCTTGATCGTCTGCGCAATTCCCACGCCGTTGGCCGTCGTTGGGTTGTTGGCCCTGCCCGAATCACCACGCATCCTTCTGCAAATCGGGCACGAAAGCGAGGCGCTCGTCATTTACCAAGTACATAATGAATATGTCATTCCTGGTCGTTCCATAAACTCGAGCGAAATCTACGTTAAGCTAGCTTAGTATATGGAGCAATGACTATAAATAATACGTGTAAATGAAGTTCGCGTACGAGCAGAAGTGCTTACGGATGACGAGGTAACAGTGCGGGTCCCTGACCACACAGTAAAAATTTGAGTTGAATCGCGTGTTATCTGTCGTTGACGACTAGAGAGGATATTGAAGCATCCTATATTTTAGTCAAAAAAAAAGTCCCAGTCGTTTTAACCGCAATAATATCTATGGCACGCTTTCTTATTTACTGATCAGCTGTTGTTAACGGAGCATCTGGTGTGCGCGTGTCGCAAAGAACGACGACTAATTACCCCGTTTTCCTTTTTTCTTTTAAACGTGTTTTAAACAGAGAATATTTCAAAAGAATCACCCCAAGCTGACTGTGGATGAGTACAAAGTATCCGAAACAGATCTACCATCATCTCAAAAACATCAACTTAGAAGAGAAAACAGCCAGGACAAGGACCAGGAAACATCTCATCCCACGACAGTCCGACAGAAATCCATTCTTTCGGTTCTGTCGTACACGTTGGCCAATGTAATTACATTCATTTAATCCGATTGTTTTCTTCCAGACTCGCTGGGACCCTCGCTCTAAAAGAGCCGACTGATAAAGTTGACATTAACCTAATTCCTAACTAAGCCATCTGTAAAGCAATTTGTTGTCTATATTAACGGCACGCCATTCTTTCTGCAATTCGTCTGATCCCAATGGTTGGCTACCCTCCAACCCTATTTATCTTAACGCAAACCGAGAAAGATTCTGAGATTAACTGGATTTTTTTCCTTGTTTTCTTTCATTTTCCTTAACTTGAAAATGTGTAGCAAGTTGTAAACGAAACATACTTTCACGCTAGTGGTTTCTGTGGCTCTTTTAAGAACGAACGCATATTCAACATTAGGGGAAAACCCAAATTCGAAATAACTTTCAGTCAAAACCTCAGCCTCTTTTCTCCCCCATCCCATGACTAGTTTTCTTTCTTCCATTGGTTAGCAATTGCTGAATTCAACTCATTCTTCTCGCACGATTTCGTTAAAATGTCAATTGCCTGCTTTTCCTGATCCGCAGTAATAACTAAACAAAAAATCGATGGCTTCACCTGACTGAAACGAAAAATCGTGACTGGGTTCTTACAGTTTCTCGTTTGTAAATTTTTTTTCTACAGTTTGGATCGCTCATCTCGAAAATTTTTGCTGCCAATCACAGACGAGCTACGCTCCCACTCCTCGTCACTTGGATTTTCGCTTCGTTTGGGTAAATTCGAAAATTGTTCTTTTTTTATGGTCAGTTAATAAAAAATCTTGAAAAATATATTATTCAAAGGTACTACGGGCTGTCTCTTTGGTTCCCGGAATATGTTAAATATCTAAAGGGACAAGACTTTAAACTCAGATCTTCGACGCTGACAAACGTTAGCTACGCCAACATCCAATTCAATCAGTCAATGGAAAATGTGATCTACGTCAACGGTCGTTTCACCAACGTTCGTTTCGAAAACATAATCCTCAATCACGTTGTTTTCGATTCGTGCTACTTCGATCGTGTTTCGTTCATCAAAATCAAATCTAGCCGGTCCCTGTTCCGCAATTCCACCATTTTAAAGTCAACCTTCGTCGACACGGATTTCTTTCCCTATCGCTTCGAGAGTTGCACAATGGAGGGCACGACGTTTGACAGTATGGACGCGTTCTGTGCCCTCGACTTCGACTACAACATCCATCTGGGAGAAGTCTTCCTCGAACATCTGATAGGCGAGGTCGCACTCATACCTGGCCTTGTCTTGGCGGCCATCTTCATGGATCGATTTGGCCGCGCCAGACTTATCAGTATAACGCAACATTCTTACAACGGTCAATTCAACAATTTTTCTAACCTGAATCCTTACGTTCTACAAATAGGTATATCCCTCCTAACGTGTAGTTTGTTAACACTTACGTTAGCGGCCGTGAGATCTCCAGAGGCTGTCATTGCAGTGGAAGCAGCCTTCAATGCCGTTTTTGCGGTTGGATTGGCCTCACTGACGGTGGCCTCTACAGAGACGTGCCCCACATCTATCAGGTATGCCTGAAGCTGTCGTAAATACCTAAGTACGCAAATTTATGAAATAACTGTTTTTTTTTTTTAAAGAGCGACTGGTTGGGGTTTGATAAACACCTTAAGCCGTGGTGCCGGACTTGCAGGACTCTTCGTCTACGACTCAATGCTCGAGTGCACGGTGCTGGCTTCTTGCTTCGTGACGTCCGGGGTAATGTTGACGTCGGCCGTGGTCAGTCTTCTGATCGTTGAAACGCGTCACACACTCCTTTAATGCAATTGAGAAGAAAACCGATCTCACTCATTCAAGTTCCTCTTCTCATGGCTTGGGCCCAGCCGATCAGCACGTGCCATCCTCAAATCCAAAACTTACTGTTGAAATGTCACATATGATCATGTGTTGACTCTCCTCATTGCTCCCCTTATACGTCTTTAGACCACTACATTTGGAATGTTGTTTTTCTCTCAATTTACGAGAACTGTTTTTATGTGCTGCTGCTGCCTCTTCTTTTTCGTTTTTTTTTTCTTTTTTGCTCTTTTTTTTTTTTAGTGTAAAAACAAGATCGGTTCAAAAGTGGACCAGCTGCGCTCACTTTGGCTGGATTTTGCCAATAGCGTTGCTGGGCACGACTTCTTACGAATTGTCCGCTGGAACGGTGACAATTTGAAGCAGCAGGTGTTTTTATCAGATGAAAAGGCTGACATTTTAATTAAGCCATGTTACGTTTTCCTCCTTAAGTTGATACTCTTCAACAGCTCGTCTAAAACCAAAAGGTAAAACGCCCTGGTCAGTATGGACTGCTCAATCCAAAAAGAGAAAAATAGAAAACACGATAGACGTGTAAAAACAATTAAACAAAAATAATAATAACGAAAGGAGATGACGTGTGACTCGTCAAATCATCGTTTCATATACGACAATAACCATTGATATAAAAATAAAACTTGGAAAATTGAATTGCAATCTATTAGTTTTTTGTTTTTTTTCATATGTCATTTCCAATCCAACCGCGGGTAGCGAGCAAAAAAAATTTTATAACCTGGAGATACAAGAAGAGAAAGAAGGGAAAGAGCGGTAAATTGCTGAAAGAAGGGTGGCACCCGCGGGACGACGTTTTTGGGGAGCAGTATCAAAGTGCAAAGGGAATTCATTATAATCGGCTCTAATATCGATCAATACGTTGTTTTTGGTCGCAAATGGCAAGTAGGATCGCTTAGGAGCACTCAATAGAAAAATACCGCAAAATCAAAGCTCTCAATTCCCACACCTGCGCCTTGTTTTCCAAGAGCAGTACAAAAAAAAGGAAAAAAAAAAAAAAGAAAACTACAGAGAACAAAAAGTCTCTGTTGAACGCCAAGAAAGCCCTCAGTTTCAGTATCAACGGAAGAATCAATTAAGCTAGCATCAACTATAGAACATAGTCCAATGAACATTCGTCTCCCTTTTTCCCTCTACGCTCTCGCTGCTGACAGTTGACTCTCGCCCACAAAGAGGAGGGGGGAAAAGAATGAGAAATTACAACCAGAACAATTCATTCACCTCATACTTTTTTCTTCCTTACAGCTGAAGACTTACACCCTGACTTTTCATTTAACATTTCCTTTATCTAGTCGTCGTTGGAAAGGGCATTAAATTTGTTGCCCAAGTGAAGATGAGGACCCTCGTGTCCCGGAACAACAGCGTTGCGATTAGAATGGGATCGGCTGGGTTTAGCTTCGGTAAAGCCACGCTCCGTCTGTTCAAATCTGGGAAAAGTTATAGATCATTTAAAATCAGACAAGTTCATTACAGATGAAAGTTTTTAAAACTATACTTCTTGAGTTTCAAGTTGTTCTGCTCAATGGCCACAGCTGCTGACAATGTAGGGAAAAATTCTTGGTTATTCAAGTCTGGTGCACCCTTCTCTTTTTTGCCTGCACAAAGCATGAGCTTAATTATGAACTGTGTTTTTTCAAACGTTAAATAAATTTCAAACCAGTTCGTGATCTTGATGCAGATGCAGAGCTGCTTGAGCTACCTCCTGCTGGCTGGTTTCGCTTACTTGGTGGTATATAAACACCTCCAGCAGTATTGGGAGTAGGAATTTCCACAACTGCTTCTTTAACTTTAACTGTAATAAAATATAATATTTTTGTTATCACAGATGTTCGAAAAAGTTTTGGTTTCGAGACTTAACAGAGGCAACTGACCATTCGGAGTTGGCTGAGCATTGATCTTGTTCCAAGGTCCTGCAGGCTCCTTTTTAACAACTTCACCTTCTTCATTCAGCTCTGTTTCACCAGATTCATCACCATAGTCATCTTCAGAATCCTGGATTTGCAATTTCTGGATCTTAAGACCAGAATAGTCACGTTCCTTCTCTTGTTCAAATTCCCCCCATTCTTCTTCTTCAGCTTCTGCAGTTGGTTTACTTTGAACAGGGGCAGCCTCTGAGTCTCCAGATTCCTGAGCAACTTCTTCCTTCTTGGGCTTTTCGGCTGGTTGTTTCTTGGGGACACCGGTCGGAGCAGCTGCCACGTCTTCTCCCTGCTGGAACTTTGACGAATTCAACAGCTCGCTAGCCGTAAACTTTTTGACTTTAGATTTCTTCTTATCTTTCTTTGCGAAAAAATCATCTAGATCGGCCATTTTTGCGGACGTCAACAACCAACGTTTAAATGTCAAGACAAAAATAGGTCACACTTAAGGAAGAGAACGTTGAGACATATGTTACATGCACATGCTGACAGCCATTGCAGAATGTACTGCTTTGCACAGAGGGCGATATGCTCTTTGAGAATTCCTACTTACACATGATACAAGTTTCTATTACGAATAATATAAAAAGTTTTGCAGGTGTAACAATTAAAGTTCAATATTATTTTTAAATCAAATTTTTACCATTTTATAAATTATTAGATTTTACTTTTTCTGTATTCTGATTGAGAAATGTCCCTCTGTGAGTGCCATCTGGTAACAGTAATATGAAGGTTTTTTATTCAAGAAGAAAAAACGTGACATAATCGAAATCCAATAACAAAATTTCATAGAAATATAACTTGTAATCTTTCACAAAGTTTTTAATGCATTCCCTGATTTCTATCAATTTCTTCTGCGAGACCATGGTCTCATCTAACTTCCTTTTGAGTAGGACATACAACCAGATGGCGTGGTGCCGTGGCCTGCCTCCCTGGCAAGTATTATGGGAAAACTTAATACGTTAAGATTCGCGTGGTTAATAGAAAGCGCAGTAGAATCAAATGCACGTGAAATTAATATGGCTTATTTTTTCAGCCATAGTTTACTAGTATCCACATATGAAAGAGAAGTCGCCTTTCACGTCCTTCATGAATTTTTTCGCAATTTTACGTCACAATCGGCGTTGCCAGAGCAGAAAATCTGTTACCAATTTGATGGTTTTTCGCTCGAATGATAGCCCCTAGCCAGACATTTAGGAACGATGTTTAAATTCTTTCCACATAAAAATAGCTATCAATGCGATTATGGATTTGCGAGGTCTTCGCCCTCATGGTACATCCATAATTGTTTAGCATTGGGCATTATTAGTTTGATTGCTTTTAAGGGACATTAGACTGATTCGTGCGAAACAGACACAAAGCCCGACGAAAAGCATGTGAACTGATTTGTATGTTGTATCTTTTATGGATGAAATAAAAATTGTTTCCAATTAAATTTTGATCCTTTTTGAACATGTTTCCACGTTTCTGTTGACCGCAGAACTTCGTGTGCAGCTAGCACATTTAGATTGCAATATAATTGTATTTTTCGTACCAATTACAATGACATTTTGTTACAACGATAAGGACGGCGAATTAGTCGGAAGGCATTGGTATCTGGATGATGTTTTTTTTTCGTGAATAGGAGAAAACGTTCGGCTCCTATCCCAACCGAAATAGAAGGATAAGACCAAAAACGAATATTCTCCCCAAAAAACAAAAGGAAGGGAACAGACGTGACGAAGATGAAAGATAATAAGGAAACTAAAATCAAGGCACACCAGAGAGACCAGACTGAACATTTATATATATATATATATATATAATAATAAAAAAGAACAAAGAATTATATTTGGCTAGTATCGAAAAGATGATGTGGGGACGTAGAAATGAGAAAGGACAAGCGGAATTCTTCCACAACGGACAGCTTGACACGCCACAGACCCTGCGTCCGGATGAGCTCATTGAGTGTCGAGGCCCGTTCAACATCAAGCCAGCGCTGAAACATGTCCAGGTCGGATTGATCGTGATCTCCATCAATCAGATCGGCTGACGGACCGAACATGGTGTACTCCAAGAACTGGCACATCCTGTCCACCGACATCACGTCGCGTTGCAGGATAACAAAGAGCTTGTCGGCCAGTTGATTGGACAGCAGAGGAGTCAAAAGTCGAATGCAGCTGGACAGTGTTTCTTTGACTGAAAGGCCAAGGCCGGACTCGGCTTCTTGAGGCAACCAGAGGAGCCGGTAGGCGTCTTGACTATGTTCACGGTAAAAAACGAGCTCTTCGTGATTCAGACGGTCGACCACTCGCTTTTGCTGCGAAAGCCACTCCATCGCCCGGCATATTTGCAACAAAATGGATAGGCTCTGTTGAAGGCGTTCCATTTGTCCTTCCGTTTCCATAGTCAAGAGATGCGGCAACTGTTTCAACATCGCCACTTGACCAGGTGGGAAGACTTCAATTCCTTCAATATCAAAATGTAACGTTAGACTCTTAAAAAAAAAAAAAAAAAAAAATATATATATATATATATATATAATATACGGACCAGCAGTTTTGATTCCCCGAGCGGGAAGAAGTGGTGCTGGAACGTGTGCCATAAAATTGACGACGGCCGGCTGGGCGAACGGCGCTTTATTATCAGCCATTTCTTGCAGGCTTCGCTGTAGACGGAGAGAAGGAGGTCGTGGCTCTGCCAACTGCTCTGCACTATCGTCACGCTGGACGTCCTCAAGAGCGGCCGATAATCGCCAAAGACGTTCCACTTCAAATCTTGACTCTTGACGCGACGCAACTCGTGAAAGTGGGGCGCTAAGGGTCTCTTGCTCGTCGCCTGTCGCACACACACAATCAAGCGTTATACCCGGTTACACGAACATTTGCGGATGGATAATTTCTCCTTTTCTCGGTCCATTAACAAACAAAAAAATCACCTGTTCTAGAAGTTGCGCTAGAGCCTGGAAATTGGCGCCAGTCACCGTTCCATAATGATCTTCCAATTTGACGTGAAGATCTTGACGGCTTTGCCTCATACCGGAGAGCCGGTTGGACCGCCTTGAAGGGGGTCCTTCTTGCGTCGGTTGAAAGCTCGTTAGGCTGTGCCGCTGGCCGGAGCTGGCCGACGACGAGGAGACGGACGAAAACGATGGACTCGATTTCATTCGCATTGGAATGATATAACCATCTTCATCGGCCTTAGGTTTATTGACTGGTGAAGGCTGCTGGATCGAAACGCAATCGTAATGCAATCCGTCCTACATTTTTGTTTTGTAGGTCGATAATTAGAACAGATTTGTTATAGGGGAAGGAGAAAAACAATAAATTTGGACATGCTAGAAACCTGTTTCGATTCCAAGGCATGCGAATCGTAAGTCGTGGAACGTTCCCTCGTTCTCATGCTAGCGCTTCGTTCCGGCTTCTTCGGCGTCATGCCATTGCGTATGTCACCTGCACGTTAAAAAAAAAAATCAAAAAATATGTGTCGTCAAAATTCACAGGTATTTTCAAAAAAGTGAAACTTGTCACCAAAAAAAAAAATGCGCTAACCTAGATTGGCGTATTCGGCCGCATTAGGGCGGCTGTTATGGGCCGTTGAAGGAGAAAATCGGCCGACGTCATGGGAATCGCTTGTTTTAGGCGGAGGTGGACGCGAAGGTCTGTTGGTTGGAGTCGACGCATTCGAACGTTGCGGCGGCGTCGCCGCCACAACCAGCGGCTGATCCAACGAATGTAAACGCGGCGGTGGCGGAGGTTTCGGCCGGCCTGTTCACACCGAAAACATTTGATTGTCGTGGTATGTTTTTTTTTGCGCGCACAAAAAATAAATAAATACCTTTAAGAGAAGAGCTTTTGAATGAGTTGCTTTGATGACTGTTGGCCGGTGATGGGCAATCGCTGCTGCCTAGCGACGAGTCGCTTTGCTGCATTTCCAACGAGGAATGACGACCCGAATCGCTGGAGGAAATCGAGTCGTGTGCCGGCGACCGCCCAATGACACTGTCGTTGCTGTTGTTCTTTTCTATCTTGCCCTGCACGACTTGAACCTGACCGATGGGATGGAAATCGAGCGGGTGGACGATTTCCGGGCGGATTTTTGGTGGGAGCGGCTCGGCCGGCTCGTCCCATCCGCCATCTTTCTTGAGGCCGAGAAACTTGCGCAGCGAGAAACGGCCCTTGCCCTTTTTACCGGCGGCACGGCTCTCGGCCGCGAACCGGTCCGAGCGTGACAGTCGCGAGCCGGAAGGTCTCGACGATCCGCCCCCGCAACTTCCTCCCGCGTCCGCCATATGCAGGAAGTGCGTGGCGCGCTCTTTGATGAACTTGCGGATCGACGGCGGTTTCGTAGACATCGATTGGCTGTCCGACCGTTCCACGCGGGTCAGCGACACGGAACGCGGATGGCCGTCTTCCTCGTCCACCGCCATCGACCCGCCATCCGGAGACGTGCAGATCAAGCTGTTCCGGAACCGAGGACTGGCCGAAATGGCTCGATCGGGCGGTCTGCTTTTTTCCATCGAATGAGGAGGCGATTGTTTCACGGGGGTAGTAACGACGCACTCGATCAGAGAGGGCAGGGCAGGCGCTGGTGGGGGTGACGGTGGACTTTGAGTCGGTGGAGGTAAAGGCACCACAGGATCGGCCATGTTCAAAGAAGCCAAAGAGGATGGAGGAGATGACGGAGCCGAATCCGACTGGCTAACGGATTGCTCCGTGTCGCACGAAAGCGGAGTGGGAGGAGCCTGTCGTTTGGGATTGCCGCCGTTGATGCCGCGTTGAGGCTGACACACTCGCGATAATTCCAACGATCCGGCCAAATTGGCTCGCAGGGCTTCGAAGGCCGACCGCGTTAGCCCCCTGGTGGAATTCGATCGGCAATCGACAGAGAAGCTCTCCGACTTCGACGCCACTTCTTTCGTTTCGTCCAGCGATTTGTTTGTCAAGCGAGGCGATTTGCTCGATTCCGTTCCAGGTTGATCCGCATGCGTTTGGACTTGAGCCTCCTGCTCGGGAAGGACGGCCTTGATTGGGTTGTTATTGATCTCGTTTGCGATCGTAATGGGCGAAGGAGTTCTCGGGGGAGTGACCACTTCCGCTGTTGCTAAGTGTTCCAAGACGAAATTTGGCGAAATCGTTTCAACTTCCGCAACCTTCGGCGGCGGACTCGGTTCCGCCAAGGCCACGCAAGACGGGGGTAATGTCTCGGTCAAATTCTCCGAAGAGCCGAGCAAATCCAAACGTTCCAGCGCGCTAAGTTGTTTAACAACTGGGCATTTTTGAATAGGAACATCCGAATCGTTTGCCGGAATTAAAGACGGGACGTTCGAAGGGGCTTCCTGAACCGTATCATCAGCCCCGGATGATAGATGAACAAAGCGAATGCTTATCTGACCAGGCTGACATTCAGCGTTTTGGAGCTTCATCTGCGGCGATTTCGATTCGCTCGTGCTGACCTTGGCGGCCGGATGCGCTGCGACGATAGATTCAGCCACTCCAGCTGGCGGAGGAGCTCCGGCCGTTTGCGGCTTGATGGGAATGCGAGGCTTTTCCCTCCACACGGGAGGTTTCCTGGTCAACGTGATGCGGTTGGATGCTGGTTTCGAGCTGTCAGGCTCAATCCGGCCGGATGCGACTCTGCTCGCTTGTAGAACGATGGCTTTCGTGTTGTTTGCAACGTCTGAAGTGGGAGTAGGCGAAGCGGGCGGTGTAGGCAACGGTTGCTCTTCGACAACAGTTTCATTGGTGATGACAGCTGGAACTGGATCGGAAAAGGACGTGATCTTCTCGACTTCAGGTTTCTTGGCGACGTTGTCAATCAATTGATCCGATTTCTTCAATAAATTTTCACGGTTCTTCATCTCCTCTTTGTTGTTGGTCGTCGTCGTGCGGGCCGTCAGGACGGCTTGGCCGTTTCGCATGGGCGAAACCAAGTTAATCTTGGGGCAATCGGACACCGCCCCATTGGTTCGCGCTGCGCTGTTTAGCGACGGTGCCGACTGGCCAAAAGGTCGGATGGTCACCAGAGGCGCCGACGTTGACGATGAAGTGACGCGAGTCGACGACACGCCGTGATTCTTGAACGTAGCCACTTCGGAAGCCAACAAGTTACGGCTGACCGAATTGAAGCTGGTATTCTTTTGCGTTTGATTGTGGATCTGTGAAAGAAAAGAAAACGGTAATAAACAAGAGTAATTCTATACAGATAAAATGAAGTGTATAGAAAGAAAATAGGTGAACGTAATCAGAACCGAACGAAGCGTGTTTTTGTATAGCGGGAAAGAAAAAGAAAGAGTTACGGGCCATCTGGTTGAAGATAAAACCCCATCGAAACTTGCCCTGTTTTTCTTCTCTTTTCTCCTATTTTTTTTAATTTCTTGACAACTCCATTTCAATAGAACCTAGAGGTGGTTGAAGCGGTTTTTTTTTCTTTCTCCCGAAAAACCAGCATCTGCTGATTTTCGCGAAAAAAAAAAAAAATATCACGTCTGCAACACTTTCTCGTCGTTAGAGAAAATGCAAGCTCCTCTGAAGCCAATGATGTCAAAACATATCTACCCGCTCTTTTCTCACACCAGACTATGGAGATGAGGTGAAAAGAACTAGAAAATGAGCTTTCTTTTTTTTTTTTTTTTTCTAAAAAATTTTGGGGTCATAGGGCCAGAGTGCAATCACTGGGAGAAAAATATGTCTCTCTCTCTCTCTTTCTTTCCTTTTCTCCTTAAAATTTTTTTCTTTTTTGTGGGTTAGTTATACACATACTAGGATTTTTAAAAGAAAAATACAGCTTTGGGGTTGGGTGAGAACCTGGTGCCCCAGCACGACGCCCCTCCAAACGCTTGCCAACTTCAATTTTTCTTTTTCCTTTCGTAATTAAAAAGAATTTTTTTTTTTTTCGTTGTTACGAACACGACGCTCACACAGAGTAGAAATAGAAAATATAGGAAGTATACACACGCATCGAGAAACAAGGAAAAAAGGAGTAGAGATAATAATGACAGTTATCATTTGCCTATCTTCTTCATAGCGGGGCAAAACATGTAACCTTCAACACGACCCCACGTCTTATATTTATTTTTTTTTTTTTTTCTCTTTGTAAATAGGGTTTCGTGTGAAACCAAACAAGATCCCCCCCCCCCCTGCATGCGTGTGTGTGTGAATAAGCCAAGAAAAGAAAACAACAACAGCAAAAATATTTTTTAAAACAAAAAAAAAAAAGGTTAGTTAGGTAGCAACGAGTTGGCTCACTGCTTTACTTTATAAACCAAGTAAATAAATCTGAGTAACCCACTTTAAAACATTCCGGTAGGCTTCAACTTCGGATGGAATTGAAAGAGCCCAGGTGAAACCGGTGAGGATATGCAGGTAGCCAGTTTTGATTAGCACAGATTTTGGACTTTGGTACGTCATGTATCGTCAAATGTATAGACGTAATAACAATACAAGTGGATTAAAGAAATCAAGCAACAACAACAAAAAAAATCTAGGAGAAGAAAGAAAGAGAGAACACACATAGGAAAAGCCCTGAAGGTGTCCGTGATGAATTTCGAGTCGGAGTCAAAGGTTGTTACACGAAACCCGCACCTGCCCATATGAAGAGATCGGAATGAGTCGACTCAACATAAAAAAGGAGAAAAAGAATGGGAAGAAAAATAAAAGAGAAAGAAAGGAGAAACAGGATGGTTAGAGATGGACATCAAGAAGAAGATGGAGGACACACGAGAGAAAAGAACGAGTAATACATGTGCCGTGTACCGTTTGAAAGCTAGCGGTTTGCACATATTAACCAAAGAAAGAGAAAAAAAGCCGTCCCTATATCGGACGTGAAACATGCTCATCTTCTTCTTCTATGCACGCAGCAGTTTAAAACGAATAATAATAAAAAAAAAAAAAAAAAAAGGTCCGTTGTGGAACATCAACGATTTTTTTTTTCCTGTCGCACAATCTCCTTTCGGTAAATTCCGAAATAATGTCGTAAAAGAAAAAGACGGGCGCGGTCCATTGGTGGTCGTTGAAATCACATCGTCTTTTATTATTCGTTTCTCTTTTTTTTTTTTGTTTCTGTCCACTAAAAACCGCAATTCCCAATACACACCACGTACCATAATGGTTTGCATTCCCTGGAATGTCATTTGGGTAACGAAGGACACCGAACGCCCATTAGAAAGTCTACAAGGAAAAACGCACACACGCGCAAGGTAGTAGACACACCCACACACACACACACAGAGAAAAGAGGTGCGAGATGGCACCCAAAACAAAAGAATGTCTTACCATGCGTTCCTCCTCGGTGAAAGGGACATCGTCGTCGTCGTCGTCGTCGTTTTTGTTATTGCGATGATCCGTTTCATCATCGTCGCTGTCGTCGTCGAAACACTCGTGGCCGCCATAGCCGATGACTTGTTCGTGGGCGTCTTGGTCGCCATCGGGGAAGTTGACCGATTTGGAATGTTTAGTCCTTGTCTGTGCTGAATTGCCGTTAGTTTTGAGGATGGCTTTGACCCCGGATGATGAACGGGTCGACGGGTTCATCACCGATGTCGTCGTGGCGGGTCCCGTCGTTGTCTTCGTCGCAACGGTTGTGGTCGCCGTGACAACCGGCGTCAGACTGCCGATCGTTGCAGCGGCCGTCGTGCTACCGGTTCTGTAAGAAGATCGGCTGTGATTCAGGACAGACTGGTAACGTGAACCCAATCCCGTGCTGCTGCTGCTGGAGGGGAGAGCAGATGACGCGACATCTTTGGTCGGGTCGGATGAGGTCATCGGCTGCAACAGGAGGTCGTGTTCCTCTTTCGACTGGAAGCAGTGGCTGCACAGGTCGCTACGCCAAGCGTTCGATTCAAACGATTTGCAAATCGACGACATTTTGTTTTGTTTGTTTGTTTGATTAAAATTCTTCTTTTTTTGTTTTATTCCTCTAATTTCACAGTCATAGTTTTTCGATAAACGAATCGAGATAAATCGTCCATGTGGTCAAGATTATGAAAGAGGTTTTTCATTAATCAAAAAGAAACGTGGTGACCTCTTCTCGTGAAATCGTGTGTTGAGACACTGTCACGTTTAATACACTGAAGATAACCGCATCGTTGGAGAAAAACCGGATAATTTCTTCAAAAGTAGTAACAACAACAACAACAGAAGAAAAAAAAATAGAAATTGTTGAAATGGAAGGATCACAGTCAGCAGGTGAAATTCGTCTGTTGTGTGACAACAAAATTTAGCGACACTGACGGGGTTTCTTGTGGCTCTCAAAACAAGAGGCTTCGTACGCACGCACACAGAAATCGAGGGTATTAAAAAATGCTCAGCACTAAAAAAGTCTGGTCTTCTGTTGACTCGTGTGTGTGTGTAGATCCGTAGTAGGTTACGTGGAAAAGCAAAAAAAAAAAAAAGGAAACCAAACAAATGCCCACGTCCCCCTCACACTACGTGTGTGTTACTAGCCAGCCGTCGTTGCTGCCTCCCGTCGGCCACCGAGTCTGGCATTCGACTGCGACGCCGTCGGGCTTTCTCCTTTGACCACCAGACTAGCAAGATCACTTCGGGGCGTATTTCACATTTTGTTTCTTTTTTATCCTTTTTTTTTTTATTTTTATCTTATTTCTATTTTATTTTGTTTTCAACTCCGGTTTGGGTAGTGGTTACCTTGTTGAATGGGGTTCAGCAACACATGAAATTGGCGCTCGCTGTTTTTTGTTACCTTTTGAGAAAAGAAAAAAAAAAAGATGGCGATTCATTGAAAGGCAATGAGGCGATCGGGGAGATATTTTCTTGATAAGAACGATGACCAACCTGCAAAGTGATCATCAAAAGCCAGCCATTCTCTTTCCTCCTCATCTTTTAGTGTCTCGTCATTATTGAACAAAAAATAAAATAAAATACGGGATCAAAAGATGTTGTCGACAGCAATTTTTTTTTTTCAAAGATATAAGGAAGCTAAAAAGCATCGTTACAATTGGTTTAGCTCAACCTCCCCCCCCCCTTCACCAGAGTTCGTGTATCCAAGGGGGCTACGAACGTGAAACGTCAAAGAATCCCGCACACGCACTGCGGGGGCCTAGAGGGTGGCCACACAAAATTCCAGAGCCACCTTCAGGGCTTCTTCCACTTCTCTTTTTATTTATTTTATTTTTTATTTTTTATTTTTTATTTTGCTTCCACATATCCCCTCTGTTTTATTTATTTATTTATTTTTTTTTTTGAACGCCCCATCGGCCCCCTTTCGATTCTTTTGTACTTCTCAACACAATTTGAGGGCATTCCGTCATTTTAACGACGCCATTCGGGTTGAGGGCTTTGGAAAAAGACTTCACCAAAAAAGAGTCTCGAAATGTGACACAACACAATATCCATTTTCTTTTTTTGGCAATACATCAAACAATGTTGGAATTGTTTTGCGCGTGTTTCGATGCGGTTACGATAGTATTTTACCTTGTTCTCTTACTCATATGTCTACCTGAGTTTTTTCCTTGCTGATGGTTTACCCAGACGAGTTGCTTTTTTCTTCTCCATCCGGATGGAATTATCCGCCCCTTGGATCTCGTATTCCAAATTGGGAAGAAGGGGGGGGACGTGATGATTCGATGCGGTTCTATTACCCTCAAAGAAAACGGTTCTACCAAAAGGAGAATGGAACGCAAGACGGCAGGAGGAAAAAGATCAAAAACGAAGGTAGAACAAGAATGAAGAAAATGGGGGAGAAGAAGAAGAAGATAATAGCCTGAAGGAACATGAAAGTGCATCAGTACAGGATGCTTTTATTATAACTACCTTTTTTTTCTTTTATATTCGTTCAAACTACCCAGTGGGGGGAATGTGTATCTACCTCAGCAGCCTGGAAAAATATTGTCCTTAAAAAACAGACGGAGAAAAGAACAGAAAAAAAAAAAAAAATATGATCGTGAACATTGAAAAGCTATCACGATCAACAGTGACATTTTTTCACGCTCGATGAATCGTCGTTGCGATTTTATCGACTTTGAAAAAACAAAAATGTGGGAAGTAAGTATGGAGTACAGTTAGCCGGTCAGGTCTCCATCCTGTGTAAATATATGCCACATATGAAATGTTTTAGCTGATACCGTTCAAGCGTTCGTGAAAAAAAAAACAAAAAAACAAAGGGAAAATTGGTTGAATACCCCAATCAAGAAATGAGTTTCTTATTTATTTTTTTTTTTTTTCTTGGTTATTATAAATTCAGCTGGATTTTTTTTTTTTTTGGGCGGCCCGTCCTTGGCCGGTATATATTGGTAAACAAAGAAAACGTTTCTTTCTCTCTGACCAAAAACACGCACAGTGAAAAAAATAAAATTAAAAAAACTGGTTTTTCTCACCAGTACCAGCAGAAATTTTCAAACGAAATCTCCCTGCAGCCGGTGGTGTATAAAATTTGTATACATACTGTATATATATTTTTTTCTTCTAAAAAATTAGGCATGTCATTCCGTTCTGGTGCATATCCAATCCACGGGCTCCGGGTGGGTGTGAGCCTTTCTTTTTATTGCTTTTGATGAGTATTTTCTGATTACTATTTTTTGCGTGCGTGTACGTTTATTATTATTCTTTTTGTTTCATCTTTGGTTTTATTTAAATCTATTTTTAAAAATGTTCGCATTTATTTTTCTTCTTCGTGAAAAACAAAACAAAAATGGCAACACCAATCATAGTGACCTACATCCTCCTAAAAATAGCATCTAAATGTAATGCTATTCGAGTCACGACCGGCATAATCAAAAGAAAAATGGCCTCTTCATTTTTCTTCCATTTCCTTCTGGACTTTAAAAGAAAAATAATTCTTTTTTTTTTTTCTCCGAATGAATTTGGACAAAAAATAATGTTGATGAGATTTCAGGAAGAGGCTATTTAGCAAACTCCACGAATTTGCGCGCGGTCCAGTGCGCACCTAATTGCCCCCACGCCACCCGATCAAATAATAAGACATTTAAGTGAACCGCGTGATAGACGACGCACTTTGCTGTACCGTGCATAAAGAGATACACGAAGTATATACACAGCGAACGCCTCTGTTTGCGGATAGCGAGAAAGAATAATAATGTAAGAAAAATGGTGGCGCGTGACGGGTTGACGCAATAATATAAGAAAGGTAAAGATCCGTTTTGGCGGGGCATTATGTCTACACGCTACAGCGCAAAATAAGCACGGCGAACCCAAATGCACGGGAAATGGGAAGAAGAAAAAAAAATAATGAAAACTGACGTCATTTTTTTTTTTTTTCTTCCCCACTTTGGTTTTTGGTAGTGGTTGACCAAATACGGCGTTCCATAGCTTGTCAGTATTCAAATCACGCCCGAGCTGAGTCATATAACTCTCTTTATTCTTTCTTGTCTGTATATCTTTTGGGTGTTGTGTCGAAAAAGAAAAAAAAAAAAAGAAATGTGTAAAATGTTAAAACTCCTTTTAATGTTAATCAGTATTTAAACAAAACATCGTTCAACGTTTTCATCCGGTACAAAAGTTGAATGACATTTTCCCCCTATCTATCGTTCTTTCTCATATTATTTATTTATTAAACTTTTCAAATAGTTGATGTCATAAACAGCTCCTTGGTGTTGCAAACTGCGCAATGAAACGTGAAATAAAGGCCAGGCAGGTGTTTGGCTCGCAGGTTTTTCTTTTGTTTTCTAGTCCGTGTAATCGTAGAGGTGTGTCTTTGATTGGCTTCGTTATCAAGTCACCCATAGCCGGAAGCCGGGCGGAAGTCTAGGGTCACCAACCAACCACAGCCGTCATTTCTTTTATTCTTTCACTGTTGCAGTTACTGTTGTTGTTGTTTAAACACGCGTCTACCTTCATTATACGTTTTCTACGGGCGAGAGTTGTTGTCGGGTTGACCCGGTTTCGAGCTGTTCGTTGAACGAGTCAGTGGGTTTCGATCTCACCTGCGGTGTGAGCTATACCTTTCACACCTGTCACCTATTAACAGTAGGCAATCATCGAGCACGGGTTTTGTGTAGTTCTTTGCAAGTTGGACTTGCAGATTGTTGTGGCCGCACACACAATAGAACGAAGACTTTTTTTTTTGGCTGCTCGGCTGCGTTGCAACGAGGTAGGCGGTGCCCTCTACGTCACCGGTCGTGATGAATTTCAACCGCACTGCAATCCCCGGCTGCAGATGTATGTAAACTAACGTGTATTTTACGCCACGCCACTAGTCCCGTTGCAGTTCTATCTGCTTTTTTTTTTTTTTTTTTTTTTCTTTTTAAAGTTTTGCCGTGTTGTTTTGGTATGCCACGAAAACATTTGAAATGCAACGGGAACGGCTAAAAAAGGGAAGAGCCTCCCACTCCATCTAAAGATATTTGCTGTTCCATTTTGCCCACCTTCACGGATGTTTAACCGTCGCCGTTGGTGAGAGAATGGCAACAAAAGAAAGAGGAAAAAAAACAAAACAAAAAAAAAAACACTATCGCTCCCGGCATGAATTGTCTTCACGTTTGCTCCTCTCGCGTGCTAAAAAAAACGTAATTCAAATGAAAAAGAAATGAACAGCCAATCCATCAGAGACGGATGAAAGTTGCTTTCATTTCCATCTTCAATTTTCTTTGTAACGTTTTCATTTCTTTTTCTCTTTTTTTTTCTTTCAGAATGGCAACGTTTATACAACAACAAGTTTAACATACAAGACGGAACTCGAAGCTCATCTCCACAACAAGCACTCCAACAATGCATTCACACAGCGATGATCGAACAAACATAAAATTCAAAAATAAACCAGAGCAAACATTTTTTTTTCTTCAGAATAAAACGATGATGATTTTCAACAACTCATTTGATCAATTCAAAAGATATTCAAATATTTCTACGCATTCATCTTTTTTCTTATGAAAAATTTCAACGTGCTCTGAGTGAACAAGTTCGAGACGGCAGCACAATAAGTTAGCACTTTTTCAACACAATACAAAAATGTGAAAACAACAATGAATAAACACGACTCCACCCCCACCCCTCAAAAAAGATGTTAATCAAAATGAATTTGCAGCAATAAAACTTTACCGTTTTTCTTTCTTTCTTCTTTCCTTTGAGAAATCGATTGATTTTCTTTTTCAATAGCTAGCTAGTTATTAAATTTCGATATTATATGTATTGCATATAATTGTCATAACAGAGTCCTTAAATTATTTTTAGCTAAAAACGAAGTCCGTCTCACCCATCTTCGCGAAAACGATGGAATCACGAAGGCCGTGCGAGGAACTGCCCGAACGATTGATTTTTATAAAGTAACTTCGAGTCGGTGGCCTCGACGAACGATTCGCACTTGACCCGGCTGGACTTCCGGAAGGCCGGTGCAGTGGAAGGAGAATTCGACTGCTTGATGGCCGACACTGAGCTCGAAGCTGGGAAAAGAATTTTAAAAAAAATGAACAAAATACATTAAAGATTTGCTTAGTAATGATGCCCGGAAAAGGCATGTGTTTCGAAATCTCATTACTCTGTGTGAACGTTGACTTCGGGGGCTTTGCCGGCCGCGTTCTGCACGACCAGGAACATTTTGGTGACGAGCTCAATGACGTGGCAAGTCTGGATAACCAGGTCACCTTTCCACTTGTTTCCAAAGGAAGGCGAGAGGGTCGATGATTCTCCTGACTGTTGGAAATGCAAGCAGCCCGTCTGAAGATTGGCTACGCTCGGCGAGGTGCCATCAAACTAAAAATACCGAAGTCGGGAAAGCAAGCCAACAATTGGAGAGGATATACGGATCAGACAACGAGCCTACTGGTTTTTGGGTATTTTTCTTTTTCTTTTTTTTTTTTTTTTTAAATTGGGAGCAAAAAATTGGAGAAGGTAAAAGAAAAATAATGGCGATGGACATACCGATTTGACGTGGAAGACGGCGATGTCGTCTAGGAAAGGGCTGAGTGAAATGCGGACGATATCAGCCGCCGGGACGCGGTACTTGATATTTAAGGTCCGCTGGTCCAAAATCATCATGGAACTGGTCGAGACGACAAACAGCACCGGAACAAGCTGATTGGCGTTTGAAAAAATATTTAGACATTTGTTTTTCCATGAATTTTAATTATCTTTAATGAACGTACCCTGCCCGAAGAGCGCGTGATTTTGCTGACGATGTCGGCGAAAACGATGTACTGATCAGACGTTTCGTTGACCAGTTTGCGCCATTGGCTGTTTTGGCGAAGCCGGACGTAATCGCCCTGGAAGGGATGAGCTACGCTGCGAGCATACGATTCTTTACGATTCTTAAACAGTAAACTGGCCGTCACTTTCTCTCGCATTCGATTGCGACCGATTTGATCAAAGCCCATTCGATATCGATGACACTATGTCAACAAAAAAGAATTCAAATTATAATTGCAAATATTTTCAAACCAATAGGGAAAGAATGCGGAGGAATTAGTTACGGTTCTAAAACATTCCAAGTTTTCTCTTTTTGTTTTAAACTTACCCTCCAAACGTGATAGAGCTTCTTTAAAATCTGATTGGTCTCGCGGAGGAAAGGCGTCACGTTGGGCCACTCGCGGCACGTCGGCGACGTCGAAGGCAGCCGGATGGCCAACCGGTTCAAGTACCTTTTCCTCTGTTTGAAATCGATCAAAGTTGAACAAAAATTCATAGAGAAAAAAACAAAACAAAAACAAAAGAAGGAATGCTCACGGTTCATACATAAAACAGTCGATGATCAAGAAATACAAGACGGACATGACATAAAAAAGGAAAGATTGATTGTTTGCATACCCTCCATTGAATGTAGGATCTTTCTATGATGTGTACAGCTTCGATCATGCGCCGCCGTTGGCGAAGTTCCAAATATTCGCGCCGCGCCTACAAAAAAATTCGCCACCGAAATAAAAGAATAATGAATCATCACCGGTGATCGCGTGTCGTATTCATCTTAGAGACAAGCGCAAAAAAAAAAAAGGGGGAGAAGCCAGTAACAAGTACGAAAACAAAACAACAACAAAAGGCAGCAACCGGCTAGGATCTATGATATATTAACGATGTCATAATCATATGCTATTTATAAAAAAAACTCAAAATTTTAAAAATAAAACTTGGACAAAGAAAAAAAAAAGAAAATGAAATAAATTAAAAGAACCCACCACACTGGAGAGTCTCCACCTCATTCGCCGTAATGGAGCATTAGCCTACGTGGAATTTTTCAGCATTCAACACGATGGAAATGCATAAAACCGAAACAAAATGCAGCAGAGAGATAGAGAGAGAGAGAGACCGGACCCAAGAGGAAAAAAACAAACACATTGGTGAATAAACAAATAAAAAATAATGCAGTCAACATTTTTTTTTTTTTAAAGCAATAACCAAATTCTCATGCAACATTCGATATGGCAAGTAGAGCGTGTTTTTGTTTTGTTTGTTTTTTTTTCCGTATCCAAAACATGCACGATCTTTCTTTTTTTTTTTATTTCCTACATTTTTTGTTTTTTCTAAATATCCTTAAAGTCAATTCTTTCAGCCGCGATTCCGTTACGATTTTTTTTTTTACAAGTGGACAAGGCAATAATGCCGTCGTGCGTCAAACCAAGCAAGACATTTCAATCCGGTCCTTTGACTTCCCTCTATTTTTTTTTTTTTTTTAAGAAAATAGATTCTTCAAAATGTAACGTAAGGTAACACTTGTTTCCGCTACTCTGAATGATATAATAATTTCAAAAAACAAAATGTAGAAGAAAAAAGCTACGCATAACCGCATTAAGGCACTTCCGGTCATGTAAATAGTGAACTTCTTATTTTCTAGGGCATGCTACCCCACCGTTCCAAAACAACGGCCATGCATGCTCACAAATAACATGGTTTTTTTTTTAAGTATAAAATAGTAAAAACAAAAAAAAAAAAAAAGATTTTTGAAAATGTCGTTCAAACCTTGTAACGGCGCCAAGCGGCAGCGATTTTGATTTGGGCTTGTCTTCGCTTGAAAAACAACCATCTAGTAGCCCAGCCTCGGAATGTTTTCTGGATGAGAGTGGCCAGGTCATTTAACCGGATCCTCCGAAAATCTTCCAACTGCATTAACTGTCAAGGACACACAACACGTTTGTTTTTTTATTAAAATAATTGATAAGAAAATAATGAAGAAACAATTTCTTGCTGATAAACAAAATGTCTACCGTGGAATCGTTTTTGATGAACAACTTTCGCCGGCCGAAAGCGTATTCCGTGGCCGAAATGGGCAAATCTCTGAGGAGCCGGGCGACACCCTCGATGGCGACGCCACCCCAGTGCGGCCAGGTCACGGTCGACAACATCTTGTAGCGTTGCAGGAAGCAGGCGTAGGGCTGGCGGAAGGCGTAGCCGCTCCTCCTCACTTGCGCCGTCTCCAGCAAGCTATTTTTTGTTTTTAAAGATGGTTAAAATCATTAAAATGTAAAATGAAATCAACAAAGAATGGGGTGTTGGCTTTTACCCGAGGTGTCGAATTTGTTGCTGGATCGTCTGAACGTCGAAATGGTGCGGCTGTTTGAAGGCGTTCGGCTTGATACAGCGGACAAAGTGCGGAGTTTTCGACCGGAGGCTCCTCATCAGGGCGTTGATAGCCACTTTAAATTGGGTGCCCGAGGTGGCCGGACGCCGCAGCGTCGTCCGTCGCGGGTTGCCCTCCGGGAAGAGCTCTTTGACGATCGGGTGGGAGCACTGGTACATGGACTGCGAAAGGCCGCGGACCAGCAGGTCGCTGTTCTTTTCCAGGAACCCGTGCACGTTGTACGTCACCCATCCGGCGTAGTGTTTCAACCTTCATATTTCAACGAAAAAGAAAATGAAATGCCACGTTCATTTGCGTACGTGTATAATTAGAGGCTAACCTGAAGGCATTCATGGCAGTTGAATCGGCGTTCTTGGACAACAGTCCCCAAGCTACTTCGATTTGAATATTATCTTGAAACACCTGTCCCACTCTGCTTAAGAAGGCATCGTCCGAGCCGTTGGTCGATCGTTGGCACTCTTCGTCCATTATCGCTAGCAGCCCCAGATTATGCTAAACAGTCAATTAAATGCATTGTTTTCTTTTTTAATTATCACGGGTATTTTTTTTTTCGCTTGAGATTTCACACCTTCTCTATCAAATCGCAGACGGCCAAGTTGTCTGGGAATAAAATCGGGCTCCACTCGAGGCCTTCTTGCATGTAGATTTCTTGTTCTTCTTTCACGACAATCTCGGCCACGTAGTGCTGCAATTTCTCGTTACAATAATTGATAATGAGCTGCTCGAAGCCGTTGACAGGCAGATTTTCGAAACCGTAAATATCCAATACGCCCAGGATGCGTCGTTTTCCGTGTTGCTTGACCTGGGACATGCACGACACGATTGCGGTTATTTATCAGAAAGTAAAAACGATCACGACATTTTATGTGGGAAAAAAAAAACAGGAAAGAATAGAACCTTGATTCTCTCGTTAATGTTGTTAATGATCCAGGTAAAGAGACGATAATAGAGGGCTTTGCAGAGCGCATCGCGTCCGGCCGTGGCCTCGCTGGCGCTCAAGTCGGTCATGACAAAGTCATCCTTCGCGTCCTGGTAAGCCCTGGAAGCGAGGGCAGCTTGAAATCCGACGTCAGATCCATGGCAGCCATCCATCATTTGGTACATATCTACTTGATTGATTTGATTGTAATGTAATTTTTGGGCAAAGCCTCTATTGCAAGCCCTCCCCCGCCATTAGAAATGGATTCAAACCTCTGCCGACCATGGAGGCCGATGTGGAGAGGAGACTGGTGCGCTGGTGCAAGAGGAGCTGCTGAGGCTGTGAATGCGATTGATGATTATTTCCGAGAAATGTGCGCGAAGTTGTCGAATCGCGTGGTAGAGTCGAATCTCTGGAAAAACAATTGACACCTCCGCCACCTCCAACGGCCATGCCGTGCGCATCCATCGCAGAACAACTGACCGAATACGTCCGATAGAGCAAGGCACTTCGAAGCTCATCTGCCGGAATCATCAACAATGTCGCAACTTCTTCTAACTCTGCAATTCCATAGCAATTGTATCAATTCATTATCTCGTTATTTGAACATTCTCTGGGATGTACCGTATTCGTTGTTGATGCTGCATCCTTCGGTGCCGTCGATATTGCTAACCGGAGAGAAGATCAAATTCCCCAGCTTCAAGACGGCCGCTATGATACGGAATATGTTGATAATGTCCTCGGCCGAAAATCCCACCGACTCCAAGGCTTTCTGCACATTAAAGAGGCATTTTTTTTTCTTTTAGTATCGTAGATTTTTAATCGACAGGCTCGTTCTTGATTGATACCTTGGTGTTGAAGAATTCATCCTTGTCACTCTGGTGCCACACCGACGGATTCGAATGGTTATTCCGCAAGTAGAGATAATTTTCCGTGTTCCTTTGTAGTTTGAGGGATTCTATTTTGTACCATTTGGAATAAAGAATTTTTATTTAGTAGTAGAAAAAAAAGAAAAATGAATAATGTATGTGTTGTGATACTTAGAAGTTGCACGTCAGCCCCAGCGAGCAGCTGGAAGAAAATGTGGAAATTCCGTTCGCCTGGGTGCTGAGCTGTTACGCGGGACTAAACGGAGTTAATGAGTGAATTGACCTGTTTATTCGTATCTTGATTGCATTAGTTTAATATTACGACATCGTACCTTTTCTAATAAATCTGTTAGGAAGGGGGGAAAAGAGAAAACATTTTTATTAGGAAATTTCCCATACGAGTGATCGTGATGTAAAGACTTACAATGAGTGATGAGTCCTCCAACAGGTTCCCCTCTGTAATCAAATTCCATTTCAATATATTTTCCCTACAAATGAAAGAAAAAAAAAAGAAAAATTACACAGAATTAACGGAAATGTTGATAACACGAAAAAAAGCCAAGAAGTTACAAAACGTGACGAGTTGTCATTGTGAACGGATTTCGCATTGCCGAACGCTTCTAGGACTGGATTGCAGAGTAGCAGCTGCTGCCGGACGGTTTCCAGATCTTTCGATTTGCCGGTTGCTAATCCAATATACTGCAGGATGAGCTTGGAGGCCTCAGTCTTGCCCGATCCGCTCTCGCCAGTAATGACGATGACTTGGTCGCTGTAGAAATCTCGTAACGACCGCCAAGCATTATCAGCGAGGGCATACCTGTAAACAAATGAACAATTATTTAAAAATAATAATAATAACATTTTAAATTTGTGATAAACTATAGTTCTATTTATAACCAATAGATGGCAGCAGGGCTTTAACCGGCCTTTTTTTATTTTGTGTTAATTAACTCAGTAAATCGAAATACAATGTTTAAGATAGTGTTGGCGATAATAAGTGTTAATTAGTGCTTACACGTGCGGTGGTAATTGGGAAATGGCGACGGTGCGTAATTTGTAGCCGGCAATCACCTGTTCCGTGTACTGTGCCAAGGGTTTGTAAGGGTTGATGGATAGCAAAATATTGCCGATGTAAGTCTTCCGAACCGATAAATTCGTCAGTGCCAGAGGAGAGAGAGAGAGAGAAAAGCCCCAGAAATAGCGGAAGAAAGGAAAGAAGAGAAAACGAAAGAAAAGAAGAAAACAAAAGAGAAACAGAGGATTAGTTAATTAGCGTGTAAAGACTGCATTGAAGACTCAAATTTCTATTTAATTTGTAAGTTATTATAATTTTTTTTTTAAAAGAAGACACTTACATAGATGTGATCCCGTTTAAATCTGGACAGCAAGTTGGCCAGAAGTGAGTCTTCAGTTAACGGGTCCAAGGAAATACAGTCCGGCAGGTCCGCCTGTAATAGATACAGTCGATCGGTCATTGGAATTCGAAACACTTTGCTTGTCGATTCGTTTACGCGTACCGCAGGATCAACAAATGGAGCGACAGAAGCATCGGTGATTCGCGTTCTACTGCAGGTGCGCGACACTTTGTTCCTCGATAACATCGTTTGGATTGACGGCAGTAATGCGGCGATCTGCTCCGGAGTCGACGGCTGGGATTGGGCAGCAGAGTTCGTCACAACAGCTTCCACTACTTCCGGCAAGCTAACGAGGGTGTTGGACAAAGATCCTGGGCTGTGTTGATGCCGGGTCCCAGGACTTAGGAGTCGGTGGCCGCTTCGAGCAGTGGGGGCAGCAGCGGATGCTCCCCCGGCTCGACCGACGTTTCGGCATTCAGAATCCGCGCAGCTGCTGCTGACTGCATCCGGCGACGAGGCGGAATCCACTTTTGAAACGTTTTCAAAGGTAGTCGCTGGACACTGGGAGGTTCACCACCGTGATGCGCCCTCCGGTGTGATTTTGTTCGCCTTCCTCCCCCCGTCGTCGTCGAATCCGTCCGACCGTTAACTGGGAACTTTACCCGCTCGTAGCTTTCACTCGACTGGCCTAGCCGGGGCTTTCCAGTACGTTCACGTCTGTACAGGCGCTGGCGCACGTACAATCAGCCGAAATCCCTTCCGTCGGTCAGCACCTCCGTCACTACCTACGTCATAGGAGACAAGGTACAGTGTGTACGTTACACATATTGAAAAATAAGTCGGCTCAGGGATTAACTTTTCTCTCTCTCTCTTTCTCTTCTTTTTTCATTTCGGTATATATTTACACATGCATCCGTGTACATGACAGGACTCTTTGGCGTCATCCAATAACCCTATAAGACGCCACTTACTCTGTACCGTAACGAGCGATGCTGCTGCACTTTCGTACCTTTTCATTCCACCATTTACCTGCAAAATTTTGTTTTCTTTAAATGATATGCATGTAATCACGAAGAAGAGGTGATAATACTTTAGAAGCCTACTAATAGCTTCCATGTTTTATAGACTCCAATTTGTGAGATATAACGATGCACAGTAGCAATTGCTGAACGACATAGATGAAGAGTATCAAACGTAAGGCATTGAAAGATATCCTGTCTCTCAAATATTTCTAGTTACAATTGACGATTGAAATGTCAAAGTTTACTCTATCGCTCGTGTGCACACCTTAGGGCCGAGGAGGGCGAGCCAGGTCTTTTTTTTTAAAAGGATTCGTTTGACGTTTGCCAGCGTAAGAAGTGGCATTGGAGAGCTCTGTGTGACGGTATGCGTCCCTGCAAGCGTCGAGAAGCAATATAAAAAAAAAAAAGAAAAGCCGGGTGGTTGGGGAGGATGGGAGGAACAGAAACAAAGGAGGAAAAGAGAAAAGAAAATAACTGCAAAGGAATCATTTTCCGATCGATAAATGGCAGCGAAAATTTCACGCTAGACGTGATCAGCCAGAAGGCCGTTGCGTTACGATGTTACGATATTAGTTTTCCCTTTTTTTTTCTTGTATTGTTGCTATACCAATGTCTAACTTGTAAATCAAACAAGTCGACTATACTCAGCTTAACTTTTTGTTTTCCATTTCTTGCGCCAAACAAAAAGGACACAAGATTACTTATGCTGATTTTTCCGGTAAACTAGTTCCGACTGGATCAAAAACTATTGTAAAAATGAGGCACGTTATAAAGAGAGTCTTTAATGCAAGATCGACGTAGTCTTTGTCGTTGACCCGAAAGAACCAAATCAATCGATTTCAAGCGAAATGAATTGTTGTCGATCTACAAATACCGAATGCGATGTATTGTACTCGACGATACGGCCTAAGGCACTCGTGCGGGTGCATAACATTCGTTTAAATAGGTTGTCGATAAGAGAAAAGAAAAAAAGAAAAAAGTCCTAATTGATTGATCGTCTAGGTGGATTGGAGTACATCGGCGCAATGGTGACAAAACTAACAGCACAAGGCATTGAGGTGCACACACATGGAATGTTGATTCTAATCCAGATAAGTAACTGCTATTGATTCACACCTATGTGGACTTGTACATTGATTGCGGGCGTCGCTAAAAGTTGCATACAAACCCCCCACCCCCAATAAATAGATGAATTTAAAAAAAAATACAAATATATTAAAATCAAAGATGGACTAATAATTGCCGCGTGGACTATCGATCTGTGCAGGCCGAATCGTCTTGAAAAAAAAAATTGACTTACTGCTACTGGTCTTAACGGTGCAACGAGTAGTGCTTCAACATCAGTAATGTAGTTGGCAGTTGAAGGCAAGCAGCAGCAAACGGGATGTTATTCCATGTGTGTGTGTGTGTCTACGCGCTTACCAACTAGAGAAGGGGGGAGGTTTGGGTGTGTCGGAGATGTGTGTGAGCGCCCTGGTCGGAGGAAGGGTGTATGACTATCGATTTGTGAAGACCTCGGCGACTTTGCTGTCGCCATCGAGATCCTCTAGCCCGCTGCCCGATTCGACTCTTTTATTTTCTCTATGTAGTTCTATCGCTTTCCTCCCCCCCCCCCCCGACTGACTCGTCTGCTGAGGCGACCTTAAGTCTTCTTCAGTACCCCTTCAATGTTGCATTCCATTATCCAATATATGGGAATAGAAGACAAGCCCTCCACCCACCCTCCTTTTCGCTTTCTCCACCTTACCACCTCGGCAAAAATACTCCATGCACTCGTCTTCCTTCCGCTCCCACTCTGTCATTCTCCAGAGACAATTCAATTACAATCACAAATCCTGTACGACTGAGAGATACAGACACAATCGCGTCTTCTTTTGTGTTTTTCTTTTCATCTCGTATCCAACTTACCTGACTGACAAGGGGCAGCAATTCATTTCAGCCAGTTGATGGCGAAATCACCAGAAACACAGGCTCAGCATCCAGTAGTTGAACCGACCGATTGGTGGATTGGGTTATCCAAGATCACACAGAGCATCTTGAATAGGAATCTGATTACGGCGTATCTATGTTGCAGAGATCTACACACTAATGCAAGCGTTTGAATTGCCCTTCACCCGGCACTTTTGTTCTTACACACTTGAAATCAAGTGCCGAAATGTTCGATATCTGCCTATGTTACTATCACTGCTGTTACTGTTGGATCACTAAATAGCTACTGCTGCCACTGATCGGCTTTTCGACCGATGATCTATGTACATACACTGACTGTGCACGCGAGGAGAACCTGTGTGTTTCGCCCATGTCTAGATCACATTTTTCTCACAACGACAGTCCAAAGCGAGGTCGACGCATGCTCACTGTTCTGGCCGCCATTGACGCAGACGCCGCAAGGAGTAAAAGTGTTGGTGATGGAAATTGGCACCTTTGAACATCTTTTACGTATCGTCTGCGCACCCCTCCAATGTTTCAAATTGTTGAATTTTATAAGACGAAGCAATTTTTAGATTTTATGCGACTATGGCTGTAAATTTTGACTGAATATATTTTTAAATATTATGGATCTTAATGATCAAATGGTTTGCAGAAGATTCTCGCTTGAGCTATTTCAACAAATGTATTGACATTTTCTTAACTGAACAGTTCATTCAAGTCAAACGGTGGTCATCATTTACTTTTACATGAATCGACGATCAGTTATAAATGAATCAAAATTAGGAGGCTGTTTCTAAGAACAATCAGACTGGATTGCAACAGAGCGGTGTTTGATGGAGGGGAAAAGAGACTTTACGTCAAAGAACAGCACGATAGGAGCCGATCAGGATGCATTCGTTCCTATAGATTTTCCTCGTAAAGTTACTTTCAGTCAAGGTATTTTCCAGAGAAAATCATTCAAACAGGTTTTGGGAATAATAATAAAAAAAAAAAAAAGGAAAAAAACAAACCAAAAAAAAAAACAATAAAATATATGGCTCCTATTCGAAATAATAAATACAGTTAACTAAACATCATTTGGGATGGTTTCTTCTCACTAAAAAAGTTCTTAAGAATCACAACTTGACCAATTCCTATAACAATAATGGCAAAAGTCTCTCCAACTGCCCAGAGAAAGACTCTTTCATTCAGATCCTCTGCTCGTTTACGACCCTGAGACTCCCTCAACCGATGGTGTGTCTGATAATCGACAACTTTGTTCAAGTTCTCATGAAGTGAATGAGATGATGATTCCATCTACACAAAAAAAAAAAATTGAAACTTGATAGTACTTGATATTTGATAATAAGAGTTATAATTAATAGATTCTGAGTGTACCTGTGTCATAGCAGTCAGGTGTTCGCCAACTCCTGGCAATGGATCTTCTGCTCCGACTTGCCAATCAACATACACCAATTTGTGGGAGAATGTTGAAAATTCATTGGAAAAGCATGCTGCATAAACACCTCTAATGTCTGCCTTCTTGGAAAACGAATCATATTGTTTCTTGACTTCTCTGTATAATACTTCTTTGTTAGGAGCGATTAATTCAAAATCAATGTCATAATGGCCACCAGTGACAACCTGTGCACAGCAAAGATGTGTTTTAGAAAGAACTATTCACGAAGATCAGTTTTAGCGTACCTGAAATTCAACTGTAAAGTCTGTACCCGCTTCGATCTCTTCGTAGAAACATTCTCTTGCATTATCAGGCAATTCAAAAGTCAATTCTACAGCTAAAGAAACGGAAATGCACAGGAAGAAAAAGAAAAGTGACTTCACACTACGATGGCTGTTCATTTTAGTTCAAGATTGCCGGCAAAGGCGTAATATCTTTAGTTTTGGAAATCGGAATTCGGAAGAAAACACTTGGCGGTTTCTGATATCCCCACGTCACCTTACGCTGTTTGACAAGTGGAAAAATTCAGTTTGCAACGCCATCTAGTTAGCGGTACATCCAGCAAGAAAATTAACAATTACTGACTTCAGTTAACGAAATTGGTATTCACATAACACCTAATTTACATTGCTGTATGAAACAAAATAGGTTGGACTATCTTCTCATCAGTCATAAAGGTTTTCTGGCTAAATGAACATGGGACAAGCTCGTGATGAAACAAGAGAACACATATGGTATACGAAGACTTTTGGGTGGTTTAACCAGTTTTAACTCCTCGAGTCTAGCCAGTGACGATTGAAGCTGTTGCCAGTGGTAATGAATCTATTTCACGTTTCCCAATCGGAGTCATCATTGCCTTCGAAATACAAAAATGTGTCTTTCAGGAATAACCCTTAAGGAAAATCGAATTCTACTTTTGCTACTGTCTATCTTTTATGTAAATTTAGAATTTTTCAGAAATTTATTCAACTAGTTCCTATTGAACGAACACAAAGTGAGGAAACGCCTTCTGCAGTTTGATAAGATATATAGTTGCCACACCAAGAACGCGACCACGTCTCACGATAAATTTACTCGATATTTCAGATAATAGTAACTGTACTCAGCAGCCTAATAGCACATGGCTGCAATACGGTAAATAATCAATTGCACCTCCTACCATCCAGCGTGGGACTAGAATGGCCTCATTCCATTTGACCTCCATTACATGTAATTTGGGGAGACATATTTTCTTCTGAAGAATTCGAAATGTTATTATATGTTAAGCTTCTTTACAAGATGCTAAAACAACGCTTTATTCTCATTTCCTGTGCGTCGTCTACTGAAGAAGAAAATGGACGCTTTTGTTTCTCTGATGTTAACATAGGTCTTATCCCAGCGAATATTTAGTTTTAAATAGAATTACGTGTACCTAAACATTGTATGTAAAATGATTTCGCGAACTTTTAATATGTTGTTTATTAAAAAGTGCTTTAATAAAATAAAAAAGGTTGTTGAAAGAAGCCGAAAATACATGGCATCTAATTTTTTCTTCCGAAGCAAAATTTGCACCAAAAATAACATTAGTTTACAACACATTTTACCAGTTGAGCACGAACACTGAGCTTTCTCGAATTTGGGACTTTCTTATCAGCTTTAGGAATTCGTCATACACCTGTCGGTTTCGACATATTTTTTTGAGCCGTTCAATTTGATTAACTTTTCACGGGAAATAGAAGTTCTGGGATTCCCCACGAATTCCTCAAACCAGCGATGATTGAGGCAACGAAGATAAAATAACATTTTAATTTGACAAGGGGATGTTCTGCATAGAAAAAAAGAAGTTGCACGATATCCTTCAAGAGATGAAAAAAGGGGAACGTCAGCAGCTGTGAGAAATAGCAAAAAGGAAGATTAAAAAAAAAAGAACACATTTTTTTCACACAGGGAAGTCTTTTGCCACAGAGTAGATTTGACCCACTTTATCTAGAGTACTGGAATCTTTTTTTTTCTAGAATTTGCAGTGGATCGTGATGCGGTCTTGTTATTGCTGACAAGGTGCTGTTAACGGTCGTGGTATGCAGCGATACTAAAGAATACTTTTGCCTAAATCTAATTTTTTCCACCATTTCTATGTAGTTTCCTTATTGGCTTGATTCCACCAGTACATCCACCCATAAATGGAGGTTTTTTTTAAATTTAGGACAATAGTCTATTAAAAGCTATTTATATTTCGATAAACGTACTTTCTTTTGTTTTGTTCGTTGGTTTTTTTTTTGAAAAAAAGGGCCCACAAGAACACTTAAGTTGTCACATTTTCTTTTAATATTTTCCGTCTGCTAGTTTGGTTTCTTCCGCCTGTCGTGATGCTCTTACTCACTTCCACGAAAAATGGAAACCTTTTGATCCTCCACGGAATCATTCCAAACTTTTGACTGTGCCATACGTGGGTATAATGATGTGCTGGAATAGACGTGCTCCAAAAGGGATTTTGACAAGTTATTCGGTAGACTACACTGTACACAGGACGAAGCAGTGATGCAATTGTTTGACACTTTTGCAACTTTCCTGGGATGATACGGAATCTTGGAACATTTGGCGGTTAAAGAAAATCAAATTCTGAAGAAGTATGTCAGCTGTGATATCGCCAACTCGTCAAATCAAACTGTAAGAAACAAATCAAGCAGAAGTTTAGCTTAGACTGTACTGAACACATGTCTTAAATTTGAAAATGAAAAATAATCATTCTTTCCTTTGATACTCAAAACCACGTTGTTGTTTGAAAAAGAACGAGGACCGCTTATCTAGACGAACTCTCATGTGGCTCATAATGTTCTTCCGACTGATCTGCAAATTGAACGAAAAGGCGAATATTTGATCGAATGCACTGTGCTCATCTTAGGGCAGGTAATCCATTGCCAACCTTTGAAAATTGCTTTTGCAGGCACGAAACAGCTGTGTCAAACAAACGCCTTGGTGAAGATGTCCAGTGCATTTTAATAGTGATCCTTGGAAAAACTTGGTAAGAGCAGACGTCGGGCTAAGGGAGCACGGAGTAGTGTAGCGAAAGAACCAGTGCTTTCAGTGGTAGCAAGACAACTGTAGAGCATTGACCTAGTAATACGTATTTATACTTTTTTTCGTTGAAAAAGGGAATTTGCCTCACTTCGTGTAACACAGTTTCGTGAAATTGTGCTAGGGGGCTGTAAAAATTCCCATGCACGCTATAGTTGGGCCCAAAAGGCTGGCAGATAGCGGATCAGTGGGCAAGTCGACAACATGTTCGAGTTTTCTGAGTTTTTTTGCGTAGGGCAATGGACGTCCACCCACGACCGCACAGAGAAACTTCCCGTAAGAGAATATAGACTATTAAATGACGAAAACCAAACGCACGAATTTGATCCCATTTCTTGACCGAATTTCCCAGACGCTGTTTGAGAATCTTGCGTTCGGAACGTCATGGCTTTAGAAGACATCTTGATGATGTCGTCAGCCTCAGCTGCGTTACTGTTGTCTTTCTTGGAATACAGAATACAAAATTGGCTGTCGAAAATCAGGTCCGCGATAGCCCGTAAAAAGTAGTCCATTGCTAAGTCTTTTTACCATCCTCTGTGTGTTATGAAATAAGATTTAGCAAAGAAACCTAAATCTTTTTTCTCCCTTCTCGCCTAATGTACTCCCTGTTTGTCTATGCGGTGTGCACCACTGATAGCTGAATACCAAAGCCTTCCTTTTTTTAAATTTCTTTTTCAGAAATAGGATTTCATATCATTAAAGATTGTCCGATGAATTTAGCGGAACGGGGGATTTTTAGCTACTGGGGAATTTATTGTTATAAGATGTTTCTTCAAGATATTTTTATTCAGTGAATTGCCATCGTGTTTGAAATAGAAAACTGAAACCTGTTTTGTTTCTGACCTGGAATTTAGCTTATGTCCAATATGGCATTATGACATACTGTAACTCACAAAAACTATCCCATTTGGAAATAAACGTGGTCGATTTCGTGCCGTTACTTCCAAATAAGCGACCGCAAATAGCTTTCGATCCATCAACCTACTTTAAGAATATGAAACTGCTGGGTTTCTAAACTTGCAGAACGCACGATACAATTTAATCGGTTTTGTCAACTCAACTGTGACACTGCTTCGTAAGAAATCGAGAATTAAGGCGAATGTAACTGAAACTGTTTGAAGCTAGAATCGGAAAGTTTTATTTCAAAGGCTGGTAGACAAGTTAATTACAAAACAAGCCGAGCGTTTATTAATTGAGGCAAACAGTAAAAAATAGGAAAAAAACCTAATACAATTGATGCCAAGCAATCGACTTTGTGATAAAGTCCGGGAAACCTCAATAACCATCGTCTGGGGAACGGACGTCATCGATTTTGAGTATCATCTTAACCACTTGAGTGGCAAGAAGAATCTGTTGTTTCTTGCTATGAAGTGTTTCAATGACGTGTTGCTCTTTCATATCTGCAAGACGAAATATTACTTACTAGATACTCCTTTACTTTAATTACTGCATCAACTTACCGGCTGTGCCTTTGCATAGACAGTCGATTCCAAGAGCAGGGTTATTTTCTGCAACTTGACGAGCTTTAATTTCCGTTAAAGTGTGGATGGGATTGAGACCGGAGTTTTCGGCCAGGGCAAGGGGAATTGATTCCAATGCATCTGCAAACGCGCGGAATGGATACTGCTCCAGAGTTTTGATCTGATGGGAAAATAATACCGTAAGACTTGGCCAGAAAAAAAAATCGCAGATTCAAAAACTTACCGAATCGGCTTCCTTGGCTACCGCAATCGCACAGGAGATTTCGGGAGCTCCACCTCCGTACACAATGCGGTTGTCTCGAACCAAATTGCGAATAACGCAGAGAGCATCATGAATACTACGCTTGGCTTCTTCGACAATCTAAATAGATAGAGCATTTCAGAAAATCTAATTAACTATAAAAATGTAAGCACTTCCACCACTGCGAATCGCTGACAAGCAACGAAACTATAAAATTGTGTCTTGTACTTTTAATTTTGCATGGTGTCTGGCTAAGAATCTCAGGGGTCAAGACTCTTAGAATTTTTCCTTGCCCTGTTGGAAGCAATGAATAGGAGTTACCATCTTGTTGCCACCACGGATAAAAATGGTAACGGCCTTGGAGTTGGTGCATTCTTCAATGACCAGCATGCGATCCTTTGTCGTTCCAAAACATAATTCTTTAACAATTCCAGCATAGCCAAGCTTGTCTGGGGTGAGTTCTTCGAATCGAGGAACGATACGCCCTCCAGTGGCAATCGCAATCAACTCAATTTCGGGTCCTCCAACCCAACGGACGGCAGGGAGTTCACGCTGAAGAAGCATGTGGTTTGCTTCGTCATCGAAACCCCACTGGCAAATAGCTAAACCAGCCCCAGAGTCTTTCACCTATCAGACAACGGTAGAAGCGATAAAATCCAGTTTGCTTTTTGATTTAGGTATAAATTTTAATTACCTGCTTGACCATTTCTTCGAATTTCTCGTGCTCGTACTTTCTCAAATTTTTGTAGTCTTCAACCGAGGTGACATCCAACTTATGCTTGGTCTTGGGTTTTGGGGGTTCGAACGGACAGGTAAGGATGGCAATTTTCACATTCTTCAAAACCTAAAAAAAATAAATGATTCAATTAAAGAAACCAGAATAAAAAAATGTGTCATCTGTATCAGTGTGAACCAAACGTATGTATTAGTTGGCCAATGGTTCGAGATGACTATTGTATAGCACGCTTGTTATACAGACCCAAGTCAATTTCAACTATGGCCTGTTTTATTAGGTGCAAGACAACTTGAACAGGAATCTTACCTTAGGCATTTGAGGATGAGAGAAATCCTTGTCCACAATGACACCTTTAACTAACATGGTATCCTCAAGTTGACCACCGACTTTGGTCTCCACTTTGATCAATTCAAAGTTTACATCACGGGTTTCCATATCGGCAACGGCTAACACAGCATTAACCGCGATTTCGGCCATATGTCGATGGCATTTATTAATGATTTTAGAACCAAGTGTAGTCATCGCCGTCTGAATAAGTGGCTCCAAATTGTTCACGTCCAATGGAAAAGTCTCTGCACTTCGTTCGAGGCTTTGGATTGCACAACGTGCAGCCATTTCAAATCCATCAGCAATACGGATAGGATGTACACCTTTGTCCAGCAAGTGTTCCGCCTTCTCCAAGAGAGCTCCTGCTAGAACTAAAATAGAAAAGTTATTTTGTATGTCAGTACTTCCACCAAGGCTTACTGCTAAAGCAGAAAATATTTCAAGATGTCTAGTACTATTGATTTTGCATGGTGTCTGGCTAGGAATCTCAGGTTAGAAGACTTCTAGAATTTTTCCTTGCACTGACATAACATTTAATTTGAACCTACCTACTACACCAGTAGTTCCATCACCAATTTCATCATCCTGAGACTGGGACAGCTGTACAAGGAGTTTTGCAATCTGATGGTCCACATCCATCATTTTCAGAATGGTTGCCCCATCATTAGTAATTGTGATGTCACCATCAGCCGAGACCATCAGTTTGTCCAATCCTTTAGGTCCCAAGGATGTCCTTAGTGTGCTCGCAACTGTTCTCGCTGCTAAAATATGAGACTAAAGTACAAGTACAATTACTGTCATGTCAATTCCGCTGTAATAAGAACATAAAAAGGTTTGCCAATGCTCCAGGTTCATATTGATTTAAACTGCATAATTAATCAATAACTCGGAACTCATTTACTATTTGCCCAGACAATTGTTACTTAGGACAATGGTATGGATCAATAATAGGCCAAAGTTTGCAACAGAAATCACTCAAGTATAAAATATTAAGATATTATAATGAATAGGGAAATTGACCAGGAACAAGTCTTTTGCTTTCAAAAACATCATGCTACTTTACAGAGACCAATTAAATCAAACATCACAGAATACAAATTCAAATAGGTGAACAGGGGCTTACTTTAATAGCTGCGTTACCGGTAAGTCTTTTCTGCTTGTCTTGGTCTTTGATGATAATGAAGGGCCGCCCAAACTCATCGAACGCCAAAGCTCCCATCGAGGCCATTTCACGACGAAAGTTTTAGGTTTCTGCGACCTACGATGTCCAAGATACGATAGGATGAGAGCACTCCCTTTCGAAGTACCAAATCGTATGACTAGACAGAAAACGAACCCCGGCTGACAAAGAGGTATGCTTTCAACCTCGTGACAGTTACGTTGGGCGTGTAGCGGACGAAAAAATGACATCCGACAGTGTCAGACTTCCCAAAATATTATTTTACGCTGAAAATTTTTTAGGGCAAAAGTCGTCTGCTCATTGTTTCACGTCACAACTCGTACGTTTCGAAATCAACAATCTCGTTTCCATAAGAATATTAAAGAATTGTTCGAATCAACGATCATAATGGCCTCTTCCGACTGGATCGAAGTGCAAAGACTTGCGGCCGAATTTCAGCGAGCCCAGCTTTCCAGCGCACTTCAAAAGTAATATTTACGTTACTTGTTTTGGTTTCTAGTTCAACCATATGTTATCCTTAGATTTCTTTTTTGTTTTCAGTTTTGATAGTTTAAGTTTGCTTTCCCTTCCTTTTGTTTAGTCGTGTAACACCATACATTATTAAGATTTGCCTGGCAAAACAAAGATATTAATGTTTATCTTTGATTGTGGTATTGCAGGCTCTCTGAGAGAAACTGCATTGAAATAGTTTCCAAACTCATTGAGTTAAAGCTCATTGATGTATTTTACACCAATGATGGCAAAGAGTATGTCACTTTAGATCAGCTATCTAGGGAAATTTGTGATGAACTCTATCTGCATGGAGGAAGAATAAGCTTAACAGAGCTTGTACCAATCCTCAACATCAGCTACCATGCTATTGAATCTAGGGCACAGGATATAAGCCAAACTAAACCTGAAATCCATTTAGTGTCTGGTCAGCTGATAGATGATGACCATTTAGATCGCCTTGCTGAGGAAATTAATGAAACCCTTCAGCAGTCAGGGCAGATTACTGTAGTTGAATTAACAAAACAGTATGAATTGCCAATTGATTTCATACTTCAGGTATATAAATATTTAAAAGGTTATAAATGTACAAAGGGAATATGGTTATGGTCAATACCCTATGCAGCAAATTCGCAAAAGACTGGGTACCATTATACAAGGCCAGCAGGACAAATACGACCACCATGTCTTCTTCACCGAAGGCTTTTTGGCGCGCAATCGAGCACGTATCCGGGGGGCTCTATCTGCAATTACTGTTCCTACTTCTGTTTCAGCAATTATTGCTCAAAATAAGCTTCCCGAACGCCTTTTTTTCGGTAATAGGTTATTCAGTACAAAACCATTACCTTTCCTTAAACGTTGAATTCTATCAGCTGTTGCCGATGAGCTGATCAGCTCAAAACGAATTCAAGCATCGTTAAGCGGAGGCAGACAAGCCAATGTAGCTACGTTCATACCTGATGTTCATTCGCGATCTCAAAATGAATGGATCGACAATTTCCTGAAGCAGAACGGTTATCTTGGTACAACTAATTGCGTAGAGACGTTTCATAACCGTCATATGACTCTTGTGATTTTCCTTTATAGAATATGCAGCCCTTACCCGACTAGGATTAGGTGATCCTAAAAGCTTTTGCCGAAAACGTTTCAGAGAAACCTCTCTTCTTTATCTCTCAAGCTGTTGCGTCGGTAGTTACATTTTACAGCAAATAGAGGCTGCCGTCGAAGAGGCTCTTATTTCCCAATCTTGGGTGGAAGTGCTGGTATATTGCAAATAATGTACATAAACTATGAGTATAATTCATAATATTTCATTAGCCCCTGCTGCCCAGTGTATTTGACGAAGAAGATGCTGAACAAATTATTCAGCACGTGCTAAAGAACAGCCAAAATTTACCTGGAAAAGATGCGCTTGTGATTGGACATTCAGCAGTCACAAGTAATGCGTTCGTCCAAAACCTAAGGCTCATATTTAAGCCAATGATTGAAGAAAAAGCAAGTGAGGTATCTGTTTCTATTTTGCCATAAGTTAGAAGTTACAAGAAATAAGGTAAGTTTTTGTGTATGTAGGTTGTGGCATCTGGAGACTATCTCCAATCTCTTGCAGATCAGCGTAATGCCAAGGAAAAATCGTTCAAACCGGAGCAGAGCAACGAAAAAAAAGATCGGAAAGATGAACGAAGGAAAAAAGCTAATGAAGGCAAACTTGGTGGGGGCACCCAGGTAGTAACAACTTGACTCAATTCATTTAAAATTCTTTAATTGCAATCTATTTTTATTTGTAGGGCAGAGAAACAAAAACTAGGGCTACTAAAAAAAAGTATCAGAAGGGGAAAAATGACTCTGATGATGAGGGGGAAGAAGAATTTGTTGGAGGAAGTAGTTCTGCCTCTACCGAACTTCAGTTCATGTCCCTTGATGAAATTTCTAATGTTTTGAGAAAACAGGAAAACTTGTCTGATGCACCCGACGAGTTCATCGAAGACATTGCGCGGCGTCTTTATCCGTAAAGATAGCCATATATCTGTTTGTTAGACTCAAGAGTGGTTATTAAACTTACTGTCTTTATCTCTAGATCATTGCAGTCTTCGTTCCAAGAGGCAGCCCGGCTGGCGTTTGAAGCAGTACTATCGGCAACATCAGGCCAGAGACGGCAAACCCACAGTGAATTGCAAAATAAAGTGCAATTGTTATTGCAAAATATAAAACAGGTATGGCTATTTTGTGGCATTCTTTCACCAACATGTTGAAACTTGTTTAAATTTTAGGGTGAGAAGGCGATTCAGTTCTTTACTTCATTAGATGTACAGCAGCAGCTTGTTCGCCACCTACTCAAAACAGCTGGATCGGAGTTAGTTAATGAATTGGTTTCGTACGTATCCCAGGATACTAATGTCGCAAACGATTCGAAGGACCTATCTCCTGAGGTATCCAATATTACAGTTTGCTGATTCTACTGCTCAGCGGTTGTAACTTTCTCGTTTGGTGGTTCGTTGCTAACAGGCCCGACAAAAGATAATCAATGGCTTGCCGCAGAATATACGGGTACCGCTTCAAGGACTTCACAAAGCTAGCCAAGGAGCAAGCATCGAAGAATTTCTTTCAGAAGCTGATGTGGCCCTTGCAGCCTGTGATGTCGTCTTGCGCAAAGCGGACAAAAAGAAAGACAAAACAATCCCTATCCAGCAACGTCATGTGCTAATCGAGCAGCTTAATGCAGCACAAGATGCTGCCTTAGTCTTGCATGTGGCTGTTCTTTTGCTTTTCCATACTGTTACCCAAACCGTCCTGACTGCTTCAGGCCGGTTTGTCCCCCAGATTATCAGTTTCCTCCAATCGCACTTACCGCAGCCTCTTGGAGAGTCGCTGTCTGAATTGCAAGGTAATTCTATTTACATTCTATCAAAGCAGTGTAGGGTTGACGTCAATTTTGTGTTTTAAACAGGTTTGGTCATTCAAGAACTAACACGCAAAGGGGATGAAGAACTACTTGAAGCAGTTCGTCAAAAAATGGAAAAACTTATTCCTCGAATTCGTGAGGCTGCTGTCTCATATAAAAAATCGATTGCCATACCCCAAGAGTAAATTTTATGTTTCAAATTATTTACCTCTTAAGTCGAGTTTCGGACTTGAAAAAGCTTCGTCGTGTGAAAATTCCACTTTACAATTACGGACGAATTCCTTTCAAAGATTTTTATTATTATTTTGGGTGATGTATGAGGATTATTAATACAGTTACTTCTTTCCCTCAAAAGACTTGTTGAATTTTTTCAGGGTCAGTTTGCGACGATTTTGCGTGTAATATTTAGAATTCAAGACACAACTCTTATCTTCTTTCAACTCATCGTGATGCGTAACAGCCCTAGGTAATACGTCCACGATAAACTTACCTTGACGTCCACGACGGGCCGTTAGTTAAAGTTGTAATGAATGACCGTGACCAACTTGACATGCGTTGAACTTAAAAAAATAATGAATAAATACGTAGAAAACTGTTTTTTAAAATTATTTAACAGGTATTGGCTGCTGCGGGAGCCAGCGTTTCCTCTCAAGTTCGTATACGAATCTCTTTTTAATAAACGCTAGATGGCACTGTCTTGACTCGGCTTGAGCCATCTGTAATAGAGTGCTGGAAGTGGAAGTGGAGCAAAAGAAAAATCCATGTCTCACTTTCTAATCGTGACGTCAATTTGAGCAATTGTTGTCGGTACTTTCACATAACCACACTTTCGTGTAGCATGTTGGTGCGTTTGGTATTTAGTTTACTGAATTCCTCTCTTGCTTCGACGTTCTCATTTCTTGTTTGACGTAATCTTGCTCATGTGGTCATTTTACGTTGAGTCGCTGATTTGGCTATACCATATCGCACTCTTCTTCAGTGATCGATCCCCACCAGCAAAAGCTTGGTGTTTTCTTCAAACTTCTTCACCCGCATTGCTGCTTCAAGAACTCATTTTTGAAGGTTGAACAAGCTGTAGTTGATTCAAGCAGCAAAAGAAAGGGCGGAAGCTGTTTAAAAGTGAAGCCCACTGACTGCTCCCACTGGAAGGGGGTAGGAGAGTTTATAAGGGGGGTTCTTAATCAGGTCAAGTCCTCTCCTCAAGGTCGCTGTACATTCCCATTCTGTCCATTCTGCTTTGAAATCCTGCCACTGTCTTCTCCTTTGTGAACCAAGCATAGGCTCTTCTTGAATCTTCATAGTTTTGGTTGTCCCTTGTTCTGATCCACTCTTAAATTTCACGTTCGCACGTCAACAACAATGGGAATTCTGCTTGCCAAACTGTGGAATCTTTTTGGAAATGAAGGTAAAAAAATAAAAATAGCCTGATCCTATTGAGGCACAGCTATTATTTTGCCCAGCTTACATTTTTGAGAAAGTCACTAAATCTTCGATAAAACTATATGTAAATTATCTTTGATTGGGGTTAGTTGAACCAGTCAACACATTAACAGAATATAGTGGGTAATCTGAATGTACAAATCATTAAACATCTTGAATTTTTTTTAAATTGCAGAACACAAGATTGTCCTTGTTGGCCTGGACAATGCAGGAAAAACAACCATTCTTTATCAGTTCCTCATGAATGAAGTCGTTCACACATCACCCACTATTGGTTCAAATGTTGAAGAGGTCGTGTGGAAAAATATACATTTCATCATGTGGGACCTGGGAGGGCAAGAATCTCTTAGAGCTGCATGGAATACCTATTACACCAACACAGAGGTAATTTTTGTTGTTTATCTTATATAATTTGAGTTCTTACAATTTTGATTTTTGGTGTTTGTTTTTGTAGTTTGTAATATTAGTAGTGGATTCAACTGACAGGGAAAGGTTGAGCATCACTCGACAAGAATTACATAAAATTCTAGCCCATGAAGAGCTTCACCAATGTGCAGTTTTAGTTTTGGCAAACAAGCAAGATGTCAAAGGCTCCATGTCCGCTGCAGAGATTTCTCGCCACCTGAACCTGACTTCCATAAAGAAACACAAGTGGCAGATTCAAGCGTGTTGTGCACTTACTGGTGAAGGGTAAGCATTTCATACTTTGTTATATTTTAGAATTAGATGTTATCAGAATGCATTTATTATTTTTGTTTTGTTTTCTGAATCAGGCTGTACCAAGGGCTCGAATGGATCGCCAGTCAGATTCGCAAGAAGTAGAAATTTGGCGGGAGGGGAGAGGGTTAGACATAGCGTTATTTAAGTCGTCAAAACTTGACGTTGTATAAATCTAGAATGCTCTCCGAGCAGGGTCCATATCTCATGTGGAGAACTCGTGGAATCATCGTGTATTAGTTCGAAATTGAATAAGCTGTTCCTTTGTCTAGAGCCGAAACATTTTCGGAACTGTACAGTCATCGTGTGCAAATTTTTTTCCTAATGTGGGCTTTCCTTTCAACCAATCTATGTTTTTTACGTACGTGTACAGTTTTTTTGCGCGCCGATCGACCGAATCACAGGCATCTACAACCACGATGAGCTCACCATAGTTTCATTTACTTGTGAATGCCGCTCGTGTATCGAAAAAAACTAGCCGTAATTTCAGTGGAAATAAATGAAGCATTTTATTTTTCGACTAAAACGTGTTGTTTATTTTATTTCCTTGTTTCGTATGGGTTCCTTGGCACGTTTAGGGCTACATGATTTTGATCTCCTGTCTTACTTCCTGGTAAAAAAAAAATAAGTGACCAGTCAACCCCAAAAAAATTCTAGGAAGAGATACAATGAAAGTGGGTATGAACATGACCAACCGCGGACAGTAGTAATGATTCAGTGGCTCTTTGAATTGTTATTATTTGATGATTGTTATTTTTTCTCTTCACGGCGGGTTTGCTAACAAAACACCAAGTGATTTTTCTTGTTATCCTTGGGCAAGTATTGAAAATTGCTTGCTGTAATTGGCAGATCATTTTTTTCAAATGCTATTGCATTACGGTAATTGCGGGAAATAATTTTTGCTGTGTTTACTAATGTCATTAAAAATACGTCACAATTCGTCTTGAATAGGCGATTCCTTCCAATAATCGATAAACAGGGGGGTGACTTAACATATCTAGCGTGGATTCTTCTGTCAGGAAAGTTGCCACATATAAGGTATCAAGTATCGGTAACATTTTAATTTCTACTGACGTTCTCATATGGAAATTGAAATCAAAAACCTGTCTTATGAGCAGAAAGGTGTGTCATCTAAACATGACATCAACATCCCCAAACAAAGTGCAGCCAAAGGTGTGTCTTACAAAATTCCTCATGTGGTGATGAGAAACGGTAAATGCTCTTTTGGCGAATTAACAGCGTGATTCTCAGCTTAGGCCTTCCTAACAAAGAGTTAGTGAATAAAGTAGAAATAGTAATAGCTGAATTTTGACTTTGCAAAGAACAATACAAAAAAAATGAACGCTCTTATTGCCGGAGAAAAAAAACAAATGCTTTTCCAATAACGAGATTAATTAACGCGCACTTGTCTGGCAGCACTGAAGGGCAAACAAATGTCGACGCTCACGTTTTTTAGTGGAGGGTGGGGGTGGTTAAGCATGGAATAAGACACACATTTGGATTACCGAAACAATAAACATCTCTAAAGAACATAAGTGTGTAAGTGCAAGTGAAAATCCTTTTTTTGTTAAATATGAAAATGTGTAAATATTGTTTAAATCGTATTTGCCTTTTCCTTTAGATGTTTATATGGAGCCATTAAGTATACACAACAGCTCGCTAGATGGAGTAGGATCGTCGCCATTTTCATTCACCCACAACTTTGCTCTTTCTATCGACTTGCTCCAGAGAAGAACATGGGCGCTTCGCAAAAAATTGATCGTTTTACATCAAACCATCGCCAAGAAAGTCCGGCGGCAGATAATTATTCCCTATCCATTTTATTCTCAGCCTAACTATAGTCGTTCAACAAAAACCATATAATTACATTGTAAGCAAGATGGATTAGAAATCACACATTGGTGTTGATCACTACCTTTCATCACGAATGGAAAATGGCTTCCAAACAGAACACGTTTTCGCTGGCATTTAGGCAAATACTATCCAAGTAAAATCGTAAGACACATGTCATTATGCCATGGCGATTACTGGAAGACTTCACGGTGGGTACGCCTGCTAAAATTTATGGAGTAACTTTGATGATCTTACTAGCAAACAGTAATGGCGTGACAAAATCAAAAGTGAGAACAATCGTGGTTGGGAACGGCTTCAACGTGGGAAACGAGACTAAAATTATTTGAACAATGTTTTCATTATTTACCAGTGTTATGCATGAAATCAAGTGACCAGCGGTTTTCTCACCATTCTACCCATTATTTTCTTTTTTAAGATGGGGATGGGAGAGTAATTTTCCCTCCATCGTCAAATAACATCCAGAAAAGGAGTGATTGAGTTGTACTCCAGGGGATTTCCGAACTTTCAAGTTAAGGGAAGTTAGCACCATTCTGTTGCACTCGCTAGTTTTAACTCACAAAATTTTGTTTGTTGTATCTACAGTAAAAAAAAAGAAACACGCTATGCCACGAAATTTGAGTATTAATGTGAGTTTTATTTTTCCTTTTAAAATTTCGATTTCAGTGACTTGGTGTGGCTTACTAACAGGGAAATATGACCTTGAGAGGCTAATTTATTACCACTTACGGGTGCATCATTATATTTATGTAATCAACGTCACGTTTCTTTATGCTTACGTTGGTGGTTAGACAGTCGACATTTTACTTTCCATGAAACCGTCCGATTTCCTGTAGTTCTATTTATTTTTCAAACTAGCACATCTGGGAAAATGAGTCATAGAGCAACAACAAAACTTTTGCGTACCTCCACTCGCAAATACCTTACCCATCCTCCATTCGAAACAAGTTTTCCTCCATTTTTTTTTTCTTATCTTTTGTCCTACAAAAAACAAGGATGTTTTGCAGAGGGTTGGGCACGAAGCCAAAGATCTCGCGAAACAGTTTTTTGACGAAATGAGAAAACAGGTGTTTCAACTGACCGCTCCCTGCAGCTGGTAATTTTCTTAAACATTTTTTTTTTTGTTTTGTTCATTATACAAGATATCTAAGCATGCTTTGACATTCTTTCTTTTTCCACAAAACAAAAGCGTTTGCCCTTTTTCTACAGCAAAAGTAATTTCTACTTGAAAATTATTCAAATGAACTGCTTTCGGTAGGAAGAGAGAGCAAAGACAAAAAGGAAACGAAAAGAAAAAGAAATTGTAAATTAACTTACCACGCTGTTTGTCTAAAGTTGGGGATTTTTTTTTTCCCTTGGCATAGACGTTTGTTACAATAACAATAAAAGGCAACACATACTACTGTTCGTTAGAGTATATCGTATTTCAAGCCAGTTGAGTAACTAGTATGCTGACAGTTTTATTCCTGCAACTCCATTTGAAATATTAATAAGGGCAACAGAATGTGTAAACTTTATGTGTTTTTTTTAGTTCGCTCATTCTTTTGACACACTGAAATACCATAATGTTTAAAGTCTATGCCGGTTGCGATCGTGGTATTCTTTGATCATCTATAGCGATGACTTGATGACATTAAATCCTTTAAAGGATATTCCATAACGTTTACGACAATTTTGAAGACAAGTTTGTTCTGATATGAAAAAGGTCATGGGACATCTGCCCTCAGCCAATTTTCTACCAATCCGACCCGTTAAAGGCAGTCCACGCTGCCGTAGGCCTGGGCTGCCATTGGTCACAATGACGCGAATGTGAGTTGACACGCCCCCGAGTATAAAAGGCCCGTGACCCTGTATGGCCCGTAAACAATTTGAGGAGTCAGTGTACTAAATCGGTCCTGGTCGAGATAACCGGGTTTACAATTGTTCCAACAACATAAAAAAAAAAAAATTCTGCAGCCACGAAATCCTCGTATTCAAAGATGGTCTTTGTCAACGAAATTGAACCCGGTAAGTGGAGCCGAAGCGTGTTTTTAGAGCTTAGAATTAAAATATCTGTTTATCTTTGTTTTCTTCCTAGAGTTTTCTTTCAAACTCTATGAGGATCCTTTCGACAGTGGTTATTCAGATGCCAGTGGGGAATGCTCGCCATCACCGAGTTCACCACCACCGTCTCCACTGTCGGACGCCATTCGCTTTGTCTATTATCCTGTTGTGCCATACTACATATTCCCGTTCTTTCCACAAAGTGATATTCCACTTAGCATCAGTCCCGCATTCGAGACATTAATTGAGAAAGAGAACAATGAGTTTGATCCAACTCCAGTTGTTAACAATGTGACTATCGGTCGACTTATCAAATGGACATTGCCGCCACCTACAATTCCATATTTCCCATTGCCTAATTGGGAACCAATGCCATAGTAAAAACGATACAAGTTTCCATTTTTATTCTTGTATCGTAATTTTTTTTCTTTTTTTTTTATAGTGGTATGGAGCAGTTTTGGCAATCGGCTTTTGCTTGGTTCTTTCGTCCGTTATGGTTCGGCAGTAACCATCTTTGGACTCTGCAGCCCATCTCTGCGCCACCAGCTGAAGACGAATGGGCATGGCACGCCATTAGTTATTCAGCTAAAGTTCGTTTCCAATGTCAAGTAAGTCTATACCCGATGCTAACGATGATGGGACAAATTTTTAACACACGAGTTATTAGTACAAACATGGATGGACATCGATGAAGGGCCGCGTGGTATTTTGGTACCGCATGCGTCGACATAACAACGTTATCGTTTCCGAAGCTCGTTTCAAACTTTACGGGCAACAGTGCAATCGTTGCCACAAAAATCGTCAGGTAAATTTTGAGTTTTATTACATTACTTGAGTGCACATAATTCAGGTTTTTTTTATTTTAGGATTTTTTGACTCCATTGTGGTACCATGAAGAAATCGAAAATGCAATTCGTTTTCTGGCAACAGAGGTAGCCAAGACGTATTATGGCGGCGAGAAGCTTCCTGTTCCTCGCAGACTTCGTCAGGGCAATCCTAGTAGACTTACCCACCATGACCCAACTAGATGCCAGGCATGTGTTGAAGGTCTTTGCGTTATACGCTTTTGATAGAACATTGAAAAGAAGTCAATGTTATTTTTTTTTCTTATTTTTCTAACATCATGTGTTCAGCATGTATCTTTTAGTCACTTGTTTGTATTATGTGTGCGTCGGTTTGGTTTATAGAACCAATAAAAACAAATGATTTTTATTAGAATATCTTAATTGTTATTTTCCTGAATCGACCATGGAGAAATCTCAAACCTGTTCTTTTACTTTGAGATGAAAGATGACTAATGTGGTTTCGTTTTGCACCGCTCTTAAAACAATTGGAGTAGACTGATGTAGTTTTGCATCGCTCCAAAATTAATGGGAGTAGACTAATGTAGTTTTACATAATGCTACGAGGCAAACACGCAAAATGAAGGGAATGTTTGTGTAGACACGGTGTTCCAAGCTTCACACGATTTTATGCCTAGAGGCTGATTCGGTCATAGTTGTCTCTAGAACAATCCATACAAGCGTTACAATTTGTTTTTTTCTGTGCAAGAAAAAAAAAGATGCATCTGTTGATATTCCACATTTTTTTTTCTTCGCGACCTTCAACATTTTCCCCCTTTTCAAAAACATTATAGAAGCACATGATCACCTCCCCCCTTTCACTTTCTCATGAAGTTCAACAGTCATCTTCCTTCTACATTGACAAGTCCCGAGAGACCTTAAACAGTTGGACATAAGCCTTCCTCAGAAATTTACGGAAAGACATGAAACCCCTCACCCTCAACTAACTTTTTAAACCAATAAATCTTAATTGGAATTAACTGGCTAGTTTTTTTCCCATTGTAATAGCGGCCATTTTTGTTTCGGTTTCATGTTTGCCCTCAAAGATTTCCTTCGATGCTTGGTTTTCACTTCATGTCAAAAACAAAGATGACGTTGAAAAATGCATCTTGTTCCACGGCTTTCTTCGTCAGCATTGAAATTAACAGAATAAAACAGTAGTTGAAATGTTAAAATAAAATTTACTCTAATCGCATCTTTTAATTAGATTTATTTTAGTTAATTTAAGACGATGAAGTTCAGTAGATAAGTTCTTCACCAATCACCTAGGCCAAGATCGAGCTGGTGGGGCGTAGACGAATGAACTTGTTTGTATGATCCTTCTATGGGAGGAGCTTCCTGACCTTCTTAACCTAACTTTTCCGATTCTTCAGTTATTCAAAGGTCATGGGATGTGGAACATAAACTAACCACGCTTAGTTTTTTAATTTATTAAAATTTTTTTTTCTATATTATCATAATGTATCCTGCATCAAGTATTTTCAACTTAAATCCATCTTATTGTGCACCACCAATGGGTAAATATAAAACCACAACATTATGCCAGTTTTATCGGACTGTGTGGGGCGAGTTAATGAAGCAATGTTTATTTTCTTTCAGCAGATAAATATTTACCAGTAGAAGTTATGTTTGGTGGTGGTCATTGGAGTTATGTCTTCCAAGATGGTTGTTGCTGGAGGCCCAACGAAGTATCATGGACACCTTACTCCATCTCGCCTGTGGCTGTTGCTCCATCATTTTGCATGCTCGATGTGTTACCGCCAAAAACTTCGATGGCATGCTATTTATCGGTACCAGCTGCGGAAAGTGCGATGACGTGCTTTTCATCGCTACCTGGTGGCGATAGTTGCAGTAGTCTGGAATCATCACCGACGACATCTTTGTCATCCAAAAAACTCGCTTTCAGAATAGAAAATAGTGATGACAAGATTTGGCGGTTTCCAAAAACTGCACCGCCACCCGTTCCATTACCTGGTTGGAATCCATTACCATAGTAAGTGTGTTCGAAATATTTACTTTAGTCACGCGAAAATGGTTTAAATTGCACTGCTTTCCAAATTGCCGCGGGAAACGTATTTGTAAGTAGTTTCATTATTAGTAAATCGATAGGGCAGACAACTTTGCAGCTGCAATTTCTACTTTTGCATAAGCATTGTCACCCGAGAAAGTGAACAATAAATTCCGTCCTTGGACTGTTTAGTTACCAAATGTCAACCTTGCACTATTAACGTCAATTCCAAATGATACCGAAATACGTCCATTCTATCTTGCCATTTCGAAGGCTGATCGACGTTATTTTGGATTTCCTTAGTTTATTTAAACATGTCGTTTGTTTAAAAAATAAACAAATCAGATCTAGTTTTTACGTTCTCGTGCAGGTAGTTGGGTAGTAACAAGCTGCAATTTCCTCGTTTCAAATGGAAATTTAGCAATTGGCCTTTTCTCACATGGTCATGGCATCCCCCAAACACGTTCGGTTTCCTAATTTGACCGTATCTTCGAAAGTGTTGAGTTTTCTGGTTTAAATTATGCTCAATATTTTCTATGCTTACCTGCGTGAACGAACCTTTTCCCGTACTAGTTGCTAAATACCTGTTTGACTCGATATTGAAAAACGAAACCTGCGGGGCGTTTTTCGGGGAAATCCCCGCTGTTTGTGGCATCCAGATTGCGTTCTTTTTGCTTGCCCTAGAATTTTCTTCTCCTAATGGTCAGTCATTTGCAAAGTATGAACGGTGTCGCGTGCGTCCTCTTAGCGTAATTCCATGTCACCTGGCGTCACGATGATACGCAACATTGTTTCGTTCCAGTGGTCACCCCTGTACCCAATGATTGTACCTGTCCAACCGTACTACTTTGTTGTTAACTACCCCAGCGGATATCAGCTTCCTACAGCTATCAATCTAAATGGTAGACAAAAGTTTAGAAATTCTCAAGAGTTTGTTCAATCTCTTCTGGCAAACTTCAAATCCGAACGTGGTGTGTACTTCATCCCTTCCTCTACATTCTCCGGCGATCCTTACGGGTAGTTTAGGCATCCGACGCCCGACAACATATGACTTTTCTTGTTCATTTATTCTTTTTCTGTTTCTTTATTTCATAGTGGATTGGAAAGATTTTGGAAAAACGCTTTCATGTGGCTGTTTATCGAGCTATTTGAAAACAATCACCTGTGGACGTTAAAACCCGTTGAAAAGCCTCCGGATGACGATGGGAAAGGAACGCCTTGGGAAACGGTTATCCATTCCGCCAAAGTTCGTTTTAATTGCGAAGTAAGTTACAGTTTGTCCAGAGAGTTTTGAAAATAATTAAATAAATTTTTATCACTTGGGGTTGGTGTATCTAGCAGGCCAATCATGGATGGACTTCAATGCAGGGGCGTGTCGTTTTTTGGTTTCGAATGCTCCATGGAATTGAAAGTGGATTTGCCAGAGGAGAAGTGGTCTTCAAGTTGTACGGCCAAAAATGCGAACGCTGCACATCAGGAGTATATATATATATATTTTCAATCTTTAACAAAAAATTGTAATTGTTTGAGCTAATGGACCTTTTCATTATAGGCATTCGAGACACCGCTTTGGTATCCGGAAGAAATTGCGAATGCCATGTGGAACCTTTACTCTAAAGTGGCTGAAAAATTCTATGGTAGGCCTCTGGATAAGGTAGTCCGTGGCTTGCGAGGAGGTAAATTTTACAATTCATATTATTCCATGAGTTGCAACATTATTCGTTATTCTCCTAGGTAAACCACGAACACCTCATAAACCGGAATTATGTCAATCCTGCAGCGACGGACTCCCGTGTGGCAAATTTTAGCATGAACCATTTCGCAACAGCGGTAGTGTTGTGTTAAGTCATTGGTTTAAAAAATTCAAAAATCCTCAGAATTTAATATTTTTTGTTTCTCGTGCGCTTTTAAAGTTTTTCGTCCCTTTTATCTGAATGTGTGCATTTTTCGACTTTTTTCGTCTTCTATATGTTTGTTATTTCCCTTTATTTGATCATGTGTGAATGCCATCGTCTATCGGACATTTCTACTTTTCAGCACCGTTTTTTCCTCTCTTTTTTCCTAATTTTTGAGTTGCCATTGTGTAATAAAAATGCACTTCGCCAATATGGTAGGATACGTTGCTTTATGGCAGCGATAGTATACGGAAATGCGGGTACGGCAGCTGCGTCATTTCTTCACTCCGACAGATGGCGGTTTAGCTATAATGATAACCGCTAAATCAACATATCCGTCTCCTGTTTTCCCTGTAGCATTAACGCATTTGTTTCAGTGTCTTACCCTTAGAAAAATGACCAAGGACCGCTTGGCTGATCTGCAAGCGGTATGTTTTCATCGCTGTTATGTATCTCATTTTTCCTATTCTAAAAAGTTGAAGCAAATATTCTTGAAAACAGACATCTTAATTTTTTGTTTCTATGTGCCCAGAAAATTTCTTTTTTGTTCTAATGAAATTAGCTTGTAGGTTTGTAAGCGGCGAGGGAGTACGGTCGAAAACGATGGATTTCCTGACGACAGTGCCCTGGATTTCGGTTACAGACTTCTTATGGAGTGCACGTATCTAAACGATTTTTTGACTGATGTAAATTTTGCAATTGCTTTGTTTCGTAATAGTTGAAAGGACTTTTTCCTTTTTGACCTAATGTTGTGTTTTGAACGATGGGGCGTTGCTGGTGCAAGGCTTGCAAGGTACGGGAACAGATCGATTGGTTGAAAACAACGGTGCAGGAAGTTAAAAAGAAACAGAGCACAATCTTGTCGGCACCAGTGATTAGTGACGGTATGCGAATAATAAAATTAACGTAAATTTTCCAAATCGTTCATTAAATAACAAGCAATGTGTCTTTTTATTAGGAGCAAGGAAAGAACTTGATGACTTGATAAATTCTATAAAGAAGGTGGCCAAAGGAATCCAACAAAGACTTAAAGGTACAGAATTGACTTAAGTGTGGAACGCGTTTTAACGGTCATTATGGTGAAATTCAAGATTTCAAAATAGAAATAGAGCGTGCACGGAAAGATAATCCAACATCTGCAGAGCCTCGGATACGCGAAATGCAATATGAAACTTTAACCAGAAATTTTGTTGAAGTCATGGTCGAATGTAATGTTATACAGGACGAGCATCGCCAAAGATGTAAAGAGCGATTCCAACGGCAATTAGAAATCGGTAATTAGAGAACTGTTATTATTCTATTGATATCTTGCAGGACTTGTTATTAATAATATTTTGTGAATTAAAAATTCAAACTAATGCTTTTATCTAGCTGGGCATGCAACAAGCGACGAGAAGTTGGAAAAAATGCTAGAAGAAAGCAATCCATCCATTTTTACCCAAGAAGTATGATAACGTGATCATCAAAATTTCAGTTGATTAGCTTTGTGTTTCCAGATTTTATCTGAAACCGCGCAAGCACGGCAAATTTTGGGCGATATTGAGGCTCGCCATAAAGATTTGTTGAAGTTAGAACTGTCAATACTTGAACTGAACTCCTTGTTCAATGATATGGCGGTGTTGGTTAACAACCAGGTATACGCATCATTCAGTTCTTCATAAAAATTTGAGAGCTTAAAAAATTTAAATTAATTAAAGGGAGATTTGATCGATCGTATTGCCTACAACGTGGAAAATGCTGTTGAATTTGTTGGGAAAGCTGCCCAACATACGAAAAAAGCAAATATATATATAAAGCGTCTACGATGGGTTAGACTGTAAATATCTTTGTTGCTAAGTCAAGATAAAATGATTTTTATTTTACAGAAACGTATAATAATTATTTCCATCATTGCTGGGATCGTAATCATCGTAGTTGGTTCCATCGTAGGCGGCTGCCTCAGCAAGAGGTAGTTCAACGCTAAATAGATGTCAAGAAAAAAAAAAAATATCAGAATGGTATTTTTACAATTGTTATGTTCGTAAATACAAGCTATTAACTTTTACTCCATTCTAAAACAAATATTTTTTGGCGAGAGAGTATTACACATTTGCCTCACCTTTTTAAAGTGGCGCTGCAATTTCGTGTTGTAGTGCAGCAACCTCGTTGAGACGACTGAGTTGAAATGGCTGCCTTCAGCTTGTTGAGAGCTTTTGCGAGTAAGGTTAATTTGCCGAAAAATGCAATTAATCAGGGAATTTTGGTGTTACGCTCAAACCCCAATAACGCCCTTCGTAAGTAACTTGTGTTTTGTTATTAATTAATATACAACTTAAATTTAGGTAGCAAAACCGTGCATATAAGCAATAACCAATTGGTCATATTCTTTAGTATTTTGGTTAATTAATAACATGTTTTCTATTTCTAATAGAAGTCGTAAGGCAGATGAGCGAACATCGTACCATGCACATCAAACCGTCAAGGTGGTCATGGAATCGATTCAAGGATTTCATGCATTTCTATATTATGTTAGGAGCCATCCCTGCAGCCTTTGTAATCACCTATGTCAATGTTTTTATTGGCCCTGCCAGATTAGCTGAAATACCCGAAGGGTATGTCCCTGAAGCTCACGAATACTTTCCGGTGGGTATTTAAATGATTTTGTATCATTTTCTACATAAATAGCTTGAATTGTGTTTTCTTTGAAGCATCCAATCACCCGCTGGCTGGCCAAGCATGTTCACAAAAGTTACCAACAGGAATATGAAATTATGTGTCATCACATTTATGAAGTTGAGTATGAGCAGAAGCTGAGGTAAGTAAATTAAGGATGTTATACGGCCTAGATAAATTCTATTATTGTTGATTTTGAAATTATTAGGCAAGCTGAAAAGCGAATTAAGCAGAAAATGGAAGAAAAACAAGATACCCAGGCGTATTACTATCAACCTGTTAGCTCACGCCATGAAAGGTCTATTCGCGACAATGCTCAGACTGATCTAGAAATGTCAGGATCAAACTAAGGTCATGATTTTCCACCTAAAATAGAAGGAAAGCAGTAGACAGCCAATAGTCCTTGAAGGTCTGTAAATATTAAAAGAATTGGTCTAAAAAAATACAATTTAGACCTAAAATGGTTAACTGCATTTTATCTTAACTTAACACAAGCCAACACCCCCCCCCATACTTTGTTGTTGACAGAATTGTTATTTTTTCTTTGGTCTAGTCAAAGCATTTTTAACAAGTCAACAAAAAAACAATCGAAAAAGTCAACGTACACAATTGCTGGGTATTACTTGCTTATGGTATGGAAACACCTGAAAACTTTAAGGCAGCTCAAGTATGTTGTGGTCCTGGTATAATTTTTGGGTTTTATCGTAAACTTTTTTCATAGCATCTACAGCTTTAGGAAGTAGTTCAGCATAGTGTTCTTCAGTTTCATTGGGCCCCTTAATCTGATGAGATTGAATAAGTATTTTATGCTTTCATTATGCACAACTTTAATATTTACCCGTTGCAAAAGACCCAATTTGGTAGGTAGAGCATACATTGCCATAAGTGCAGCTTTTTGAATAATCCAGGGATGATACTGGCCTAATGTGGCACTGTATGTTTTCTGACAAGCTCCTGAAAGCTTATCATCTGACTTCAGCTTGAATAGCTCTTCCAGAAATAAGGCAATAAACACTAGAGAAGCAGCAAAGTTAATAAATGATGATTTAGAAAAATTGTTCGGTAATACAGTTATTACATAAAGCTCTATGTAGGCGCAACAAAGTACGACTTCCAGATATATACTTTGAATCACTAAATTTGTTATCGTTCTCCTCATATATGATCATGTCCTCAATGGTTTCAAAATGTTGACCATTGGGGCCTTGCCTGAAAGCCTGTAATATTTCAAGCTTGCTTGTCACATCGGAGGACACAAAACCAAAAACTGTGCCCATTAAACCAAAAAACCTGGTACATAATCATATGACATAATTATTTTATTTACTGAAGGCCAGTTCTTAATTACTATAAAGTAATACTTGTTAAATTCTGTATAAGCATTGATGTAAGAATCCATATCAAGTCTAGGGGACTTTTCATAAACTGCAGATAATTTAACATGCAAATAGTCAAGATCAAACTTCTTTTCGGGCGATGACATTTCCAACAACTTGTAATTAAGTTGTCGAGGCAAAATACGGAAACTTCAAGTAAACGACGGCGAGGTAAGACGGTTCACTGATACAAATCCCGTTAACAGGTAGCCTATTATCATTCCAAATAGATTTTGAGCTGATAAGGGCTTGATCAACACACCATATGGCTAACTTTGATGAAATTTACAAATTTAACAATTTGCTGTCAAACTAGTGTATTTTTATTGTTTTTAGTACACCAATATTATTAAATTATATAAACAAAATAGTGTGATTTTAAGTTGAGCCAGATTGGCACACAAATTTTGTGTGGTCCAGAGATAGGTTTTAACTTCGACCGCTACGCGGTGTAGAACAGTTCGATTTTGACAGGCAGTTTCTTAAGACGTTTTTATAATCTATGTATGGTGATGGACGATCAGTGTTATTGTTAATTTTTTTTTCTTTCAAGAATAGATTTTTCTGGGCGTTTGCTTAACCCGATTACTTTGTATTTTCATACTGAATCATTCCATTACCTGGAAACACCCAAAAATCTCTGTCAGCAGAGTGGTCGCTTTTCCTTGTAGTCTCACTCGTCATTTTTTATTCTATACTCTGGGATCCGTTGCAATATTTTAATATCGTAATGGCTAGCATTCCAATTGAAAAGCAATTTTCCCGACTAGGTGTTTCAAGTGATGTTAACATTCCCAGTCAAACAAGTTATGAAATGTCACCCGACAGTTTAAGAAAGTTTGGTCCTTCTGTAGCTCCTAAACCCCAATATAAAGCACAACCCCAAGTGCCTATTGTCCCCAAAAGTTCTAGTGTTTCCAGTTGTCTTGAACCATCATTTAGTACTCTGCTTAAAACTCACAATGCTGATGGCAGTCTGATAACAAGTTTCAGTTCGTCAAGCAACTACGAAAATGTGGAAACCTACCATCAGGGTGAAGAGCCAATTTATGGCAACATTCATCAGTTAGGATCATCCATACTAACTTATTTGCCTCCTCCGCCCCCTCCTCCAGCCTTCGCATCGCCATGTGACAACGACGTCGATTTGCCTCTACCTCCGCCGCCGCTACCCTCGGATCTGTCGGGCTACTACTCCGGCGTCGGCGGCGACCATCTGCATCTGTTCCCCACGCCGCCCTCCGCCGAGGAAGTGACGTCACCCCCTTCTCCAGTTAGCTCGAGCTATTCCGAGTTGCGGAGAGCTGGTTGCGGATCGACAACAGGATCGACTAGCAACTATGCCCCGTTATCGCAGGTCTTGTATCTTTTCAAAGTCACGCCATCTTGATAATTCTCTTTCATTCTTTCCACACTTATAACACATTAGCTGGTGAAATATTTCTAACTTATTTGCCTTGGCCTCACGCGTTTGCCTTAAATAGTGGTGGGCAGACTCACCTATCCGATCGGAATAACGAGTCGCCGTCAAGGTTGCTAGAGAGTTTTCGCTTTTCGACCTTGGTTTATACGGAGCGATGGTTGTTTATCTTCCCTCATAGTTTCTTTCTGCTCGTTCCAATCTTAAAAAACATGCCAAATTTTACTCTTTAAGAGGCGGGACGTTTCATTTTTGCTGGCGCACGATTACCAAGAATTTGGCTTGATTCGCACGACACTTGGCCGAAGGTGATTCATGGTGTCTCGTGTGGATGGATTGCGTCATTACGTTTGCGACCTTATTAACCCAAACAAAATGTGAAGGTTTGCTATCAACAGCCGTTCGGCATCGATTACATTTGAAAAGAAGATTGTAGAAAAAAAAGGGACCCCAAGTGTTGACAGGCAGCCACAAGCGGACGTTTTGTATATCGCTCGCCCCTGCAAACGAGCAGCGGGAGCTATAAATAATTTAGGCGACCAAAAACGAGAGTTCCCTTACAAGAATTTTAGGACAGCGGGTGAGCAAACTCACTTGCATTGCAATCTTCCATTTTTTTTTTGCTCTCGCCTTCTAGTGTACATAACAGCTGGGTAAAAGCAAAACCACCAACTGCAGTTCTGTATGTTACGTTTTAGGAAATGGAATTTTTTACAACTTATTTGTTATCAGTTTTTTTGTTTGATGAGCTATTCTTATCAAATGTGCTTGACGACGGATTCCTAGCCTGTCCACTAAACTCGCCATTCAGTATGTTGCTTTTGGACCGTGTCCCGAAAATGGTTGGTTCAAATCCTCTCTTGAATAGTTGAATTTTGTGAATTTTCTCTCTCACCTTCCATCAAGGAATGGGCCCATAGTCCGAATGCAAACAGGCACGTTAAAAAAAGAATTTAAAGAAAGAAAAAGAGATAGACTGCGCGCAGCGCGACTTATATGGCAGCAAAAGTTGGAGCTCCGCGTGCCGCGCTGAGGTGGTGGGAGGAACAGAAGGAGGAGTTGGGAGCATCTAGAGGGTCTCTCGTACTCGAGTGAAACGTAGCCGAGCAAAGATCCGTGCGCTTCTAAAATGTTTCCCGCACTTGATTACGTGTTTGGCCCCCTCTCTGGTGAGCGTGTCACCTTTTTGGCTCAGTGGTTTGGCACGCGGATTTCGGACTACTTGTTGCTGGAACGGGCTCCATTCCTCGACTCATTCAGTCACTAACCCAATTCTTTCCGGTTGATATCCTAAATTTTTGGATTTCCTTTTTTATTCGACATCAAAACACCTGTGCTGTTAAACCTCCTTGTTTTCACGCTCGGTATCAGTTGTGTGCTCAGGATGATTTCAAACTGTAGGGTGCTAATATTTTTTTGTTTGTTTTGATTCCATTTCACGATGGGGTATTGATGATCAGGCATCGAACTACGAGTCGCTGTACGAGCCGATTCAACCGCGAAACCATCATCACAGTCCCGCTGGCAGCATGTCGAGCCTGACTCGTCCGTCGCACTACACGACGTCTCCCTATCCGCCTTACGGCGGTAGCAGTAGCAGTACCTCCTACGGCGGATCCGTCGGTGGAGGATCCGCTGCTGCGGCTGCCCTGAAACCTCAGACCGGTCACGCCAACAAGGGAGCCACATCGCCCGTACAAGAAGAAGAAGTCGACGCACTCACCAATTTGCTCGTCCAGTCTATGGATAATGCTGCTGACCCGGAATTCTTCGGTCAGTATTCTATCAACCATCGTCGCATGATTAGTGAAGTGCGTACGGAAAGACAAATTCCAGTTTTTCAGCCACAAGTGGCTCTTAAAATCCAGCCACTTTGAACTGGCCATTTTTTTTACTGCCCTTGCGATAGACAATATTGTTGACTTGGGCATGTGGCACGAAAAACTTATTCGGAGCATAAATATCCACGTCAAGGACGCTGATATTTTTTCCTCTTTCGGCTTTATGCCTGGCCCGGCCCTTTGCTGTTTACATACTCATGCTGGTTTTCTTCTCTCTCTCTCTCTCGACGACGTCAGGAATGTGTGCCGATTGCGGTCTGAAGGTCGTGGGTGAAGGCTCCGGTTGCACGGCCATGGACCGTGTGTTCCACATAGCATGTTTCACCTGCCGTATCTGCAACTGCCGTCTGCAAGGAAAGCCGTTCTACGCGGTCGATGGCGAACCCCATTGTCAAGAATGTTACCTGGTAAACACGAAAAAGAAAACAAAACTTGACTGTAAGAAATGGGCTCAATTTCTTCATTTTTTTCTGCATACGGGCAAATAGAATAGCCTAGAGAAATGTTGCGTTTGCTCCGAGCCGATTCTTGATCGCATCCTGCGTGCCACTGGAAAACCTTATCACCCTCAGTGTTTCACCTGCATTGTTTGCCTCCTCTGTCTGGATGGCATTCCGTTCACTGTTGATGCCGCCAACCGTATTCACTGCATTGATGATTTCCACAAGTAATATATCGGTATTCCATTTGTTTTTTTATCGAAGAAATAAATTAAATAGGAATTTGGTTTGTTTTCAGGAAATTTGCCCCTCGTTGCTCCGTTTGTCACGATCCTATCATGCCAGAACCTGGCCAGGAGGAAACTGTTCGTGTAGTTGCTCTTGATCGCAGCTTTCACGTGCAATGTTACAAATGCGAGGTAAACCAGTTAACATTTCCTTTAATGGCAATATACTTACTGTTCTGTGTCGTTAGGACTGCGATTTAGTTCTGTCGTCTGAAGCTGAAGGACGTGGTTGTTACCCGCTTGATGGACGTGTCCTTTGTAAATCGTGCAACGCCATAAGAGTCAACGCATTGACTTCTACCACATCGACCGAGCTTTAAAGAAAATTGTTCAAGTTCTCATAGGAAAATGTGAGAGAAGCTTTAACAAGGGAGTGTGTTGGAGACCATTTAACAGATTTCCGACACTGTTACTCTGTATTAAATGATGAAAGAAACAAATACCTGGCGACAGGACAGAATTAACGACATTCGACCCCTTAATGGTTGCCATAAAAAAGTAATCGGTTGAAAATTTTACGCCTCTTTTTAATGTGCTAGTGTTTCTATTTGTAGCGAGTTAGAACCGTTTATTTTATGAATTTTGATGTTGTGCATACCACGCAATCTTCACGAACGCACAAAAACGACTGTCTTCCCTGACATAGAAAAATACAACTGAGATAATATTCTGCTCACACAAACATGTCATCATCTATGTCAAGATGGACTTCTGGTGGAATGTCAGTTTTCTTTTTTTTCACCAAGGCTTTCCCTTTGTCTGTTTTTGCATTTTCTTCCAAGTTTGGTGATCCTAGTGTTGCTAGTATGGCTTTCTGTAATCAATGCAATGGACTCAATTGGCTTCCTTCAATGTTTTGTTTCTGGAATACTTACTAAATCTTCATTCCTTCGTACAAGCAGCTTGACATCATCCAGATTGATGGTTGTACGCTTTCCATGCCTCAATAAAAAATTGTATATAATAATGCCTATATAACTTCTCTTTAAACACCAAAATTTACAGAACTAATACTTAGCAAAAGCTTCCAAATCCTGTGATATTAGTTTGATCTTCTGCCAAAGGATTTCACTTATAGTTGCAATCACATTTTTGTCAAAACTAATTTGAGTTTTGATTTCCTGCTCTTCACACATTTTACCCACAGTAAAGTGTATTGAAGCTTTTAATCGCTACATATTGAATAAAAAATTGAATATAGATGCTTAATGACGATCTGCCAAAAACAGTTTACTTGTATGTGATCAGTGTCCATTACAATGATCAAATTAATAAATTTTCGAAATTAGCAAATGAAAAGTTTATATTTAAAAAAATCTGTAAACTGAACGTTACAATATATACTGTGCCACAGTGGTTTGTAGTTGTCTGTATCACAATGTGCTTCTGTTGGTAGTTGCAAATAAGGTTTCGAAATTGCACATCATTCCCTAGTTTTTATTTCGGGTTTTCAAATCGAAAAGCTAAAAGTTTTTATTTTCCTTAGAGCAGCTTTAAAGTGGAGCTTTGAGAAATTTAGTTTTTAAATTTCTCAAGAAGTGTAATCACAAAAGAGAGCTGGCAATGTTCCATGAATTGTTACCGGGGGTAAACAAATAGAGACGCGTTTCTGCTAGTTCAAGGAAATAAAAGTATTTGTGGACTTCCCCGTTTTTCCTAGTGAATGCCAGGTGACAGTACCCAGTTCTAATGCACAAGTAAAGGTAGTTATCTCGATTCGGAAACTGCAAGGATCAAACCTTTAAACATGGCTGATACCTGTAATCAAACTACTGTGACTAACGCCTCGACCGCTGGAGTCGGTACGATTCGCTTAAACAACATACAGAAAATTCAAATGCGCAAGCAGCAAGTCCGCGAGTGGCCTCATCCCAAAAAATTGGAAAAGCTGGCTGTTTATTCTAGTTGCAAGGTATGTGGGCAATCAATTTTTAAAATTATGAAACAAGCTTTTGTTAATTAGAATGCATTGCTGACGTTGAAATGCTTGTTTTCTCCCTTAGGTTGATGAGAGCTGCAAATGCAATGGGTGGAAAAATCCTCCTGCACCTACAAATGTGAATACGACACCAGGAATGACAATGGCTCTTCCTACAGCTAATTTAACTGATCCTTGCCGCAGTTGTTCACATAGCCTGTCAGAACATGTATCACATTTGTTAAATTCAACGAATGAAGAACTGAATCAACTTTTGAGTCTGGTAGTCGACATTGAAAACTTGTTTGTCTGTGTAAACAAGGAGGAAGATCCAGACAATAAACAAGTCTACTTTTGTCTCTTTAAAGTAAGAAATATGCCAAATTTCATACTTCTATCAGCATTAAAAATCTGATCTTTTGTTTTGTAATTTAGCTATTAAGGAAATGCATAATGCAAATGACCAAACCAGTTGTTGAAGGTCCACTGGGCTCTCCTCCATTTGAAAAACTTAGCATCAGCAAGGGTATAAACAATTTTGTCATGTACAAATACAGTCAACAAATACCAAAGGTATTATTGAAACTAATTTTTTTCTTTGAAATTCACAACTCTTCACTAACTTTATAGGAATTCCAAAAAATGGGTGATTTGGCCAAAATGTTCATTCATTGTCTTAATCATTGGAAATTGGAAACACCAACTGTTTGGAAACAACATTATCCACAAGCTGATCTTTCCGTGTATCGAATGAGCTACACCAGGTGTGTTCTATCATAGTTCTAACGTAGATAAATTTGCGCGTAAGTTTACTTTATTTTTCTGTTCTGATAGGTGGTTATGTTATTGCAACGTACCGACGTATTGCGATTCCTTACCATGCTACGATACCAGTGCTATTTTCGGTCGAACGTTCCTACGTCTGATATATTCAACCGTTCAGCGGCAATTAATGGATCGGTTTATAGCCGAAAAAGATCGGTTACCACCCGAGCGACGTGATATGATTATCAATCAGTTCCCGAAGTTCTTGGCAGATATGGAAATGGAACTAGGAAACGATGCGTCACCTGTGTGGGATCCATCCTATGTTCATCGCCCCGCAAATAACCGTGAAAGCATAAAAGGTTTTTGTTTGACTCATGTTTTATTATTGCATTTTATACTTATACTAGAATGCTATAAACTTTAGACGAAAATGTAGCACAACCAGGGGAAGCAACCTTTCACCGTTTGACGACTAGTGGAATTGTCAGGTCTATTTCGAAAGATGCCGAGAAGTAATGATATATATTTTTTTATTGGTTCAGAATGAAAAAAAAAAGCTTTTATTGTGCAATTGAAAATAGGAACTTACTGAAGCGACAAGGGGATAATGAACCTAGTACTGAAGGTGATACAAAGAGGCTGCGTTTGAGTGACGACATCTCCGAAGAAACTGTTGCACAAATTCTTGCTGTGATCAATGACCCCAAAAAGATGCTAGGACCCGAAGTAAGTTTAACACATTTAGGTCTTTTCGCACATTTTAACGAAATATGGTACATAAAAAATTTTCTTCCCAGAGTGTGTTTCCAGAAAACGCGCCTAGAGACGAAGCAGCAAAACAGGAAGAACGTCGTGGTTTGATATCCTTCCACGTAGTGGGCAACTCTCTTACACAAACTGTATCAAAACAAACTATGTCTTGGTTGGTTGGCTTACAGAACGTTTTTTCTCACCAATTACCAAGAATGCCGAAAGAGTATATCACGCGATTGGTTTTTGACTGGTGAGATTAATAGTTACTTTGTGTCATATTCATTCATAAACAAACGTTTCTTTTTAGCAAACATCGAACTTTGGCGTTAATCAAGGATAATAGACCAATCGGTGGTATCTGCTTTCGAATGTTCCCCAGCCAAGGTTTCACCGAAATCGTATTCTGTGCCGTTACCTCATCGGAGCAGGTTAAAGGATATGGAACTCACTTGATGAACCACATCAAAGATTACCACATCAAACACAATGTCCTCCACTTTCTTACTTTTGCCGACGAGTACGCTATTGGTGAGTAAGCTAAATATGGACAAGCAAGGAAGTTTCATACTGATTTTGCTACGTCTTTTTTAATAAAGGATATTTCAAGAAACAAGGATTTAGTAAAGAAATTAAGCTTCAAAAATCCGTTTATAATGGATACATTAAGGACTACGAAGGTGCAACATTGATGGGTTGTGAATTAAACCCACGAATTATTTACACGGAGTTTACCGCAATTATTCGAAAGCAGAAAGAGGTATGAGTGATTAAGTTTCTCGCGATGCAATTTTTTCCCCTAATACATTTTGTCTACAGATCGTTAAGCATCTAATTGAAATGAAACAACAAGAAATCAGCCAGGTTCATCCAGGCCTCAATTGTTTTAAAGATGGGGTTCGTGAAATTCCAATTGACAGCATTCCGGGACTTAAATTGACAGGCTGGCGGCCCTCCCACGGCTACGGTTCGAAACGTGTAATTGAAGAGACTTTTGATGCAGAGCAGTTGTACCAAGCCCTACGTTCAGTTCTCAATCAGGTAGTATTTTCATGGCTGTAGGATAAGCATAGAGTTTCATAACTTATTGTTTAGGTGAGAAGTCACCCTTCCTCATGGCCTTTCTTGAAGCCAGTTGATCGGGCTGAAGTTCCAGATTATTACGATCACATCAAATTTCCAATGGGTATTTTTCCATTACGATGGATAGGATACTATCTAGTGTACACGTACTATGAGGAATCGTTTTTTAACTGCAGATTTGAAGACCATGGGGGACCGACTAAAAAACCGGTATTACGTCCACCGTAAACTATTTATGGCAGACATTTCCCGAATGTTTTCGAACTGCCGCCATTACAACGAAGCGGATACAGAATATTGCAAATGTGCCAACGCGCTCGAAAAGTACTACATAGTTAAAATGAAAGATGCCGGCCTCTGGGAAAAATGAAACTGAAAGCAGCATTCAACCTGGAGATTCAATATTAACAAATATTTATATTACTTGCACACTCAACCGATGACAAACAAGGTAAACATCCAGCAATACGAGAACCGATTTTGAAAAAAATCCGCACCACTTATTTGAACAATCACAAAATCCAAAACTTCGCATCAATAGTTATTGAGCTTACTGTCCGTTGATGGCGCTTGTTTGTGAGCGAGATAGAGAAAAGCAATGGATGACAACGCACTGACGAGGAAGATTACGTCAAACCATCTGTGATAAAATGAAAATTGCAGATCTCCAAGCACTTGAGTGATGATGGTACGATACTCGGCAGGCATGTTCATGCGCATGAGTAAGACCGAGGACACGAAGTACATTCCCTTAAAAATCATTTTAAGAAATTATCCCTTAATAACAAAAATTATAAGTTTTAAATATTACCATAATTTGGGCCAGAAGTAAAACTATGACATTGGACGATTTGCTGCTTGAGATTGCGTAGAAAAACTTTGTCAGGGTTAAAAGTAATCCCCTAATTGAGGTAACGACGATGCAGCCAACCAATAAGAAGGAAACGTGTTGAGACCAAAAATTGAAATCAATTGACAATCCAACCCAATGAATAGCAATTTCAAGCCCGCGCGTGACAGGATCTACACGGCCAACTCGATCAAAAACTATGTTGATAGTACTCTGTTGATTTATCACACCGATGACAATATAAATAGAATTATAATTAACCGTTCTCAAATTTTTCTAGGAATACTTACAATGAAAATTTTCCACATACAATAGATTGAGAAAAAATATCCTAGGAAATTAAAGTACTTTCCTTGCCACGTTGTTGACCTAAAAATTAACAACATTAACTTAATATGTAGAATGTGTTTAGTGCTAAGTTTGTAACATACCATTCGAGCCTGTCTTCCATTGTGTGGAGATCGACCGCCTCTACAAAAAGTTGGCGGCTAAGCTCCTCAAGAGCTGAAACTTCGCATTTCAGAGTTGATAAGTCTAGTTATAGGAAGAAGACGATCACAATTTAATTAAATAGCCCTGGGAGCGTCATATGATCACTTACTCTCAGAGCTGCCGACGCCAACAGAAGCCACGCTTTTTAGCATAGACCATACTCCTGAAGTGCTAGCGTCCTTAGTATTTCTGTTCTTTTGACTTCGGGAATCCCTTTCCATGAGGGCGATTCGTTTTTTCTTCACAACGATCATGTCCATGGTTTGCATCAACTTCCTTTCCACTATCTGAATGTCAGTATGGGTAACCGGTCTAAAATGAGAATAGGAAAATTAAGTATCAATTACACAAGCCAAAAGAAATTCATGAAAAATTACCTCATGAACACTGCCATAGAAGTGTATGGATAGTTGACAGCACCAAATCCAGAAAGAAGGGCCATAACTGTTACACCAATAATACCTATTCGTGAGATGCCCTGTTCCATGGAAAGCAAGCGAAGGCTTCTCTTAGAGCTGCTTATTACTGGGAAAGGATCACCAACTTTCCAAAATAGGTATAAGTAGAAAATCCAAACCATGAGTGATAAAATTTTGACAAGACCTTTTTTGACTGACAAAATCAATTTCATGAATGTTAGTCACAAGAATGAACTATTATGTACCTGTGACACTTACCAAACCGAATATTTGACAGCACAAAATATCCTATGTAGAAGGGTATGATGACAATCACAAATACCAGCATGGTATACAGCACCACATTCCAGCAAATAAAACGATAGCTATAAATAGTGAGATTGATGAAGAAAACCTTGGTTTCATTGTAGAAAATAAAAAAATACCTTGCATCCAATATTCCGAGGATTTCGAAAATTATAAGTTCGAACATTATGCATGAAAGGGCAAATGTTACTGAAAATATCAACTGAACAGTATGATGATGAACTTCATAGTCCCTAAACAATTGCTTCATGAAAAACACCCAACCACCAGCAAAAAAAATTATCTACCGGGAACAAAAGTCAGAAATGTATTCGTGGGTTTTCAACCAGGCCCCAGATAATATGTCGCATATTATACCTACCACTGAAAGTGTAATCGCAATGGTATCTTCCACAACGTTCATTGTTTATGACGAATTTAGCTCTTGTTGACAGTAATTTTTTTTTCTTTTCTTTTTTTTTTTGCAGACGACATTTTCAAAAATATCTCGTGGAAGTTGCATTGGCGGTTGTTACCAAAGAGTACGGATAATGGTCAGTCAAAACCAACAGTAGATATTTATAGTATTCGTTTCTGATAGTGGAATCTAGATGTTGAGTTTTTTAGAAGACCAGGATCTCATGTGAGGTGCACCAGCCATTGCACGCACAGGCAATGTCAATATGGAAACGTTTTCGTTATCCAGACTTCCCACAAGATTCGCTTATTGAGCCTTCGTGCGCATACAATGAAAGACAGGTAATGTTTTAGAACAGTTAAATTTTTTTTTTAAGTTTACTGTATGTTGTTATCCCAATGGTATTGTATGTATATCTTTCCGTCAGCGAGATAATCTGTATTTGAAGTGAACTGAAACATTGAGTATGGGTTCAGTGGAAAAACCCAAAACACACAGTTCATTTGAAAAGTTGGTAAAATCGTTTGACAGTTGGGCGTCGTTCCGCGTAAAAAAATATAATTGGATAAGACTTTTCCCGATTAACGCACAATTGCATATTGTGCGAATGAACGCCAATCACTGCTTAAGTAACAGGTTGTCATTTATGGATAACTGTTGCTAGATACCACTTCTCGTTCTACCTCCCTTTCCCCGTTGTGGCCATTCTCGTGAATGTACTGCATATTCAGGAAATGGGTACCCATAAACTGAAAACCAAACAACCAAACATCGATGTGTTACTGATCGTGGTGGCCGGCAAAAATCCTCCCGGTTCAACAGGTTAGTATCAGCAAAGATAATGACCGAACGTCATGATACCAAGAATCTATTTAAAAGTTGCACTATTCAGCTTGATTTTTTGTCTTTGCTGAACGCGTTGCGTGTATAAGAAGAAAAACGTGACTATTTATTTTGTATGCTTTAATTTACGTCGATTACAAAATTTTCTGTTTAACAATCGTATGATAAACATATAACAACGAGCTGGAAGGAAACCTGATACAAACACAAATAATATTTATTTCAAGTGGACAGGAGTTTTGATTTTTGTTTGTCGCCTCTTAACAAATAAATGCATTTTCATGTAATCCCCATAAATTAATAGGTCGAGTGAAACAGCAGCTTACTTGACATTACTTGACCCTAAAAAGATGGCCTTTTGCTCCTTCACTGCAGAATTTGGGTCAGTTGGTGCTCAAGTCTCAAATCACAGTTCTGTCTACCACACACTGGTTTTCAGAGCACTTGCGTATTAGTCGATTATTAGAGATTGTTTCAGTCAGACCACTTGCTGCCACAGCCTGAAATTGACGAACATCTCTAAAATATCGCAAGTGGACAACTAGGTACTTTTCTTTTCACATTTGAAGGCAAAACCATCATCATAATAAGCCATTGTTTAAATTTTTAATACCTACTACTCCTGCTAATCAAGGTGATCAATATAAAAATTTTTAGTCGAATTTCTGGCTTTCAAGCCCGCTTTTTTCTCAGGACGATAGGTGAAGTATCTGTTCCTGAAAAAGAACTAAAAGAATAAAACGAGCCTACAATATATACGCAGCGTAATTTTTTTTTCTCAACACTCAAATTTGACGGCAAGTTTCGGAAGCGCCATGAACAGCGTTGCCACTTGTACTATCATTTGCGTTTCGAATTTTTAATTTTTGTCTCCCCTTCTCCGATTTCCACTTCATTTTTTTGTTTCTTTTTGGGGGGGAGGGGGGGTGTTAGTTTTTCTCTGCCCACTGCTAACGTAAAGGCTGCGCAAAGTTCAAAAGTGATAGTTTCTTTGTCATTAAGATTCCACTTCGAATAGAATTTGGTCTAGGGAAAGAGACGAAAAGTTTCAACGTAAGAAACCTTACTCTCCCCCTCCATGCCCCTAGCTTAGTTTAGCCCTTTCTCCATACTAAAATAAGACGAACAGGGTCAGAAAACACTAAACTTGTCTGTGCATGTTGAAAATTACAACCATGAAAAATTGTCATTGCCTTTTTGAAAAGTGCGTCTACAGGTTGTGTCATATCTGAATTTCTGATTTTTATTTCCCCTAAAGATTGAAGGCTGGACAGTAACAAGTGCAATCGAAAATGAATAACAACACAAAATCTCGTGTTCATTTCGACGACAACGAGCTCATATCAAAATTCCGCGTGCTCATCAAGGGTAAGAAAAACTCTGTGTCCATCTTTATGTCCTGCTTACAGTCTTCTTTTTTAGAATCCAACATCAATCTGTCAACGAGTGATGAATTGCTAATGTGCTTTATCCATGCCCGTAAAGGCGACGTTCACAGAGCGATGAAATTGGTAATATCTTGAAAAGTATTTATTTCAATTTTACCATACTAACATTCTATTTTTTGGAAGCTGAACAACTATGTGAGAATGACAAAGCAACATCCAGAACTTGCACACTTATGTCCGTTGCGTGTGAAACACGTGCTCGATTTGCACTTCTTTGCTTCTCCGCATCGCGAGCAAAATGGATGTCGCATATTGTTGATCAATTTACGTAATTTAAAAAATTGTCATTTTAATCAGTTGTGAAGTTTAAGGTTACAATTTCTTTTTCTTAGGGAAGTGGGATCTCCGCATTTGTAGTTTGGAAGACGTTTTTCTTGCATTAGTGTTCTGCTTTCAGAGACTGGTATCTGAACTCGACACTCAAACTAATGGCATTGTGCTTATCCTCGACGTTAAAGATTTGTCACTTAACCACGTAAGGCAGTTTACACCATATTGGGTTAAGATAATTGCCGATATTGCTCAGGTTTGAACAAAAGATACTTGTTGTAGATGGTAAAACTAAATGACTGATTGTGTTTTACCACACAGGATGTGTTTCCTATCCGATTCCAAGGAATTCACGTTGTTAATGAACCTCGGATTATGAAAATCCTCGTAGCCATATTTTGGCCTTTTTTATCGAACAAAATTCGCAACCGGGTCAGTCTACTTACATATTGTTTTGCAATGGCTATAATTAAAAGAAATGTAGAAATGTGAAGGCGCATTTAATTGATACTGTTTGCTTTACCTGAAACATTTACAGCTGTTCTTTCACGGACAATGTTTCGTAACTGTTCACCAACACGTTGATCCTGCCTGTCTACCCAGCGACTATAACGGTTGTATGAAATCGATGGACACCATGTGTTTTTCCAGTGTTTTCTCCGAGAGTGAGTACCCAAAAATATTCGATTGTTTTAACTAAAAATCAAGCATGTTTAGAACGCGAAAATTTTGTAATATTTTTCTATTATGCCAAGTCAAAGCCCATACAGTTTCAGGCCTTTCGCACGTTTTTTTTCTGTGGCCATGTCGTTTACTTCATGTTTGTTCTATGTCGATAGCTTTTTATTTGTGGTTTCATTTTGTGCTACGCGCATATACAATATAATGGCAGTATTTAATGCACGGGCTTTTCGCGAGCTAATAATTTCTATGCAAAACTGGAGCTTAAATGGACCAGCCCTAAGATGCGGATTTAAAGGAAAATTCTCGCAGCTCAATAAAAAAATCTCTTATCTTTTACTAATGGCTGATAAGGTATTACTAGTTGTAAGTACTTTACTAGTTGTAGCTCTGATTGGTATGCATAATAATATTGTGAATTTCTATGAATGCAGATTAATCAACTGGTTTGCTGGAAAGGCAATGTTTTCTATCCAATTGATGTGGATGCTGGATACAGTTATAACAATAAAGTTATCCCGGCATCATTATGCCCTTATTTGGAACCTTGGTGATTGTGTTAGGCCGGTAATATGTACGTTATTTCCTTTATTACATAAAGCCTTATCAAACATTAATTACCAAGGTTTCTTTATCAGCTTTAAGTGCTTTATTTAACGTAATTACTGTGTATAACGTATGTGGCTAAAAATAATTAGTTTTGAGAAGACCAGATGTATATGTTTATGGGCAAAACGGAGATCGGTATTTCCTTGTACATAAGTGGGAATGTAAGGAAAACAAGACACCATATATATTGGCTTTATAGAAAACAGCTAAAAGTGATTTCCAACAATTGTCTTAGTCTGCAAATAGACCATGCTTCATCGATGTATAGGCCTTGTTATCCACTACGATCCCCCAGTATTTTCTACGGTTTCAAGTGAAGTAAAAACATATTTGACCTAGTTTTTCCCACAGAGAAACACTTTCGTCCTTGACCTGCCTGACCATTTTCTAAATGACAATGGTCTATAAGTAGGCCTATACCGAGTCGGAAATTCAGATAGCACAGGCTAGTTGTGCTTGTGACTGTGAACAAGTCGCTTTGTGGACCGTTAGAGCACATTAACCATTTTCAACTGAAAATTTAGTCGCTCTGTGTTGAGAACCACAGTTTGGCAACTGGTCAGCAACGGAAAAATGAACAGTAATATGAGGTCTCAAATCCAGCGTAGTAAAGAACTTTTACCAACATTGCGGGGACTCATCAAAGGTAACAGTAATGCCATTTCACCTTTATCACATAGTCAACTGGTCTACTTTGTTTTAACAGAATCCGACATCGATCTTGCCTTGAGTGATGAAGTGCTAATGTGTTTCATCCATGCACGCAAATACGACGTACATCGAGCAATGAAATTGGTAAAGTTTTAAGATGACTTGATGTTGTATTGACATTTTATACTGTTAACATTCCATCTGTTAAAAGTTGAATCATTACCTGAGAATGACAAAAAATTACCCAGACCTTAAAAACTTGCACCCATTACGCGTAAAACACGTGCTAGACAAGGGCCATGTTCTTAGCTCACCACGCCGCGAGCAAAATGGACGTCGAGTGTTGATATTAAACCTACGTAATGGCAAAATTCACGTTTCGTCTATTTTATAGCATTTAAAGGTTCGGATTTGATATTCTTTAAAGGCAATTGGGATCTCACAACTTGCAGTTTGGAAGACATGATACGATGTGGAGTATTCTGCTTGCAGAGGCTGGTTTGTGAAGTGGAAACGCAGACTAACGGCATAGTGGCCATCATTGATGTCAAAGATTTTACACTTCATCATGTGGGGCAATTTACGCCAAATTTGATAAAGAAAATTACGGACATCGTACAGGTAAAATTTATCTTACACCAAGGTACAAAATATTCTTTGGTGGACTAACTGATTGTTGTTTTTTCCCCTCTACTACAGGATGTATTTCCTATTCGATTGCAAGGAATACATATCGTCCATGAACCTCGGATTATAAAAATCCTAGTGGCTATATTTTGGCCTTTCCTGTCAAACAAAATTCGCAGCCGGGTCTGTTAGTTGAATTTTTAAGTGCTTTGTTTGTAAAAATCGCTTACTTTCTTTGTGTAAGCTGTTTGCAGTTATTCTTTCACGGCCGATGCTTTGCAGCTCTGCACCAACACGTGGATCCTGCTTGTCTACCCAGTGACTATGATGGTTCGATGAAACCTATGGATACTATGCATTTTCTCAACGTGTTTGCCGAAAAGAATTACTCTCAGTTATTTGACTGCTTTGACTGAAATGTGAATTTTGTTGACCTATTTTCCACGACAGACCAAGGTGTTTTAGGACGATGAGACTGCTTTTATCTTTCATGTTTGCCGACAATAGTTTTTCTGTCCCTAAATAGATATTGTACCAAGTTGCAGTATTTGAAATTGGAAAAGTTATGACATCGTACTTTTGGCTTTTATGAGGAACAGTTGGGACTCGGCCCCGGTTGGTTGATGATACGGGGGGTAACCTGTGGATAAAAGCCAAATACTGCTTAACGTAAAAACCAGTAAGATACTAGCGCGCCAGTACACTACAGCGCTAGCGCTATGAAGCACAAATATTCGGTGTATTTCCAAAAACGGTTGATATAATAAAAACAAAAACACAATTTTCTCGGAATCATTCAATAAAAAAAACACACATTAGGCTCAAAATCGAACGCTGATTCAAACTGGCCTATTAGTTTTGCATTTACCTATTTTTATTTACCTGTATCACGCTAATTGGAAGGTATACCTGGTAAATATAGGTCATAGCATGAAGATATACCACATATTATTGGAAGAAATAAAAATAATAAGAAAAGTCGGGCTTGCTTTGTCGAGCTTATTTTTTCGGGCTTATTTTGTCGAGCTTATTTTGTCGGGCTTATCTTTAAAAACCTGTCCAAGCTGTATTCCCACTAGATGGCGATACAGATTCAACAGCCTCTGGCGTCTGAAATCGAACTATTATTACTTTTTGTTGTCATGTGATTCTCATTGTTTACTTTGTTTTTACGTTGACAACGTGTATTTGAGTTTCTCTCGTCTGAACGGTATCTTTATTTCTGTTTTTTGTTGTTGTTTTTACCTCCATCGCTATTATCCATGTGCAAATATTGCACTGCGTCGTTACGTAAACGAAATGTCAGCTGTTGCACTTGGGCTTAGGATGAGGTAATATTAACATACTTTTGGAAAACCAGGTCTCATGTTGTATCATTCTGGGTAAAGCCAGTGTTACAAGCAGAACTGTGCATGATATTTGGTGAAAATTGATGGTTTTTGTGTTTTACAACCAAAAGCCAATTTTCAGGATTATTAAGATGATTAATTACTACTTTTACATTTGCAACATGTTAATCTTATTCTGCTTTATTAGTAAACATATCCAGTAGTGGAGTTAAAAGTAACAGATGTGTTCTGTTGTGTACTCTGCACATATCATAGTTTGTTGCATGATTTTATTACTTTGCGAATCAATTGTAACTTATTTATGGATTTAAATGCAGATGTCATGCCTGCGTGTTACTGCAAAAACTACATGATAGCAGTCATTTGCCAATGCAACAAAATATTCACAGTCTGTAACAAAAGATTTTTTTGTTGGACCTTCAAGAAATTCTAACAAGATGTGCTATTTGCTATCAATATTCCGCAAGAATGGGATCTCCCGTTTACTTTTTCCGGTAATAACCATATCTGTTCCACTATCACCTTAATTCTGATGGCTATCAAATTAAGGGGATGGTTTTGAAACATTTGCGTCGATTATTATGTGTGTAGTAGTGCTTTGAAGTGGTATACAGGTCGTACCTTAAAACTGAACTTTAAGAACTTTGAAAGACCATGTTATGTTAATTTACTATAGTTTACGTTTGAAACTACGCAGATCTTTTGTAACTTGTAAAGGAGAACATAGTTCATTTTTTAAATTTTCGAAGTTTTAACTTTCAGTATAACTTCCGATTTGAAAATGTCTAATAACTCACTATCTGTTGGTCTGAATGAAAAAAGACCCATATTTTCGTAATCCTCGTGAAATTTGGGGTCGAATCCATGTGTCAGTAGAAAATACCCGAAAATCGTCAAAAATCGCAAATTTCCCTGAACTATAGTTCATAACCTTCATTAACCAAGGAACTCCCGAAAATGGAAGTTGTTTTTATGTGGCGTTCATAGTTTTTGAGCAACCTAAAATATAAAATTAGGGTCGAATCGAAACCATTACTAGCGCGCCAGTATGCTACAGCGCTAACATGACACATCAAACTTCTTTCATTATTCAAAAACTATAAACTCTATGTAAAAACAAATTTCATTATCGTGTTCCTCGTAAAATTTTGAATCGGAATTATATATAGTTATCTAGATTAAATGATACTAAAAATAAGCCCGGCCTTCTGTTTCTTTCGCTTAATTCAAAAACTACAAGGCCAATTGAAAAATAAACTTTATATTCGTGATAAGCATTCCATTCTGCATCGAAATCATGTATTTTAAGCCAAATTTGAAATTTGGCCAAAAATGAAAAAGTAAGAAGGCTATATTTATGGCAATCCGTTTTACATAAAAAAAAAAAAAATGGCGGAAAAAAAAAAATCGCACTTTTTTCTCTTTTTTCTACCCGTAGCCATCTATCAGTCGGTTTCGTTATTACAGGCATGTAAGCAATTTCAGTTAATTGTATCCCATTAGCAGTTAATTGAGTAGCGTGGCTGGAGAACAACGCGTGGCTGGAGGAACAATTGAAAAATGGATAAGATAATAAAACAAAAAAATGGTAAGTATAAACATTATTATATTGGTTTTCAATTATTAATTATTGTTTATTAGATCAAATTATGAAGCTGCAGGCCCAGTTATTGGAACAACACAAAATATTAGATAACAACAAAGCTAAGGATGGTAGGCCTAATACGTAATGATTCTATTTATTTGCTTTTATTCATTCGTGTTTTGTAGCTCAAATTTTTGAGTCTACAAGCTCAGCTAGGGGAAAAGAACAAATTGGAACAAAACAGTTTCCAAACAGTGAAGGAGGTTTTTCAAAACTCATCCCTAACTGAACGTGAGGATGAGTTGGCATTAGGTGAACAGTCAGGTGCCTAAACTTTTCAAATAAGAATTCCAAATAAGTATAGAATTTTAACAAACAATTATTTATTGTTTAGTTATTCAGTCCACCACCTGACAGTGTGTTAAATTTAAATTCTGTTAGTGCTGCACTAAAAGAATTGTTAGTAATAAGTCCATGTAGCGAAGGAACTGAAGAATTGTGGGACTGTATTTGGGCGGAAAATGGGTGTGGTATGGAAACACAGAAATGGCACGAGTTCAACATGAAACATGGATTAGGTACTTTTTTGGTTTTTGTCTATCGAAAAAGTATTTTTAATGCTATTATTTTGCATTCACAGAATTTTAGCGGGGGTTCAAGTCAAGTCTGGAAGTGTTACAGGATGGAAGAGTGAGCCTGTAGTTGAAAAAACAGAGTGCATTACCATTAAGGTGTGAGGTAAAGTAATAGAGTAATGCAAATTGTCTAATGAGAAGTACCACCTTGTGTTAATGAATCCGTTACAACAGCAATCCTTTATAGTTCTGACAGAAGAATATGCTCGCAATCAACTCACGAATCATGTAAGGTACGAACTATACATGTGAATTAAGAGTTTTTATGCTAATGGTGTTTTATTGTCTCATAGATGAACAATAAATTTTGATCTGAAAAGGTTTCTTGTTTGGGGCAAGGTCATGAATTAATTTTTACGTTTGGATACACTACATGGAAGTTCTACACTTAATTCATATTCCCCAAACGGTATTTAAAATTCAGAAATTGAAGTGCATATCTGGGCTCCCTTCTTTTCTGAAGCCCCGTTTCCCCTTGACTCATAATAAGCCCGTAGGGGGTCATGCCCCTACTGTACGGTATATATAAAAACAACATATACCGAGGTTTGGAGGGCTCTGGCCGGAAAGGGGACGTGGGGTGCCGCTTAGTCCGATGATGTGTTCACGGAGGGCGATGTGGCTACCCACAAATCCGAACTAAAGGTTAATCGCTCCTGTAAAAATGTTCCAAATCTTCAGCTCTTCTTCCGGCTTCTCTTAGCCAATCACCGGGTAATCTCCCCGGTGGGTCAACAAGGCAGTGTCTCCCCCTGCCTGGGTTGACGGCAACTTTTGAAAGGGCTATTGTGCCTTTTTAAAGTTGCAAAAATAATTGTAATGTGCAGAGAATTGTCAATAAAAATTTTTTTTATAAAATATTTTTTGCAAAATTTGTTTCTTTCATTGTCTCTGTTAGCTGTGTTCACACATTACATTCATCAACTTTTTTTTTTTTTGCTTTGCTTTATTTGTTTTTGTCACATTTGATGGTAAGGTGACGGGTATTGGTTTATTATTTATCTGTAAGCATTCTATTATTATCCAGGGATCGAACCCTGGATGTTCGGCATACCTCGCCGATGCTTTACCAATGAGCCACGAATCATATGATTTTAAGTTGGCTTTTTTTTCTAGTCACTTGTGGACTTGCATTTACACTTAGAATAAAACTGAAATGCAATTCTGCAATATACTCTTCTACATTATTCTACTTCATTTTTACACATCTACTGAGGTTTGAACCCAGGGTAACAGGTATCGCAGATAAAAGCTCTACCACAGAGCTAAGAACCTTATGGCAGCAATAGAAAGATAAACATATAGTTGTGAAAGACTGCATAAACATCCTAGACGATAACATATGATATGCGATAATAAAAATTTTAAATATATCTCGTGGCTCAATGTTAGAGCATCGGCGTTGCACGCTGAATGTCTGGGGATCGGTTCCCATACGAGTAAAACAAAATACAAAATTACTTCATAAAATATCCAGATTGTTCCTTGAATCTAAGTTGAAGAATTCAAAGAGTGTAATAAATAATACTTACAGATATACGATAAACCAATGGAAACAATGCTTACCATCAAAGGTGACAAAAACAATAAAGCTGAATTAAGCAAGCTAAATATAAAAAATGTAACGTGTGAACACAGCGAATACAGACTATGAAAGAAACGAATTTTGCAAAAAAATTTTATAAAAATAATTTTATTGACAATTCTCTGCACATTACAATTATTTTTGCAACTTTAAAAAGGCACAATAGCCCTTTCAAAAGTTGCCGTCAACCCAGGCAGGGGGAGACACTGCCTTGTTGACCCACCGGGGAGATTACCCGGTGATTGGCTAAGAGAAGCCGGAAGAAGAGCTGAAGATTTGGAACATTTTTACAGGAGCGATTAACCTTTAGTTCGGATTTGTGGGCAGCCACGTCACCCTCCGTGAACACATCATCGGACGAAGCGGCACCCCACGTCCCCTTTCCGGCCAGAGCCCTCCAAACCTCGGTATATGTTGTTTTTATATATACCGTACAGTAGGGGCATGACCCCCTACGGGCTTATTATGAGTCAAGGGGAAACGGGGCTTCAGAAAAGAAGGGAGCCCAGATATGCACTTCAATTTTTTTAATATCAAATACCGTCTGGGGAATCCGAATGAAGTATAGAAATATCATGTCATCCATCCAATCATTACAATTTATTCAGTGTCATGCCCCAACCAAGAATTTTTTCAGATCCAATGTTACTATTAACCTACACTGAGAAAAGAAAAACAACACCATTAAGCATCTCAATTGTTGCTCATGTGACTTACATGACTCATAGATTCAACTTCTGGCAGAAGCTCAGGAAAGGCCATACAAATTGTAGATGAAAATCATTGTATAAGGCTCTTGAAGGATAAAATAACACCCCTAGAATGTTGCATTGTTGATAGTTGTGTTCCCAGTATGCTGAAAATCCTTTCTTATTGGATAAATTTTTTTTTGTAGATTAGACATGGTTGGCAAAAAGGAGGAGAAAAGCTTCATCATAAATTCAAAAATTTTTCAAGAAAATTCCTTTCATACCTAAAGAGTCCATGTATGATGTTCATCGCTGCAATGCCAGTGAAGTGAAACATCTTTAGGGCCATTTAAGTACCCAGCTTCACCAACACTCTGAGTGTAAAGGACAAGTTGTTCTTTAGCAAGAGAAGCAGAATTATTTGAGGCTTCTAGCTATAACAGAACTATAAAGGATTGCTGTTACACAGGATTCATTCACACAAGATGGTACTTCTCATTAGACAATTTGCATACTCTATTACTTTACCTCATACCTTAATGGTAATGCACTTTCAGTGTTTTTCAACTGTAGGCTCACTCTTCCATCCTGTAACACTTCTAGACTTGACTTGATTCCCCACTAGAATTCTGTGAATGCAAAATAATAGCATTAAAAATACTGTTTCGATAGACAAAAAACCGAAAAGTACCTAATTCATGTTTTATGTTGAACTCGTGCTATTTCTGGGTTTCCGTACCACACCCATTTTCAGCCCAAATACGATCCCACAATTGTTCAATTCCTTCGCTGCATGGACTTATTACTAACAATTCTTTTAGTGCAGCACTAACAGAATTTAACTTTAACACACTGTCAGGTGATAGACTGAATAACTAAGCAATAAATAATTGTTTGTTAAAATTCTATACTTATTTGGAATTCTTATTTGAAAAGTTTAGGTACCTGACTGGGTTTGCCTAATGCCAATTCATCCTCATGTTCAGTTAGGGATGAGTTTGGAAAAACCTCCTTCACTGTTTGGAAACTGTTCCATTCCAATTTGTTCTTTTCCCCTAGCTGAGCTTGTAGACTCAAAATTTGAGCTACAAAAACACAAATGAATAAAAGCAAATAAATAGAATCATTACGTATAAGCCCTTACCATCCTTAGCTTTGCTGTTATCTAATATTTTGTGTTGTTCCAATAATTGGGCCTGCATCTTCATAATTTGATCTAATAAACAATAATTAATAATTGAAAACCAATATAATAATGTTTATACTTACCATCCTTTTGTTGTATTATCTTATCCATTTTTCAATTGTTCCTCCAGCCACGCGTTATTCTCTCCATCCACGCTACTGAACTAACTGCGAATGGCATCCAATGGACTGAAATTGCCTACGCCAGTAATAACGAGTCTGAGCGGTAGATGGCTACGTGTCGGAAAAAAAGAAAAAATTGTGATTTTTTTTTTTTTTTTTTGTGTAAAACGGATTGCCATACGTTTTACCCATAATAAAAATAAAAAACATTGGCCTTTTTTTTCTCTTTTACTGCTATCGCCATCTACCGGTAACATTTCTAGTTAATTCACTACATACACCGACCGAAAAATTTTTTAAGCCCGACTGAATAAGCCCGACAAAATAAGCCCGACTTTCTGTTTTTTATGGTTAATTCAAAAAGTAAATGCCTAATATGAAAATATACCCCATTTTCGTGATCAGCGATCAATTTCGAATCGGAATAATGTATTTTTAATGAAATCTAGGATTTGAAGAAAATTGGAAAAATTTTAGATTTCGCTTTAAATACATGGTTTCGATGAAGAATTGAACGGACATCACAAACGTGAGGGTTGTTTTCTCGTGGGACTCATAGCTTTCGAATAAAACGTAAAAAACGGTCAAAATTGGGTTAAAAAATAAGCCCGCGCTTATATTGCCGGGCTTAATATTTTTTCCTATAAAAAATAATAGCAATAAATCTAGATTCAAAATTTTACGAGGAACACGATAATGAAATTTGTTTTTACATAGAGTTTATAGTTTTTGAATAATGAAAGAAGTTTGATGTGTCATGTTAGCGCTGTAGCATACTGGCGCGCTAGTAATGGTTTCGATTCGACCCTAATTTTATATTTTAGGTTGCTCAAAAACTATGAACGCCACATAAAAACAACTTCCATTTTCGGGAGTTCCTTGGTTAATGAAGGTTATGAACTATAGTTCAGGGAAATTTGCGATTTTTGACGATTTTCGGGTATTTTCTACTGACACATGGATTCGACCCCAAATTTCACGAGGATTACGAAAATATGGGTCTTTTTTCATTCAGACCAACAGATAGTGAGTTATTAGACATTTTCAAATCGGAAGTTATACTGAAAGTTAAAACTTCGAAAATTTAAAAAATGAACTATGTTCTCCTTTACAAGTTACAAAAGATCTGCGTAGTTTCAAACGTAAACTATAGTAAATTAACATAACATGGTCTTTCAAAGTTCTTAAAGTTCAGTTTTAAGGTACGACCTGTATACCACTTCAAAGCACTACTACACACATAATAATCGACGTAAATGTTTCATAACCATCCCCTTAATTTGATAGCCATCAGAATTAAGATGATAGTGGAACAGATATGGTTATTACCGGAAAAAGTAGACGGGAGATCCCATTCTTGCGGAATATTGATAGCAAATAGCACATCTTGTTAGAATTTCTTGAAGGTCCAACAAAAAAATCTTCTGTTACAGACTGTGAATATTTTGTTGCATTGGCAAATGACTGCTATCATGTAGTTTTTGCAGTAACATGCAGGCATGAACATCTGCATTTAAATCCATAAATAAGTTACAATTGATTCGCAAAGTAATAAAATCATGCAACAAACTATGATATGTGAGGAGTACACAACAGAACACATCTGTTACTTTTAACTCCACTACTGGATATGTTTACTAATAAAGCAGAATAAGATTAACATGTTGCAAATGTAAAAGTAGTAATTAATCATCTTAATAATCCTGAAAATTGGCTTTTGGTTGTAAAACACAAAAACCATCAATTTTCACCAAATATCATGCACAGTTCTGCTTGTAACACTGGCTTTACCCAGAATGATACAACATGAGACCTGGTTTTCCAAGAGTATGTTAATATTACCTCATCCTAAGCCCAAGTGCAACAGCTGACATTTCGTTTACGTAACGACGCAGTGCAATATTTGCACATGGATAATAGCGATGGAGGTAAAAACAACAACAAAAAACAGAAATAAAGATACCGTTCAGACGAGAGAAACTCAAATACACGTTGTCAACGTAAAAACAAAGTAAACAATGAGAATCACATGACAACAAAAAGTAATAATAGTTCGATTTCAGACGCCAGAGGCTGTTGAATCTGTATCGCCATCTAGTGGGAATACAGCTTGGACAGGTTTCTAAAAATAAGCCAAAACAAAACAAACCCGACTTTTCGGCTTGACCAGCTTGGCCGTTAGATGGCGATAGCAGTGAAACAGAAAAGGAGGCCGATATTTTTTGGGGGGGGGAAGGGGGGGGGTAAAACGGATTGCCCTACATCAGTGCCATCTAGTAAAACTTTTGGAAGCTCAACCTAAGAATTAAAAAAAAATCGGGCTTATTTTTTTTGTCGGACTTCAATTTTATTTACACGACCACTAAAGGCACAGCAACGACATCTAGCTTGAGTAAAAAAACTAACTTTTTTCAGAAAAAGGAAGGACTTTGCTTCTCTCTAAATTTTTTCGTAGAATATAGAATAACACAATTCAATACTGAAATAAGGCAGACCACGTTTAAACGGTCCCTATAGCAAATTATACTGTTGTGCCACAAATCGTTTTATTTGTATGACTTAATTTCAAAGAAAAAATTTTTTTTCCATTATTACAAGCTTCGCCTAGACTACATAGTTCATTATTTATTTTGTGAATTTAGTCCACAAGTTTAAATTAATGAACGAATATGGGTGGAAAAATGGCAAAGCTTGCAGCATCGAGGTTTGGGTAGTTAATTTCGTGTATTAAAGGGATGCTACTGACATATTATCATTGGAGTGGTAGGAATAGGCGGTGTCGATCACTTCCTATAGAGGTGTCACGTCCTGAAAAGTTCAAGTCGTGAATGTGCCACATAAGTTGTGGACCATCTGCCATACGGTGGGCATTTGGGAATACATGCTGCGAACGGCAACCTCTACAGTACATAAAGGTCCGCACAAACGAGGGAAAAAAAAAGAAATGTGAAACTGAAGTAGGAAGAAAGTCGGTTTAGGGAGTCGCCACCCCCCCCGCTAAACAAGTAAATTTGACGTGAATACTGGCTGCAGTCCCGATTACTTCGAAATTATCAACCTATGGATGATAAGTATAAGAGAAATGATTAGGACTGTGCGAAGGTTCACGTAAATGGTCAGGTGGGGCTTTCTTCTGCTAAGAATTGGGCAAGCAGACCGAACTTGCCCAGTTTACTTCAGTTTCACATTTCTTTTCTCATACTTTGCGCCCATCAAGAAAAATTCTTTTTTACATTGTATGAGGAACTAACTTCCGCCTTCGTCTACGGACCAAAACAGAGCACGCGCAGGGCCTGGGGGGAAGTTTCCGACCGTGAATTAAAAAAAATGTTCTTACCTAAATCAATAATCATGTAAAAAATTGTCATGCAAAATCCTAATTAGTAAGCCAAAAAACAGTTAAAAATAAAAATAAGGGGGCACTTCACATTTTACTTGCCTCAATATTTTCCCGCAAGTTAAGAAAGAAAAGACAATTCTCTTTTGCCTTCTGAAAAAGAATTCTACCGCTAAAGAGATCTGTTCTCTTTTTATGTCCTTCGACAAAGTGGAAGGATCTTATGTATTTTCAACAGAGTTGAAGACATAGTCGTGATAAACGATTCACGATAAGAGTACGATCAATCTGTAAGGAGGAAAAAACGATACATAAAACATGTGTAGCATTTAATCACCGATTCCACTGGGCCATCACTCGTTAGAGAGGCCAAAGAGCTTCACGGTTCCAGCATCTCGATTTCCGTCATCTTTATCATCGCAGGCGTAGGCAAGTAGATGAGAGCGTGGATGCCATGCGACTGTGAAGGTAGGCGTGTCCACTGGAATGGCTATAACACGTTCACCGGTGCCTACATGGCTAACATCGATCAATAGGTCTTCTGACCCTGACGCTAACATAGATCCATCGTGGCTGAAACTCAGGGTGCGGACTGGCCAGTCCAACCTAAGAAAATACCCACTCTATTAACTGAATAACCGAAATCTAAAACCACTGCGTCATTTGGCCTTATCAGTACTTTGAGAATGTACGCAAACATGCTATTTCATCGGCATCCCACAGCGAGACTAGGGCGTCGGCCGATCCAGTGGCGAAATACTTCCCAGTAGGATCGAATTCGATGCAAATGCAGTTGGCAGGGTGAGCTTGAGTGACGTGGACGGTCGTGAGCTCTGGGTAACTAGATCGAGAGATTGGTAGTATCATTTGAGTTGAATAAAAAAAAAACAGTTCACCATTACTCTAATATGTGGATGCAGCCCTGCCCACTTGTTAGGAAGAACAGGTTACTGGCCTTGTTCCATTCAATCTCATTAACTTCAAACTTGAACTGATGTTCGGTTCTAATTTTAAAATTCCTAGCATCAATAAAGGTGACGAGATCTTCCTTGTTCCCAACAGCAATAGAGTTCCCATCAGGTGACCAAGTAATATTGATATTTTCTCCTGGCGAAGGACAAATGGGAAACAAATGGGTGTGAACTTGCACAATAAAATTTGAATTTGACAATGGATATACCTTTGGTATTAACTGTGGCAATGCTTTTCTTTATCCTTGCATCCCAGACTCTCATGGTTTTATCACCACTGGCTGTGCTGAGTAAATCTGGATTGGTTTCGTGCCAACACAACTGATCGACACTGTCATTGTGTCCAGAAAACGTCTGTTCCTTAACCTGAATTATACATTTCGTTTAAATATCCGTCAAGCCAGCTTACAGTTAATAAGCCGGTAATATACGTACCAGTCTGTCACTATCAATTGTGAAAATGCACACCGTCTTGTCAAAGGAACCTGATGCTAACCGCCGTCCATCGCAGTTCCAGTCTACTGTGTGAACTTTAGCGGAATGTGCGGTTACTTCCCTGATGCGATTGTGTGTTTTAAAATGATTTTTCAGCTCTTCGTATTCAGCAATTGCCATTTTCCTTGTTTGAAACGGTTGCCTTTACAAGCGTGTCAACAACAATCAGCAGACGAACTTTGATTTTCATAGGTTTACAAGAACAAGTAAATGCCTTATCCTCTAGATGGCAGCATTCGTCATATTTAACGAATTCCTCGGGAAAATGTTACGCATAGATAGAACGAAAGGAATGCGTAGCGTCGTAACACCGAATCCTCAATTGGCCTCTGATTAGTCAGACGTTAAACGATGTTTATCGACTAGCCAAGATACAATATATTCATAAAAAGGCAGAAGGTGGGCGGACAGGCTGAAGCTTTTGTTACAGTAGACGGGTGCATAATCAAGCGTGACTAGCACACAATGCAACAACCGACGGCGCCGAGCAATGGTACTCGAGAGATCTGCATCTTTTATACGAGTATACCGTACAACCTTGCTACATAAATTCAACCCGTGTGCTCATTCTCTCGCCATTTTGAATGTTATTGTTACGTTTCCCATTTAACGTTCATCAATAAACGCAGCAAAAGACCAACGAAAAAAAAAAAATGCGACTGGGATGGGCAGCAACACACATTCGTAGCTATAATGCACTACAGTTTTCAGTTTTCTTTTTTTTTCTTTTTCATGTCTTTTCACAGCAATCATCAAACGATCCGTGTTTGGGCATCACAGCAATATAAAGCAAAAATTGTATTGCTGCAGCGCAGGCGGCCGTTTCTAGCAGCTTGGCACACACACACACACACACACACACGCACGCACACACACAACACATATACACAGAACGGCTCCTATAATGCTAACGACTAACGAGTTAGCATCGACTTTACAAGAATTTACAGCTGTATAGTAGAGGGGGGAGGAAATTTACGAGTCCCCCTCTTCTTCTTCTTCTTCTTCTTCTTCACTTCTCCTCACACAAAAAAAGAAAAGGAACCCCCGTATCAGTACTACGGGTCGGGACATTTACGGCCGCCATAAAATAGGCAAATTTCTGCCCCGTTAACTGGCGATAAACTCGCTAGGGCGTCCAGCGCGCGCGTTGTGCTGCTGCTGGCGCTCTTCTCTCTGCTCCTGCTGCTGTCCCTTTTCTTTTTCTCTTTCCTTATTCCATCGCCTTCTCCTCTTTTTTTTTTTCCTCCTTCCTCTCCATCATTACAACCAGAAAAGAACTTCTTCTTCTTCTTCTTCTTGTTCAACGCTCTTTCAGCCTCTATTTTGATAGCCAATCGGTCCCGTGTGTGCGTAATAACATATCGCAGTCGTAAATCTGCACAACGTTTCGTTTTTTCTTTTTTTTTTTAAGGAAGAATTTGCCTCCACTGCTGGACTTGCAGCAGTTGTTCAAAAGATCGTTGCTTTACGTCATGTTGGCCTATACCCAAAAGAGAGCCATATAAGCTGGACTGGAGGAAAGAAATTAAAAATTAAATAAAAAAAAAAAAAAGGGGAGTCTATTTTGCCTTTTGTTTTCATTTCCTTTTTGTTTTGTTTTTTGTTTTTTTGAAGTTTTTCACCTCAAATTAAAACGTCTATAGAGTAATACGATTCCGATGATACGGTTTGGTGGGTGCCTGGACACTTTATGGAGATTGGACCCGCTGGCCGGTTATATATATATATATATATATATCCCGGTGATTTACAACGCGGGACTCGCAGCGCGGCCATCATGGCTCCGGCTATATAGCCGATTCTATTACAATAGCATTCTCCGCCCGTTTTTCGAACGATGATTGCGTTATTGTTGCCTGTTCCATATTGATGAACTATGCTAATTGCATTCCATTCTCTTTCTCGTCTTTTTATTTTTTTTTTTATTTTTCCTCTACTGTATATATCATTCGCCATGTGTAATAGCATTTAACTCCCTCCATTTCGCTTATCCTTTTTTTTTTTAATTCACGTTTCGAATGGAAATTTTCAGAGTCGGTAAACGCCCGGCAAAAAGGAACTGATACGTATTTTTCTAGTTGATTCCAATCCGATATAGTTTTCGAACCCATCTTTGTTCTTTGCCCATTGATTTCGCTATTGATGATTAATCCAATGGGCTTTGCCGAACGAAAAGAAATCAAAATAGAGATGGAAAAACAAAACAAAAAACTATAGGCGTATATATGGGTTTCATGAAGGTTATGTGTGTGTGTGTGTGCGTTGTATTATGTGTCAAGTGGGAACAGCTGGGCCGAAAAGAGAAGAGAGTTTGGTGTGTAAAATGTGCGGTGCTGGCTTGGCGCAACTCATCAGCCATTGGAGTTGATTGCGAGTTAATCAATCGAGACGCCCGGCTCGACACTCTCAACAAGAGCTCGCTTGATGATGATGATGATGACGCGAGGAGATGGAGGGCAAGTGGGTGGTGGGCTAGAGTCTCAGCCGCATATCCATCAAGCAAAAAGGCAACAGTGAATGGCAAGTCTGAATTCTCTCAGCGCCAATTAAGCGGCTGCCGTTCTGCACGTCCTTCACTGCGCACATTACAAAATATCAAAGAGCCTGCGTGCACCCCCAATTCGGCGGTCATGTAAGCCGAAAATAGAATAAAGAAGAGAGAAAATAATAAATAAATAAAAAAAACAAAAAACAAAAAACAAAAAAAAGCAAAAACATTGATGAAAAAGAAGTTTACCGTTGAGCGTCCTACTCCCCCGACGCCCATCGAGAACCGACGCCGACTGATTGGTCCGCCCCTCGTTAACACACGAAACCAGTTACAGAACGACCATCCCCCCTCTTTTTTTTTTAGTTATGTTCTTTATTTATTTTCTATTTTTTTTTTTTTTTTGGTTACACGGACCCCACCGCATCGAGCAAGAGGGGTGGGTCTCTCTGCGTCTAGCATTGGATACATAAAAATAACAATAGAGAGTGCATCTATACAGACGCCTATATATATATATATATATACACGAGATCGCATCGATCAACGAGCTCGTTGTCTTTATAGGTTTTAGCACCCCGACAGCTTATATTATTATAGCAAACGCATTCGCGCTCCCCCCCCCTCCTTCTATATATATATATGTAACAAACGGTTAACGTCCTATTAAATGAATTGGATGTGCTTTCCCGTTCAATGCGCCCTCTCTTTCTCTCTCTGTCCCTCCCTTCTAATGTTGACTCGTCGTAATAAGTGCGGCCGTATAGATGCGAAAACGAGTGGAGGACCTGGCTCTTCGATATGATTGGTTCCAACCGGTCTCGTCACTTGCTCGTCTATTTCAAGCGACGCCGCCCTTCACGCATCACAGCCTAATGGACCGTAACAATCCAGCGCATTCATTTCCTCTCTTATATATATATATTTTTCTTCTTTAATTTCATGTTCGCTGTGATGACGTGGTCTTGTTCTTTTTATTTCTTTTATGATTCGTTTTTTTTTTCTTTTACAAGATGAAGAGAGAGAGAGAGAGAGAGAGAGAGAGCGTCACCCATTCTCGACGAGGAGTATATTTCGTTTTCTTCTATTTATTTATTCGGTATATAGTGTGTAGTGGCGGGTTGCGTGCGTGTGGATGTATAGCCTACAGTGCTATATTAAATAGATGCATGTAATCTGAGATGGAAAACGGGCCACAGGAAACGGAGAAAAAAAGAAAAAGATATACATATATATATTTATAAGACAAACAAAAAGCAACCCGCAAGCGGCCCGCGATGAGATAATTGCTGCCGACTGTTATGTGTGTGATTATAATTATTACTGCGTAACATGTAAATGCAGCAGCCGTTCCAGCTAGGCACCAGCAGCTATACATTTTTTTGTTGTTGTTGTTGTTGTTTGATGTGTTGTTCTTTTTATACGTAGAATTCCCCAACCCCCTTGTTTTGTTTTGTTTTGTTTTTTTTTTTTAGTTGCTGCGCTGCATTATTTCCGCGTGAAAAAATCGCGTCAAATCCAACGAAGTTAATTTCTTTATTTCTTATGTTGGGCTCAGCAATTTTTGCTTCGTTTTACTGCCCCGTGGTGTGTGTAATGAGCCCTTTAAAGGTCATCCAGTACGAAGCGAGTTCATGTTTCTTTTTAACCAGTTGCTTTCATGTTTTCAGTACAAACTGTGCAATTGACTCCTGACACACACGCACACAAGGCGAAGAAACTGGACGTTTTAAACGCAATTTTGAAGACTAAAGGGCACGTACACTCTCGACGGTGCATCGCCATTAAGGTTCAATCGTGGCTGATAGGACAGAGCGAACTGACTGAATTATTGCCCCAAGTTCTCGTGTATAATAACTCTCGTTACACCAAAAGAAAAAAAAAAAAAGATTCTATTTCACAGTCTTACATAACCCACCAGCAATACTATATATGTGTGTGTGTGTGTGTATATTATTACTCTACGTTTTCACAGTCTCCCATGTCCCCTTGCGTACATTGTATCTTGAAGCCCCCGATACCGGTTGTCCCAGGGATGGGTGTGAAAATGTCCAGTTTCCAAAGTGTCAGATAGCCCGTTAGACCCTTAGGCTTACACAGCCCATGTTTCTTATTGGCGTACACACATCGAGTTGAAACGTGTGGTGTGTATACATACAGTATACGTACCAAGTGTAACTCGCACAAGTCTCTTCTTGCGCTCGCTATCTGTTGAAAATGTTGTCCGACTCTTACGAACAGACACAATCCAACTGGAATAAATCCTAAAAACGGGTGATGGACCGTGAAGGAAATAGGAGGAGGCAAGATCCCCCTTTTTTTTTTTTTATTATTATTATTTTGTGTGTGTATAGGCTAACAATTCTTCTTCTTCTTCTCTCTCTCTCCCTCACCCTCATCTGCGTTTTTTCTCATAAATAATCAGACAAGTTTATCAAGAACCAGCCTGCCGACCAAGCGTGAAAAATAGATGTGTAGGCCTAAAGGGTCCTTGTTTATATATAGGGAGGCACACAACTATAGGCCAAAAAGCGTGAATATTATACGTATATATATACATATACAGCCTGTTGAGCGATCGATGTACGTACCCGCCCCGATACACGCTGGACAAAAGTAGGGAAATATATATATCTATATATATATACCTGTATATCAAGTATAAAGGATATGTACATATATTTCTATACAATAAAAAAGAAAAAAAAGAACGTTATCAATTTGACACGATCAACAGCCGATGCCCCAACTGTGTAGGAGAAATATATATACTTTAGATTTGTCATCATTCCTCATCATGTAGCCTATACACAGTTGGGTGTCAGTCTACCGTACAATTCATGCCGGTCCAATCCCATTTCTAGGTCGCATAACAATAAAAAAAACATATGGAATGTGACGCGCCGCAGTTCGCAGCGATAATCTTTTACGTTATCCTGTGTGTGTGTATATACACACAGAAATAAAATACAAGAGCGATGTGGGGATAATAAAAGAATCCGGGGTATACTCCTGTGGATTTATCTAAGCAGAGGTTTTATTTTATTATTTTTTTTTTTGCGGTAAGTTGAAAATAATGAACAAGCCATTCACAATCGGCGTGTTAAATGTGAAATCTATTTGGCGATATCGAGGCTGCAGATGAAAAGCGCATTTTCCTACAAGATCGATACGCTTGAGCTTTCAAAAAAAAAAAAATAATTTCTTTAGGGGAGTTAAATAAAAAAAAAAAAAAAAAAAAAAGGCAAACAGGACAAGAGAAAAGAGCGACTCGAGGGATCTATGATGAAAGGTAAACACAGTCAGCGGTTGGTATATACTTAATCGTATACGATGCGGTTGGAGCGAAGTTTGTGCCCGTCTATCTACACATTTTTCCTCCTCTCCGCAAGCACAAACATTGGAGAAAAAAAAAAAAGCTTTTTTTTTTTTTTTTTTGTTGCTTGCTCCCTTTTCTTCTGTGCTGGTAAAAAAAAAAAGTCGAGGATAGAGAGTTAAGTGAAAAGAAAAACAGGGAATCAAAAGGTTTTTATAGACACCTATAGTGCGTCTTATAGGTATAGGCCTTATAGTCTGTGCGCTTCTATATGCCCCTGATGGCTTATATTATTATGTATGTACAGCAGTATAAATATATATCTTTGATATTGAAGAGGGAAAAAAAAAAGAAAAGAACCCACTACATTGCTCTCTCTCTTTAGTGGAGAGGGGGGAAGCTCTTGTATATTTCGAGATCCTTGATACACATAGGGCTTCTCTTTTTTTTTTTTTTCTTTCCTATTTTTCAAGTATATATATCATAGTTCCTATATATCCATATATCCGGAGCGTCATTTCCTGCCTGTGTGCGTCGCTTTGTGTGATTGTGCTTTCTTTCTTTTTTTTTCAATTCTCTCGCAAAATGTTTGGATACGGTGCGATATATGGCAGATCTGCTTCAACCCAACCGAGGCTGTGCTGTTGACAAGCATCAGGATATTGTGGCGCAGCGCTATTTGACTGGGTATTAAGTGGCCCGCTTTTTGAGCCGTGCTCTCTCTCTTTCCTCCACTTATGTATCCTAAGAGACGGCCATATATCGATGCGATATATACTGTATATATATATATACCTCTTTGGCTGGTGTGTGTGTGTGTGTGTGTGTGTGTGTGTGTGAGAGAGAGATGCATCAAAGCCACTGGAATAACACAACCGCATCATAGATGATCCGCTCTTTGTGTGTACGCTCTTTTTGAGAGATGATTATTATTTCTTTCTCTTGTCTGCGCGCGCTGCGCCATACTCACATCACCAATGGGGCCATTTCCGCCCAACAAATATATTTTTTTGTTGTTGTCGTTGTTGTCGTTTAACTATAGGAACAGAGAAACATTCCATCACGCAAAAATGAATTCATTTCAAAAGATAATTCTTTCAAAAAAAAAAATTTAGTTCTGTTTTTATAAGCGAATCGATGTCTATGCGTTCACCGATAATTATACGGGTTTAGTTTTTACTCGATGATTTTTATTTGATTGGATTATACAGACGTCTGATGATTTGTGTCTTCTCTTTGATCGCTCTTTCACAAAGGGTGGAGTTTGGGGTGTGTTTTATATTATTATTACTTTCTTTTTTTTTTTTTTTTTTTTTTTTTTTATTTTGGAAAAAAAAGGTTCCTGATACGAGATGCGCAATAAGAAGACCACCCGAGATGGAGCTCCACAAGCGAAATAACAAGAAAGGTGATGGTGGTCTCTTTAAAAAAAAAAGAAAAAAACTCCTCTTCAATTACTTCAAAAAAAAAAAAAAACAGAAAAGAAAAACCCTTGGATGAGTTTAACAACCTAAAAACAAAAAAAAAAAAATAAAGACTTAAGAAAATAGACAAACACACAAGGAATATTGAGAGGGTTATGTCCTTGTTCTTTTCAGGTTGAACGCTTTATTTTTTTCCCGACGGTTCTGCGATTTCTTTTGGAACGACAAAAAGAAGGCGGAGAATAGGGAGGGAGTGTTTGGAAGTATTAAAAGATACGTTTAAAATTCAATCGGGGATCGACCAAACTATGGCGAGTTTGGCTTTGATTCCGTTTTGATTCCGTCGCCGTCGCTCTTTTTTTTTTTTTTTTTTTTTTTTGTTTGGCTGGTGAGAGGAACAACTTGGTCATGGCGGTCATTAATCACCTGGACAAGAAAAAAAGAAGGAAATAAAAAGAAAAAAAAAACAAAAAAACAACATGGCGGCTGCTTTAGATAGATATATATTTTCTTTCTTTTTTTTTTTTTTTTTTTTTTCTTCCCTAACATTTTTCCTTCTTCGTCATATTATACAAAAATGGCCCCATCATTCCGCCGTGTGCCGCCCGCCTAGTGCGCCATCTCTTTCATTTCGACCAGTTCTAAGGAATCTCAAACTAAAAAAGAAACACACAGAAAAAAACCAAAAAACAAAACAAAACAAAGTTCGTTTTTTCAACTATCGATCGATAATGAAGCGCTTTTTTTTTTTTTTTTTTTTTTTCAGAAATGAAAACGTCAATGTTTTAACACCGGCCCACGCGTTACACGGCCATTGGTTCACGCCGGCGGACCCACTGTTCGTGAATATAATAAAGCGGGAACGTCCTTTCTTCTCCTCTTGCCTGATTTTATTAGTTCATATTTGGGGGGGGGGGGGGGGGGGAGATTTTATTTACAAGCTATCAGCATTTATTTTAAAATATTTACATGCAATAGAGAAATTCATTTGTCTTCTGGCTGACGCACAAAGTCCATAAAGACGAACGTCATTTCTAATCGATTGACTCTCTCATTTGTCAAACGTCGGTCATCGTTTCCCTTTTTCTATTTTTTTTTTTTTTTGCATTCACGCACTTACGTGTCTGTACACGCATCATCATGACGATGGTGAGACGTGGCCTTTGCTTGTCTTTTGATCCGTTAGAAAACTATGACGCCGCTTCGTGCGGGATGATCGGTCGATCGATTCAATTTCCTGTTTCTTTTGTTGTTTGATTTCTTAAAAAAAAAAAAAAAAAATTCACACGCATGTTTGGACTGTACAAAATAAAAAATAAATAAATAAATAAATAAAAGATTGCACAAAATAGGTAGCCATCGATTTGGCGCACCAATTGGTTGTATATACGTTATGTTCTTCATTATTTTCGCTATCTTTTCACGAGATGTCGCGTGTTAAGGTTTTGCACGATCGCCTTGAAAGCAAAAAAAAAAAAAAAAAAAAAAAAACAAAACATAAAAGGGAAAGAACAGATGCCCATAGTTTCGTGCGTCGCCATTTTCGGGATGTGTTGCGCACGCAACAGGTATATTTTTTTTTTTTCCCCTCCAAAGCAAGAAAAAAACAAACAAAAAAAAAACAAAACAGACGCGATATATAGGCGTGTTAAGCAACTGATTTCCCTCTTCTCGTTTTATTTTGTTTGGTTTTAAAACGACGTTTTACGATTTTTTCTCGTTTCTCCTCCCTGTCGTTCCGAATCGTTGCACTATCCATCACTTTCATAGAATGTCCGAACAGCCAAATCGATAGTTAAACTGGTTGTTGATAGCCGTTCAGCTCCGACTTTATATAGCATGGCTTCTCTTATATTTTTTGTTTTTTTTTTTTCTTGTCCGTTTTGTTTGCATTTTCGCCCATTTCTCTGTAGAGACGCTTCGAAATATATGTATATACATAATATAGAGCTACTACTACTACTGTTGCTGCGTTTCTTTTTTTTTATGTGTTTGTTTTTCTTTAAAAAAAAGAGTATTATCATTATTATATGTGTATGGGAGACTATGTCTGCAGTGTCTTGCTATGTTATATGTCGTTGTTGTTTTGTTTCTTTTTTTTTTTTTTGCCCTCTGCGATGACTATCTCACGCTGAGTTGCGTCCCTCCCAAATGGAGAAGAGCTTTCGATCCTCTTCGCGGTGTGATGTTTTTATTTCAAATTTATTATATTCCAGATTGTTGTATAATGAAGAGAGAGGCGGGGGGGGGGGGGGATGGTGGTTACTGTGCGTGTGTCTTATGCGTGTAACCACCACGCAGAAGGTGGACAGGGAGGCGATCTTGGCAGTCAGATAAATGTCAACAGTGTGGCGTGCTGCGTTCTTTTCTCCTAACACGAATAATAATAATAATAATGATGATCGTAATAAAAAAGAAAGAAGGAACAAAGCGAAACAACGTGTAGAAACGCCGGAGAGAACGAGCCAAACGGGAGGGAGAATGAGAGAGAGAGAGAGAGGCGATAGATATAAAGAAAACATTCAAAATAGAAAGAACAGAGAGTGATGGTTATTTATCGATAATAGGCCCATATAACACACGACAACAACGTTGAAAAAAAAAAAAAAAAAAAAACTAAAAGGACAACAGTTCAACAAAAAATAAAAGTTTCTTATATACATATATATATTTAAGTGGGACTATGTCCTGCTGGAGGGGAGGGGACGTTAATGAACCCCACTGATGACCAACTTGCCTTCATTAATCAATGGACTCTAAAACAACACACCCGATCTACCAGATTATCTAAATTCCACGCTCAGGTAGTTTTTTTTTTCTTTTAATTTTCTTTTTTTATAAATATCGTGCTACACATTTATCAATAGAGAAGAGGGAGAACACACACCGAAAAAAAAAAAAAAAAAAAAAAAATTTCAATCACAACAACAACAACAGGTCTTGTTAAGAAAATGACCCGCCCGTAATCAGTGAGCGTACGTAAACACCTGTGGCCAGGTGACGGATAATAAATCGTTCCTAATTTTATGTTTTCTTTTTTTTTTTTTTTTTCTATAGAAATTCTACATTTATGGTGAACGGATAAGAAAAACAAAAAAACTGGTGGAGAGAAGTCACGAGAAACAAATGAACATCAGAAGACACAGTGGTCCTATAATAAACAACCATCGAACTTCGCGTTGAGTTCGTTGGAAAAAAAAAAAAAGACGAACAATCAAATGCAATTAAACAATAATCTAGTATGAATTTCACGTATAGAGAACCACCCTCACTGAAGCTGTTGCTCCGTTTTATATACCATTGGATGTAGGTAAATACAGTAACAGGTGCTGCGCCGTGAAAAGGTAAAGGAATGCCGTCCACCTGGGCTGACCGGGTCTCTGCAGAAAGCAAACAAAAACAAAAGGGTCCCTTTAAAAAAAATAAATAAATAAATAAAATTTATGTACATTAAAAAAAAAAAAAAAAAAAAAAAACTGGCCACAGCTGGGGTAGCGGTCCTAATGCTCAGCTGGACACGGATATAAGAAGACACCAAAAGAAAAAGAACGAAAGATAGGGGATGAAAAACAAAACAAAAGAGAGCTATGGACCATCCGTATAGCCCTATAGTGCATCTATAATGTGTGTGTGTATATATATATATATATATATATATATATAAGATATATGTACACAGCGAGATGAGAATCTCGTGTCAAGTCGTGGCTCGGCCAACTAATGAATGACACGACACGAGCATAGCACCAAGCAACAGAGAGTCCACCTTGTTTAGTTTCCTTTTTTTTTTTATTCGTAGCGTGTCCCTTGCACGTCCCAACATGCTGGCACATCAGCAGGCCAAAGAAAATGGGAATGTTTTCTTCACGACGGCGGATGTGTGTGTAGAGAAGGGGGAGGGGGGACTATAATAAAAGAGGAGCATCAACAGAGAGAGAGAGAGAGAGAGGTGCCTTCACTTGTCCTCGTCCACTGGAAATAGTTGCATGCGCTTTATTTTTATTATTATTATTTTTTTTTTTTTAAAGAGAGAATGAGAGAGAGAGAGAGAGAGAGAGAGAAAGAAAAAGGAATGCAGTCGGGAATGTCGCTTTCGTGGACCGCGCGTAACAGATACAAAACCACCGCGACTGGGACAAATGACCCTTCCCTTCCTTCCTCTCTCCACCCACCTCACCTGTGCGCGAAGGCTGAAGAAGAAAATACGAATATAAATAGAAGGAAAAGAGAACTGATTTATATCAATCTACACGATGCTATTTCCCTCCTTTTATTTTTTTTTTGGATTCTTTTTCCTTCATTCTCCCAACCATTTTGCTTTAGCGCTTTTTGTATTTCCATTTCTTTCCCCGTTCGGAATGCGCACCTCTCTACATAATGCAAGGCCTAATTGGGAACGTACACAATTGCTTTTTTGATACGCTGTTTTTTATAACGAGCGAGCAGCTAATAAAAATGTTAAAGAAAAAGGTCAAGTTCAATTTGCCATGTATACTACCGTATAATGGGAATGAAATTATCATTTTTCCCTTCCTACCTTTTCTTTCTTTTCTTTTTTTTTTTTTTTTTTTATGGGAACTATTTGCTCGCTTGTCACCTGGAACACACTGCACATTATACTACATGGTTTTGAAAAAAAAAAAAAAGAAATGGGACTGGGTGAATGGTGGAAACCCCCCCCCCCCCTCTGCTTCATCCCATTCTTTCCATCAATTAGCTTTGACACCCGAGAGGCTTGTTACTTTCACACAGGTATTCACACGCACATATATCTATTGCTTGTGTGTCTGTGTGAGTGTGTGTCTGTGTACGTTGCTCCCTTCTTTTTCTCTTCCCAAACAGCAGAAAGAATGAAAAGAGGGGGAAACAAAAAAAAAAAAAAATAATAATAAAAAAAGGAATCAACTAGACATTTTCAATGTTTGACGAGGCGGGAAATATGGCGCAGTGTGCGTAGTGGGAGGACGTGAAATAGACAAGAGAGACTCGATGTGCATGGTCAAGAAGGCACAGCCACAACAAGAAAAGACGAAGGTATACACATTTACCCCCCTCTCTTTCAAAAGGAACAAAAAAAAAAAATCAGAAAAGAAATCATGAAATAAAAAATCAAGAGAACAAGAAGAAGAAGAAGAAGAAGAAGAAGAGGAAGAGAGAAAACAAGGTACATATAGAAAAATAAAGGAGCGTTGCCGCCTGCTGGGGCTGCCAGACAGCTCATTCATCTCCGATAGATTGGCATCTCTCGGCTTATTATTTTTTTCCGTGTCCTTTTTTTTTTTTTTTTTTTTTCGATCTCTGACTCTCTCTCTCTCTCTCTCTCTCTCTCTCTCTCTTAGCTCTTGTATGTACATACGTATCACTCAAAAGGACGAGAGAAAAAGAATTGCTGTCTATTTGCTTGTTACAAGTCCGTCTTATTGTCCGTGTGTCTTTTGATTTCCCCTCCGTCCCCGAAACACATACACACACACACACACACACACACACACACACACAAACACCTCATCATCATCACACGCGCAATAGATTGGACCGTTAGCAAGTTGTGGTGTTACAGGACACCGTTATATACACGTCCCCGTTCTTGATAGTCAGCTCTATCCATCTGCAGATGATGATGATGATTATAATAGTGGACGATGATGATTTTCTTCTCCTTTTTTTTTTTTTGGGTTTCCCCTCCCCAACTTTCTCGTGAAACATTTACGCAGGTGAGAGGAGGACGAAAAAAAGATTAACTGGTTAGATCTTTTTCCGAAGTGAACAATTTTCAAGTCGAAAGCGGCAAGTCCCTCCTTTTTGATATGCTCCTCATTGTACATCATCATCTCGGCCAATTGTCTTGTTGTTTGTTGTTTTTTGTTTGTTTTTGTTTGTTTTTTTGTTTTTTTTTAAAGCAAAAAAATACGTTGATGGAAAGCATGGGGAAAGGAAACGTGACGTTATAGCTGAAATCTTCTTTTCGATGTATTGATGATTTGCAGCCGGTACGCTCACGCCGAAAAAAAAAAAAAAAACACAAAACAGCAGGTATACATAGACGTGCAAGAATGAAAAAAAAAAAAAAAAAAAAAAACAACGAGTCATCGATTCACAGGTTCGGTTTGACAGCTGCGTCCTGTACGTCGCTTTCGATGCGAAAGGACGAGGTCTTACATCATCGTGTTCGCATATTATAATTTTTTAAAAAGAAAAGCGCTATCGATGCCGGCGCGTCGTTGATGACTACACAAAGACGGGAAAAACATTGGCAATGGCCGTGTTATCGAACGATTGCTCACGCCCATCGCCAATCGATCAAAATCCCATTCCATTTTTAATTTACTATTCTTTTTTTTTTTTTTTTTTTTTTTTTTTTTTTTAATTCGACACTCATCGATGCGTGATTTTCTCTCTTCAAACTACCTCTCGTATATGGCCCAATGAGAACGGATAGGGGATGGGTTTCTTTTTTTTTTTTTTTTATTCATCAATAATGTCTCTATGCACACCGCATCATTTTGTGATGAAAAACACAGTTTCGGAAAAAGGACGAAGGTTAATACAATTGACCCGGCCCATAATTGGGGGGATGCATCAGCTTTTGTTGGCGTGTCTACTCAAATTGAGGGCATAAATCACAACCCAATTTACATACAGCACCACATCTGCTTTAGTTATCCACGAAAACAAGCAGTGACAGAGAAGGCCCCTTATTTGCTCACGTCTTCTGATGTGTAGACTACATATATCCACCACAAAATAAAACAAAATGAGATGATGATGGAACTTTGATTTTTTTTTTTTTTTTAGCCCCCAACTGTCTGCCCCTTGTTTTGTTTTTTTTATCCGGAATGTATTTTAACACAATTTCCTCTTTGGCCCTTTTTTTTTTTCTCTTCAAATCTGAGCGTCTATGCCAGCGATATAGAGAAACTAGATGGGCCCTATCTGTTGGAAGCTATTTGACTATTCACGGTCCTCATCGGGGGGTTTCTCTCTCTCTGACAGCCGGCCCCGATGAGGTTGTCACGCTTGCTCTCCAAGTCCCTTTTTCGTGCCATTTTCTTTCTCTCACTCAATGCGAGAGGGCTACATAGGAGGAGGAGGTGGTTGGGTGTATAACAAGAAGAGGAGGGAACCGAGAGGTTCCTTTTTTTTTTTTTTTTTTCAAAGATAGAGAGTGGAATTGTGGCTGCGGGGGAGCTAACAACGACGACACAGCAGCAAATGCCGACCGCCTGTAGGCCTCCCTTTCGAATTTGAGGGGGGGGGGGGATATACAAGTTGAACCTTTTCATTCTTTTTTTTTTTTTTTTTTTTTTAGCTTTTTCATTCTTTTGTGTGTGTCCGCGTGATCACATCTCTATATAGACATCCATACAGAGGGGTTAAAGTCAATTCTTCTTTTTTTTTTTTCTTTTCTTTCTTTCTGCTTATCGTCGAACGGTATGCACCGAAGGGAAAAACACCATCATCACTGAAGACAAAGAATTAGCATATCGGTGTCGTGAATGGGCCAACGATGACGTTTCAATCCAGCAGGCCCGATAGAACGTGCCATCAATGGGCCAGTCCCCCATCGTTTTTTCTCTTTTCTTTCTCTCTTTTTAAAAGATGTAGTTAAAGGGAGAAGCTATATATAGCCGTGTGTGTGTGTGTGTTAGTAAGTAACGTATAAAACCTACCATGTTTTATTCTATAAATATTTTTTTAAATATTTCTTCTTTTTTTTTATGATTATTATTCAAGAGTCAGGGGGGTGTTCGACCGGCGTGGGCGGATGATCATTTGAAAAACATCCAAATCATCAACACAAGCGGCCCAATAGAAACACCGCCCCCCAATCACACTGTTCACCTTTAATAATAAAATAAAATATATTGTGTATACTGTATATATATATATATATATTTTTATTTGGAAATAAATCGAAGAAGAAAACAACTCAACATTTCGTGGATAAACAAAAAAAAACAAAAAAAAAAAAGGCGAATGATTATTGATATACAATAGCGAAAAAAGGAGAAAGCGGAATCACGAACCGGCGTGAAGAATGAAGTCAGAAAAAAAAAAAAGGCCATAGGGAATAATATAATCAGGAGGAAGATAACAGGCCCAACGAGTCTGAGCGTTAATTGCTTGCGCTAATGTAACAACACACCACCAAAACAACAAAGATAAAATATATAAAATGTTTTCTTTTTTCTTTTTCTTTTTCTTTTTTTTTTCTTTCTTTTCCCCCTTCTTCCATAAAATAAAAAAGAAATGAATAAATTCGTTATCTAACGTTATATGTGCGTATCATAAAATGCCGGTGGCGTGCTGGCCCCGACCGTGGCTACATTACCCATTCATTAGGTCCGA